>NC_140004.1:9591348-10791348 GCF_964263955.1 Coregonus lavaretus
CCCATTCCCTCTGTAGTTTGCGAGTATAGCATTGGGTGCTTCTGAATATGTATATGTGTACATCTCTCCTTTGAAATGTGACAGCTTCAGCTGCTCCTCTCTGTGGCTGTGTAGAGCAGATGACCCAAATTATTCTTCAACCATTACTTAATCCATCAAGTATGTGCCTGGTATAGTATGGATGATACAGTATGGTACGGATGGTATGGATGGTATCATGTTTGAGTATACAGTAGCTATTAGGGATTAATATTTCCCCGAAAATCTACCATGTTTCGATACCGGGGAATAATTCATATCTATCTCGAGAGTCCCGGAAATACCGTAAAAATCAGAAGAGCCAATTTAAAGCGTTTAAAATCAAGATATGGTTACTATGCCAGGGTTCTCCCCAAATAAGAGGGGGCGCTGCGCCACCTTGACGGCTTGGCTGTGCCACTATGTAAAGACTTCAGAGCAAATGAATCTGATATTTCCTAATGATAGAGTAACTATCTTAGATTCCCAGCGCATTTTAATGCACAACAGGAGTCAGGATTTTGGGTTTCAGTGGGATTGGGACTGGATAGAAAAATAGCCTAGGCTCTAGGACAGGAGAAGATAGAATTTTCCCTCATGCCTCTCTGAACTGTTAACAAACTTAATGTCTGTGACAGAGATGCCTATGTAGTGAATTGTGCATAGGCCTATCAAGTTTGTGACTGTCAGAAGATTCACAATACTATTAAAGGCACACATTCTTTTATAGGCTATAAGCCTACTGTATGGGTTTCCTGTAAGGTTTATTAACTGCATTCGGGTCTCGCGTGCAGTCCGGCAGTGTCAATTGAGCGTGTGCTTTGAATTTATGGCGACTTGAAGTAAATCCGCTAGGTTAAAGGCTTCCATGCGACAACCTGTTTGGATAATGTGCTATAAATGTTTTTGCTAATCTGATGCTGCGCATGTTGTGTATGGCCTGCATTAGTGCCGATATTGGGGGAAAATGTTGTAATTTCCCGGGTCTTGTCATTCAATTTTTTCAGGAAATGTGAAGAGTGTTCACAAGACAGTCCTGGGATCCCGGTTACCCATGTTAATTCCTAGTAGCTATATTGAAGGTTACGTACAGGTATTGGGGGATCCGTTGGGGGTGGGTAGGTACGATCCAGGTTTCCATGACTTGGTTTTGAAGCCCCTCTCACAGCGAGTGCAGTCTTGGCCCGTCGTATTGTGTTCACAGTCACACTGCAGGCTGCCCTCCCGAAAGGTGCACTGGCCAGCATGGAGGTTACACTTACACCTATGGCAAGTTGGGTGGGGGAGAGAGGCATAAACATTGTCAGTCCACAGCATGTCACTGTTATGCCTCGCTTGAATTTGAACAACTGCTATGCTAATCATGCATGATCATGTACACCTAGTTGGAATTGACATTATTGTAGACAAGCCAATCAATTCTTATGCCCCCTCTGTACAGTAGAAGTCAGCAGGTGGTTATTGATCAAGAGATTATTTGATCAATTGCTTACCTGGATAAATAGTGGTCTTAAATACAGTAGTAAGATTAAAGAGTAAGATTTAAATTACATTGTTAATTTATTGCAAGCTCAAAGCTGAGTATGAGCACAAGCGATAAAACGTTGAAAATTATGATTGACAATCTGCAGTACATACTTGCATGTTTTAGAATGGCCAGAGACAAATCTTTCAGGGAAACAGAAACAAATAAATAGATAAGAAAATGTAAACTACCAGGTCAACCAACACTTCCTGATCTCGAGAAATGACCTGGCCATGTACATCTAAATTATTTTTCAAGGGGGTGGAATTGAGGTGGCGAGAGAGGTGACATTTGAATAACAATCTTCATAATCAAATGAGGGAGTGACTTCCAATACACTGTGTTCCACTCTGGTGAGCCACCCACCCTCCATTTGCATGGAATATTCATAGAATGGACCTCCACATCTCCAAAAGGATGTCTCCTCTCCGCCTCTCCTCTCAATTACGAGTGAAAATTCAATTGAATCAAAGGGGAATTATCCAAATAGTGACACTCTGATACCATAACCATGTACAGTGGGCTATCACTTCTTATCATCACATTGTCCTCAATATTGACTTTAAAGGTTAGATATACGTTAATCCTGGTAAAGATCGATACAAAGGGGATCATATGAGTATGTGGCTCTTTCTCATTTCCTACCCAACACACTGAGGAGGATAATTGACAGACAGAGCCCGGTTTCATTCCAATCCCATTGACTTTAATTAAGTCTGTTTTCAAAAGCCCCCTTGGAAACAGTTGGAGTTTCTCCCACCCTCTCAAGACCTTTAAGCCATAATTAAAAACTTGGCGACAATCGCAGGGCTTTTTCATCCCAGCGCTCCTGGAGACAGAACTCCCATCAAGCACCTCTTCACGACAAATTAATCAGTGGCCCACTTCGTCTCAGTGCCTTCTGGGAAAACCCACGGCACTCCAGCTTATCATTGGATCCTCCACTTTACCCCCACTATTAATCAATTACAGTACTCTTTGGGCAGTTAGCAATCATCTCCGACCAAACCTCTTTGCACAAAGATAATATTATTCACTCCTTAAAAGCCCAGTGCAGTCAAAAACTTGATTTTGTTTTTGTTTCTTTGTGACCATTTTAACTGAAAACAATCACAGTAAGGTACTTCATCAAATCAAATTGTATTTGTCACATGCACCGAATACAACAGGCGTAGACTTTACTGTGAAATGCTTACTTATGAGCCCTTTCCCAGAGTTAAAAAGTAAGAAAAAATGTGCTCAATAAAAAAAATGAAATAGTAACACAATAAAATAACAATAACAAAGCTATATACAAGGAGTACCGGGCCAATGTGCAGGGGTACGAGGTAGTTGAGGTAATAGAGTGGAGATCCTTCACTTTTTCCACATTTTGTTACGTTTCAGCCTTATTCTAAAATGTATTAAATTGTATAGAGGTCCTGAATGGCAGGGAGCTTGGCCCCAGGGATGTCCTAGGCCGTATGCACTACCCTCTGTACCGCCTTACGGTCGGATGCCAAGCAGTTGCCATACCAAGCGGTGATGCAGCCAGTCAAGATGCTCTCAATTGAGGATCTGAGGGCTCCAAATCTTTTCAGCCTCCTGACGGGGGAAGAGGCATTGTCGTGCCCTCTTCATGACTGTGTTGGTGTGTTTAGACCATGATCGGTCCTTAGTGATGTGGACACCGAGGAACTTGAAGCTCTCAACCTGCTCAACTACAGCCCTGTCTCAGTGAATGGGGGCGTGCTCAGCTCCTTTGTCTTGCTGACGTTGAGGGAGAGGTTGTTTTCCTGGCACCACACTGCCAGGTCTCTGACCTCCTACGTATAGGCTGTCTCATCGTCATCGGTGATCAGGCCTGCCACTGTCGTGTTGTCGGCAAACTTAATGATGGTGTTGGAGTCGTGCGCGGCCACGCAGTCGTGGGTGTACAGGGAGTACAGTAGGGGACTAAACACGCACCTCGTGTTGCGGGTTAGCGTGGCGGATGTGTTGTTGCCTACCCTCACCACCTGGGAGTGGCCTGTCAGGAAGTCCAGGATCCTGTTGTTCAGTCTCAGGTTCCTTAGTTTAGTGATGAGCTTGGAGGGCACTATAGTGTTGAATACTGAGCTGTAGTCAATGAACAGCATTCTCACGTAGGTGTTTTTTTTGTCCAGGTGGGAAAGGGCAGTGTGGAGTGCAATAGACATAGCGTAATCTGTGGATCTGATGGGGTGGTATGCGAACTGGAGTAGGTCCAGGGTGTCTGGGATGATGGTGTTGATGTGAGCCATGACCAGCCTTTCAAAGCATTTCATGGCTACAGATGAGCTACGAGGCGATAGTCATTTAGACAGGTTACCGTCGGTGTTCTTGGGCACAGGGACTATGGTGGTCTGCTTGAAACATGTAGGTTTTACAGACAGGGTCAGGGAGAGGTTGAAAATGTCAGTGAAGAGACTTGCCAGCTGGTCAGCGCATGCTCTGAGTATGCATCCTGGTAATCCATCTGGCCCCGGGGCCTTGTGAATGTTAACCTGTTTAAAGTACTACTGCAATGCTCTATTTTCCGGCTACCCGGATAAAGCACTAAATAAACTTCAGTTAGTGCTAAATACGGCTGCTAGAATCCTGACTAGAACCAAGAAATTTGATCATATTACTCCAGTGCTAGCTTCCCTACACTGGCTTCCTGTTAAGGCAAGGGCTGATTTCAAGGTTTTACTGTTAACCTATAAAGCGTTACATGGGCTTGCTCCTACCTATCTTTCCGAGTTGGTCCTGCCGTACATACCAATACGTACGCTACGGTCACAAGACGCAGGCCTCCTAATTGTCCCTAGAATTTCTAAGCAAACAGCGGGAGGCAGGGCTTTCTCCTATAGATCTCCATTTTTATGGAACAGTCTGCCTACCCATGTGAGAGACGCAGACTCGGTCTCAACCTTTAAGTCTTTACTGAAGACTTATCTCTTCAGTAGGTCATATGATTGAGTGTAGTCTGGCCCAGGAGTGTGAAGGTGAACGGAAAGGCTGGAGCAACGAACAGCCCTTGCTGTCTCTGCCAGGCCGGTTCCCCTCTCCACTGGGGTTCTCTGCCTCTAACCCTGTTGCAGGGGCTGAGTCACTGGCCTGCTGGTGCTCTTTCATGCCGTCCCTGGGAGGGGTGCGTCACTTGAGTGGGTTGAGTTACTGACGTGATCTTCCTGTCTGGGTTGGCGCCCCCCCCCCCCCCTTGGTTTGTGCTGTGGTGGAGACCTCTGTGGGCTATACTCGGCCTTGTCTCAGGATTGTAAGTTGGTGGTTGGGGATATCCCTCTAGTGGTGCGGGGGCTGTGCTTTGGCGGAGTGGGTGGGGTTATATCCTTCCTGTTTGGCCCTGTCCGGGGGTTTCTTCGGATGGGGCCACAGTATCTCCGGACCGCTCCTGTCTCAGCCTCCAGTATTTATGCTGCAGTAGTTTATGTGTCGGGGGGCTGGGGTTAGTTGGTTATACCTGGAGTACTTCTCCTGTCTTATCCAGTGTCCTGTGTGAATTTAAGTATGCTCTCTCTAATTCTCTCGTTCTCTCTTTCTCTCTGAGAACCTGAGCCCTAGGACCATACGTCAGGACTACCGGGCATGATGACACCCTGCTGCCCCCAGTCCGCCTGGCCTTGCTGCTATTCCAGTTTCAACTGTTCTGCCTGCGGCTACGAAACCCCTACCTGTCCCAGACCTGCTGTTTTCAACTCTAAATGATCGGCTATGAAAAGCCAACTGAGAGACCTGAGCCCTAGGACCATACGTCGGGACTACCGGCCGTGGTGACTCCTTGCTATCCCCAGTCCGCCTGGCCTTGCTGCTATTCCAGTTTAAACTGTTCTGCCTGCGGTTATGGAACCCCTACCTGTCCCAGACCTGCTGTTTTAAACTCTAATGATCGGCTATGAAAAGCCAACTGAGATTTATTCCTGATTATTATTTGACCATGCTTGTCACTTATGAACATTTTTGAACATCTTGGCATGGTTCTGTTATAATCTCCACCCGGCACAGCCAGAAGAGGACTGGCCACCCCTCATAGCCTGGTTCCTCTCTAGGTTTCTTCCTAGGTTTTGCCTTTCTAGGGAGTTTTTCCTAGCCACCGTGCTTCTACACCTGCATTACTAGCTGTTTGGGGTTTTAGGCTGGGTTTCTGTACAGCACTTCGAGATATTAGCTGATGTAAGAAGGGCTATATAAAATAAAATTGATTGAAAAATTGATTGAAGGTCTTATTCACATCGGCTACGGAGAGCTTGATCACACAGTCATCCGGAACAGCTGGTGCGTCACTGGGCAGCTCGCGGCTGGTTTCCCTTTGTAATCCGTAATAGTTTGCAGGCCCTACCACACCGGCGAGCATCAGAGGCGGTGTAGTAGGATTCGGTCATAGACACTTTGCCTGTTTGATGGTTCATCGGAGGGCGTAGCGGGATTTCTTATAAGCGTCCGGTAGAGTGTCCCGCTCCTTGAAAGCGGCAGCTCTAGCCTTTAGCTCAGTGTGGATGTTGCCTGTAATCCATGGCTTCTGGTTGGGATATGTACGTACGGTCACTGTTAGGACAACGTCGTTGTAGCACTTCTTAATGAAGCCGGTGACTAATGTGGTAAACTCCTCAATGCCATCGGATGAATCCCGGACCATATTCCAGTCTGTGCTGGCATTGTTAAGTAGAAAGTATTTGATATTGAGATAAAAACGGCAGCATTGGACCTTTAACATGCTCATAGAACTTGTCGCCAACTATTTCACAAGACAGCTCGAAACATTTCATGCTGAAGCTATACTCCACCACAGATGTCTGAACCGAATACAGGAGTCCTTCCCGAGCTATTTCCGGCGTTCACAGGAACATTTTCCATCCTCCTCCATTTATGCTTACAAATAATGCATGAACACCGAACATGTTAATGTACGAGATATTTGCATCCACTGGCAGGTCCCCTATTACTGTAAGAAAGCCACTGTGGCATATTTAATGACACAGACCCTACCCAAGCCCTATCCCTGACTGTAGCGCTTCCAGGAGAAAGGGCACACTCTAAACAAAATAATTCTGATGCAAAAGAGGCCTGTCTTGTCTGACGGCAGAATAAATGCCTGCTGGCATATTCTAAATGTGCTTAGTTATGAGCTGTGAAACACCATGCAATGCACACACACTAGTAGGCTGATTGGTATGCATCACCATGAATATTCTAAATTATTGATTCCTCACAAAAAAGTGCAAAGTGGACAGTAAAGCCCCTTGATTAAAAAAGGGGAGTGAGCCAAGGACAGCATGAATCATTTGTTACATTGTAAAGGACAGTATGGACAAGGCGGGTCTATCTTTGACAAAAAAAACACTGTTTTCCCTTTTCCTTTAAGGCCTTCAAAGCCTATATGGGTCCTCCTGTAGCTCAGTTGGTAGAGCATGGCGCGTGCAACGCCAAGGTTGTGGGTTCAATTCCCACGGGGGGCCAGTATGAAAAATGTATGCACTCACTAACTGTAAGTTGCTCTGGATAAGAGCGTCTGCTAAATGACTAAAATGTAGTTGAGGTGGCTGTGGAAAAGAGAATGCACTGTATACTGTATATTAATGGCTCTGTTCACACTGCGCTCTACATTCAGGAAGTATCCTGCCTTCACACAGTGGCTCTCACACACACACACACACATAGACCATCCATCCATAGTGAGTCATTCATTACTTAGACCATGTCGATTTTCAAGGGCAAAATCAGTGTGCGAAAATCGCACTGTTGTCAAGGTGTGAGGATGTGTGCATTGGATTCTCAAAGTGCCACCGATACCCTACCCCCTCCCCTTATGAGTGTGGATGGAGCCTCACTTCTGTGCTCTCTGAGGAAAATGCCCTCCTTCCTTCCCAGAACCAGGGCAGCTATATCCGGTTGCTGCAAGGCAAACCCCCCACTGTCTGGGCTCATGAGCTCATGTTACAGGCCAGCCAAGCCCTGCTATTGGGCCAGGATCAAACCCCCATCCGGCCATCTGGAGAGGAAGAAGGAACATGGCCCGGCCACAGTACTATTACCACGCACAGGACAGATTGACTGGAGGAGACGTTACGTACGAAGTCAGTGGCAAACACAGGAAGACAATCCTGTTTTTAAATCCGCTGAATATAATGACATAATCACAGCCTATAAACAGGACGATAGAAACAAAAAAAGCTTCTGCTGGAGATGAGAAACGCAGCATTTAGGTGAGTAAATAACAGCAAGCGCTAAACAAATGTGGATAGACAGATAAAAGGCTGGTGTAGACTTGCGTGCTCTGCTCACTTACAGCTTGGAGCTGCCGTTAATGGGAGCATTATTTATTTGCTCAACTTCTCTCGTGAGAATCCCCCACTATTCAGAAACACATACAATTACTGTTTCTGACCTACTACTCAGCCGGGACAAATAGGCTCATAACCACCATGATGCATTTCTAAAGTGGGCTTCACCTGACTATTGGGACGGTCAGTGAATCTGAGAGGATCAAAAAAGAACATGACTTCATTCTGTAGGCTTGTATTGGTCATTTAGGAGCAACAGTGTATGGCTCTTGATATTGGTTTGCAGGAGTACAGGCTGAAGAGCCAAACATGCATAATTGGCTTCAAACAGCCTTTTCTGCTTTGATCCTGATCGATGACTGGGACCAGAAGAGTTCTGACCTCTGCTAATGATAACCTGCTCAGGGTTTTCACAACAGCTCTCCAATGGAGGTACCATTTCACCTCACTAACAGTGAAACTAACAGCTCCTTCCCTTTCTGTCACGCCCTGGCTCTGGGGACTCTTAAAAGTTGAGCCAGGGTGTGTAGTGTCTATGTTGTATTTTCTATGTTCATGTTCTAGATCGTGTAGATCTATGTTGGCCAGGGTGGTTCCCAATCAGAGGCAGCTGATTCTCGTTGTCTCTGATTGGGAACCATACTTAGGCAGCCTGTTGGCACTAGTTATTTGTGGGATCTTGATCTGTATAGGTTTGTGTTGGTGAACCTGTAGACTTCACGTATCGTTTTGTTAGTTGTGTAAAGTACTCATTAAAAGATGTACGCATATCACGCTGCGCCTTGGTCTGCTTCCTTGAACGATCGTGACACTTTCCCTCATCTACTATACATTCCTATTGGGGTTCTGAGGTACAGCTGCTCTATAATGCTGCTAGCCCCTTGACAGGGGATGTAGTCACACAGAGTTCGTTGCTTCACATGCTTTTTGCCTTTTCTCTCTTTTGTCTTTCACTGTGCTCTGAGGAAATGTTGATATGAGGAGAAAAGAGAAGAAAATAAAACCCTGCTGTTTTCCTCCAGTACCCGCGAGAGCACTGGATCCCCAACCAACTCGGAGGGATAAGCAGCTACCGGAGACCTTTTCTCAACATTTTTCACCTTTGCCCCCTCCTGCAGGATTTTGCGGTTTAAGGGTTGGGGATTACCAGAATGGCCCGGGGAGACATTACCCCATGAGGGGAGCAGCAGCCCTTTACGCGGCTGGCTCTTTTACTACCAATTTCAAATGACCTTGAAAGCTTTGGCATGGACAGCTCCTGTAAATTATTCACACAGGATACTGAAAAAAATGCCTTCTCCCGCACTCCCAACCAACAAGGGCAGATGTCAAATGCAAAGCGCAGCTCCTTTTCATGAAGGGATATGCAGAGATATAAACACATTAGTGTAAGTGAGAAGTGTAGACAGAGTGGAGCTGTAGAAAGGGAGTTGGCTTTACATTTCTCAGAGAACATCAAAATAGTTAAAGGACACTGGGAAAATAAAAGGGTCCTTGCATAATTAATTTGGGGGCTTCATGGGTTGAGGCTCTGTGGGGTTCTGCCAATTATGACCAGAATGTTGTAAAACCGCCCGCAGCGCAACTGTCCACAGCAGGGACCGTTAGGGACTGGATCCCCTGCACTACTCCTATTAAACACAATGTGTCTCTGTATTTGTGCCATTTCTATCTACAGTAAGTGAAGAGTAATATGACAAAGTAATTATTGTCATTCTGATATGACACACATTGTCTGTACCCCCTCCACGATTTACATTTACGGTTGAAGTCGGAAGTTTACATACACCTTAGCCAAATGCATTGAAACTCAGTTTGTCACAATTCCTGACATTTAATCCTAGTAAAAATTCCCTGTCTTAGGTCAGTTAGGATCACCACTTTGTTTTAAGAATGTGAAATGTCAGAATAATAGTAGAGAGAATGATTTATTTCAGCTTTTATTTCTTTCATCACATTCTCAGTGGGTCAGAAGTTTACATACACTCAATTAGTATTTGGTAGCATTGCCTTTAAATTCTTTAACTTGGGTGAAACGTTTCGGGTAGCCTTCCACAAGCTTCCCACAATAAGTTGGGTGAATTTTGGCCCATTCCTCCTGACAGAGCTGGTGTAACTGAGTCAGGTTTGTAGGCCTCCTTGCTCGCACACGCTTTAACAGTTCTGCCCACAAATCTTCTGTAGGATTGAGGTCAGGGCTTTGTGATGGCCACTCCAATACCTTGACTTTGTTGTCCTTAAGCCATTTTGCCACAACTTTGGAAGTATGCTTGGGGTCATTGTCCATTTGGAAGACCCATTTGCGACCAAGCTTTAACTTCCTGACTGATGTCTTGAGATGTTGCTTCAATATATCCACATAATTTTCCTTCCTCATGATGCCATCTATTTTGTGAAGTGCACCAGTCCCTCCTGCAGCAAAGCACCCCCACAGCATGATGCTGCCAACCCTGTGCTTCACAGTTGGTATGGTGTTCTTCGGCTTGCAATGAACGTGGTACCTTCAGGCGTTTGGAAATTGCTCCCAAGGATGAACCAGACTTGTGAAGGTCTACAATTTCTTTTCTGAGGTCTTGGCTGATTTCTTTTGATTTTCCTATAATGTCAAGCAAAGAGGCACTAAGTTTGAAGGTAGGCCTTGAAATACATCCACAGGTACACCTCCAATTGACTCAAATGATGTCAATTAGTCTATCAGAAGCTTCTAAAGCCATGACATCATTTTCTGGAATTTTCCATGCTGTTTAAAGGCACAGTAAACTTAGTGTATGTAAACTTCTGACTCACTGGAATTGTGATACAGTGAATTATAAGTGAAATAATCTGTCTGTAAACAATTGTTGGAAAAATTACTTGTGTCATGCACAAAGTAAATGCCAAAACTATAGTTTCTTAAAAATAAATTTGTGGAGTGGTTGAAAAACGAGTTTTAATGACTCCAACCTAAGTGTATGTAAACTTCCGACTTCAACTGTAAGTAATTTAGCACACACTCTCATCCAGAGCGACATACAGGCACAATTAGAGTTAAGTACCTTGCTCAAGCGAACATTGACAGATTTTTCACCTAGTCAGCTCAGAGATTCAAACCAGCAACCTTCCAATTACTAGCCCAACACTCTTAACCACAAGGCTACCTGCTGCCAATGTGACACGAGCACACCCAAAACATCTGGGTGCCTGAGTCAGACACATCATTACCGGGTCACAACTTCCATGAAAATCCTATAACATCCCTGGAAAGTCCAGTATGTGGCCTATCACTGCTTTGAGCTATACAGTACATCCTGGCATTGAGGGTGATAGTAATGATAATGAACCATATGCTCTTGTTCATTAAAGGATGGATGGACAGGTTGGCTGGCCATGGTTCTCCTACTGTGATGGAAATGCACCAAAAATAGTCCTCCTCATCATTGAAATGGGCAGATGAAAATTTGATGAGGGACATCGTGCTGCTGAAATATTCTGTTTGCCTGGCAAGGACACCCCCTTTTGTTTGGGCCCCTGGAGGCATGGGATCCATGCAGGCTGCCACGATATGTACGCCTGAGGTGCTGTTAGTGTACAAGGAGGATCCCACACTCAGCAGCCTTTCAAAGATTCTATCCCCACAAACGTTGCTGCATAAAACCCAGATATCCCAGCTTTTTCCTCAGAGACAAATTGCCCACCCAGTAACCTTTGAAGATACTGGCATCGTTGGGAAACAAACCGCTCTTCACTTCAAATTATGTTTTACTCCCTCAATTAGACCCTTGTAAATGTATGTATAAATATTTCCCCCTACAAATAGAAACCGTGCTTATCCTGATATCCTCCCTTAGCTTTGCCTCTTACTTAAGCTACCTGGAGGATAGAGTTTTTGACAGTAAACTATAACGATACAATACCTAAAATTAGCAGTTAGCTGCTGAGTGACAATGCAAAGCTAGTCAGATGATCACTATTTTTCTCATAAATTGACACACTAGAAGCTCACAGTGTAAAAGGGCTGTTTCATCTCATTGGGTAATGAGGATCCTACAGAAATAGTCAACACTGCAGAGCAGGGGGACTGGGGAGAGGGAGCGAGGGAGGGTGGGAAGGAAGGAAGGAAGGGAGGGTGGGTGCTGTTCTCCACTCATACAGAGCTTACTTCCTGAGATGACAGCGATAGTTACTCATGTTCCAGCCCCCTGAAATGTTAATTTCATAAACCGCATTAGGGCTGTACTGTAAGTGTTGGAGTACCAGACCACGAGCAGCGTTTTCTATTTTCATAATTCATCTGCAACCCAAAGCAAAGTTGAGACCAACAGGGCAGAAAGCATAGACGGGTTAACTCTGTTATCCTCCTAAGCCTGGGCAGAGCATCATCAGTCATACAATAGGCTACTCCCCTACAGGGGAACACAGCAAGAAGAAAACTGGTGGAAAACGATGGTTTAGAGAGAGAAACAAATCGATACATGAAAGTTATGAATATAAATAATAAAACATGCACATAATGCATTTCGGCTAGCTATATTCTCTAGAATGGTCCATTTCTGAAGACAGTCTTGAAAATTGTTTAGAATACCAAAGCAAATATCAATGAGAAGAGCATGTGCCTTGATGAAGAAAATAATACTGATCAACACCAGCAGCACAAAGTTCACAGGCAATATCAAGTGCTGAGTCAGCGTGATTTCACAAACTGTTACTACAATGTGTTAGTGTGTGTGTGTATGTACGTGTGTGGGTGTGCGTGCGTGTGTGTCTGTGTGTGCCATGTCGTGCTGTGCACAGGTGTCATCATGCCAGCCAGGTTTCGGCACTATCGACAGTATCCCTCACACAAACATAGTGTATGTGTACTAGCTAAGTAATGCCTTGCAGTTTCCTCAAGACACATTGTTATTGACCCTCTTTTCAAAAGACACCTTCAACATACAGGTACAGTATTGGACTGTTTGGCAGGGGATCCCACTTGGCACAAACTAGTTGAATCAATATTGTTTCAACATATTGTGACGTGGAATCTATGTGGACAATACTGTACATTGGATTTGAAAAAAGTTATAATGTAAACTGCTGTTTTTAGGGTGAAATTTCAACCACAGGATTATGTCATCACGGTAACCAATTTTCAACATAGACAAACCTTGTATATAATAGGTTTAATTTTTTCCACTATCAAAACAATAGACTGCGTAGCACCTCCTACTGGAGAATTGACCTATCTACAGCTATCCATTTGGTCTTCCATCTAGGGTTTTAACCAAGCCCAGCCTTGCTTAGCTTTCATATGTCACTGACTACTACCAATATGCTATCGTGAGAATGATTATTGAGAAATTATTATTAACTAAATAGATTCAGTGTTGCTATCGAACTCATTGCAAAGGGTAGGTTTAAGAGAGCAAATGAAATGTAACCATACTTTATAAGTCATATATAATCAATATTTAGGCCTATATAGCATTTGCGAAGTCATCAACAGCTATTTATTTCAATTCAACCAAAGGGATACAAGCTTTGGTTGATTTCAAATGTAATCTTCAAGTTAATAATTCATATGTTGGATTCAAGTCTCCATCTCAACAAAAAATCTAAGTTAAAGAATAGGACTAAATCAAATCAAACTTTATTTCAAGTACATTTAAGGTTTGATTTGAATTTATCTAGTCCTATTCTTTAACTTACATTTTTGGTTGAGATAGATGTGAATCCGAGGGATGCGAGTCTGACCACAAGCCAGAGACCACTATGATGACACACCAAATGTGTTTGATGGCTCGTGGGAAAAGATCAGGAATAGGTTTTGTCTTCCAATGGTGCGACTGCTGTCGGCATCAAAGATTATACGACCAACTTGAATAAATGCTTGAAGCTGGCTGTGAGATAAGGACGACAGCAGTGGTGTGACCTACTGGCGATACGGATATCACTTATGCCTATTATTGATATCTATAAAAACTAATAAAGTGAGTCGCACACTATGTATAAACTCCCAGTAATGTATTGGGTAAAAAAACATTGATATCTACACAGCGATTA
This sequence comes from Coregonus lavaretus, assembly GCF_964263955.1. Classification (NCBI taxonomy): domain Eukaryota; kingdom Metazoa; phylum Chordata; class Actinopteri; order Salmoniformes; family Salmonidae; genus Coregonus; species Coregonus lavaretus. The sequence continues at coordinate 9,605,194 of NC_140004.1, forward strand.
TGTGTATCATACTACTGTTCTCTCAATGATTGTGGTTGTTTTGGATGCCTGTTCACAAATGTATAGGTGTATTTCACTCCAGAAATTGTTGAATTGAAGAAGTGTAGGCTAAGTTGCGTATGCCAGTGAAAAATGTGGTCTTGCAACAGCTGCGTAGTGCGGATCCCAGCCTATGGAATATAAGTTTGAGGGAGTTCCTCCTTTGCAAACTCCTCTGTGGTATTGTGCGCCACACATACTGTCAAAAACTAGTTTAATTTAAGAAGACCACGAGTGGGGATTTTCAGTGGCGAGTATTCATGGATGCCAAGGGAAGCCAGGCTTCCCCCCCCAAAAAAGAGAAAAACATATTAAATAATGTATCTTTCGTCTCTTTCTGTTTCATAATTCGCAAGAGGCTGAATGTATCTCACTGAAGAAAGCATCTGAGCGAGCGAAACAGCGCCCCTCTTGTCTCTGTATGTGTAGGCCATCTATCTGATGCCATCTGGTCAAAAAGAGTATGACATTGTTGCCGCCCATAGTATTGAATGCAAGGGAAGGAAGCCAGCGAGCATTTGGCCTCCCTTGATAATATTTTTAATAAAATAATAGCCAATCAGCGTTGAGCTTTATTGAGAGAGCTCAACTGTGAATGGTCCTGGCGCACCAAAAAAAGTGTCAAAGGGAAGCCATGTTTGGATTTGGCTTCTCTCCAATCACATCACATACGTCATTGACAGAAACAACTTGAATTGTTACATCTCGTTGTGTTGTTGTCCTGTGGCTAGCTAGCTAGTTAAAATTGTCCCTTTCCTAAATTAGCCATGGATGGAGATAGGGATTTGGACTTGAGGTTTTACTTAATTCTCCGTACTGGCCAATGAATATAACGGTGATTCTGCCCCTGGCCTGAGAGGATGGAAGTTCAGTATGTAGAAGGCTAATGTTAACTAGCTAACGTTGCAAATAAAAGGGAAGTTAGGCTAGCAAGCAAGCGTTTTAGCCAGGTAGCCTAGGACACCAAAAAATAAAAGCATGTACTGTATGACAGATTCATAGATTGTTTTGTCAATATGAAAGAGCATTGGCGTTTCTCTACAAGTAGGGTTGGTCTACATGTTTTTCCTACTTGCACGAAACGCACAAAATCAGAACCATGGACAGCCACATCATATTAAGCTAACATTGATTGGACTAAATTGTTTTTGGTATCTTTTAGTTGTGACTGTACTAGACTAAGCATAGGTGATTTGATGATGTTGAAATGTTGAAGTTGAAATGGTGCTGGAATAGTGGAGGCAGCTCCTGTTTTCTTTGTGACTTGCGGTAACTCTCTGTGGTTCTAAATCAATAGTTGTTTAGTAGTGCCATAATGTCGGAAACATTAACTTGCTTGACCATGCTGTAGGTCATATAATTGTTTGTTACATGCAATATGCTTTGGGGACTTCACCGGACAGAGGTTGCTCTCCGGTTTTGTGATGAAACAAAGGTGTGGTTGAATTTCTTCTGCCACTGTGTCTTCTTATTGTCTCGGCCTTAGGCCTATATACAGTGGGGAGAACAAGTATTTGATACACTGCCGATTTTGCAGGTTTTCCTACTTACAAAGCATGTAGAGGTCTGTAATTTCTATCATAGGTACACTTCAACTGTGAGAGACAGAATCTAAAACAAAAATCCAGAAAATCACATTGTATGATTTTTAAGTAATTAATTTGCATTTTATTGCATGACATAAGTATTTGATCACCTACCAACCAGTAAGAATTCCAGCTCTCACAGACCTGTTAGTTTTTCTTTAAGAAGCCCTCCTGTTCTCCACTCATTACCTGTATTAACTGCACCTGTTTGAACTCGTTACCTGTATAAAAGACACCTGTCCACACACTCAATCAAACAGACTCCAACCTCTCCACAATGGCCAAGGCCAGAGAGCTGTGTAAGGACATCAGGGATAAAATTGTAGACCTGCACAAGGCTGGGATGGGCAAGCAGCTTGGTGAGAAGGCAACAACTGTTGGCGCAATTATTAGAAAATGGAAGAAGTTCAAGATGACGGTCAATCACCCTCGGTCTGGGCCACGGGGGATCAGTGTGAAAATGTATGCACTCACTAATGCAAGTTGCTCTGGATAAGAGCGTCCACTAAAAAGGAATGAATAGACCATTTCAGTTTTCAAATAGAAATAAGTTGCATTTGCAAAGTAATTCAAGAAACTGGAAAACATATCAAGCAAGTATTTCTATTTCCAGTAGTATTATCAGATTAACTGTTTTCTACAGATAATTATCAGACACAAGTTACAAATGCTGGTAAATACTAAAATATATTTAGTTTAGTTTTTTTCACAAAAGTAGTGCAATGGGCCATTACAAGTCCTGTATTAGCGGACCGATATAGACGTCTTCAGTGTGGGCAATCTTTTTTTTTCTGCATCCCCCCACCTTCCCCCCTCAGTCAAAAATCGCAGCATCCCCACCCCCAAACTACTGTACATCCCGTGGCTATGTACATAACCCATAAAGTAAAATGCAACATCCATTTATGGCCAGCTATGTAAACTCTAACATTGATTTATCTTCCAATAGATTTCGTTCAATTGGTAATATACATTTTTGTCTTCTTCTAATGCCTCTTAAGGGGAAAGTAATCTAAAAGTAAGATTAGATTACGTTACTGAGTTTGGGTAATTCAAAGTTAAGTTACTGATTACAATTTTGGACAGGTAACTAGTATTTGTAATGGTTTACATTTAGAAAGCAACCTACCCAACCCTGAACTCATCCACTCATTAAACTGCCGAAGGACTTTGAGAAAGACCAGAAAAGGGCAGGCATCCATTTCCTCCAGACAAGGCGGCACTGATCATGTTACCTTACCTTCACCATAGCCAAGGCCCTTTACTGGATATTTGACGGACAGTGATGGTGTAAGGGCTTAGAAGCAAACTCACAAGACTCTCATGAGAGTTGTTTAAGTGGCCCTCTACCCGCACGCTGCAACCCTTTCATTCATAATGTGTTTCCTCATACTACTGTTCTACAGGACACGACTCCGCTCTAGAAGCACAAGCTGTTCCAAAACTAGGCCAAGGCCTGCATCATACACAAGCAATTGCAGACCAAAGCAAAAAATTACAGAAATACTGTATCGACACATACAGTAGCAGCAGTGCACTAACTTCATCCCTAATCTTACTTTACCCAAGACAAGAGAGTCGTCCGGAGATGATACTGAAATTGCATCATCTTAAATCTAATTGACTCTACTTTGCTTTACAGAGATGTATCCAGAGTGTGCCCTGAGTAGAGTCAGTTCCAGACACACGTGTCCTTTTTACCCCGCTCAAAATATTACCTTATAAGGGCATAGGCAGTTAAAATGATGGTATCAGAGACCAGCCCCATGTCATAATGACAGTGAAAGGATATATCCCATAATACTTTTCACATCTGTGATTGGACAGGCCCATGAGGCTGAGAGGGTCACTGCTGCAACTGTCAGGTGTGACAGACTGTCGTCTGGGGGAAACGCACTCTCTGGGCTTCTCTGACCCACCCAGTCTCCTTTACAGCTCAAATCCCTCCACAGTCACAGCACAGCGCAGCAACACCAGCAATGGAGTGAAGCCACTCTGTGTTCCATACTGTACACAGGCCTTAGAGGACACGATGACAACTGGACTGTCTGTGTGGATCTGAATGTTAGGCTGGAGAACTCTCTTCCAACACTGCCGAACACAGTTAACAAAGTCATGCCTGTGTTCTGTATATTACTACATTATTAATTAACAGGCATTGTGGGCTGGGGTGGTGCAAATGTAAAGGTGAGTGGTTCTATGTTGGAGGATCGGGAGGGAAATATTGTACCTTTTCTGCCTGTCCTATTTGTCTCTCCCACTAATCCACTTACTCTGTAAGAGTTTACCTGTCTGTATTATACATTTTTGTAAACATTATTTTTTTTACATGGAGCTGTTTTCCAATGGGAGAGGTGGCAGGAAACAGATGGGAATTAGGTTAAAGGGAGAGAGGCCAAAATGCCACTGTCAGCTCTGCCCGCAGGATCCTTGTTGTGAAAAAGAAATAATGTTAGCACGCAGACGTATTCCTCCACACTTGTATAATCAGGTTGCCTATGTGTCTCCCTAGTCCCAGCCCAAGGAAATCACCTGTTCCACTCAGTTAGACTGTGATATTGTGTGGAAGGATTCTCACAACGGTTTCTGAAACATTTGAACAGCAAAAGGTGGGCCCCTGGAACCCTAACTTGAGACAGGCGAGTGAAACTTAAACTTTAGTGGGAAATGGTTCAACGTGATAAACAGTTGTTCATGTCAAGGTCCTTTTCCCCACTGTGATGGGTGCCGAGACCTCAGGCAAATGAATACAGCATTAGTGGGGCCTCTGTCTGTCTGACACGGTGGTCTCTCCTGACAGCTTGACATGTATCCTATCATTGTGTAGTAGAGGAAGGTGGGCGAGGAGGTCAGAGGGATAATGGCTATGCCAATATATTACACCCAACAACTGGATCCATCCGTCACATCTGACACGGCTCCATCCCCAAACAAGAGAATTGGCACCAGGGTCACTCTCACCCCAATCCACCTATCAGTGACAGTCCCTAGTTTCACCCCTTATTTCAATGTTTCCTGATTGTAACAATATTCTTCATTTCGACATGTGTTTGTATAATACAAACAAAGGGTTTTCAAATGCCTTCTGGACACAGACAGGCTTCACACCATCATTATTTGTAATGTTCTACTTATAGACTACCCGGGCAACTCAACTTCATCCACACCAGCTGGTGATTATTTAGATGTTGCCATATCAGGCTTGAGTGCGTGTAGTTGTTTTCTGAGCGGACAGATTCATTTCAGGCTATGGGAAAATAAAGATCCCATGTACGCTAAGAGTGACCAGAGTGAAGGTCTGAGGATGGTTTCCTTCTTTTCTTCTTGTTCTATCCTTCTTTTAAAAAGATGTAAGGACAGAATGGGACAAACAGATGCATCTGGTTTGCTCTAGGCCGGTGTGCAAGTGAAGGGACAGGCAAGCTACAGTCCTTCCTCCTTGGGGCCGCTTCAAACTACCACTTTAGAACTGACTACATCAGAGAGTCTTTGCAATAACCAAAGGAACCTGATGATGATGTTTGTTGCTTTCTATATTCCTTCCGTTTAGGGCTATAAATAGAGTGCTATCCAGTGGAAATATCAATTACCACGGCAGCCTTTGTGAACAAGCATTATCTAAATGTCCAAGCATTATCAGAAGAGTTCATAACAAAACCCATGAAACAAGGCTCAAATCCGATTTCAGCAAAATAGGAAATTATAAGACAATTTAGCCTGCCTCTCACAAGTAGCATTGCATCTTACTCAATTAGGGGGCCTTGATTTTGTTGCTCTATCAAATTAGGTTTAATCACCGGTTGATTATCTGCGCTCCTCATGTCAAGGGGAAATGAGCCATGGAGAGGGGGAGGAGGAGGGGAGAAGGAGGAGGAGGGAGGATCAGGGGAGGTGGTGGAGGAGGCGACGGTGGCAGTTCCGTCCCTGTGCTGATGGACCTGATGTCATTACAGGCCTTTTCTCTCTGTGTGTGCAGTCTATTTAGGGAGACACACACACATCAGGGAGGCCGTCCTATCCCCATTATTCAAACACTGCAAGCGCTTCCCAATACTGAGGGATAAAATATCCAATAACAATTTTCCAGTGGGTATTAGCTTAACATTTCCCCTCTATTCCCTGATCATTATAAACCAGTGAACATCAGTCATGGGCTCTTTACCTTATCTCCATGTGTCCATTTGACCACTCAACTCCCTCAACCCCCATCCCCAACTCCCTTTAAAAACAATTTGCTCTTTGACATACAGGAATAACTATTGATTGACGGCTCATATTACCGGAGGTTTGGGCAATGCAATGATGCCAGGCGAGGCTAATTCATTAATTTGATCAATATTTATATTTGCAAAGGTTACTGAATTAAGCACTAAGATTGGATTGCTATAGAATTGACTATCAGCAGAAAGAGAGTGAACGTTTCTTTAACAGAATCAAACCGGTTTGTGTTTCGGACAGTTTCCTACACAGCTCCTTATCAGAAGCTAAGATATTGGGCACTCTTTTCCTACTAATATGCAGTGGGAGGAGGAGCTATAGGTGGGAGGGGCTATAGGAGGACAGGCTCATTGTAATGGCTGGAATGGAAGTAATGGAATGGAGTCAAACATGTGGTTTCGTGGTCTAAGGCACTGCATCGCAGTGCTAGCTGTGCCACTAGAGATCCTGGTTCGAGTCCAGGCTCTGTCGCAGCCGGCCGCAACCGGGAGACCCATGGGGCGGCGCACAATTGGCCCAGCGTCGTCCAGGGTAGGGGAGGGTTTGGCCGGCAGGGATGTTCTTGTCCCATCGCGCACTAGTAACTCCTGTGGCGGGCCAGGCGCAGTGCACGCTGACTCGGTCGCCAGGTGTACAGTGTTTCCTCCGACACATTGGTGCAGCTGGCTTCCGGGTTAGGCGGGCACTGTGTCAAGAAGCAGTGCAGCTCGGTTGGGTTGTGTTTCGGAGGACGTACGACTCTCGACCTTCGCCTCTCCCGTGTCCGTACGGGAGTTGCAGCGATGGGACAAGACTGTAACTACCAATTGGATACCACGAAATTGGGGAGAAAAAGGGGGTAAAATACCACAACATTTTTTTGTGGTTTCCATTTATTTTTTACAGGCAAGTCAGTTAAGAACAAATTATTATTTACAATGACTGCCTACCCCGGACGACGCTGGCCAATTGTGCGCCGCCCTATGAGACTCCCAATCACAATACAGCCTGGAATCAAACCAGGGTCTGTAGTTACGCCTTTAGCACTGAGATGCAGCGCCTTAGACCGCTGCGCCACTCGGGAGCCCCATATGTTTGATTTGTTTGATACTGTTCCATTAATTCCATTTCAGCCATTACAATGAGCCCGTCCTCCTATAGCTCCTCCCACCAGCCTCCTCTGGTATACAGAGTAAGATACTGTACAGTATACCATTAGGACCGTGCATTTTCTCAATTGATTACAAAATAGACTTTGACTCAAGTATCTTTGCAAGAGATATTGTCCAATAAGGCAAAGAGAGGTAGGTGTGTGTATTTACCTGGCTGGTACCTCTATGTTGGAAATGGCGTAGAAGTATTTGAGGAGGTTTTCTCTTTGGACATAGGTTCCCCCCAGGGCCGGCCTCAACAGCCTCAGTCTCAGGTTGGTGAAAGTGAAGAAGTCCCTCAGGCCCTTCATACTCTCCATCCGTGTGTACAGGCTGTCCATGTTGAGAAGCTTGGGCCCCGCGAAGATAGCGAAACGTGCCATCACCTCGAACCTCAGCACCTTCTCGTTCTTGGAGCCCACCCAGCGAGAGTACTGCTCTGTGCAGATGACCCGCGTCACGTTGGTGGCCGACAGGTCCTGCACCAGCTTAGCGGGCATGCCGAAGGCGTCCATGCAGTCGTCGGCGTAGAACTGGTAGGGCTGCCAGGTGCGCCCTTTGTCTAGGGACTTGTCCAGTACCATGATGGTGGGGCGGCCATACTCGAAGGTGACCTGAATGTCGTTGGTCAGCTCCAGGCTCTTGTTCCAGGCCAGGGAGATGTTGGCCAGCAGGGGCTCCGGGAAGCGGCTCCACGTCACCGTCTGCCAGTAGGTGATGAGGCCACTGCGCTCACGGTCCTGCATCAGCTGGGGAGGGTGAGCCAGGTCTGGGTTGGAGGAGTCACACTCGTCACTACACAGGTACGGGTTCTCCTGAAAGAGGGAAAGGGGGGAGAGAAAACTGATCAGTGTTGGAAAACACTGTTAGTCTCCCTTCCCCTTTAGAAAATAGTACACATTTACTAGCTCATCATTTGTTAACATTCTAAATCCACACTGAGTGAGTTCTTTGTTAATATTCAGCATAGAATATATGACTTATAGGAATTACTCCCTAAAGGTTCCCACATGCTCAAAGTAGACTATACAACTGATGTTTTTATGGTATTTCTTGGTTCTTTGGATGCCTTTGCTAATGAGAAATAAGTCAAAATTATCATTATCTTATATAGGCTACTAGCCCCACCAAAAAATACACCCAAGCAACATGAAACAACCGGGAAACAACAGATTTTCCAAAACAATCTGGCCAACCTCAGGTCCCCCTGAGACCATGTCAGTGTGCTTGTCCCAACATGTTAACATGCTCAGCATATGTCCCCATTAAACAGTTTGTGAGCTCTGTTTGGTGGATAGCCATCTGGGGATTCCTACATACAGGGTAATAATTGCACATAATCGGGTTATAATGGCACTCATTTAATGCACATTGTAAATTACAGTGTTGCATTGAATCAAATTACATCATCACTCCAAAAAAGATCAGAGAGACTACTGAAATGCGTTGCATACCTAAATGTCAGACAATATATAGCTTCAAGAGTGTCGTAGATGTTTCACTTTACCCTTAACCTGTAACACTGCTCTACTGACACACATGGATTACACACAGAATGGATTAACATGGGGGGTTGCCTGCCATGTGGTCATCCCTGACCTCTAAATCCCAGTGTTAATGTGTCACATTGGTATACCTGAGTGCAAACTGTCACACGTCTTGTCACCAACAGTCATCCTCACCCACACGGTTTCCATTCGAAATGATCTCAAATACTGTATCTGTGCTTGATTGAGCTTGCCTGTTGCAATTTAACCAATAGAAAATTCCAAAAATGGCACTCCAGGTAGGCTATTGGCAGTAGAATGGCCTTACTAAAGAGCTCAGTGACTTAATACGTGGCACGTTAATAGGATGCCACCTTTCCAACAAGTCAGTTCGTCACATTTCTGCCCTGCTAGAGCTTCCCTGGTCAACTGTAAGTGCTGTTATTGTAAAGTGGAAAAGTCTAGGAGCAACAATGGTTCAGCCACCAAGTGGTAGGCCACACAAGCTCACAGAACGGGACCGTCGAGTGCTGAATCGTCTGTCCTCGGTTGCAACACTCACTACTGAGTTCCAAACTGCCTCTGGGAGCTTCATGAAATGGGTTTCCATGGCTGAGAAGCCAAGCGCTGGCTGGAGTGGTGTAAAGCCATTGGACTCTGGAGCAGTGGAAACGCGTTCTTTGGAGTGATGAATCACACTTCACCATCTGAGTTTGGCAGACGCCAGGAGAACGCTACCTGCCCCAATGTATAGTGCCAACTGTAAAGTTTGTTGGAGGAGAAATAATGGTCTGGGGCTGTTTTTCATGGTTCGGGCTAGGTCCCTTAGTTTCAGTGAAGGGAAATCTTAACACTATAGGATACAGTGACATTCTAGACGATTCTGTGCTTCCATCTTTGTGGCAACAGTTTGGGGAAGGCCCTTTCCTGTTCCAGCATAACAATGCCCCGTGCACAAAATGAGGTCCATACAGAAATGGTTTGCTGAGATCGGTGTGGAAGAATTTGACTGGCCTGCACAGAGCCCTGACCTCAACCCCATCAAACACCTTTGGAATGAATTGGAACGGCGACTGCGAGCCAGGCCTAATCGCCCAACATCAGTGCCCAACCTCACTACTGGTCTTGTGGCTGAATGGAAGCAAGTCCCCACAGCAATGTTCCAACATCTAGTGGAAAGCCTTCCCAGAAGAGTGGAGACTGTTATAGCAGCAAAGGGGGGACCAACTCCATATTAATGCACATGATTTTGGAATGAGATGTTCGACAAGGAGGTGTCCACATACTTTTGATCATGTAGTGTATATTCTTTCCCCTTTATGTCAATGGTGTTACGAGAACCACACACAACAGGTGCCCAAGCCAGAGCCTCAGCTTCCTCTACCTTTAGCCCACAATCCTTGCCTCCTTCCACAGAGCACACAAATCCAGTCCAACTGCTACACCAGGTGGCTTTCACCACTAAACCGCTCCAGCAATTATCCACACTGGATTCCTGTCACAGTTAAAGAGCAACCCAGCGCTAAGCAGACTGTTTGCCCACTTCTTAGTGACAGCCCGCAGGGAATTCAGAATGGATCCCCCTCTCTCACACACACACACACACACACACACACACTGGAGGAGAACCGCACACCTTGATCCCCTTTCACTGACCAATAGGTTTCTTGTGTGTTTTTGAGACATTCCAACATTCTATCCTCAACGATAACAGAGGGTTTTTCCTCTCTGCTAGAGAGGAAGCCCTCCACTGATCTCCCCTTTAAGCTGTGGTTTGATGGCATTATGAAGGCAGCTCTGTTGATGAGGGTCACCCTGACTGCGAGTGGCTGGGGATCACTGACCTCTCCCCTGAAGATGACCTGGCCAGTTAATTCACTGAGTCAGAGGCCAGTCGACATTGTTAAGTCCAATCAGAAGGACATCTGTGGAACTGCACTGACCGAAATAGATGGGAGGGATAAGGAAGAGACAGAAAGTGTGTGTAGCAGAAATGGAGAGGAGAGGTCATGTAAAAGGAGACGAGAGGACCAGGACGATAAAACGAGAACGCCAGTTGAGCCAGTACAGCCCAGAGATTTGGACGGTACCACAGTCCACAAAAATGCCCAACTGCATTGGTGTAGATGGGGAGCCATGAGCTATGTACTGTATGGGAAGCTAGTGTTTAGGGCTGCTATTCCCTCACCTAGTGAGATGTGTTTCCTCTCTTTTCCTGCTTGACTTAATTACATTGAAGGAAGCTCCTGATACAACATCTGGAAAACAGCAGCCTAATTATACGAGAGACAAAACAAGACCCTCACCTGTCCCAGCATGGGCCACTGCCTACTGTCTTTTAATCTGCACACACACACACACACACCATTTCACACTGTATGATGTTCATAGCACTATAAAAAGGCTGTTCAGATCATGAGCCTACATCGGAATGTAATCAATCAAAAACCTTTTCCGAAAAATCTTGTAATTCCCTGAAAGGATGACATAGAGGATTACCATACAAACAATTTAATTTGAAGAATACTCCAAGACCTGCAGTGACATGAAAACAGGCAGATGGAGATTATTGCATGTGGGCATAGCGAAACGGGATGAAATCGCTACCCTTTGGGAGCACAGGAGGGGGGCTGAAGCTGCCAGGACTCATGTAAAATTCATGACACAGGACAAAACTGACCAACGCTGCACCTTTGTGACATTACAGTAACTCTACACCGGTAGGATAAATATGGTGACATATCCTCACATGATCTAATCTAAACATGCATTTTAACCTACTGCAAATAGTGTACCAAATTTGAATCCTTACTATAGCGCACTCCACTGCTGTGCTGTAATCTGCACTGCTTTTTTTAGTTCCGTCTGTTTGTGCATTCTAAAATGGGCAAATGCAATGTGAGGCAGGATTATATCTAATATGTTGCGACCATTACTGTTGAAAAGAGTACTTGTAATTAATAATTTGAGCACATAGGATGGAGAGTGGCAGTGATGCCTCACTTCACTTATGGACAGTGTCTGTCTCCTCTCTGTCTTTCAATGTGTGTATAATTACATCAGTAGTGGGTCGAGATTTGTCATTTTGCTTAGCTCCCTCCCTCCCTCCTTCCCTCCTCTTCTCATTAAACAATGCTACATACAGAGTGCACTCCCACTCCCAGCACCAGCTAACATCATGCATGGCAGGGAGGGGGGCAAAGCACTGAGTATAAATGCAACGGCATCTCCTGTGGGCCTAGTGGCTGAAATGTGCTCTAAATCATTCATGAGCCGGAAAGCTTTCCAACGAAAGCCAACATACTCAGTCTGGGGATGGCTTATTCTAATCAATGAAGTTGCTTTCCAAAAGGAAAGCATGAAAAAGTTGTCAATTGAGTGCACTCCTTCAATATCTAAAGTACATAGCATGTCATTGATGTAACATAGGCTACAGAACACTGTATCAGATTGCACTGTGAGAGTCATGGCAAGTCTAAATATGTGACTGTGTCTCTAGATACAGTGGGGAAAAAAAGTATTTAGTCAGCCAACAAATGTGCAAGTTCTCCCACTTAAAAAGATGAGAGAGGCCTGTAATTTTTATCATAGGTACACGTCAACTATGACAGACAAATTGAGAAAAAATAATCCAGAAAATCACATTGTAGGATTTTCTATGAATTTATTTGCAAATTATGATGGAAAATAAGTATTTGGTCACCTGCAAACAAGCAAGATTTCTGGCTCTGACAGACCTGTAACTTCTTCTTTAAGAGGCTCCCCTGTCCTCCACTCGTTACCTGTATTAATGGCACCAGTTTGAACTTGTTATCAGTATAAAAGACACCTGTCCACAACCTCAAACAGTCACACTCCAAACTCCACTATGGCCAAGACCAAAGAGCTGTCAAAGGAACCAGAAACAAAATTGTAGACCTGCACCAGGCTGGGAAGACTGAATCTGCAATAGGTAAGCAGCTTGGTTTGAATAAATCAACTGTGGGAGCAATTATTATGAAATGGAAGACATACAAGACCACTGATAATCTCCCTCGATCTGGGGCTCCACGCAAGATCACACCCCGTGGGGTCAAACTGATCACAAGAACTGTGAGCAAAAATCCCAGAACCACACGGGGGGACCTAGTGAATGACCTGCAGAGAGCTGGGACCAAAGTAACAAAGCCTACCATCAGTAACACACTACGCCGCCGGGGACTTAAATCCTGCAGTGCCAGACGTGTCCCCCTGCTTAAGCCAGTACATGTCCAGGCCCGTCTGAAGTTTGCTAGAGTGCATTTGGATGATCCAGAAGAGGATTGGGAGAATGTCATATGGTCAGATGAAACCAAAATATAACTTTTTGGTAAAAACTCAACTTGTCGTGTTTGGAGGACAAAGAATGCTGAGTTGCATCCAAAGAACACCATACCTACTGTGAAGCATGGGGGTGGAAACATCATGCTTTGGGGCTGTTTTTCTGCAAAGGGACCAGGACGACTGATCCGTGTAAAGAAAAGAATGAATGGGGCCATGTATCGTGAGATTTTGAGTGAAAACCTTCCATCAGCAAGGGCATTGAAGATGAAACGTGGCTGGGTCTTTCAGCATGACAATGATCCCAAACACACCGCCCGGGCAACAAAGGAGTGGCTTCGTAAGAAGCATTTCAAGGTCCTGGAGTGGCCTAGCCAGTCTCCAGATCTCAACCCCATAGAAAATCTTTGGAGGGAGTTGAAAGTCCGTGTTGCCCAGCGACAGCCCCAAAACATCACTGCTCTAGAGGAGATCTGCATGGAGGAATGGGCCAAAATACCAGCAACAGTGTGTGAAAACCTTATGAAGACTTACAGAAAATGTTTGACCTGTGTCATTGCCAACAAAGGGTATATAACAAAGTATTGAGAAACTTTTGTTATTGACCAAATACTTATTTTCCACCATAATTTGTAAATAAATTCATTAAAAATCCTACAATGTGATTTTCTGGATTTTTTTTCCTCAATTTGTCTGTCATAGTTGACGTGTACCTATGATGAAAATGAAAGGCCTCTCTCATCTTTTTAAGTGGGAGAACTTGCACAATTGGTGGCTGACTAAATACTTTTTTTCCCCACTGTATATGGGGTAGGCCTTTGGTAATGGGCCACTAATGGCACGTTTACCTTTCCATAAGATGAGTGGTCAGATCACTCTAGGAACGCTCTTGTGGCTGAATGGAAGCAAGTCCCTGCAGCAATGTTCCAACATCTAGTGGAAAGCCTTCCCAGAAGAGTGGAGGCTATTATAGAAGCAAAGAAGGGACCAACTCCACATTAATGCCCATGATTTTGGAACGAGACGTTCGACGAGCAGGTGTCCACATACTTTTGGTCAGTGTATCACACTAATTTGAGTGTCCCAGATTTACATTTACTATGTTACGTCTAGTTTATGAGACCAGGTTGCTGAAGTAGAGCAAGTTTACTGGATAGCTACAGTAGTTGCCATGGTAACCAAACAAAGAGACTTGCTAGTGGACACCCCTTCAAATGAGTGGATTTGGCTATTTCAGCCACACCCATTGCTGACAGGTTTATCAAATCGAGTACACAGCCATGCAATCTCCATAGACAAACATTGGTAGTAGAATTGCCTTACTGAAGAGCTCAGTTACTTTCAACGTGGCACCCTCATAGGATGCCACCTTTACAACAAGTCAGTTTTTCAAATGTCTGCCCTGCTAGAGCTGCCCCGGTCAACTGTAAGTGCTGTTATTGTGAAGTGGAAATGTCTAGGAGCAACAACGGCTAAGCCGCAAAGTGGTAGGCCACACAAGCTCACAGAATGGGAACGCCGAGTGCCGAAGCGCGTAAAAATCGTCTGTCCTCGGTTGCAACACGCACTACTGAGTTCCAAACTGCCTCTGGAAGCAAAGTCAGCACAATAACTGTTAGTTGGGAGCTTAATGAAATGGGTTTCCATGGCCAAGCAACCGCACACAAGCCTAAGATCACTATGCGCAATGCCAAGTGCCAGCTGGAGGGGTGTAAAGCTCGCCACCATTGGAATCTGGAGCAGTGGAAATGCGTTCTCTGGAGTGATGAATCACGCTTCACCATCTGGCAGTCCGACAGATGAATATGGGTTTGGCGGATGCCAGGAGAACGCTACGTGCCCCATTGCATAGTGACAACTGTAAAGTTTGGTGGAGGAGGAATAATGGTCTGGGGCTGTTTTTCTACAGCATACAATGACATTCTAGACGATTCTGTGCTTCCAACTTTTTGGCAACAGTTTGGGGAAGGCCCTTTCCTGTTTCAGCATAACAATGCCCCCGTGCACAAAGCGAGGTCCATACAGAAATGATTTGCCAAGATCGGTGTGGAAGAACTTGACTGGCCTGCACAGAGCCCTGACCTCAACCCCATCGAACACCTTTGGGATGAATTGGAACGCAGACTGCGAGCCAGGCCAAATCTCCCAACATCAGTGGCCGACCTCACTAATGCTCTTGTGGCTGAATGGAAGCAAGTCCTTGCAGCAATGTTCCAACATGTAGTGGAAAGCCTTTCCAGAAGAGTGGAGGCTGTTATAGCATGAAACGGGTGACCAACTCCATATTAATGCCCATGATTTTGGAATGAGACGTTCGACGAGCAGGTGTCCACATACCTTTGGCCATGTATTGTATCTATTGAGGCAGTGATTCCAAAATAAATGTAATTGTGTCTTGAAGTCTTTTGTTGACATTTTCACTATAATAACAAGTAGCCTACTGAAAGTAGTTTTAAACTCTTCTGTCCTGAGTTGTCTCATAGAAAATGTACATATTCCTTCCATCTTGTTCTAGATCAAAGTTTCTCCTTATCTCAAATCTAGGATCAGATACCCTACCGATATCCTAATTTCTAGAAAACCTTCCATGTCAGTTTTCATCACTCTTTTTGATTTCTGCTATATAGACAAAACTTCAACAGAGTGTAGGCCTATAAAAATCATGTAAGTATTAAACTAGTGCTGGTGTTACACCAATTGAATTAAAACTTAAACTTACCAGAGTACAGAACCTCTCTGGGGGGTTGCCGCAAGTGATGCCAGGAGGATCCACCCTAATTTGCATGAACTCCTTCATAGCCATGGGTTTGGGCTGGCACGCGTAAAACTCCCATGTTGGTCCATCGTCCGTACTAACCAGCGACTTGCATATGTCATACTGGCCAAGTGTCAGAGTAACAAAGTTCAAAAGAAAAACCACCTGTGAGAGCATGGCACTCGTAGAGACCACACCCATGGTCCAAGACCGAGAGTCAGGAGGGAGGAGGCAAGTGGTGCCACCGTCGGTCCACACTGGGAGAGGATCAGCTTGGAATCCGGTTGGTTTTCATCTTGGGAGGGACACCTGCCGCTTGCAGGATACAGCCTTACAACTCTGCTGGTTTTGCATACAAATGTTGCTTGCCTAAATAAGATACACGTACTTCTGTTTTGAAATATTTGTTATCCTATGATAAAAACAAATCAATTAAAGTATTACTTTAAATTATAGTTACAAGAGCTTATTTTAATAGAAATGTATACAATGCTAATATTTCGCAGATCGACCACCTTTGGCACTCCAGGCAAGCCATACTAAAAGCAGTCCATATGTCCATGAGAATATTCCACTGTCCACTCAGAAGCTCTCTCTAGATGAGATTTTGTTGTGTTTCATGTCAGTCAAAAGCTATATTGAGAAGGAGAAAATACAATAATTTATTAAAAATTTATTTAACTTTTTTGGGAGAATTGCCACTCACATTTCCAGCCAAATAAGGCAAACTAAAACTATACCTAATAGGCTACGGTTTTTACAACTAGCAATTAGGCTAAACATAAATCTTTCATTAGAGAAACTTGAACCCATTTGAAATCTGTTCTAATTAATGTCGGTAGGCTATACCGTAGTTTAAAAATAAATAATATTGTAACCTTTCACGTTTGTTTTCACATCCAATCTATATTCACAATACTACCCTAATTAATGAATTTCCCAAACAAAACTGCAAGTTCAAAAATATATCCTAGTCCCCACAGACGGATGTCTGTTGCGCTCTTGGGTTTGCCAACTATTGCCATCAGAGGTAACGGAACTGTCGACAACTTCTCCCAGGCAGATGGTGACAGACCTATGCTGCAGTCTACAATTTGCAAATAAAAAATAATTAATCTGATCAACTTTGATAATGTGTGGACTTGTCCAATATGTGGACAACTGATGTTCTCGACGTTGATGCCCTTTCCAAACCTCTGAATTTCTCTGAAGTGTGTAGCCTAATGCTGTCTTCAAATGTAGGCTATAATGGTTGATTATAAGAAATATCTGGTTGCAAGATTATAAACATTAGGCCCATACAATTTTGAAGGTGCACAGTTACAACAGTTACCATCCTCTATGTTCACGGTAGAACTCGAACACTTACCAAATTGCTCCGGGAAGGTATGATCATTCTGTCATGGGTGCATCCTTTGCAAAAGTGTTCTCAGCATTCTAACGCCTCTGCATTGGTTCGTCGTTGAAATGAAGCTTAACGTTACCGTATTCCCTTCTGTAAGAGGATTAGATGAGATGCTCTCCCCTTCTGTTTGTTTCCCTTCTGTTTGGTATACTTTTGAGGAAAGCAGTGCGTTGTTAGGATGGTATCCTATACATCCCGTACGCGCAATAGTTGACTTCTTGTTGGAAATATATTACATTTAAAGACTTTTTCAGAAGTGGTACTGCCTCAATTCATGTTCCATTACTTTTTACGATTTCGGTTTTGTACTAGGCGCTCAAGGGCAGAAGGAAAGAGCTCTCTCGCGCGCTCTCTCTCGACATCACTTTCCCATATGCATAAACACACTCGCTTATTTCATAAATTCCCTCCTGCCATTGTTCTCCTGCTATATTTTCGTTTCCATATTTGGCTATCAGTATCTGATCTGTATCTACGCAACTTTTACCAGTCAGAAATATAACCACCCCATGAGCCGATCGGGCTACCCGTCCTGCTTAAAGGAGCAGCTCAAAAATCACTAAAGACAGACAGATAAGGATCTCTAGTTTTCGCTCAGCCTATTGGGGAACCCTAGTGTAGGCCTACATACCTTTAGCAAGCTATAACTTATGCTATTTACATTTCATTTTCCTTGTTGACAATTGCAAATAGCCAAATTGATACCTAATTAAGCTGGATAGTAAAAAAAAGTAGCCTTAATTTGCAACTTTTGGATGGGTGTAACTGTCGCTCTGGATAAGAACGTCTGCTAAATGACTAAAATGTACATGTAAATGTAAGTAACAGCATCAAAGCCTAGGGGGGCTTCTCAGGGAAGAACCCTGAGTTGAGCTGTCCATGGTCCTGATGCCTGGCCACACAGACCAATGGGCTTAAACAGCCTACCCACTTCTACAGGGTCATATGAAGCCAAATTATTGTCACAGACAGACAGTGACACAATGCACAATGTTTGTAGAGAGCAATATAACGGTAGTTCAAAATTATTTAAGAAGTAGTTGAATGGGAAAATGTATACTGGCAGTTAGCAAATTTCTTTAAGGAATACCTGGGATAGGATAAAGTAATCCTTCTACCCCACCCCAAAGAGAAAAAAGAAAGAAAAAAATATTGTAAAGTGGTTGTCCCACTGGCTATCATAAGGTGAATGCACCAATTTGTAAGTCGCTCTGGATAAGAGCGTCTGCTAAATGACGAAAATGAAAATGTAGAAGACAGCAGGCACGGAAAGAGAGAACTACATTTCCCTTGCTGCGCACTACATCTTGATGACGGTGTTTATGCGACGTTCATCCCAGCGTGCGGAAAAAATGGCGGAAGCAATGAACGTTGGTGTGAATTTAGAAGCATTTTCTCAAGCAATAAGTGCTATTCAGGCACTTCGTTCAAGTGTAACAAGGGTTTTTGACTCTCTGAAAGATGGGATGAAAAACAAAGAAACCCTTGAAGGACGCGAAAAGGTTTTTATTACTGCGTTTCAAGATAACCTGCAGTCTGTGAATCGCGACTTGAAGTGAGTAGCTGTAAGTGCTAACGTTAGCTAGCTAAATCTTTACTGTAAACACACAAGTTAGCGTGCTAGATAGGCTTGAGGAATTAATTGATGTTATCCAACTAAAAACTTATTTCCAACTAGCTAGTATCCATGACTTGGTTGAAGTAGAAATGGCGTGCGCGCGCGTGTGTGTGTACACACTACCGTTCAAAAGTTTGGGGTCACTTCGAAATTTCCTTGTTTTCGAAAGAAAATCAATTTTTTTGTCCATTCAAATAACATCAAATTGATCAGAAATACAGTATAGACATTGTTAATGTTGTAAATGGCTATTGTAGCTGGAAACGGCTGATTAAAAAAAAAAAGGAATATCTACATAGGCGTACAGAGGCCCATTATCAGCAACCATCAGTCCTGTGTTCCAATGGCACGTTGTTTGCTAATCCAAGTTTATCATTTTAAAAGGCTAATTGATCATTAGAAAACCCTTTTGCAATTATGTTAGCACAGCTGAAAACTGTTGTGCTAATTTAAAGAAGCAATACAACTGGCCTTCTTGAGACTAGTTGAGTATCTGGATCATCAGCAATTGTGGGTGTACACTACCGGTCAAAAGTTTTAGAACACCTACTCATTCAAGGGTTTTTCTTTATTTGTAATATTTTCTACATTGTTGAATAATAGTGAAGATATCAAAACTATGAAATAACACATATGGAATCATGTAGTAACCAAAAAGGTGTATGGGTGGTCCTCTGTAGCTCAGCTGGTAGAGCATGGCGCTTGTAACGCCAAGGTAGTAGGTTCGATCCCCTGGACCACCCATACACAAAAAAATAATAATGATGTATGCACGCATGACTGTAAGTCGCTTTGGATAAAAGCGTCTGCTAAATGGCATATTATTATTATTATTATAAACCAAATATTATATATTTGAGATTCTTCAAATAGCCACCATTTTGCCTTGATGACAGCTTTGCACTCTCTTGGCATTCTCTCAACCAGCTTCACCTGGAATGCTTTTCAAACAGTCTTGAAGGAGTTCCCACATACAGTGGGGGAAAAAAAGTATTTAGTCAGCCATCAATTGTGCAAGTTCTCCCACTTAAAAAGATGAGAGAGGCCTGTAATTTTCATCATAGGTACACGTCAACTATGACAGACAAAATGAGAAAAAAATATCCTGAAAATCACGTAGGATTTTTTATGAATTTATTTGCAAATTATGGTGGAAAATAAGTATTTGGTCAATAACAAAAGTTTCTCAATACTTTGTTATATACCTTTTGTTGGCAATGACACAGGTCAAACGTTTTCTGTAAGTCTTCACAAGGTTTTCACACACTGTTGCTGGTATTTTGGCCCATTCCTCCATGCAGATCTCCTCTAGAGCAGTGATGTTTTGGGGCTGTCGCTGGGCAACACGGACTTTCAACTCCCTCCAAAGATTTTCTATGGGGTTGAGATCTGGAGACTGGCTAGGCCACTCCAGGACCTTGAAATGCTTCTTACGAAGCCACTCCTTCGTTTCCCGGGCGGTGTGTTTGGGATCATTGTCATGCTGAAAGACCCAGCCACATTTCATCTTCAATGCCCTTGCTGATGGAAGGAGGTTTTCACTCAAAATCTCACGATACATGGCCCCATTCATTCTTTCCTTTACACGGATCAGTCGTCCTGGTCCCTTTGCTGAAAAACAGCCCCAAAGCATGATGTTTCCACCCCCATGCTTCACAGTAGGTATGGTGTTCTTTGGATGCAACTCAGCATTCTTTGTCCTCCAAACACGACGAGTTGAGTTTTTACCAAAAAGTTCTATTTTGGTTTCATCTGACCATATGACATTCTCCCAATCCTCTTCTGGATCATCCAAATGCACTCTAGCAAACTTCAGACGGGCCTGGACATGTACTGGCTTAAGCAGGGTGACACGTCTCGCACTGCAGGATTTGAGTCCCTGGCGGCGTAGTGTGTTACTGATGGTAGGCTTTGTTACTTTGGTCTAGAGGAGCCAAAATACCAGCAACAGTGTGTGAAAACCTTGTGAAGACTTACAGTAAACGTTTGACCTGTGTCATTGCCAACAAAGGGTATATAACAAAGTATTGAGAAACTTTTGTTATTGACCAAATACTTATTTTCCACGATAATTTGCAAATAAATTCATTAAAAATCCTACAATGTGATTTTCTGGATTTTTTTTCTCATTTTGTCTGTCATAGTTGACGTGTACCTATGATGAAAATTACAGGCCTCTCTCATCTTTTTAAGTGGGAGAACTTGCACAATTGGTGGCTGACTAAATACTTTTTTTCCCCACTGTGTATGTATATATAGTGGGGAGAACAAGTATTTGATACACTGCCGATTTTGCAGGTTTTCCTACTTACAAAGCATGTAGAGGTCTGTCATTTTTATCATAGGTACACTTCAACTGTGAGAGACGGAATCTAAAACAAAAATCCAGAAAATCACATTGTATGATTTTTAAGTAATTAATTTGCATTTTATTGCATGACATAAGTATTTGATACATCAGAAAAGCAGAACTTAATATTTGGTACAGAAACCTTTGTTTGCAATTACAGAGATCATACGTTTCCTGTAGGTCTTGACCAGGTTTGCACACACTGCAGCAGGGATTTTGGCCCACTCCTCCATACAGACTTTCTCCAGATCCTTCAGGTTTCGGGGCTGTCGCTGGGCAATACGGACTTTCAGCTCCCTCCAAAGATTTTCTATTGGGTTCAGGTCTGGAGACTGGCTAGGCCACTCCAGGACCTTGAGATGCTTCTTACGGAGCCACTCCTTAGTTGCCCTGGCTGTGTGTTTCGGGTCGTTGTCATGCTGGAAGACCCAGCCACGACCCATCTTCAATGCTCTTACTGAGGGAAGGAGGTTGTTGGCCAAGATCTCGCGATACATGGCCCCATCCATCCTCCCCTCAATACGGTGCAGTCGTCCTGTCCCCTTTGCAGAAAAGCATCCCCAAAGAATTATGTTTCCACCTCCATGCTTCACGGTTGGGATGGTGTTCTTGGGGTTGTACTCATCCTTCTTCTTCCTCCAAACACGGCAAGTGGAGTTTAGATCATAAAGCTCTATTTTTGTCTCATCAGACCACATGACCTTCTCCCATTCCTCCTCTGGATCATCCAGATGGTCATTGGCAAACTTCAGATGGGCCTGGACATGCGCTGGCTTGAGCAGGGGGACCTTGCGTGCGCTGCAGGATTTTAATCCATGACGGCGTAGTGTGTTACTAATGGTTTTCTTTGAGACTGTGGTCCCAGCTCTCTTCAGGTCATTGACCAGGTCCTGCCGTGTAGTTCTGGGCTGATCCCTCACCTTCCTCATGATCATTGATGCCCCACGAGGAGAGATCTTGCATGGAGCCCCAGACCGAGGGTGATTGACCGTCATGTTGAACTTCTTCCATTTTCTAATATTTGCGCCAACAGTTGATGCCTTCTCACCAAGCTGCTTGCCTATTGTCCTGTAGCCCATCCCAGCCTTGTGTAGGTCTACAATTTTATCCCCGATGCCCTTACACAGCTCTCTGGTCTAGGCCATTGTGGAGAGGTTGGAGTCTGTTTGATTGAGTGTGTGGACAGGTGTCTTTTATACAGGTAACTAGTTCAAACAGGTGCAGTTAATACAGGTAATGAGTGGAGAACTGGAGGGCTTCTTAAAGAAAAACTAACAGGTCTGTGAGAGACGGAATTCTTACTGGTTGGTAGGTGATCAATTACTTATGTCATGCAATACAATGCAAATTAATTACTTAAAAGTCATACAATGTGATTTTCTGGGTTTTTGTTTTAGATTCCGTCTCTCACAGTTAATGTGTACCTATGATAAAAATGACAGACCTCTACATGCTTTGTAAGTAGGAAAACCTGCAAAATCGGCAGTGTATCAAATACTTGTTCTCCCCACTGTGTGTGTATATATATATATATATATATATATATATACACACACAGTGAGAGGAAAAAAGTATTTGATCCCCTGCTGATTTTGTACGTTTGCCCACTGACAAAGAAATGATCAGTCTAACATTTTTATGGTAGGTTTATTTGAACAGTGAGAGACAGAAAAAAAATCCAGAAAAACGCATGTCAAAAATGTTATAAATTGATTTGCATTTTAATGAGGGAAATAAGTATTTGACCCCCTCTCAATCAGAAAGATTTCTGGCTCCCAGGTGTCTTTCATACAGGTAACGAGCTGAGATTAGGAGCACACTCTTAAAGGGAGTGCTCCTAATGTCAGCTTGTTACCTGTATAAAAGACACCTGTCCACAGAAGCAATCATTCAATCAGATTCCAAACTCTCCACCATGGCCAAGACCGAAGAGCTCTCCAAGGATGTCAGGGACAAGATTGTAGACCTACACAAGGCTGGAATGGGCTACAAGACCATCGCCAAGCAGCTTGGTGAGAAGGTGACAACAGTTGTTGCGATTATTTGCAAATGGAAGAAACACAAAAGAACTGTCAATCTCCCTCGGCCTGGGGCTCCATGCAAGATCTCACCTCGTGGAGTGGTAATGATCATGAGAATGGTGAGGAATCAGCCCAGAACTACACGGGAGGATCTTGTCAATGATCTCAAGGCAGCGGGGACCATAGTCACCAAGAAAACAATTGGTAACACACTACACCGTGAAGGACTGAAATCCTGCAGCGCCCGCAAGGTCCCCCTGCTCAAGAAAGCACATATACAGGCCTGTCTGAAGTTAGCCAATGAACATGTGAATGATTCAGAGGAGAACTGGGTGAAAGTGTTGTGGTCAGATGAGACCAAAATGGAGCTCTTTGGCATCAACTCAACTCGCCGTGTTTGGAGGAGGAGGAATGCTGCCTATGACCCCAAGAACACCATCCCCACCGTCAAACATGGAGGTGGAAACCTTATGCTTTGGGGGTGTTTTTCTGCTAAGGGGACAGGACAACTTCACCGCATCAAAGGGACGATGGACGGCACCATGTACCGTCAAATCTTGGGTGAGAACCTCCTTCCCTCAGCCAGGGCATTGAAAATGGGTCGTGGATGGGTATTCCAGCATGACAATGACCCAAAACACACGGCCAAGGCAACAAAGGAGTGGCTCAAGAAGAAGCATATTAAGGTCCTGGAGTGGCCTAGCCAGTCTCCAGACCTTAATCCCATAGAAAATCTGTGGAGGGAGCTGAAGGTTCGAGTTGCCAAACATCAGCCTCAAAACCTTAATGACTCGGAGAAGATCTGCAAAGAGGAGTGGAACAAAATCCCTCCTGAGATGTGTGCAAACCTGGTGGCCAACTACAAGAAACATCTGACCTCTGTGATTGCCAAAAAGGGTTTTGCCACCAAGTACTAAGTCATGTTTTGCAGAGGGGTCAAATACTTATTTCCCTCATTAAAATGCAAATCAATTTATAACATTTCTGACATGAGTTTTTCTGTATTTTTTTGTTGTTATTCTGTCTCTCGCTGTTCAAATAAACCTACCATTAAAATTATAGACTGATCATGTCTTTGTCAGTTGGCAAACGTACAAAATCAGCAGGGGATCAAATACTTTTTTCTCTCACTGTATATATATATACACGTTAGCCTAGCTCACAGTCACAGACCATAGCAAAAACATTTTTTTATGTGCGCAAGCGAAATTCAGCATATCAACTAGCTAGCTATCAATAAATAAATAAAAACCAGCACACTGGCATTCTTGTAGGCACCTCAATATTTTGAATGTATTTTCAAGTCTAGGCATACATGAGGCTTGCTTTCCATTGCACAATGATTGTCGTTGTGAAACGTGTAGCTAGCTAAGTTAACGTTACTTTGATTTGAAGGCAAAAGTTAAACTCCCAGAAAGGAATGGTCAGTAATGTGCATCAATGATGCAAAATCTAGTTTATGTTTTTCACACTGAACAAAAATATAAACGCAACATGTTAAGTGTCCATCATTCATGAGTTGAAATAAAACATCCCAGAAATGTTCCATATGCAGAAAAAGCATATTTCTCTCAAATTTTGTGCACAAATTTGTTTACATCCCTGTTAGTGAGCATTTCTCCTTTGTCAAGATAATCCATCCACCTGACAGGTGTGGCATATCAATAAGCTGATTAAAGAGCATGATCATTACACAGGTGCATCTTGTGCTGGGGACAATAAAATACCACATTTTTACATGTGCGGTTTTGTCACACAACACAATGCCACAGATGTCTCATGTTTTGAGGGAATGTGCAATTGGCATTCTGACTGCAGGAATGTCCAACACCGCTGTTGTCAGATCATTTTATGTTCATTTCTCTACACTTAGCTGCCTTCAACGTAGTTTTAGAGAATTTGGTAGTATGTTCAACTGTCCACGTGTAACCACGCCAGCAAGGACCTCCACATACGGCTTCTTCACCTTCGGGATCATCTGATATCAGCCACCCGGACAG
The DNA here is from genome assembly GCF_964263955.1 of Coregonus lavaretus. Lineage (NCBI taxonomy): Eukaryota > Metazoa > Chordata > Actinopteri > Salmoniformes > Salmonidae > Coregonus > Coregonus lavaretus. The sequence goes on from NC_140004.1 coordinate 9,630,102, forward strand.
CTGATGAAACTGTGGGTTTGCACAACCAAATAATTTCTGTGCAAACTGTCAAAAACCGTCTCAGGGAAGCCCCTCTGCGTGCTCGTCGTCCTCACCAGGATCTTGACCTGACTGCAGTTCGTGTCGTAACTGACTTCAGTGGGCAAATGCTCACCTTCGATGGCCTCTGGCATGCTGGAGAAGTGTGCTCTTCACGGATAAATCCCGGTTTCAACTGTACCCGGCAGATGGCAGACAGTGTGTGTGTGGCATGATGTGGGCGAGCAGTTTGCTGATGTCAACGTTGTGAACGAGTGCCCCATGGTGGCGGTGGGGTTATAGTATGGGCAGGTATAAGTTACGGACAACAAACACAATAGCATTTTATCGATGGCAATTTGAATGCACAGAGATACCGTGACGAGATCCTGAGACCCATTGTCGTGCCATTCATCAGCCGTTATCACCTCATGTTTCAGCATGATAATGCACAGCCCCATGTCACAAGGATCTGTACACAATTCCAGAAAGCTGAAAATGTCCCAGTTCTTCTATGGCCTGCATACTCACCAGACATGTGACCCATTGAGCATGTTTGGGATGCTCTGGATCGACGTGTACGACAGCGTGTTCCAGTTCCCACCAATATCCAGCAACTTCGCACAGCCATTGAAGAGGAGTGGAACAACATTCCACATGCCACAATCAACAGCCTGATCAACTCTGTGCGAAGGAGATGTCACGCTGCATGAGGCAAATTGTTTTTTTGTTTTTTTTAGGTATCTGTGGCTAACAGTTACATATCTTTATTCCCAGTCATGTGAAATCCATAGATTAGGGCCTAATGAATTGATTTCAATTGACTGATTTCCTTATATGAACTGTAACTCAGTAAAGTCTTTGAAATTGTTGCATGTTGTGTTTATATTTTTGTTCAGTATATATTCCTTTGGTGATAAACAAATCTTAACAAAGATGCATACCCTTGCACCTCTAAAATGACGTTGCATAAACCTGGTAGCTGATGCAGGATAATTAGTAACATAAGAAAGGTGAAAACTGACTATTGAAAATATTATGCATTTGCCATGTGCATGATTTTCCTTGGATAGTTTAGAAGTTCTTAGATGATTTAAGATCCCACTGTTAAAGGGGGAGGGGGGGGGGGATCCTTCTAGTCTAAACAACTACATTCCCGTTTCCAAACTCTCTGTTCTTGCCAAAGTCCTTAACACTTCAGTTGGTGGCACCAGCCCATGGTTTGGTCGCATCAATTTGTTTCCACGGCATCACGTAATAGAAAAAATCACCTTTATAAAGTAATTCAGTGTTTTTTAGACTGTGTAACAGACTACTGAGACGGTAGGCTATTCAATAAATATGTTGTTTCATCTAACATGTCTAAGCAGGAATACATGATTGAAGATACAGTGCATTCGGAAAGTATTCAGACCCCTTGACTTTTTCCACATTTTGTTATGTTACAGCCTTATTCTAAAATTGATTAAATAAAAAATGGTCAGCATCAATCTACACACAATACCACAGAATGACACAGCCAAAACAGGTTTCTAGAAATGTTTGCACATGTATTCAAAATAAAACACAGAAATACCTTATTTACATAAGTATTCAGACCGTTTGCTATGAGACTTGAAATTGAGCTCAGGTGCGTCCTGTTTCCATTGATCATCCTTGAAATGTTTCTACGACTTGATTGGAGTCCACCTGTGGTAAATTCAATTGATTGGACATGATTTGGAAAAGCACACACCTGGCTATATAAGGTCCCACAGCTGACAGTGCATGTCAGAGCAAAAACCAAGCCATGAGGTTGAAGAAATTGTCCGTAGAGCTCCGAGACAGGATTGTGTCGAGACACAGATCTGAGGAAGATCCCCAAGAACACAGTGGCCTCCCATCATTCTTTAAATGGAAGAAGTTTGGAACCACCAAGACTCTTCCTAGAGCTGGCCGCCCGGCCAAACTGAGCAATCGGGGGAGAACGGCCTTGGTCGGGAGGTGACCAAGAACCCGATGGTCACTGACAGAGCTCCAGAGTTCCTTTGTGGAGATGGGAGAACCTTCCAGAATGTCAACCATCTCTGCAGCACTCCACCAATCAGGCCTTTATGGTAGAATGGCCAGAGGGAAGCCACTCCTCAGTAAAAGGCACATGACAGCCCGTTTGGAGTTTGCCAAAAGGCACCGAAAGGATTCTCAGACCATGAGAAACAAGATTCTCTGTTCTGATTAAACCAAGTGTCGTGGAAATTACCACTAAGGACCTCAAAGTCGATCTTAAATGATTTTATGTTTATTCACACCAGTGGAGAGATTACAGACAGTCAAACATGTATGACAAGATTGAACTCTTTGGCCTGAGTGCGAAGCGTCACGTCTGGAGGAAACCTGGCACTATCCCTACGGTAAAGCATTGTGGTGGCAGCATCATGCTGTGGGGATGTTTTTCAGTGGCAGGGATTGGGAGACTAGTCAGGATCGAGGGAAAGATGAACGGAGCAAAGTACAGAGAGATCATTGATGAAAACCTGCTCCAGAGCACTCAGGACCTCAGACTGGGGCGACAGTTCACCTTCAAACAGGACAACGACCCTAAGCACACAGCCAAGACAACGCAGGAGTGGCTTCGGGACAAGTCTCTGAATATCCTTGAGTGGCCCAGCCAGAGCCTGGACTTGAACCCGATCGAACATCTTTGGAGAGACCTGAAAATAGCTGTGCAGTGACGCTCCCCATCCAACCTGACAGAGCTTGAGAGGATTTACAGAGAAGAATGGGAGAAATTCCCCAAATACAGGTTTGCCAAGCTTGTAGTGTCATACCCAAGAAGAATCGAGGCAGTAATCGCTGCCAAAGCTGCTTCAACAAAGTACTGAGTAAATGGTCTGAATACTTATGTAAATGTGATATTTCATTTATTTTATATAAATTAGCAAACATTTCTAAAAACCTGTTTTTGTTTCGTCATTATAGGGTATTGTGTGTAGATTGATGAGGGGAAAAAAACTATTCAATCAATTTTAGAATAAGGCTGTAACCTAACAAAATGTGGAAAAAGTCAGGTGGTCTGAATACTTTCCGAATGCACTGTATTTTGATGTGCAAGAAAATCCAGTGATTATCATGAATTGTGGGTTGACAATAGGGTATTGTTGTTATATTTCACTGTTAAAATATGGCTCCACAATCTTGTGAATTTTGTTGTTCAATAAAGATGAATTTGGCTATGTCTTTATGTGCACTAATATCATATTCTAATTTATTTTTCACATGAGTAAGTGAAACTCAGAACACATTAGCTAGGTCACTAACACTAAATATAATACCCAATGCTAGTAGTCATGTATTAATCTAACAGTAAATGTGATGTCCTAAAAAAACATTGAAGTTGTAGCCTGCTACCCTATGCACTCGCAGTGGCCGTTGCCCAATTGCGCATTTCCCTCGCTCCGTATCTTAAAGCCATATCAAAATTATTTAGAGATGACAGATACAAATTATACCCACAGACAGCTGAGAACAACATCAGTTGCTTCCAAAGCTGTGTATTTCCCGCAAATGTTATACAATCAGAAGCCCTTTTCTCTCTCCCGGAGTGCACATCGGGGGAGAGAGAGAGAGTGGCTTGCTCATCATATCAGCAGGCCCCAGTGAAACAGGCCCAGGGACAGGGCATACACTTTCATTACAGGAATCATGAGGGTAATGCACTTTTACTGTTTGACCAAATCATGGTTTTAGCCGGCAAAAAAATATTGTGTTTTGAAACTTTTGAGTGAGGTGACCATGAAATGAATGTTCCAATTAAAAAGTTTTACTCACACAAGACAAGTCAAAGGGTCACAAAATGTGACTAAATGGTTGCAGTCTGGAGCCCTGACTTGTTAGTTAGCAGCTGAAGGAGTTTTTATACACCAATAATGTCCTGAACCAGTTTCAGTCTGGATTTAGAAAGAAGTATAGCACTGCTACGGTGACCATGAAAGTTACTAATGATAGACTGGAAGCACTTGCTCCTAAACAGCATTGTGCTGCTTTGTTCATGGATTTCTCTAAGGCGTTTGACGCGGTAGACCAAGAGATATTGATGCAGTGCTTGTCAAACATAGGCCTTTCAAGTAAAGCTGTTGGTTGGTTGAATGATTATCTTAGTGTTAGATCACAACGTGTACAGGTTGATGGCGTGACTTCTGACAAGCTTCCTTTAAATACTTGAGTGCCGCAGGGTTCCATTCTTGGGCCATTATTGTTCACTATTGATGACTGGTGTGAAAAAATTGCTGATGCAAAGGTACATCTACACTGAGTGTACAAACATTAGGAACACCTTCCTAATATTGAGTTGCACCCCCTTTTGCCCTCAGAACAGCCTGGGGGCGGCAGGTAGCTTAGTGGTTAAGAGCGTTGTGCCAGTAACCGAAAGGTTGCTGGTTCTAATCCCCGAGCCGACTAGGTAACAAATCTGTCTGTGCCCTTGAGCAAGGCACTTAACCGTAATTGCTCCTGTAAGTCGCTCTGGATAAGAGCGTCTGCTAAATGACAAAATAATTAAATAAATTAGTCGGTGCATGGAATCTACAAAGAGTCTAAAGAGTTCCACAGGGATGCTGGCCCCATGTTGATGCCAATGATTCCCACAGTTGTGTCAAGTTGGCTGGATGTCCTTTGGATGGTGGACCATTCTTGATATACACGGGAAACTGTTGGGTGTGAAAAACCCAGCAGCATTTCCATTCTTGACTCACTCAAACCGGTATGCCTGGCACCTACTACCATACCCCATTCAAAGGTACTTAAAACTTGTATCTTGCCCATTCACCCTCTGAATGGCACATATACACAATCCATGTCTCAATTTTCTCAAGACTTACAAATCCTTCTTTAACCTGTCTCCTCCACTTCATCTACACTGATTTGAAGTGGATTTAACAAGTGACATCAATAAGGGATCATAGCTCTCACCTGGATTCACCTGGTCAGCCTATGTCATGGAAAGAGCAGATGTTCCTCAGTGTATATGCAGATGACACTATCTATAGCACTGATCCCACACTAGTTAAGGCATTTCACAAATTGCAGGAAGCGTTTAATGTCCAACATAACCTCTTTCCGCTCAAAGCAACCCCCTACTCTGCCTCAGATAGTCACTCAAACAAGCCAATAGAGGTGGTGTCATCGTACAAGTACTTGGGATTTCACCTTGATGAAGCTCTCTATTTTAAATCCCACATTCAACAGCTCACTTAAACTTAAGCTGGGCTTTTTCTTTAGGAAGAATTTCATTTCAAGCTAGAAAAGACCTTGTTGCAGCCTTTGCTAGACTATGATGATATTCTGTACCAAAATGTTGATTAGGGCCCCCCAAAATGCTAAGCTCTGACTGCATGTGTGGGTATGGATGTGGGTACCCAGACCTGCGATCCACTGCGGCCCCCCATAATGAGTTCAGATTTTTTGTGGCCCCCAACCAAATCAAAGTTGCCCATCCTTGTGTTAAAGGGAAACACAAGCCTATTCTAACAGCTGCTATTCTATGTACTTATGTAGTGAATTGGAACGCCTCAGTACCCTGGTTGGCAGACCTTCAGAGAGTCATCCCCTTCACAACAGTGGCCTGTTGAGTCTGGACCCAGTTCAGGACAAGACCCCGCTGTACAGTCAGCTCCTTCAGGCTTACAAGTGGTCTAACAAGGTAGGCCAAGCTTTTCTACTGGCCTACAAAGGAAAAAATATTGTACGGCCAGAATTCAATCATAGGGCATAGTGGATTTTCTGCAATGCAGTTTCTTTCATGTGTCAAAGATTGGAATCTTGTGGACAATTTGAATGTGAAGCCACTCCCATCCTTAACATTATTTGTTTGATCCAAATTGACACATGGTAAACACATGATAAAGTTTAGCTTCTGTTTCCTCCGGGATACGCTTCCAGTGTATCAGCTAAAAACCTACAATGACAGGCTGCATTAGTTACGTGAACATTATGCCCCCAGTGTAGCATCTCTGACCACCCCATTGTCGCAACTCTCCAAATACAATGCTCTGATGGAAATGATTCAGTTTTTAAAGCATATGCTGGAAGTCTTAAATAACAGGTAAGGTAAAGATTGATTTGAAATAAAATGCCGATGCACGGTATATGGTAACATACATTAGCCTATACTGTATGTATCAAGCTATGATGCCACGCCTCCCATTCTTTTTAAGCTCATCATATAGCATATTGGAAATTCCATGGTAACAAAGTGATGTTGAGACTCAGAGTTTTTACTTTAAAATGTATGTCAAACAAAAAACAATGATTTCAAAGTTAAACAAACGATACCACTCTATGCACAAGGACTACTTTTAACCATTTCCACAGAACATTTTACAAAAACACATTTACTTGAAGAACAGTGCAGATTCAAAGTTTGGTAACAGAATGACGGTTTGTGCTGTTGAACAGGTGGCACCCACTCCCGTAGCTGACACACTTGTGCCTAAGTGGTGTTGAACCTTTTACAGACTTGCTAACCTGCACAAAGTTTGCGTACCATGCACGCAATTTGTGGTCAAAGTATTATGGTACGAAAAAGTACCCTAAAATACACAAAAATAGGTTTCTAGTTCGTATATTGTGGTTTTTGACTCAATTGTCTGAATTCAAGCTCTCCACTCCGGCTCACCCCCCGTAGTCGTAGTACTATTTTCTTAGAGGGCCCTCAGTGTTCTACAGCATCACAGCCTGGTACGGCAACTCCACCACCGCTGACCGCAAGGCACTACAGAGGGTGGTACGCTCAGCCGAACGCACCATTGGGTGCTCACTGCCTGCCGTCCAGGACACCTACAACACCAGGTGTCACAGGAAGGCCAAGAAGATAATCAGAGATCCCAGCCACCCGAGCCATGGCCTATTCTCCCTGCTTCCATCAGGATAATAGTGATCCTGGCGCAGACGAAGATGGCGGCCTCACGACTAGCTCTTAGGAAACTTTGCAGTATTTTGTTTTACAGTGTTTTACATCATTACATACAGCCGGGAAAAACTATTGGATATCAGAGCGGCGGTAACTCACCAGCATTATATGACCAGGAATACGACTTTCCCGAAGCAGATCCTTTGTTTGCTCTCCCCAGGGCAACTGAACTGATTCCAGCGGCTGACCCAAAACATCGCCGGCGGAGGAGAGGCATTCGGCGCGGCCTGCTGGTTCGACTTAGGAGGCGCGCACACCACCCACCGCTTCCAAGTATCCTACTCGCTAATGTTCAATCTTTGGTTAACAAAGTCGACGAACTACGGGCAAGGATTTCTTTCCAGAGAGACATCGAGGCCTGTAACATACTCTGTTTCACAAACATGGCTCTCTTGGGATATTCTGTTGAAATCGGTCCAGCCAGATGGGTTCTCAGTTCATCGCGCAGACAGGAATAAATATCTCTCCGGGAAGCAGAAGGGCGGAGGTGTGTGTTTCATGATTAACGACTCATGGTGTAATTGTAGTAACATACAGGAACTCGAGTCCTTCTGTTCACCTGACCTAGAATATCTCACAATCAAATGGCGACCGTATTATCTCCCAAGATAATTTTATTTGGTTATAGTCACGGCCGTGTATATCCCCCCTCAAGCCGATACCACGACGTCCCTCAATGAACTTCACTGGACTTTATGCAAACAGGAAACCACATATCCTGAGGCTGCATTTATTGTAGCCGGGGATTTTAACAAAGCAAATTTGAGGACTAGGCTGCCGAAGTTCTATCAACATATCGACTGCTGTACTCGCGCTGCTAAAATCCTCGACCATTGCTATTCAAACTTCCGGGATGGTTATAAGGCCCTCCCCCGCCCTCCTTTCGGCAAATCTGACCACGACTCCATTTTGCTTCTCCCTTCCTATAGGCAGAAACTCAAACAGGAAGTACTCGTGCTAAGGACTATTCAACGCTGGTCTGACCAATCGGAATCCACTCTTCAAGATTGTTTTGATCACGTGGACTGGGATATGTTCCGGCAAGCTTCCGAAAATAATTTAGACGAATACACTGAAACAGTGACTGAGTTTATCAGGAGGTGTATAGGTGATGTTGTGCCCACTGTAACTATTAAAACCTACCCTAACCAGAAACCGTGGATAGATGGCAGCATTCGCGCAACTCTAAAAGCGCGAACCACCGCATTCAACCATGGCAAGGTGACTGGGAATATGGCAGAATACAAACAGTGTAGCTACTCACTCCGCAAGGCAATTAAACTGGCAAAACATCAGTATAGAGACAAAATGGAGTCGCAATTCAACAGCTCAGACACGAGATATATGTGGCAGGGTCTACAGACAATCACGGACTACAAAAAGAAAAACAGCCACGTCGCCGACACGGACGTCTCGCTTCCAGACAAGCTAAACACCTTCGCCCGCTTTGAGGATAACACAGTGCCACTGACGAGGCCCACTACCAAGGACTGTGGCCTCTCCTTCTCCATGGCCGACGTGATTAAGATATTTAAGCATGTTAACCCCCGCAAGGCTACCGGCCCAGACGGCATCCCTAGCTGCGTCCTCAGAGCATGCGCAGTCCAGCTGGCTGGAGTGTTTATGGACATATTCAATCTCTATTCACATGCTTCAAGATGGCCACCATTGTTCTTGTACCCAAGAAAGCAAAGGTAACTGAACTAAATGACTCGCCCTGTAGCACTCACCTCTGTCATCATGAAGTGCTTTGAGAGACTAGTCAAGGATCATATCACCTCTACCTTACCGGTCACCCTAGACCCACTTCAATTTGCTTACCGCCCCAATAGATCCACAGACGATGCAATCACCATCACACTGCACACTGCCCTATCCCATCTGGACAAGAGGAATACCTATGTAAGAATGCTGTTCATTGACAATAGCTCAGCATTCAACACCATAGTACCCTCCAAGCTCATCATTAAGCTCGAGGCCCTGGGTCTGAACCCCGCCCTGTGCAACTGGGTCCTGGACTTCCTGACGGGCTGCCCCAGGTGGTGAAGGTAGGAAACAACATCTCCACTTCGCTGAGCACTGGGGCCCCACAAGGGTGCGTGCTCAGCCCCCTCCTGTACTCCCTGTTCACCCATGACTGCGTGGCCAAGCACGCCTCCAACTCAATCATCAAGTTTGCAGACGACACAACAGTAGTAGGTTTGATTACCAACAATAACGAGACCGCCTACAGGGAGGAGATGAGGGCTCTGGGATTGTGGTGCCAGGAAAATAACCTCTCACTTAACATCAACAAAACAAAGGAGATGATCGTGGTCTTCAGGAAACAGCAGAGGGTGCACCCCGCTATCCACATCGACGGGACCGCAGTGGAGAAGGTGGAAATCTTCAAGTTCCTTGACGTACACATCACCGACAAACTGAAATGGTCCAGCCATGCAGACAGTGTGGTGAAGAAGGCGCAACAGAGCCTCTTCAATCTCAGCAGGCTGAAGAAATGTGGCTTAGCACCTAAAACCCTCACAAACTTTTACAGATGCACAATTGAGAGCATCCTGTCAGGCTGTATCACTGCCTGGTACGGCAACTGCACCGCCCACAACCGCAGGGCTCTCCAGAGGGTGGTGCGGTCTGCCGAACGCATTGCCGGTGGAAAACTACCCGCCCTCCAAGACACATACAACACCCGATGTCACAGGAAGGCCAAAAAGATCATCAAGTACATCAACCACCCGAGCCACTGCCTGTTCACCCCGCTATCATCCAGAAGGCGAGGTCAGTACAGGTGCATCAAAGCTGCGACCGAGAGAATGAAAAACAGCTTCTATCTCAAGGCCATCAGACTGTTAAATAGCCATCACTAGCATATTAGAGGCTGCTGCTGCCGATTTGAAATCACTGGCCACTTTAAGAAATGGAACACTAGTCACTTTAATGTTTACGTATCTTGCACTACTCATCTCATATGTGTTGTGTTTTAAGCTGTCCTTTATCAAATCTTATGGTATATGTTAATGGTTGACGCAGATATTAAAAAATGTATGCACTCACTAACTGTAAGTCGCTCTGGATAAGAGCGTCTGCTAAATGACTAAAATGTAAAAATGTAAAATGTATAATATTCTACTGTATCTTAGCCCATGCCGCTCTGTCATTGCTTGTCCATATACAGTGGGGAGAACAAGTATTTGATACACTGCCGATTTTGCAGGTTTTTCTACTTACAAAGCATGTAGAGGTCTGTCATTTTTATCATAGGTACACTTCAACTGTGAGAGACGGAATCTAAAACAAAAATCCAGAAAATCACATTTGTATGATTTTTAAGTAATTAATTTGCATTTTATTGCATGACATAAGTATTTGATACATCAGAAAAGCAGAACTTAATATTTGGTACAGATACCTTTGTTTGCAATTACAGAGATCATACGTTTCCTGTAGGTCTTGACCAGGTTTGCACACACTGCAGCAGGGATTTTGGCCCACTCCTCCATACAGACCTTCTCCAGATCCTTCAGGTTTCGGGGCTGTCGCTGGGCAATACGGACTTTCAGCTCCCTCCAAAGATTTTCTATTGGGTTCAGGTCTGGAGACTGGCTAGGCCACTCCAGGACCTTGAGATGCTTCTTACGGAGCCACTCCTTAGTTGCCCTGGCTGTGTGTTTCGGGTCGTTGTCATGCTGGAAGACCCAGCCACGACCCATCTTCAATGCTCTTACTGAGGGAAGGAGGTTGTTGGCCAAGATCTCGCGATACATGGCCCCATCGATCCTCCCCACAATACAGTGCAGTCGTCCTGTCCCCTTTGCAGAAAAGCATCCCCAAAGAATGATGTTTCCACCTCCATGCTTCACGGTTGCGATGGTGTTCTTGGGGTTGTACTCATCCTTCTTCTTCCTCCAAACACGGCGAGTGGAGTTTAGACCAAAAAGCTCTATTTTAGTCTCATCAGACCACATTACCTTCTCCCATTCCTCCTCTGGATCATCCAGATGGTCATTGGCAAACTTCAGGCGGGCCTGGACATGCGCTGGCTTGAGCAGGGGGACCTTGCGTGCGCTGCAGGATTTTAATCCATGACGGCGTAGTGTGTTACTAATGGTTTTCTTTGAGACTGTGGTCCCAGCTCTCTTCAGGTCGTTGACCAGGTCCTGCCGTGTAGTTCTGGGCTGATCCCTCACCTTCCTCATGATCATTGATGCCCCACGAGGTGAGATCTTGCATGGAGCCCCAGACCGAGGGTGATTGACCGTCATCTTGAACTTCTTCCATTTTCTAATAATTGCGCCAACAGTTGTTGCCTTCTCACCAAGCTGCTTGCCTATTGTCCTGTAGCCCATCCCAGCCTTGTGCAGGTCTACAATTGTATCCCTGATGTCCTTACACAGCTCTCTGGTCTTGGCCATTGTGGAGAGGTTGGAGTATGTTTGATTGAGTTTGTGGAAAGGTGTCTTTTATACAGGTAACGAGTTCAAACAGGTGCAAATAATACAGGTAATGAGTGGAGAACAGGCGAGCTTCTTAAAGAAAAACTAACAGGTCTGTGAGAGACGGAATTCTTACTGGTTGGTATGTGATCAAATACTTATGTCATGCAAATTAATTACTTAAAAATCATACAATGTGATTTTCTGGATTTTTGTTTTAGATTCCGTCTCTCACAGTTGAAGTGTACCTATGATAAGAATTACAGACCTCTACATGCTTTGTAAGTAGGAAAACCTGCAAAATCGGCAGTGTATCAAATACTTGTTCTCCTCACTGTATGTAAATACAGTGAGGGAAAAAAGTATTTGATCCCCTGCTTATTTTGTACGTTTGCCCACTGAAAAAGACATGATCAGTCTATAATTTTAATGGTAGGTTTATTTGAACAGTGAGAGACAGAATAACAACAAAAAAATCCAGAAAAACGCATGTCAAAAATGTTATAAATTGATTTGCATTTTATTGAGGGAAATAAGTATTTGACCCCTCTGCAAAACATTACTTAGTACTTGGTGGCAAAACCCTTTTTGGCAATCACAGAGGTCAGACGTTTCTTGTAGTTGGCCACCAGGTTTGCACACATCTCAGGAGGGATTTTGTTCCACTCCTCTTTGCAGATCTTCTCCAAGTCATTAAGGTTTCGAGGCTGACGTTTGGCAACTCGAACATTGAGCTCCCTCCACAGATTTTCTATGGGATTAAGGTCTGGAGACTGGCTAGGCCACTCCAGGACCTTAATGTGCTTCTTCTTGAGCCACTTCTTTGTTGCCTTGGCCGTGTGTTTTGGGTCATTGTCATGCTGGAATACCCATCCACGACCCATTACAATGCCCTGGCTGAGGGAAGGAGGTTATCACCCAAGATTTGACGGTACATGGCCCCGTCCATCGTCCCTTTGATGCGGTGAAGTTGTCCTGTCCCCTTAGCAGAAAAACACCCCCAAAGCATAATGTTTCCACCTCCATGTTTGACGGTGGGGATGGTGTTCTTGGGGTCATAGGCAGCATTCCTCCTCCTCCAAACACGGCGAGTTGAGTTGATGCCAAAGAGCTCGATTTTGGTCTCATCTGACCATAACACTTTCACCCAGTTCTCCTCTGAATCATTCAGATGTTCATTGGCAAACTTCAGACAGCCCTGTATATGTGCTTTCTTGAGCAGGGGGACCTTGTGGGCGCTGCAGGATTTCAGTCCTTCACGGCGTAGTGTGTTACCAATTGTTTTCTTGGTGACTATGATCCCAGCTGCCTTGAGATCATTGACAAGATCCTCCCGTTTAGTTCTGGGCTGATTCCTCACCGTTCTCATGATCATTGCCACTCCACGAGGTGAGATCTTGCATGGAGCCCCAGGCCGAGGGAGATTGACAGTTATTTTGTGTTTCTTCCATTTGCGAATAATCGCACTAACTGTTGTCACCTTCTCACCAAGCTGCTTGGCGATGGTCTTGTAGCCCATTCCAGCCTTGTGTAGGTCTACAATCTTGTCCCTGACATCCTTGGAGAGCTCTTTGGTCTTGGCCATGGTGGAGAGTTTGGAATCTGATTGATTGATTGCTTCTGTGGACAGGTGTCTTTTATACAGGTAACAAGCTGAGATTAGGAGCACTCCCCCTCTCAATCTCAGCTCGTTACCTGTATAAAAGACACCTGGGAGCCAGAAATCTTTCTGATTGAGAGGGGGTCAAATACTTATTTCCCTCATTAAAATGCAAATCAATTTATAACATTTTTGACATGCGTTTTTTCTGGATTATTTTGTTGTTATTCTGTCTCTCACTGTTCAAATAAACCTACCATTAAAATTATAGACTGATAATTTCTTTGTCAGTGGGCAAACGTACAATATCAGCAGGGGATCAAATACTTTTTTCCCTCACTGTATTCTTAAATCCCATTCCTTACTAGTTTTGTGTGTATTGGGTATATGTTGTGAAATTGTTAGATATTACTGCACTGTCAGAGCTAGAAGCACAAGCATTTCGCTACACCCGCTATAACATCTGCTAAACATGTGTATGTGAGAAATAAAATGTCATTTGATATGACGCAGTACAGGAGCATCATGTCAAAAACGTGTTAGTGTTAATATGTATATATTCTATTTTTGTTTTATTACATTTATTGTTTTTATTTCACTTTGACCTGCATTGTTGGAGGTCAGAGCTTAAGATTGCCACTGTACCCTGTAATTACACCTGCAACCCTATACATGTGACTATGAAACTTCTAATCAAAGCAGCACTACCGTTAGAGGCTCCATGTGTAGCAAGTGAAGTGGGAGATCCAATGCAAAATGGAATTATAGTTACATAATTAAGTTGCCTAAATGAGAAGGAGTAGTCTCCTCAACTTGCTAAATTTCCACATTATTCATTACAAGATTTAGTTGAGGTTTAAGGTTTACTGAATGATTTGTCCCAAATACAATGCTTTTAGTTTTTGAAATATTTAGGACTAACTTATTCCTTGCCACCCATTCTGAAACCAACTGCTGCTCTTTGTTAAGTGTTACAGTCATTTCAGTCGCTGTGGTAGCTGACGTGTATAGTGTTGCTTTTCTCAGGGAAGCTGTCTAGGGGCCTAGACAGCTGCCCTGGGGAATTCCTTCTACCTGGATGTTGTTGGAGAGGCTTCCATTAAAGAACACCCTCTGTGTTCTGTTAGATAGGTAACTCTTTATCCACAATATTTTTTAAATCAATTTCTCTTAGCCAATCATCAGTCATTTGTGTAAGTGCTGTGCTTGTGAATGTCCTTCCCTATAAGTGTGCTGAAAGTCTGTTGTCAATTTGTTTACTGTAAAATAGCATTGTATCAGGTCAAACACAATTTTTTCCAAAAGATTACTAAGGGTTGGCAACAGTAGGCTGCTAATTAGGGCTGGGAATTGCCAGGGACCTTACAATATGATCTTATCAAGATACTTAGGTGCCGATATGATATGTATTTCGATTCTCACGATTATATATGTATTGCAATTCGATACTGTGATTTATTGTGATTCGATGTTCCAAAATATTGCTTACCATATGTCTGCTGCAGAGGTACGAGAGAGCCATGAAAAAACGAGTTTTGATCAGTCAAGGAAATAAAATTGCTGAAAATAAATGGACTCCCTAATTTTAAAAGAAGATGGAGAACAAGCTATGAAGGAAAAATACTGGAGTTTTGGTACAGATTCAGCCAACTAGCGCAAAAATTATATTGTGTTAATCTCAAAACGATACGATATATCGTCAAAAATAATATCCCGATATGTAACTGTATAGATTTTTTCCGCCATCACTATTAATTCCACATGGTTACAGGGTTAAAACAGAAGCAACGCAAAGGTTAACAATTTAGGCATTCATTCTGAATTCCTAAGGTTAGGGCTATGGTTTGGGGAAGGCTTAAAACAAAGTAATTAAAAACGACACGCCTATGAATCATCATTATTCTTTGTGCTTGCTAGAGCATTGTGAACTGCCGGAGCGCAGTGGTCTAAGCAGCGCGCTCCAGCCCCGAGCCTCATGAGTGCTTGGTGATCTAGTGACCAGCCTGAGCCTACATTAGGCCCACAAGTTAAATGCATTTATTTAAATGTATTCAAGAAGTAAAAAGAATAGTCTGATAATTTTCATATCAAAGAAAAGTGTCTCAGCTCAACAAAATCGTCTTTGGATAGGCTCAAATGCATAAACAGCTTTACGAAATTGAATAATAAAGTGACAAAATGCAGGCTTTCAATCCACACCAAAGACCATAACTACAGTGCCTTCAGAAAGTATTTACACCCCTTGAAAGTGGGATTAAAATGGGTTTAATTGTCATTTTCTGTCAACGATCTACACAAAATACTCTGTCAAAGTGGATAAAAAATTCTAACGTTTGTAAGAAATTCATGAAAATTAAAACAATATCTTGATTAGATAAGTATTCAACCCCCTGAGCCAATACATGTTAGAATCACCTTTGGCAGTGATTACAGCTGTGAGTCTTTCTGGTTAAGTCTCTGAGAGCTTTCCACACCTGGATTGTGCATCATTTGCCCATTATTCTTTAAAAGATTATTCAAGCGCTGCAAATTGGTAGTTGATCATTGCTAGACAACAATTTTCAGGTCTTGCCATATATTTTCAAGCAGATTTAAGTCAAAACTGTAACTCGGCCTCCCAGGAACATTCACGGTCTTCTTGGTAAGCAACTCCAGTGTATATTTGGCTTTATTGTCCTGCTGAAAAGTGAATGAATCTCCCAGTGTCTGGTGGAAAGCAGACTGAACCAGGTTTTCCTCTAGGATTATACAGTGAGGGAAAAAAGTATTTGATCCCCTGCTGATTATGTACGTTTGCCCTTTGACAAAGAAATGATCAGTCTATAATTTTAATGGTAGGTTTATTTGAACAGTGAGAGACAGAATAACAACAAAAACATCCAGAAAAACGCATGTAAAAAATATTATAAATTGATTTGCATTTTAATGAGGGAAATAAGTATTTGACCCCCTCTCAATCAGAAAGATTTCTGGCTCCCAGATGTCTTTTATACAGGTAACGAGCTGAGATTAGGAGCACACTCTTAAAGGGAGTGTTCCTAATCTCAGTTTGTTACCTGTATAAAATACACCTGTCCACAGAAGCAATCAATCAATCAGATTCCAAACTCTCCACCATGGCCAAGACCAAAGAGCTCTCCAAGGATGTCAGGGACAAGATTGTAGACCTACACAAGGTTGGAATGGGCTACAAGACCATCGCCAAGCAGCTTGGTGAGAAGGTGACAACAGTTGGTGTGATTATTCGCAAATGGAAGAAACACAAAAGAACTGTCAATCTCCCTCGGCCTGGGGCTCCATGCAAGTTCTCACCTTGTGGAGTTGCAATGATCATGAGAACGGTGAGGAATCAGCCCAGAACTACACGGGAGGATCTTGTCAATGATCTCAAGGCAGCTGGGACCATAGTCACCAAGAAAACAATTGGTAACACACTACGCCGTGAAGGACTGAAATCCTGCAGCGCCCGCAAGGTCCCCCTACTCAAGAAAGCACATATACAGGGCCGTCTGAAGTTTGCCAATGAACATCTGAATGATTCAGAGGAGAACTGGGTGAAAGTGTTGTGGTCAGATGAGACCAAAATGGAGCTCGTTTGGCATCAACTCAACTCGCCGTGTTTGGAGGAGGAGGAATGCTGCCTATGACCCCAAGAACACCATCCCCACCGTCAAACATGGAGGTGGAAACATTATGCTTTGGGGGTGTTTTTCTGCTAAGGGGACAGGACAACTTCACCGCATCAAAGGGACGATGGACGGGGCCATGTACCGTCAAATCTTGGGTGAGAACCTCCTTCCCTCAGCCAGGGCATTGAAAATGGGTCGTGGATGGGTATTCCAGCATGACAATGACCTAAAACATACAGCCAAGGCAACAAAGGAGTGGCTCAAGAAGAAGCACATTAAGGTCCTGGAGTGGCCTAGCCAGTCTCCAGACCTTAAACCCATAGAAAATCTGTGGAGGGACTTGAAGGTTCGAGTTGCCAAACGTCAGCCTCGAAACCTTAATGACTTGGAGAAGATCTGCAAAGAGGAGTGGAACAAAATCCCTCTTGAGATGTGTGCAAACCTGGTGGCCAACTACAAGAAACGTCTGACCTCTGTGATTGCCAACAAGGATTTTTTTGTTGTTATTCTGTCTCTCACTGTTACAATAAACCTACCATTAAAATTATAGACTGATCATGTCTTTGTCAGTGGGCAAACGTACAAAATCAGCAGGGGATAAAATACTTTTTTCATAGAAAGCCCTGGTCCCAATGATTCGACTGCCCCTGCATGGAGAGAAAGAAATTGCTTATTTTCAGGGACTCATGAGGCTATTTTGAATTTGCTGATGGAGCAGCAAAATTCTCTGCGACAAAAGAGTGATGAAGTTAGTTTACTCCAATTGGGGGAGTTGTGGTAGGGTTAGTGTAACATAATAAATAAGGAAAATATATTTTAAAAGGAAAAAAATATATGGGGGTTGGAAATGATGCAGACAATTACAATGATAGAATCCACAATCTATCTGAAATATTAAAGCCAATCTTCCCCCTAATAAAATAAAAAATAAATTAAAAGGTCCGACATCTGTAGCCCAATTGTCGTTTTAGCAGTTATTTTGGGGGGGTGGCCAATGTGGGCGATAGCATCGTATATCAGATTATACAACGGGTGGGTCTAATCCTGAATGTTGATTGGTTAAAACCGCATTCCAGCCGGTGTCTATTCCACAAGTTACCACCGGCTAAATCTATGACATTAAAATACCTATTTACTCTGTTCCATCTGACTGCGCAATCCACTGTCTCATCAGCCCAGCCAAGCAATTTATAAACTTGATCTCCACTATGAAAAGCATCTAGACATTATCTCACATTTCTTTTAGACTAACATTTAGTTTTCAACAGCGGAGATTTGTATAAACCTTGCTGTCTGTCTCTCCGACATTTGCAACATTGTTTCAATATTCAAATTCGATCTCCAGCTGTCCCATAGTAATGAACATGTCAGGAGTCGGGACGAGACAGACAGGCAGCGTCTCTCAGCCAGTCGAAATCATGAATCAGCATCATTTTTATGGATATACAGTTGAAGTCGGAAGTTTAAATACACTTAGGTTAGAGTCATTCAAACTTGTTTTTCAAGCACTCCACAAATTTCTTGTTAACGAACTATAGTTTTGGCAAGTCGGTTAGGACATATACTTTGTGCATGGCACAAGTAATTTTTCCAACAATTGTTTACAGACAGATTATTTCACTTATAATTCACTGTATCACAATTCCGGTCAGAAGTTTACATACACTAAGTTGACTGTGCCTTTAAACAGCTTGGAAAATTCCAGAAAATGATTTCATGGCTTTAGAAGCTTCTGATAGGCTAATTGACTTACCGTATTTTCCGCACTATAAGGCGCACCGGAGTATAAGCCGCAGCAGCTAAATTGAATGATGTGTACATATATAAGCCGCACTGGACTATAAGCCGCAGGTGTTTTAATGTTTAATTACCATATGTAAGGGTTCGTGCACAGAGGGGATTGTCTGGAAAGAGATGGCTGCTTGAGGAAGCTCCCATTTATTAACATTTCAACAAACAAGTTGCATATTTGCATAACGTATTCAAGTGTTACCATTTAGTGCAATAGTAGCTACAGAACATATACTGTGCTGTGTAAACTGTACTGTATCACATAGCATTTCAGACACACAAACTTTTCAACTTTCAAACTTAAACGGTGCGCTCCCAGCGCACATACCGGCAGTGATCTACAGCAGTGGTTTTCAACCAGTGGTCCTTGAGGGAGTGCTAGGGGTTCCCCAGCAAAATTAGTTAATAGCGTCACAATCATTTAACCACTTAACTTTGGTTATTTTTGAAAAACCTTGAAAAAGTGTGCACATCTTTGAATATTTATCTACATTATAGCCTACAGTAGTACCATAACAAAAAACAAAGCTTACAGCGCTTGACGAGGCAATATCAATGGCTAAATTAAATGTGTTTTTTTAAAAGTGCAAAATAAAGTGCCTGTAAAACGACAGTAAGCGCATAAGCCTAAAGTTGCAGCAACACGGCTGCTTAAAATATACGGTAATCAGCCTACCAGAAAAGTCATTAATCTTCATCTTTTAGGCTAAGGTGCAGTACACGGCTGTAACCAGAAAAGTCAAGTCATTAATCCTCATCTCCGTCTTCTTCCTGCGTACTAAAACCACCAAAGTCCTCATCTTCAGTGTCGGAAACGAACAGGCTCAGGGTGGCTTCGTCAGCCACTCTCCTCTCTCCTTCGTTGTCGCTCTCAAAACCAACGAACTCCTCTTCGTCACTGTCGGAATCGAACAGCCTCTGAAGGGCCTCAGCTGTGGCAGCGTCCTCCTCTTCATCACGCAGCAGTCCAGCCTTTCGGAACCCGTTAATGATTGTGGATGTTTTGACACTCCTCCACGCTATCAGGATCCACTCGCAAACTTGAGCGAAAGTTTCTTTTCGCATGTGACCAGTTTTGGTGAATGATTTATCGCCGCAAGTCATCCACGCCTCCCACTGAACGCGTAGTGCCACTTTGAACGCACGATTGACACTGATGTCGAGTGGCTGCAGATGCTTCGTTGTGCCCCCAGGAATCACAGCTGGAATCGAGTTTGTGCTCTTGATGGCTGCTTTCACATAATCCGTTATATGGGCCCTCATGCTGTCCAAAACGAGCAAAGCTTTTTTTTGGCGAAAGAATCCTCCAGGGCGCTTGACGTAGCACTCATTCAGCCACCCATTCATTACGCTTTCCATCATCCACCCTTTCTTGTTGACTTTAAAGGAGATGCCGTTCAGGATCTTTTCTTTTGGCATTGTAATCCGCTTAAAAATCACCATTGGCGGAAGCTTTAATCCAGATGCTGTGCAGCCAAGAACACAAGTGAAATTCGTTCTCTCGTGGCCAGTGGTTCTCAACGTGATGGACGATTCACCTTTCTTGTTAACAGTCCTAGTGAGAGGCAGGTCAAACGTCAAAGGCACTTCATCCATATTTATGATCTGGTCCGGTCCGATGGAATATTCCTCGATCTTTCTTTGTGTGAATTCGCCGAAGTTTGTTATTTTTTCCTGGTAGTCGGGAGGGAGTTGCTGACACACAGTCGTCCTCGCCCTGATGGACAGTCCCTTTCGTCTCATAAATCTGAAACACCAGGATGGTCCACCTCTAAAATTTTCAATTTTCATTTCGGTGGCGACTGTTTCAGCTTTCAGTCGGATCTGCACGGTGGAAACACCTCGGCCGTCTGCTCTCTGTGTGTTCACCCAATCTTCAAGAAAGTCTTCAAGTTCGGGCCATCTGCTTTTATTACCTCTGAAAGCTTTTTTTGACTTTTTGCATTGAGACAGTTCTTCCCGCTGGCGTCTCCAACGTCTCACCATTGACTCATTGATGCCAAGGCTACGTGCAGCAGCTCTATTTCCTTCTTTTACAGCCAGATTGACTGCCTTTAACTTAAAAGCTGCATCATATGCATTTCTACGTTTGTTTTCCATAATGAGGGTTTGTGCATGAAAACTTCCTTTGCACAAACTGTCTCGCTCTCGTAAAGTCTGTCTGTCTTGCTCTCGTTCTGTCTCTCGTTCTGTCTCTCGTACCACTCTCGGTTCCACTTTTACTTTTGCGCGCTACCTGTCTCACTCTTTTCCGGCCTCCAGCTTTTCCTGCTGGAGCCCGCCGCTTAAAGGTGGGGGGCGCGGACCGGTCATAGAGCCCATAGAGTTAAAGTTGGTGGACTGTAACCTGTAAAATCCATAGATTTAGGAGGTCTTCTAGTGGCCGTTAGCTGTAAAAATCCATAGATTAGCCGCACCGTTATATAAGCCGCAGGGTCGAAAAATGGGAAAAAAGGCGCGGCTTATAGTCCGAAGATTACGGTAATTTGAGTCAAATGGAGGTGTACCTGTGGATGTATTTCAAGGCCTACATTCAAACTCGGTGCCTCTTTGCTTGACATCATAGGAAAATCAAAAGAAATCAGCCAAGACCTCAGGAAATAAATTGTAGATCTCCACAAGTCTGGTTCATCCTTGGGAGCAATTTCGAAACGCCTGACGGTACCATGTTCATGTGTACAAACAATAGTACGCAAGTATAAACACCATGGGACCACGCAGCCATCATACCACTCAGGAAGGAGACGTGTTCTGTCTCTTAGAGATTAACGTACTTTGGTGTGCGAAAAGTGCTAATCAATCCCAGAACAACAGCAAAGGACCTTGTGAAGATGCTGGCAAGGAGGCCTACAAACCTGACTCAGTTACACCAGCTCTGTCAGGAGGAATGGGCCAAAATTCACCCAACTTATTGTGGGAAGCTTGTGGAAGGCTACCCGAAACGTTTGACCAAGTTAAACAATTTAAAGGCAATGCTAGCAAATACTAATTGAGTGTATGTAAACTTCTGACCCACTGGGAATGTGATGAAAGAAATAAAAGCTGAAATAAATCATTCTCTACTATTATTCTGACATTTAACATTCTTAAAATAAAGTGGTAATCCTAACTGACCTAAAACAGGGAATTTTTACTAGGATTGAATGTCAGGAATTGTGAAAAGCTGAGTTTAAATGTATTTGGCTAAGGTGTATGTTAACTTCTGACTTCAACTGTATACAAAGCAATCTCAATTGAAAAATGGTCAAATGAAACGAAGTGCAGCTAGTTTGCAGTCTTTCCAGCTTAAGTCTTGAAGTGATTGTGTTAGCTGTGTTGTTGGCTAGCTCCTCTGAACAACAGTGACGAGTGAGCACATTTTCTATGCCAGGCGAAATCGTGCCTCATTAGCTCATTGTTATGGATGTGTCCAAGTAAATGGTACTAGAAAACAGCTTAAACAAATGCAAACGTGGCTACTTTGCTGTTATTCTGGCTGGACTTTTTGATGTGACTGTAAATTAGCCGTAGTTGGCTAGCTAGCAAGCAAGGGATAAGAACGTTGCCAGCCAGTATGGCAATGGAACATTTAGAACGAACGACTGGGTCACGTCCATGGATACAGAACATAAAGACTGAACGACTGGGTCATGTCTCTAGCAACCCGAACCGATAGAACGAGCGACCAGCTGGCTTGAGTAGCAACCCTAGATTTGTGTCGGGACTATATCTTGTGGAAGGATAAAATAGTATGACTAAATTCATAAAAATGAAGTTTTTAATGAAGATATGTCAATCATTATTTGAATATGTAGGTAACCTGTCGTATAAAAGTGATAATGCCCTCAAAGCTGGTGTTTTGGAGGATATATTGGCACGGTTTGCCGGCCATCAACTTCGTCTCGGGCCTAACAACACCCGTTCCAATATATCCTCCAAACACCTGCTTCTCGGGCATCATCACTTAAATGTTTTATGGGTACATAATCGCGATAGCACAACCCTAGAAGTGGTTATCATAAAAATTATTCAAGTTCGGCAGGTCTGCTTTTACTATCTTTTCCCCGTTTTCAATGTCTATTCATTGGGTACTTTGTCTTCCTTTGATCACTTAGCTTTCGGAAGGGATATTTCAAAGAACTCAATGTACGTTATTGCGCTTGCACACGACTCTCTCCTGCTTTTATAGAGATTGCTCTTATATAGATAGGCTACTGTGCTTCCTCTTGTTTTCATTGAGGAAGATAAATAATGATATATTGGTTTGAGCATGCATTAGGCTAAATGAAGGATGAAAACTGGTTGTGTATTTCAGGTTTCCTTTTTTTCCTCTTAAATTTGCGAGAAGTCTGAGTACTAGCGCCATGCAAATCTTTATACCACGAGAACATTTTTCTGGATGTCAGGATGAAATTGCCCATCTTAGAAATCAAACGTGCAAATACATTGTATGCTTTTATGAAATTTACATCAGGCAAAAAAATAATATACATTTAATCACCTACAGTGCATTCGGAAAGTATTCAGACCTTCACTTTTTCCACATGTTGTTACTTTACAGCCTTATTCTAAAATTGATTTAAATACTTTTTTTTCCCCTCATCAATCTAGACACAATACCCCATTATGACAAAGTGAAAACAGGTTTAAAAAAAATAAAAACTTGAAAACCTACATAAGTATTCAGACCCTTTGCTATGAGACTCGAAATTGAGCTCAGGTGCATCCTGTTTCCATTGATCATCCTTGAGATGTTTCTACAACTTGATTGGAGTCCACCTGTGGTAAATTCAATTGATTGGACATGATTTAGAAAGGCACACACCTGTCTTTATAAGGTCCCACAGTTGACAGTGCATGTCAGAGCAAAAACCAAGCCATGAGGTCGAAGGAATTGTTTAGAACCACCGAGACTCTTCCTAGAGCTGGCCGCCCGGCCAAAATGCGCAATCAGGGTAGAAGGGCCTTGGGTTCTTGGTCACCTCCCTGACCAATGGTCACTCTGACAGAGATCCAGAGTTCCTCTGTGGAGATGGGAGAACCTTCCAGAAGGCCAACCATTTCTGCAGCACTCCACCAATCAGGCCTTTATGGTAGAGTGGCCAGACGGAAGCCACTCCTCAGTAAAAGACACGACAGCCCGCTTGGAGTTTGCCAAAAGGCACCTAAAGGACTCTCAGACCATGAGAAACAAGATTCTCTGGTCTGATGAAACCAAGATTGAACTCTTTGGCCTGAATTTCAAGCATCATGTCTGGAGGAAATCTGGCACCATCCCTACGGTGAAGCATGGAGGTGGCAGCATCATGCTGTGGGGATGTTTTTCAGCGGCAGGGACTGGGAGACTAGTCAGGATCGAGGGAAAGATGAACGAAGCAAAGTACAGAGAGATCCTTGATGAAAACCTGCTCCAGAGCGCTCAGGACCTCAGACGTAGGTGAAGGTTCACCTCCCAACAGGACAACCACCCTAAGCACACTGCAAGACAACGCAGGAGTGGCTCCAGGACAAGTCTCTGAATGTCCATGAGTGGCCCAGCCAGAGCCCGGACTTGAACCCGATCGAACATCTCTGGAGAGACCTGAAAATAGCTGTGCAGCGACTCTCCCCATCCAACCTGACAGAGCTTGAGAGGATCTGCAGAGAAGAATGGGGGAAACTCCACAAATACAGGTGTGCCAATTCAGTTGTTCATTTATTTATACATTTGCAAAAATGTATAAATAATTATTTTGCACTTTGTCATTTGTCATTATGAGGTGTTCTGGGTACACAGAGTTTCCTGCGCCAGTGAGTTCGGGACAGACACAGTTGTAGGCTATTTGTGCAAGGGATAACAAGTAATCGGGTATTTTATGACGTTTACACATTTTTCCCTTTCAGGCCGAGTGGTTATCAAAAGGGAGAGGGCTGGAAATATTTTTCAAAGTAATTGAGAAACTATTGTCAGTCTCAATGGATTCTTAAAACAGACTTTGTTTACTTGCTGTTTGAGGTGAAGAACAATTTACTTTGAGAAGCTCCACAGCTCATGCACAGGTGGTGACTATCAGAAATACTAATCGAACATAATTGGCCTACAATTGCGTGCAGGCCAGGTAGCCTAGACCTACTTCTATATACGTAATCAGGCGCGCATCTTTACTTAACAAAGATTGACTGGAGAATTCCAAATAAAAGACAATTAATAAATTGACAAAACTCGAAGACAATTAATAAATTGACAACTCGGAAATGGAATGAAATAAACCAAAAATGGTTTTCTCTCAAGTGTAGCATAGGTTGTGAGCTCTGCAAACAAAGTGTCCAATCCGACAATGAGAATGGTAAACGACTGTAATCAATGGATTAGTCCACTGAGACAGGCGCAAATCAGACGGGTGTCTTGTGCCATGAAGAAAACAAAATGATATTTGCGACTGCTCAACTAAGATTGTTACTGCTATTCATGGCTTTATTATGTGTGTCTGTGTCAGCCACATAGGCTACAGAAAAATCAGCATGCATGCATCCAATTTATTGAGTCAGGCAAGTCCACGTTATTCTCACATATTTTAGAATATAATAATAATAATAATAATATCAATGCATTGGCAAGGCCGATTTTATTTATTATTCTTAAAGTGGTAATGGCACTTGACACATTTTGCATGCTTTTGTTTGGTGGGGGTGGGGGGTCTATATTAGGCCCTATATGTACAATTATATAAATTATACAATTGTATAACATTGAGGTCCTTGAAAATTACAATGAAGTGCTTGAAAACGTCCCTGAAAGTCCTTGAATTTGACTTGCCAATGTCTGTATGAACCCTGCTTAAAGGATGTATAGTCCTAGGTCTATGTTGTTGTATAGGTGGAGTTATGGGACCATTTGCATATATTCCTCTAAGTACACATGTGGAACTGCATAAAAATCTATTTTGTTTTTGTTTCATGCCATTTTGAAATGTTTATCCCAATGTCACACATTGGACCCATATACAGGTTAAAGTTGATTATTTCATAACGAGGACAGCAATCACCTTTGTGAGGCGCTCTGCATGGCCGAAACCGAAAACTATTTGATTTTGAGATGGGGTGGCATCCAAAAGTTGTGCTATATATTCAGTGGCTATGTCATAGCTAATTTGTAAACAATAAATATGAATACATTACTAGCTCAAACACTTAATCTGCAAAAAATAAGTGGGTGATGGTGATTTCAGAACCAAAGTGAGGGGACAAAAAAAAACAGGCTACCACCCCAATAATCTGATAGTGGTAGTGGGGTGGTAGATGCCTAGTCTCCTTTATGGCTCAGCTCAGGTGCCTACATAATACATACACCATACACATACAGTACCAGTCAAAAGTTTGTACACACCTACTCATTCAAGGGTTTTTCTTAATGTTTGACTATTTTCTACATTGTAGAATAATAGTGAAGACATCAAAACTATGAAATAACACATATGGAATCATGTAGTAACCAAAGCCTACCATTACTGATGGTAGGCTTTGTTACTTTGGTCCCAGCTCTCTGCAGGTCATTCACTAGGTCCCCTTGTGTGGTTCTGGGATTTTTGCTCACCGTTCTTGTGATCATTTTGACCCCACGGGGTGAGATCTTGCGTGGAGCCCCAGATCGAGGGAGATTATCAGTGGTCTTGTATGTCTTCCATTTCCTAATAATTGCTCCTACAGTTGATTTCTTCAAACCAAGCTGCTTACCTATTGCAGATTCAGTCTTCCCAGCCTGGTGCAGGTCTACAATTTTGTTTCTGGTGTCCTTTGACAGCTCTTTGGTCTTGGCCATAGTGGAGTTTGGAGTGTGACTGTTTGAGGTTGTGGACAGGTGTCTTTTATACTGATAACAAGTTCAAACAGGTGCCATTAATACAGGTAACGAGTGGAGGACAGAGGAGCCTCTTAAAGAATAAGTTACAGGTCTGTGAGAGCCAGCAATCTTGCTTGTTTGTAGGTGACCAAATACTTATTTTCCACCATAATTTGCAAATAAATTCATTAAAAATCCTACAATGTGATTTTCTGGATTTTTTTTTCTCAATTTGTCTGTCATAGTTGACGTGTACCTATGATGAAAAGTACAGGCCTCTCTCATCTTTTTAAGTGGGAGAACTTGCACAATTGGTGGCTGACTAAATACTTTTTTTCCCCACTGTATGTTATAGTTGAGATTCTTCAAATAGCCACCCTTTGCCTTGATGACACACAAACACACACAGACCCAGCTCATGAGCTCAATCAGCAGTAGATTTTTATTTAGAATGGAAAATGAATGTGTTTATGCAACATATGTTAGTGCATTGAATCGTATCGTATTGAATCTAACCGAATCGCATCGATTTATTCTCTAATCAAATCGAATAACACTGAATCGTTCCTGTATCATATCGGAGCCCATGTATCTAGATGTATATCGAATCGTCTTGAAAGGGAAATATGCACATCCCTACTGACCATCCATGGTATCAAAATGATCGTATAATTTTTTTGTTGAGGCTATACAGTGTTTGTTTACATTTACTTTGTTTACAAACATTGGAGTAAAACAAGCGCAAACATTGGAGTAAAACAAGCGTATATTTTGGTGGGGTATGACAGTAAGCTCATGAGGCATATATAAGTTAAATTCTTCAAGAAACAATGGGTACATATCACTAATATAAGTCAAAAAATTGATATAGCAAATGCTGATTGGCCCTTTAAAGCTGCAATATGTAACATTTTGGGCGATCCAACCAAATTCACATGGAATGTCATTCTCATTGAAAGCAAGTCTAAGAAGTAGTAGATCTGTTCTATGTGCGCTATTTCTATGCTTCCTGTTCTTAAGTTTCGTTTTTTTCAGTTTTGTACACTAGCTTCAAAAAGCAGAAAATACAATATTTT
The DNA here is from genome assembly GCF_964263955.1 of Coregonus lavaretus. Taxonomy (NCBI): domain Eukaryota; kingdom Metazoa; phylum Chordata; class Actinopteri; order Salmoniformes; family Salmonidae; genus Coregonus; species Coregonus lavaretus. The sequence goes on from NC_140004.1 coordinate 9,657,390, forward strand.
TGGTTATTGAAAATATATTTCACAGCGGTTTAGATGGTACAATGATTCTTATAAACTGTCACATAAACTGAAATTAGGCGAACTATTAGAATTTTACCAAACAGGAAATGGCAGAGCTATTTCTGCATATTGCGCCTTTTAACAAAGCAAAAAACAAACAACATTTTAGTAGCCTAAAAACAGACCCAGTAGCATGACACAATCTAGAAGGAGTATTCAGAAAGCACTGAAGTGCTACACAGAAAGACAAATCCAAAGGAAAACACTAATAACTGAGTGCATCTACATCCAAAAAGAAGTTCAACAACATCCAGAGTGAACTGGTAACGAAGGGAGAGTACTGGTGAAGAGAGACAAACTCCCATAAGAGGTGATGCTTCAGAGTGGATTTGGGTGGGTGCCCTGCCCTCTCCCCATGACTGTGAGGGATCAAGTTGGCGAGCAAGTCAGATGCAGACAGGGGAAAAGCAGACTGATCAATAGCCGGAAAACAGCTATTGAGCCACTGCTTTTATCCTCCCTTTGGCAAAGAAAGCAACACACTGTAAAGGAGACAGTTATGTGCCTCTTTTTATTCATTTAGCAGACACTAACTGTTGATCAAGATTGGGTTGTCATTGACCTAAAGAGGCAACAGTTCATTGAATGTGAGTTCAAAGGCAGTTTAAAAACCAATAGGACTAGCTAGCTACAATTCTTCTGTATTTTCCCAGATGACAACACAACGGTTCTTGATCAGATTGACAATTAGACTTTCTGGAATGGCATAGGCTACATTAAAACAACCTGAAATATCACATTTACATAAGTATTCAGACCCTTTACTCAGTACTTTGAAGCACCTTTGGCAGTGATTACAGCCTCAAGTCTTTGCAATGTTTTTATTTGTTGGCTTTATGTAGGCTAATTTTACATAGTTGGCAATGGCAATAAAGTTACTTTTCGATTTGTTTCATTTTTATTTAGATTTAGATAATGATTTTGAGATACAAAGGCTATTATAAATTAAATGAAACTGCTCCACAAAAATGTGCATATGAAAATCATAACTGGCATGCAGATCGGTAGAAATGGTACGATAACATGGCACTCCAAATGCAAAAGTTTGCCGATCCTTAGTGTAGCCTATTACCGGCAACTTCAGGAGCGTAACGGCAAAATCTGTAAGGCTCTCTAGCTTCATCTTGAGTCATTTGTGTGGTTTAATTATTTAATCAAAAAGTGTGCTTAAAGCATCAGACAAGTTCAGTATATACAGTGAGGGAAAAAAAGTATTTGATCCCCTGCTGATTTTGTACGTTTGCCCACTGACAAAGACATGATCAGTCTATAATTTTAATGGTAGGTTTATTTGAACAGTGAAAGACAGAATAACAACAAACAATTCCAGAAAAACGCATGTCAAAAATGTTATAAATTGATTTGCATTTTAATGAGGGAAATAAGTATTTGACCCCTCTGCAAAACATTACTTAGTACTTGGTGGCAAAACCCTTGTTGGCAATCACAGAGGTCAGACGTTTCTTGTAGTTGGCCACCAGGTTTGCACACATCTCAGGAGGGATTATGTTCCACTCCTCTTTGCAGATCTTCTCCAAGTCATTAAGGTTTCGAGGCTGACGTTTGGCAACTCGAACCTTCAGCTCCCTCCACAGATTTTCTATGGGATTAAGGTCTGGAGACTGGCTAGGCCACTCCAGGACCTCAATGTGCTTCTTCTTGAGCCACTCCTTTGTTGCCTTGGCCGTGTGTTTTGGTTCATTGTCATGCTGGAATACCCATCCACAACCCATTTTCAATGCCCTGGCTGAGGGAAGGAGGTTCTCACCCAAGATTTGACGGTACATGGCCCCGTCCATCGTCCCTTTGATGCGGTGAAGTTGTCCTGTTCCCTTAGGAGAAAAACACCCCCAAAGCATAATGTTTCCACCTCCATGTTTGGCGGTGGGGATGGTGTTCTTGGGGTCATAGGCAGCATTCCTCCTCCTCCAAACACGGCGAGTTGAGTTGATGCCAAACGAGCTCCATTTTGGTCTCATCTGACCACAACACTTTCACCCAGTTCTCCTCTGAATCATTCAGATGTTCATTGGCAAACTTCAGAACGCCCTGTATATGTGCTTTCTTGAGCAGGGGGACCTTGCGGGCGCTGCAGGATTTCAGTCCTTCACGGCGTAGTGTGTTACCAATTGTTTTCTTGGTGACTATGGTCCCAGCTGCCTTGAGATCATTGACAAGATCCTCCCGTGTAGTTCTGGGCTGATTCCTCACCGTTCTCATGATCATTGCAACTCCACGAGGTGAGATCTTGCATGGAGCCCCAGGCCGAGGGAGATTGACAGTTCTTTTGTGTTTCTTCCATTTGCGAATAATCGCACCAACTGTTGTCACCTTCTCACCAAGCTGCTTGGCGATGGTCTTGTAGCCCATTCCAGCCTTGTGTAGGTCTACAATCTTGTCCCTGACATCCTTGGAGAGCTCTTTGGTCTTGGCCATGGTGGAGAGTTTGGAATCTGATTGATTGATTGCTTCTGTGGACAGGTGTCTTTTATACAGGTAACAAACTGAGATTAGGAGCACTCCCTTTAAGAGTGTGCTCCTAATCTCAGCTCGTTACCTGTATAAAAGACACCTGGGAGCCAGAAATCTTTCTGCTTGAGAGGGGGTCAAATACTTATTTCCCTCATTAAAATGCAAATCAATTGATAACATGCATCTTTCTGGATTTTTTTGTTGTTATTCTGTCTCTCACTGTTCAAATAAACCTACCATTAAAATTATAGACTGATCATTTCTTTGTCAGTGGGCAAACGTATAAAATCAGCAGGGGATCAAATACTTTTTTTCCCTCACTGTATACTGTAGTTGATTTTATTAAAACACATAGGGTGTGTCTATATATGGAAAAATACACATTTAAAAAATTTCAACCAATGGTTTAGTCGAAATAAAAGACTACTTTCGGTCAATAAATATTATTTTAGTCGGGGATTGCCCTATATACAAAAAAACTCTCCTACAGCTAGATCCAGGATTCTTACAGGGTTCAAGTTCAATGTCTAATTTAACTGATTAATGCTTAATATATACTATAACGACAACTTACACTGCCATAAATGGAAAAAGTAATGTTTTATGTCAGAATTGTTTTTGAAAAATCCATCAAGACCCCACAGGTTTTAAATCAATTTGTGAAGTTTATTTAATATAGCTATGTTCCCCCGTTATATCTTAATGTAATGACATGAAATAAATTGGTTGATTATTTTCAATGATTTATCAACAGATGTAGAAAGTTGTCCAGCGTAGGAAATCCTCACTAAGGGTACCTAGTTTATAGAAAAGACCCATATCTAAAAATGACAATATACACTGATTTGTTAAAAGCAAAACTACCAGAACTATTGCTGATGGTGAACCTGTACAATCAAAATCAAATCTATTGTAAACCCTGTTCAGCAGGTATAGCCAGATGAGAGTTGTGTCTCTGGTAGATTACTTTTATTCCGGTAAAACACAATTTTCAACAGTGCATAGATAGCAAATGAAATAGGTTGTCACTCAACTAATAAAGCCTAATATCACGCAAGCCATTTTAGCATTTGAATGCTGAAGGTGCCATGCAGATGTGCAAGATCTAGAACGGGTCGCCTACATCATGTTAGTCAGTGTGTGAAGCTGGGCACAGTGCGTGAAGCTGGGCACAGTGCGTGAAGCTGGGCACAGTGCGTGAAGCTGGGCACAGTGCCTGAAGCTGGGCACAGTGTGCGGTTTGACTAGGCTACTATTATTGCATGGTGGCGTTCGGCACGTAAAATGACTTGTAGATCAATGACTGTCAACACCGTTACATGCAGTTCGACACTGAAGGAGAGGACGCATCGATTGTCACAAAATATTAGTTATATTCGGAAGCTAGAAAGAATGTAATATGAGCAAAACATGTTAGTGAACTGGCGATTCGTAACATTTTAATCGATTTTCAGACCAATGCACGCTACATTTGGATCGGTTTGGGGTCCTTGGACCGATGCACTTGTATCTTAAACATTTTAATCGGGGACCGATGCTTATCTGTGAATTATTACATCCCTAATGGTTAATCCTTGCATCCACCGCTCTATGAATTTGAGTAGTTACATTTCTCCAGCCCCATTCCTCAGCTTTTCACCGAAACAATGGCTGGTAGGGCGCTTTGTTATTGTTTCAACTGTTGATTGCCATTTTAAAGTGATCCAATTGACATTTTAGTCATTTTAGCAGACGCTTTTATCCAGAGCGACTTACAATTAGTGAGTGCATACATTTTTCATACTGGCCCCCCGTGGGAAAAGCCACGAGTGAGTGCTCTTGTTGCATTTTAATTCAGGACCGTATGTTTCTTTTGGTCCATAAAGTAAGATGTTCTGTGTAAAAGAGAGAGAGATACAGTGGGGAGAACAAGTATTTGATACACTGCCGATTTTGCAGGTTTTCCTACTTACAAAGCATGTAGAGGTCTGTCATTTTTATCATAGGTACACTTCAACTGTGAGAGACTGAATCTAAAACAAAAATCCAGAAAATCAGATTGTATGATTTTTAAGTAATTAATTTGCATATTATTGCATGACATAAGTATTTGATACATCAGAAAAGCAGAACTTAATATTTGGTACAGAAACCTTTGTTTGCAATTACAGAGATCATACGTTTCCTGTAGGTCTTGACCAGGTTTGCACACACTGCAGCAGGGATTTTGGCCCACTCCTCGATACAGACCTTCTCCAGATCCTTCAGGTTTCGGAGCTGTCGCTGGGCAATACGGACTTTCAGCTCCCTCCAAAGATTTTCTATTGGGTTCAGGTCTGGAGACTGGCTAGGCCACTCCAGGAACTTGAGATGCTTCTTACAGAGCCACTCCTTAGTTGCCCTGGCTGTGTGTTTCGGGTCGTTGTCATGCTGGAAGAATCCAGCCACGACTCATCTTCAATGCTCTTACTGAGGGAAGGAGGTTGTTGGCCAAGATCTTGTGATACATGGCCCCATTCATCCTCCCCTCAATACGGTGCAGTCGTCCTGTCCCGTTTGCAGAAAAGCATCCCCAAAGAATGATGTTTCCACCTCCATGCTTCACGGTTGGGATGGTGTTCTTGGGGTTGTACTCATCCTTCTTCTTCCTCCAAACGCGGCGAGTGGAGTTTAGACCAAAAAGCTCTATTTTTGTCTCATCAGACCACATGACCTTCTCCCATTCCTCCTCTGGATCATCCAGATGGTCATTGGCAAACTTCAGACGGGCCTGGACATGCGCTGGCTTGAGCAGGGGGACCTTGCGTGCGCTGCAGGATTTTAATCCATGACGGCTTAGTGTGTTACTAATGGTTTTCTTTGAGACTGTGGTCCCAACTCTCTTCAGGTCATTGACCAGGTCCTGCCGTGTAGTTCTGAGCTGATCTCTCACCTTCCTCATGATTATTGATGCCCCACGAGGTGTGATCTTGCATGGAGCCCCAGACCGAGGGTGATTGACTGTCATCTTGAACTTCTTCCATTTTCTAATAATTGCGCCAACAGTTGTTGCCTTCTCACCAAGCTGCTTGCCTATTGTCCTGTAGCCCATCCCAGCCTTGTGCAGGTCTACAATGTTATCCCTGATGTCCTTACACAGCTCTCTGGTCTTGGCCATTGTGGAGAGGTTGGAGTCTGTTTGATTGAGTGTGTGGACAGGTGTCTTTATACAGGTAACGAGTTCAAACAGGTGCAGTTAATACAGGTAATGAGTGGAGAACAGGAGGGCTTCTTAAAGAAAAACTAACAGGTCTGTGAGAGCCGGAATTCTTACTGGTTGGTAGGTGATCAAATACTTATGTCATGCAATAAAATGCAAATTAATTACTTAAAAATCATACAATGTAGTTTGCTGGATTTTTGTTTTAGATTCCGTCTCTCACAGTTGAAGTGTACCTATGATAAAAATTACAGACCTCTACATGCTTTGTAAGAAGGAAAACCTGCAAAATCGGCAGTGTATCAAATACTTGTTCTCCCCACTGTATGCACAGTGGTTGATGAAGGGAGGGAGGTGTCTTTCTCTCTTGTTTCCCCACCTCCCCCTCTCTCCATTCTTGTTGTGTTTTCCCACACTCCCAGGCCACAGCCCTGGGGTGAAGCAGAGTTAGAGGGGGATTAGCTCCGTCTCCCCCACGCCTACAGAGGGGGCCCAGAGAAGGGCAGGTGCTCTGGTGCAGGAGTATCGACGCTCTCTGTGCACTTGGCCCAAGACTGCAGCGCTGACCCTTTCTCCTGCAGTCTCTATGTTAATGTTAACACAATCGATGAGAGAATTACCAGTTCTGCAAATAGAGGTTCTGGAAGCTCAGACCAAGTCCATGAGACAAATACAGATATTCAAGCCACTTTATTCTCAGTTTGCACCCTACACAGTACAAAAGTTTGCACAGTTGTGATGTGTGCACCAATGGTAGGCTATACCCAAGCTAGGGGTAAACCAAGGGCATAAACAAGGGTACAGGATGCTTCTGAAATTGCCATTCATCTCAGGTTCAATTTCCTTTTTACATGAATTGCTTTCCAGGATATTCAAAAACATGGATTGTAAGTCTCATAAAATGATACAGCCTGGTTTCGAAATACAACCAGATTTTGAGACAGGATATATGCAAGAATGAGTAAAATGTTTATTTTAAGGGTAACATGTTCAGCCCACGGCTACCACTTGTCACTCACCACCATAGCCCAACCTTAGATGTGTTCTGTTTGAGAAAGCTCAAGGTCCACTTTGTCCTGAGGCCTATGTTTAGTTTAGCAGAGGTAAAAATAATATACAGTGAGGGGGGAAAAAAGTATTTGATCCCCTGCTGATTTTGTACATTTGCCCACTGACAAAGAAATGATCAGTCTATAATTTTAATGGTAGGTTTATTTGAACAGTGAGAGACGGAATAACAACAAAGACATCCAGAGAAACGCATGTCAAAAATGTTATAAATTGATTTGCATTTTAATGAGGGAAATAAGTATTTGACCCCTCTGCAAAACATGACTTAGTACTTGGTGGCAAAACCCTTGGTGGCAATCACAGAGGTCAGACGTTTCTTCTAGTTGGCCACCTGGTTTGCACACATCTCAGGAGGGATTTTGTCCCACTCCTCTTTGCAGATCTTCTCCAAGTCATTAACGTTTTGAGGCTGACGTTTGGCAACTCGAACCTTCAGCTCCCTCCACAGATGTTCTATGGGATTTAGGTCTGGAGACTGGCTAGGCCACTCCAGGACCTTAATGTGCTTCTTCTTGAGCCACTCCTTTGTTGCCTTGGCCGTGTGTTTTGGGTCATTGTCATGCTGGAATACCCATCCACGACCCATTTTCAATGCCCTGGCTGAGGGAAGGAGGTTCTCACCCAAGATTTGACGGTACATGGTGCCGTCCATCGTCCCTTTGATGCGGTGAAGTTGTCCTGTCCCCTTAGCAGAAAAACACCCCCAAAGCATAATGTTTCCACCTCCATGTTTGACGGTGGGTATGGTGTTCTTGGGGTCATAGGCAGCATTCCTCCTCCTCCAAACACGGCGAGTTGAGTTGATGCCAAAGAGCTCCATTTTGGTCTCATCTGACCACAACACTTTCACCCAGTTCTCCTCTGAATCATTCAGATGTTCATTGGCAAACTTTAGACAGGCATGTATATGTGCTTTCTTGAGCAGGGGGACCTTGCGGGCGCTGCAGGATTTCAGTCCTTCACGGCGTAGTGTGTTACCAATTGTTTTCTTGGTGACTATGGTCCCAGCTGCCTTGAGATCATTGACAAGATCCTCCTGTGTAGTTCTGGGCTGATTCCTCACCGTTCTCATGATCATTGCAACTCCACGAGGTGAGCTCTTGCATGGAGCCCCAGGCCGAGGGAGATTGACAGTTCATTGTGTTTCTTCCATTTGCGAATAATCGCACCAACTGTTGTCACCTTCTCACCAAGCTGCTTGGCGATGGTCTTGTAGCCCATTCCAGCCTTGTGTAGGTCTACAATCTTGTCCCTGACATCCTTGGAGAGCTCTTTGGTCTTGGCCATGGTGGAGAGTTTGGAATCTGATTGATTGATTGCTTCTGTGGACAGGTGTCTTTTATACAGGTAACAAGCTGAGATTAGGAGTACTCCCTTTAAGAGTGTGCTCCTAATATCAGCTCGTTACCTGTATAAAAGACACCTGGGAGCCAGAAATCTTTCTGATTGAGAGGGGGTCAAATACTTATTTCCCTCATTAAAATGCAAATCAATTTATAACTTTTTTGACATGCCTTTTTCTGGATTTCTTTGTTTTTATTCTGTCTCTCACTGTTCAAATAAACCTACCATTAAAATTATAGACTGATAATTTCTTTGTCAGTGGGCAAACGTATAAAATCAGCAGGGGATCAGTGATTGTCCCACTGGCTATCATAAGGTGAATGCACCAATTTGTAAGTCGCTCTGGATAAGAGCGTCTGCTAAATGACGAAAATGTAAATGTAATGTAAATGGATCAAATACTTTTTTCCCTCACTGTATGTATTCAAATTGCTCTAATGAAAGGTGACCATGTAACACGCTTGGTAGCTTTTTTGCCTTGTCAAGTAATTTTTTGGCTTAAGCAAGGTGAATTGTATATTAGCCAACTCCTCTGACCTCAGTGTGTCTCTGTCTGAAAATGCACACTTTCCTACACTGATACATCATTAAAAAAAAAATCTAAATGCTTGTGACTAAGACTTTTTAGTGTCCAGGACCATAGGCTACATTCCAGGGAAGATATTATATTGGTTTGTTAACTACATAAGTATTGACTGCTAAATCATAATTGCCTGCTGAACTAGCGGAAACAGCAGAACCACTACAACATTCCGGAGAATATTCCCGTCTCCCTCCACTTCAAGCACTACCTTGATTCGTCAGAAGAATCAGTGACACATTTTTTTTTTTTTTACATTTGACATGCACCACGGTAAATCATGCTTTGTCAAAAGAATCAGTGACACTGCTCTTCTTCACCAGATACTTTTCCCCTATCAGATTCAGAAAGTGTTACTGAATAATGTTAACATTTTTATAAAAAGTCTGTCACAAGAGATTAGGGTTGTCTCTGTAAAGAGCCTATATGCAAAACGATACACCATCAGCATTGCCAAAGTGGAAAATATACAGTAAAGTATCAACTAGAAAAGATGATCAGGTCACAAATCTCATAGTTTGCTTTCAAGTTGAGATGTGTATGCTGTAGGTAGAGAATATTGAGGAAAATGTATATTTCGGGCAGAGGGGGGATTTCTTAATGGATAACTCTTAACTCTTAATTCACGTCATCAGAATCCAATGGGATAAAAATCTTGCTAATGATATCTGTCCCCTCATGGTTATGCATACTGTATTAATCAGACAGATGGCAAAACATTTGGTCTCCAGCTATCTGTTGTTTTGTTTTGTTAACCGACCGTGTCGATCAGTGCCAACAATTACATTTCCAGTGATTATGTACAACAGCTTTAGGAAGACTGATTATGTAGAGCTCAGATGGTTTGCAATAATTTGTTATCCTGAGAGGATTGTCTTTTTCATATTGTAATGAGCCAATTGCTTAGGCCGACTTACAGACACAATTTACAGAAAACAAACTTAAGACTAGGGTTGGGTGATGTCAACCTTTTTCCTATCGTGATTTGGTACCCATAAAACATTGTGATATACGATGCTATCGCCCCTATAAGCCACCCCCCAAATTAGTTGTATATCTTTTTTTTTAAATAATACCAACAAAAAAAAAATCTGCTAAAATGACAGTTTGGCTATAGCGTGAAATCGAATGCAACTGGATGAATCATGATGAAAGATAATATGGTTGAAAGCCTGTGCAGGCAATGGCAAATCTTTTCTAATATTCCTTTCTGGTGGAAGAGCCGAACAGGTTTGAATGGGGTGTCTGTGTCTGTCTGTGTGGTGTGCTCATGATGGAGCAATGACTGTCTGATGAGGAACGGGCTGTCTTGCCGTAGTGAGCTAGGTTGTAGGCCTACATCATGGGCTGGACATAAGCAGTCTACCATTTTCAGAACTGGATAATAATTGTTTTATTTGTCTCATAAAATAATAGAAAATAAATACAATTGTTTGTTCTATCTCTCATAAAGCTGTGATTGCGAATAGTCTAGGCTTAGGCTATAGACTTTATTTTTGAAAGCCACATCCTCAGGAACATTTTTGGGAAAAAGCTACTGTTTATAACTTTAACTTGTCTTAAAGCTTTTATGATAGGCCTAGTAGGAGTATAGGTTATTTTGTCACTTGGTTTTCACCCTCGAATGAAGGGATTTTCCCGGCCCGCATGGGTCATTTATTTTTTTAATAAGCCTAAACTTGATTCAACTTTTCATTAGATTTTTCTATAGGCTATTGATATTGTTTGTTCCCTCTCATAATTATTCCCCTGTATACCTTACATTTTTAGGCTTTCAAATAACTTTTTGAGACTGAACTCTGTTACATTAATTGTTTGATCGGGAGAAAGTCATGCATAAAATGAAGAAGCGTAGCCTTCAGTCATATTCATAGCTTACAAATGGAGAAAGAAGTGAATAAAAGCTACGTTTTTTTAAACGGCTAGACACAAGATACAGTAGTTAAGGAGTGGTTTAGGCATCTGACTGAGAGAGAGATAAAAAATAATTCTGACTGGACATTTTGCTTTGCTTTGGTGGAAATCTCCACTCTGTCTGGCCTTCCTCACTATATAACATATTAAATGGGAATAGGCCAGGGGTCTCCTATCTTTTCTAGTATGAGAGCTACTCATTTTTTTTCTAGCTTTCAAGTAGGCACATTCTTCTCCTCTCCCCTGCAACTCTTCCCCGGGTCCTTAGTCTACAAGAGAAAGTAGTGCACTGTTTTCTGTCAATATACCTGATAAAATAATGGTTAATAAACAACTGTAAGGGGGCCCTATATAATCTGTGATTTCCCCCCCAAAAAATTCTGTTTTATATTTAACCGAATTATGTTTTTTCAGTTTTATTTTTCCTGGTTTTAGATTGGTTTTGTTTTTCACTCTCAAATGTACAATTGTTCGTAGAGAAATAACACAATTACATGTTCTGAGTCCAGGTCAATGCTTAAATCACATATTTGTTTTTTAGGTAGAAGAAAACTATCATATTTTGATTTTGGGTGTAATTCCCCTTTAATTGTGCCATCTAATGTGCCGGTCTAGCGATGGTTCTGTACTGCTGCTGCCCATTTCATGGCGAAGTTTGCAAACAACAAATAATAGATTATGTACTTACTGATGATATACAGTACATTCAGGTAGCTTAGTGGTTTAGAGCGTTGTGCCAGTAACCGAGAGGTCGCTGGTTCTAATCCCCGAGCAGACTAGGTGAAAAATCCCTTGAGCAAGGCACTTAACCCTAATTGCTCCTGTAAGTCGCTCTGGATAAGAGCGTCTGCTAAATGACTAAAGCTAAATGGCTTTTTCCACATTTTGTTACGTTACAGCCTTATTCTAAAATGGATTACATTGTTTTTCCCTCATCAATCTACACACAATACCCCATAATGACAAAGCAAAAACTTTTTTGCAAATGTATAAAAAATTCAAAACTGAAATATTACATTTACGCAAGTATTCAGACCCTTTAGTCAGTACTTTGTTGAAGCACCTTTGGCAGCGATTACAGCCTCAAGTCTTCTTGGGTATGACGCTACAAGCTTGGCACACCTGTTTTTGGGGAGTTTCTCCCATTCTTCTCTGCAGATCCTCTCAAGCTCTGTCAGGTTGGATGGGGAACATCGCTGCACAGCTATTTTCAGGTCTCCAGAGATATTCGATTGGGTTCAAGTCTGGGTTCTGGCTGGGCCCCTCAAGAACATTCAGAGACTTGTCCTGAAGCCACTCCTGCGTTGTCTTGGCTGTGTGCTTAGGGTGGTTGTCCTGTTGTTAGGACAATTCCTTCGACCTCATGGCTTGGTTTTTGCTCTGACATGCACTGTCAACTGTGGGACCTTATATAGACAGGTTTGTGCCTTTCCAAATCATGTCCAATCAATTGAATTTACCACAGGTGGACTCCAATCAGGTTGTAGAAACATCAATGGAAACAGGATGCACCTGTGCTCAATTTTCGAGTCTCATGGCAAAGGGTTTGAATACTTATGTAAATAAGGTATTTCTATTTTCTATTGTTAATACATTTGCTAGCATTTCTAAAAACCTGTTTTTGCTTTGTCATTATGCGGTGTTGTGTGTAGATTGAGGATTTGATTTGATTTAATCCATTTTAAATAATGCTGTAACGTAACAAAATGTGGAAAAAGTAAAGGGGTCTGAATACTTTCCGAATGCACTGTACTTACTGATGATTATACAGTACTTCTGCCAGGTAAGCCTACTTTGCAGTTAACATTTAATTGAGAAGGTATTGGGGAATGTACACTGCTCAAAAAAATAAAGGGAACACTAAAATAACACATCCTAGATGAATGAATGAAATAATCTTATTAAAAACTTTTTTCTTTACATAGTTGAATGTGCTGACAACAAAATCACACAGAAATTATCAATGGAAATCAAATGTATCAACCCATGGAGGTCTGGATTTGGAGTCACCCTCAAAATTAAAGTGGAAAACCACACTACAGGCTGATCCAACTTTGATGTAATGTCCTTAAAACAAGTCAAAATGAGGCTCAGTAGTGTGTGTGGCCTCCACGTGCCTGTATGACCTCCCTACAACGCCTGGGCATGCTCCTGATGAGGTGGCGGATGGTCTCCTGAGGGATCTCCTCCCAGACCTGGACTAAAGCATCCGCCAACTCCTGGACAGTCTGTGGTGCAACGTGGCGTTGGTGGATGGAGCGAGACATGATGTCCCAGATGTGCTCAATTGGATTCAGGTCTGGGGAACGGGCGGGCCAGTCCATAGCATCAATGCCTTCCTCTTGCAGGAACTGCTGACACACTCCAGCCACATGAGGTCTAGCATTGTCTTGCATTAGGAGGAACCCAGGGCCAACCGCACCAGCATATGGTCTCACAAGGGGTCTGAGGATCTCATCTCGGTACCTAATGGCAGTCAGGCTACCTCTGGCGAGCACATGGAGGGCTGTGCGGCCCCCCAAAGAAATGCCACCCCACACCATGACTGACCCACCGCCAAACCGGTCATGCTGGAGGATGTTGCAGGCAGCAGAACGTTCTCCACGGCGTCTCCAGACTCTGTCACGTCTGTGTGAACCTGCTTTCATCTGTGAAGAGCACAGGGCGCCAGTGGCGAATTTGCCAATCCTTGGTGTTCTCTGGCAAATGCCAAACGTCCTGCACGGTGTTGGGCTGTAAGCACAACCCCCACCTGTGGACGTCGGGCCCTAACACCACCCTCATGGAGTCTGTTTCTGACCGTTTGAGCAGACACATGCACATTTGTGGCCTGCTGGAGGACATTTTGCAGGGCTCTGGCAGTGCTCCTCCTGCTCCTCCTTGCACAAAGGTGGAGGTAGCAGTCCTGCTGCTGGGTTGTTGCCCTCCTACGGCCTCCTCCACGTCTCCTGATGTACTGGCCTGTCTCCTGGTAGCGCCTCCATGCTCTGGACACTACGCTGACAGACACAGCAAACCTTCTTGCCACAGCTCGCATTGATGTGCCATCCTGGATGAGCTGCACTACCTGAGCCACTTGTGTGGGTTGTAGAGTCCGTCTCATGCTACCACTAGAGTGAAAGCACCGCCAGCATTCAAAAGTGACCAAAACATCAGCCAGGAAGCATAGGAACTGAGAAGTGGTCTGTGGTCACCACCTGCAAAACCAGTCCTTTATTGGGGGTGTCTTGCTAATTGCCTATAATTTCCACCTGTTGTCTATTCCATTTGCACAACAGCATGTGAAATGTATTGTCAATCAGTGTTGCTTCCTAAGTGGACAGTTTGATTTCACAGAAGTGTGATTGACTTGGAGTTACATTGTGTTGTTTAAGTGTTCCCTTTATTTTTTTGAGCAGTGTATTTCTGTCAACCCACAAGACAGTTATCACATCAGCTGACTACACACGGAGTGATATACAAACGCGCGCACCACACACACACAGACAGACGGGCAATATTGCTGGAAATTAATTGACAGATATTGTGTTAGGTTTGGCTTTTTAAGCCAATAGTGGCTAACCAGGGATGAGATAATGTCAATATTGCGTTGATTAGATTGTAGCTGGGAGCTTGCGGTTTCTGATACTTGCGAGATTTATTTATGACGTTTTGCAGTGGAACACGTGAAAATTGCATGTACTTTCAGAGTTGTTTGGCGGGCTACTCATAGGTGGGCTGCGAGCTACTGGTAGCTTGTGATCGACTTGTTGGAGACCCCTGGAATAGGCAAATTACTCTGAATGTCACTTGTGTGCTCTGTGCTTCCCTGCTGTGTGCTGCGTGAATACCGTTTTTTTACTGCGCGGCCCCAGTCAAGTTCAAATAGGCTAAACCAGGGGTCTCCAACAGGTCGAGCACGAGCTACCAGTAGACATCAGACCACCTATGAGTAGCTCGCCAAACAATTCTGAAAGTACATGCAATTTTCACGTGTTCCACCCTAAACTGGTCCTCTGTAGCTTAATTGGTAGAGCATGGCGCTTGTAACGCCAGGGTAGTGGGTTCGATCCCCGGGACCACCCATACGTAAAAATGTATGCACACATGACTGTAAGTCGCTTTGGATAAAAGCGTCTGCTAAATGGCATATTATTATTATTATTATTATTATTATTATTATTATTATTATGAAACTGTCATAAAACAGATTTTGCCAGTATCAGACACCGCAAGCTCCCACCCAACATTGACATTATCCCGCCCCTGGTTAGCCACTATTGGCTTAAAAAGCCTAACCTAACGCAATATCTGCCAATGAATTTCCAGCAATATTGCCCCTTTCGGTCTGTGTGGTGCGAGCATTTGTCTATCACTCCGTGTGTAGCCAGTAGTGATTGGTCGTTCGTGAATGAACAGCTCATTTTGAATGGCACTTTTTGGTGAACGTCGGGAACCGAATCGCATATGTGAAAGAGCCGTTCATTTGGCTCCTTTATTTGTATACTGTTACTATTGCTTTTTGAGCTCCAGACATCGATTATCTGCAGATAAATGATAAAAACATTATCTGAAGATGGTAATTCCTCAGTGCAAGAGCAATATAGTGGGGAGAGAGCCTCATTCTGAGTAATATTATTTTTTTATTTTTTAGGCCATCTCTAATATTTTGGTCAGATAAAAATGTATTTGGACTCACATTTCACAATCTGACATATTGGTAGGGAATGCTTTCGGCTTTAAATTAGAAATTTCATGGTTTTAAGTCAATTTCTCAGCATTACTGAAAAAATAGCCATTTGGGAGCCAAATTAACGCCTCTTTTAGGTGAACGGGGCCAATTGATCTGGCTCACAGAAAATACTCGGAATGCCCATCACTAGTAGCCAGTTGATGTGATAACCGTCTTGTGGGTTGACAGAAATACTTTCCATAACTTTCTCAATTCAATTTTAACTGCAAAGTAGTCTTACCTGGCAGAAGTATATCATGACTAAGTATATCATTTGTATCTATTATTTGTTATTTGCTAACTTTGCCATGAAATGAGCAGCATCAGTACAGAACCATCACTAGGGTCAGATGCTAAATTAAATGGGAATTACACTTAACAATGGAAATGTGTTAGTTTTCTTCCAGACCCCCCCCCCCCCCCCCCCCCCCCGCTGGGCTAAACCATCGTCTGTCATATTACGATGTTGTTGTAATATCACCCAGCCCTACTTAAGACTAAATACCCCAACCACATTTCTTTAAATTTTTTATATTTGTTGCTCTATTCGTACGTGTTCATTTGTGCACAAAAAACATTTACCCCGAGTATCTCAACCAGTTGCCGTTGAAGGAGTAAAATGACTTATTGTTCATCCTGAGTTTGAAATAGCTGAAATCCATTGATGTGGCTAGGCTACTGATGTATAGTGCTAAGCTGTATCCTGCAGACTGCATTGCTACATTTCCCCTCAACCCTCCCAGCCCTGTTTGCCTCCACAAGGTCACATTGCCAGCGGCAGTCCTACGTTCCCCTCTTAAAAATTAAAAACCCATACAGCTAATGAGTTCAGAGATTGAGGAGCCACAATTAGGGCTCAGACACACGAAGGATACTGACTGCGGAGAGGTACTTAGCAACTCTGAGTGTCGGCAGTTAACTTTTTGTTGTTCACATAGCACAGATCCATCACTGATCCAACAGTCAAAATACTCCAGACCACAAGGTGGCAGTAGCTTGTTTAGCTTGTGCCTGCTGTAGATAGCTATTGTTAGCTAACTAGCTAGTATGCTGCACTAATGTTGCTGCTAGCTAGCTAGCTAGCTAGCTAGAATTTGTAGTAAGCCCTTGTTAATGCTAGCCAGATGTCCACAACTAGATAACCAGCGTAGCTAGCAACATTATAATTAAATCACAATGGATTCATGTTTTAATGAAGCAGCTGCCTGCTAGCTGCAGAGAGTCATTGGAGGAGCTAGGTAGCTATGTTGTGCTACTGGCAAATGGTGATGCAAACGTTAGCTATCAAGAGAACTGTCATTGGCAGTATGGGATAATGGAGAGTGAATTACATTATTTCTTCATCTAGATAAATAGCTTGGTAATGCATTTAGTTTTGTGTGCATTGTGCTGCACTTATCACCCCATTAGTTTCATATGAAGTGTGTGTGACTGCCTTGTTAGCTCGCTAAATTAACGTTAGCTAACTAATGAGCTAGTGCACATTTATCAAACCTAACAAAAAAATCCTTCTTCAAGCACAACTCCATAGCTAGATGTAAATATGTATTATGCAGCTTTATTGTTTTAGTTAGAACAATTCTGATTAAAAGGGAAAAAGTGACCTATTTTTTCCCTTTTTCTTGTCACTCCTGTCGGTTCCCCCATGTGGAGGTTTGTGCTCTCTGATTGGCTCAAAGTCAAGCTGTTGGCCACTGCCGAGCATTGTGATTCTACAAGTAGAAAGGTTAATCTGTACCTGGTCGGTACATCTTTTGTTGTAGCAAGAGAAGGAACGGCCTTCTACAGTGCTAAGTACCTATTGGCAGTCAGATTTCTCGGTGTGTTGACCTCTTAGTCCTACCTTTCTGTAAATTGGTCCGATAGCAAATTACACATTGATGTTATCGATCAAAAAAAAATCCCTCTCTAGACTTTAATTACTCCATTCACTTGCATTTAATTCAATTAGTGAGAAGGTTCACATCTTGCTTTTCTGTACTGCTGTATTGAAATTCAATTCAATATATAGTTTTATGCTTTAGAATTCAATGCTAGAATGCAGTAATAGTGTGGTTTTTTTTTAAACCTCACTTGCTGGGGGTAAAAAGCCTTGTGTAATGACTGGCCATGTGTACAGCATATTTCTCTCCTAATGTCATTACCAATATCAGTATCTTTCTCTGTGAACTAGTCTGATTGTTTTATTCTCTGCACAATCCCGATATTCCACCAGCAGGTTGTAAGTCTTAATCATCTGTTGAACAAGGCTGTCAAGACAGACGAATGGCGGGATCAGAGAGCAGAAAGCTTGCCTCCACACACCACGGCTCTGCCCTGCTGGTAATGATGGAGTATATGTCTGCAGATTGCTGCAAAAGGCACAACTAATAGGCTGGTCAGTTTGAAAGAGCTGGACTGCGAGGGGGGAGGGGGAATCAACTTTAAAAAGCAGCGACCTTTGGAAAATATGCTGCTCAGAGAAAAGATGTTTGATGTTCGAACTTTGCTGGCTTGGATCCCTTATTAGTTCTCAGACAAGGGACTGTAAAGCTTAGAAGAGAACAAGTCGCCTGTGTTTGCTTTCGCCTGCTAATTCCTTATTTAAAAATGTTAGGATGGCAGGGGACCTTTGATAACAGATTCCTAATATTTGTTTTCTGAATACCACACATTCACCTGTAACTGTTCATGTCTGATACTTTCAGACGGACCTTTTCATCTTGGATTTCTTTTATTATTTGAAATGTGTTTTACTTCTACAACTAGCCTACAAGTTGCATTGAACCTGTGGATATGATGATTTTCAGACTATCTTCTTTTAGCAAGAATATTTCATCTTTCACAGCACACTTTGTCAGTTGCATTAGCCGATGCCTGTTGCCTCACCAATTTGCACGGCTGTTGTTTCTGAGAACCAAGTGCTACCTTTGTTAAAAATTCCTCTATGCTGTAAGTAAGAGGTTCCAGTTCTGTTTTTATTAGTACAAAAATTGCATGATTAAAAAAAACAGGAAAATGTGTTCACAGCCTTTCTGGCAGCGGTCATTGGCAGTTAGACTCTTATTAAAACAGGGCTGCACTGTCATACCGCTGCATCTCCTTGTTCAATCACAGCCAGTAGAAACTTGTTTAAACCCAAATTAGTTTCCTGTGAGGAATATGATTGATGTTATTTGCATTTCCCGTAACCCTGATTTATGAGAAGCAGGTCCCAGATAAAAGCCTTCAACCTGAAACTCTGTGGCTGATATTGAAAGATGAATTAAACCTATGACTGCAGTACAATTGCCTGTCTATCACTCGGCTCCCCCAACTCTCTCTCAGTGCATGTTGTCCTCTGCATCTCCTCTCCCTTCACTGTTCCCTTGTCGCTGCCTCTTGGAAGCTACCAACCAAGGACATTTCCAATGTCAGCTGTATGAAAGACACAAAGCATGCTTGATTTATCTGACTGTATTCATACCGTATCATCATACTTCTGCTTGTTTCCTGTCACTGTCCTGTGACGAAGAAAACCAAGTGAATGGCAAAATCCAGAAGCAATAATGAGTTGTATGAACCATTACATTGAGAAGGCTACGATTTAAATTGAACTCAAGTCAACTATTTTCAGACGAGCTGCATGTAACAACATTTTGTTTTACAATCAATATAAATAATCGGTCTTCAGTATTGCCCCTCTTAAAGCTGGGCGATATATCATATTTTAAGGAGGATTTTTACAATACCGTCTATAAAGGTATTTTGATACAGTGCTAAATAAAATACAAGTTCTACAAATTGGACTACTTCACTGTCAGTTGTGTCCTATTTTGGTTGAGTACAAAACAATCAGAAGGGAGAATGCCCATTAAAACCACTAAGAATTAATTTGCTGCCGAGGGGAGGTTGGGTAGTTTTTAGAGGCCCTCTAGGCCGCAGAGACAAAAGTTTGCTCTTTTAAAGCAAATTTCCTGCAATTCTACACATTTTGCCATGGGAAAGAGAGAATATTTTACAGATGTAAAATATAAACGCAACATGTAAAGTGTTGGTCCCATGTTTCATGAGCTGAAATAAAAGATCCCAGAAATTTTCCATATGCACAAAAAGCTTATTTTGTTCAAATTTTGTGCACATATTTGTTTACAACCCTGTTAGTGAGCATTTGTCCTTTGCCAAGATAATCCATCGACCTGACAGGTGTGGCATATCAAGAAGCTGATTAAACAGCATGAACATTACAAATGCTCACCTTCGATGGCCACCGGCACTCTGGAGAAGTGTGCTCTTCACAGATGAATCCCGGTTTCAACTGTACCGGGCAGATGGCAGACGAGCGGTTTGCTGATGTCAACGTTGTGAACAGAGTGCCCCATTGTGGGTAGGCATAAGCTACGGACAATAAACACAATTGCATTTTATCGATTGCAATTTGAATGCACAAATGCAAAAATATATATTGCTCCATTACCTTTTCTAAATAGTTTATCTGGTTTAAGTTTACACTGAAAATATTTTACCATCCTGAAAATTACCCCCCCCCCCCCCCCCAAATTATTATTTTTTTAATTACAAAATAATATTTATATACATTGAGGGAAAAAAATATTTGAACCCTGCTGATTTTGTATGTTTGCCCACTGACAAAGAAATGATCAGTCTATAATTTTAATGGTAGGTTTATTTGAACAGTGAGAGACAGAATAACAACAACAAAATCCAGAAAAACGCATGTAAAAAATGTTATAAATTGATTTGCATTTTAATGAGGGAAATAAGTATTTGACCCCTCTGCAAAACATGACTTAGTACTTGGTGGCAAAACCCTTGTTGGCAATCACAGAGGTCAGACGTTTCTTGTAGTTGGCCACCAGGTTTGCACACATCTCAGGAAGGATTTTGTCCCACTCCTCTTTGCTGATCTTCTCCAAGTCATTAAGGTTTTGAGGCTGATGTTTGGCAACTCGAACATTCAGCTCCCTCCACAGATTTTCTATGGGATTAAGGTCTGGAGACTGGCTAGGCCACTTCAGGACCTTAATGTGCTTCTTCTTGAGCCACTCCTTTGTTGCCTTGGCCGTGTGTTTTGGGTCATTGTCATGCTGGAATACCCATCCACGACCCATTTTCAATGCCCTGGCTGAGGGAAGGAGGTTCTCACCCAAGATTTGACGGTACATGGCCCCGTCCATCGTCCCTTTGATGTGGTGAAGTTGTCCTGTCCCCTTAGCAGAAAAACACCCCCAAAGCATAATGTTTCCACCTCCGTGTTTGACGGTGGGGATGGTGTTCTTGGGGTCATAGGCAGCATTCCTCCTCCTCCAAACACGGCGAGTTGAGTTGATGCCAAAGAGCTCCATTTTGGTCTACTCTGACCACAACACTTTCACCCAGTTCTCCTCTAAATCATTCAGATGTTCATTGGCAAACTTCAGACGGGCATGTATACAGTGGGGGGAAAAAGTATTTAGTCAGCCACCAATTGTGCAAGTTCTCCCACTTAAAAAGATGAGAGAGGCCTGTAATTTTCATCATAGGTACACGTCAACTATGATCATTTTGACCCCACGGGGAGAGATCTTGCGTGGAGCCCCAGATCGAGGGAGATTATCAATGGTCTTGTATGTCTTCCATTTCCTAATAATTGCTCCCACAGTTGATTTCTTCAAATCAAGCTGCTTACCTATTGCAGATTCAGTCTTCCCAGCCTGGTGCAGGTCTACAATTTTGTTTCTGGTGTCCTTTGACAGCTCTTTGGTCTTGGCCATAGTGGAGTTTGGAGTGTGACTGTTTGAGGTTGTGGACAGGTGTCTTTTATACTGATAACAAGTTCAAACAGGTGCCATTAATACAGGTAACGAGTGGAGGACAGAGGAGCCTCTTAAAGAAGAAGTTACAGGTCTGTGAGAGCCAGAAATCTTGCTTGTTTGTAGGTGACCAAATACTTATTTTCCACCATAATTTGCAAATAAATTCATTAAAAATCCTACAATGTGATTTTCAGGATTTTTTTTTCTTATTTTGTCTGTCATAGTTGACGTGTACCTATGATGAAAATTACAGGCCTCTCTCATCTTTTTAAGTGGGAGAACTTGCACAATTGGTGGCTGACTAAATACTTTTTTCCCCCACTGTATGTGCTTTCTTGAGCAGGGGGACATTGCGGGCACTGCAGGATATCAGTCCTTCACGGCGTAGTGTGTTACCAATTGTTTTCTTGGTGACTATGGTCCCAGCTGCCTTGAGATCATTGACAAGATCCTCCCGTGTAGTTCTGGGCTGATTCCTCACCGTTCTCATGATCATTGCAACTCCACGAGGTAAGATCTTGCATGGAGCCCCAGGCTGAGGAAGATTGACAGTTATTTGTGTTTCTTCCATTTGCGAATAATCGCACCAACTGTTGTCACCTTCTCACCAAGCTGCTTGGCGATGGTCTTGTAGCCCATTCCAGCCTTGTGTAGGTCTACAATCTTGTCCCTGACATCCTTGGAGAGCTCTTTGGTCTTGGCCATGGTGGAGAGTTTGGAATCTGATTGATTGATTGCTTCTATGGACAGGTGTTTTTTATACAGGTAACAAACTGAGATTAGGAGCACTCCCTTTAAGAGTGTGCTCCTAATCTCAGCTCGTTACCTGTATAAAAGACACCTGGGAGCCAGAAATCTTTCTGATTGAGAGGGGGTCAAATACATATTTCCCTCATTAAAATGCAAATAAATGTATATGATTTTTTACATGCATTTTTCTGGATTTGTTTGTTGTTATTCTGTCTCTCACTGTTCAGATAAACCTACCATTAAAATTAGAGACTGATAATTTATTTGTCAGTGGGAAAACGTACAAAATCAGCAGGGGGTCAAATACTTTTTTCCCTCACTGTATATACTGAACAAAAATATTAATGCGACAATAGTATTGCTTTCATGAGGTGAAATAAAAGGTCCCAGATATGTTCAATATGCACAAAAAGCATATTTCTCTCAAATGTTGTGCACAAATGTATTTACATCCCTGTTAGTGAGCATTTCTCCTTTGCCAAGATAATCCATCCACCTGACAGATGCGGCATATCAAGAAGTTGATTTAAACAGCATAATCATTACACAGCTGCACCTTGTGGTGGGGACAATAAAAGGCCACTCTAAAATGTGCAGTCTTGTCACACAACACAATGCCACAGATGTCTCAAGTTTTGAGGGAGCGTGAAATTAGCATGCTGACTGCAGGAATGTCTACCAGAGCTGTTGCCAGAGAATGTAATGTTATTTTCTCTACCAGCGTCGTTTTAGAGAATTTGGCAGTACTTCCAACCGGCCTCACAACCGCAGACCACGTGTAACCACACCAGCCCAGGACCTCCACATCTGGCTTTTTCACCTGTAGGATCGTCTGAGGGGGGGTCGGGGCGGTGCTGAGGAGTATTTCTGTCTGTAATGAAGCCCTTTTGTGGTCAAACTCATTCTGATTGGCTGAGCCTGGCTCCCCAGTGGGTGAGCCTGGCTGCCAAGTGGGTGGGCCTACACATGGCTGCACCCCTGCCCAGTCATGTGATATCCGTAGGTTAGGACCTAATGAATTTATTTAAATTGACTGATTTCCTTATATGAACTGTAACTCAGTAAAATCTTTGAAATTGTTGAATGTTGCATTTATATTTTTGTTCAGTGTGTGTGTTTATATACACTACCAGTGAAAAGTTTGGACACACCTACTCATTCAAGGGTTTTTCTTTATTATATATACAGAAGATAGACCTATTTGGTAAAAGACCAAGTCCATATAATGGCAAGAACAGCTCAAATAAGCAAAGAGAAACGACAGTCCGTCATTACTTTAAGACATGAAGGTCAGTCAATACGGAACATTTCAAGAACTTTGAAAGTTTCTTCAAGTGCAGTCGCAGAAACCATCAAGTGCTATGATGAAACTGGCTCTCATGAGGACCGCCACAGGAATGGAAGACCCAGAGTTACCTCTGCTGCAGAGGATAAGTTCATTAGAGTTACCAGCCTCAGAAATTGCAGCCCACAGAGTTCAAGTCACAGACACATCTCAACATCAACTGTTCAGAGGGGACTGTGTGTTTAACACTCCTTTTGTTACTACATGATTCCATATGTGTTTTTCATAGTTTTGATGTCTTCACTATTATTCTACAATGCAGAAAATAGTACAAATAAAGAAAAACCCTTGAATGAGTAGGTGTTCTAAAACGTTTGACCGGTAGTATAGTATATCATATTATTTATATATATATGAATATATATACACTACCGTTCAAAAGTGTGGGGTCACTTAGAAATGTCCTTGTTTTCTTGAAAGAAAAGCAATTTTTTTGTCCATTAAAATAACATCAAATTGATCAGAAATACAGTGTAGACATTGTTAAAGCCATTTCTCAGACTGGCCAATAAAAATAAAAGATTAAGATGGGCAGTCTGAGATATGGCTTTTTCTTTGCAACTCTGCCTAGAAGGTCGGCATCCCGGAGTCGCCTCTTCACTGAGCTAGGACTTTATTACTCCTTTGTTAGTAGACAGCACCCCTAACCCAAAACATATTCCTGCGGCCATGTAAACTCAGCAAAATAAAGACACGTCCTCTCACTGCCAACTGTGTTTATTTTCAGCGAACTTAACGTGTAAATATTTGTATGAACATAACAAGATTCAACAACTGAGACATAAACTGAACAAGTTCCACAGACATGTGACTAACAGAAATTGAATAATGTGTCCCTGAACAAAGGGGGGGTAAAAATCAAAAGTAACAGTCAGTATCTGGTGTGGCCACCAGCTGCATTATGTACTGCAGTGCATCTCCTCCTCATGGACTGCACCAGATTTGCCAGTTCTTGCTGTGAGATGTTACCCCACTCTTCCACCAAGGCACCTGCAAGTTCCCAGACATTTCTGGGGGGAATGGCCCTAGCCCTCACCCTCCGATCCAACAGGTCCCAGACGTGCTCAATGGGATTGAGATCCGGGCTCTTCGCTGGTCATGGCAGAACACTGACATTCCTGTCTTGCAGGAAATCACACACAGAACGAGCAGTATGGCTGGTGGCATTGTCATGCTGGAGGGTCATGTCAGGATGAGCCTGCAGGAAGGGTACCACATGAGGGAGGAGGATGTCTTCCCTGTAATGCACAGCGTTGAGATTGCCTGCAATGACAACAACCTCAGTCCGATGATGCTCTGACACACCGCCCCAGACCATGACAGACCCTCCACCTCCAAATCGATCCCGCTCCAGAGTACAGGCCTCGGTTTAATGCTCATTCCTTCGACGATAAACACGAATCTGACCATCACCCCTGGTGAGACAAAACTGCGACTTGTCAGTGAAGTGCACTTTTTGCCAGTCCTGTCTGGTCCAGCGACGGTGGGTTTGTGCCCATAGGCGACATTGTTGCCGGTGATGTATGGTGAGGACCTGCCTTACAACAGGCTTACAAGCCCTCAGTCCAGCCTCTCTCAGCCTATTGCGGACAGTCTGAGCACTGATGGGGGATTGTGCGTTCCTGGTGTAACTCAGGCAGTTGTTGTTGCCATCCTGTACATGTCCCGCAGGTGTGATGTTCGGATGTACCGATCTTGTGCAGGTGTTGTTACACGTGGTCTGCCACTGCGAGGACGATTAGCTGTCCGTCCTGTCTCCCTTTAGTGCTGTCTTAGTCGTCTCACAGTACGGACATTGCAATTTATTGCCCTGGCCACATCTGCAGTCCTCATGCCTCCTTGCAGCATGCCTAAGGCACGTTCACGCAGATGAGCAGGGACCCTGGGCATCTTTCTTTTGGTGTTTTCCAGAGTCAGTAGAAAGGCCTCTTTAGTGTCCTAAGTTTTCATAACTGACCTTAATTGCCTACCGTCTGTAAGCTGTTAGTGTCTTAGCGACCGTTCCACAGGTGCATGTTCATTAATTGTTTATGGTTCATTGAACAAGCATGGGAAACAGTGTTTAAACCCTTTACAATGAGGATCTGCAAAGTTATTTGGATTTTTACAAATTATCTTTGAACGACAGGGTCCTGAAAAAGGGACGTTTCTTTTTTTGCTGAGTTTATATGATTATTTTCGTTTTTTTGCGGTGGTGGCCACGTTTCAGCAGCTGCGGTACACTGCTGCTAAATGCACGTAGGGAAACACTGAGCTACTACCACCATCGGACACATTGGCTAAACCAACAGGATCTGCTCTGCAGCTGTGTTGTTTTATTTAGTTTATTTATATCCAGTGTGTTTAGTATTCAGGTTGGGCTTCCCTGGGCACCAGTCCAGCAGCACTGGGCTGCTTCACGATCCAGGCCTAACAAACTAGCCTCATTAGCCACGAAGGGGAGGCTTGGTCAATTAAAATAAATCCCTGTTAGCACAGCTGCTTCGGTCAGCCAAATGGAGCTATTGGAGCACTGTGTAGTCCGCCTCTCGCCTAGTGAACAGCGCTCTGTAGCCGCACATCTTGACTAATTAGTTCAAGAGGAGGAATGTTTTAATAGCAATTAATGAGCTGCGGGATTATGTGAGCCCCAATTTAAGTGCTCTGTCTGTGCATGAGCGCTGTGTCAAATCCACAAAGAAGTGACCAAAGAAGAACCTAGGGAATGGTGCTAGGTTGTCCTCTAGTTGTTGATTTGGTTTCTTACTCTCCTTTTTTGGTAACACGTTATGGCAATACTGTTATACTGCATAATGATGCAGGATACATTAAAACTTGTCATAAGCATAAATTAGCCTTTATCATATCCACTATTTTCAACCTGTTAGAAGTTGACTAATACAATATTATTATTGATGCTTATAACATTATGCTAATACATTATACTAAATTCTTACCAAATTAGTAATGTGTTTATTATGCATGTATATTGCCAGTTTTATTAATCCAGATATTACATCTACTTATTGATCAAATTGTCACAGTTGAGTTTTTTATATTTGAATATCAAATAGAGGGATTTCTGGTCCCTTTAGGCTTTTTTGTCACATTTGATACCAGTCATTGGGCTGTATGACTGATGCTGATTGAAACACCTGTGTATTCTGCATAGTTTCCATCTCTTTCACGACGTTTCATCAGACGGGGAGCAGAGCTGCCGACAGGCTTCTGCTGCTTCCACATCAAAGTGAGAGCTGCTTTACTTGCCATGCATCGCTCCCAAACGAACGACAGGAGGACAGGAGGAGAGGGGGTGGTATAGTGGGCAGGAGTGGAGGATATAGTTGGGCTACAAATCCAAATATTTCTCCTTTTAATTGAGCAGATTGTTGTCAGGCTTGCGATTTAGCTTTGGGAAAACAGTCGGCTACAATGTCTCAATTAAACTTGATGATGGCTTTTTTTTTCTCTACTCTGATGCCAGTAATGTTTTCTTGTGAATTTTACGATTTTGTGTGGGCTGCTCGAGGCTAGAACAGAGGACAAATTATAATACATGGTGTTTCTGGTAGTGTCAGTTAACTCAAGGTCAGATTTCCACCTTTATTAACTTTCATCTGATGACTAACATTACTGTCACATAGTTGGCTTTGGAGCTGTGTTTTAAGTGTCTCAAGGTTTAGTGACAAAACAGACCCAGACTTGGTCAGCTGCGGGGTATTCTCCATGTATGCTTGATGTGATATGGTTTAGAGCTGCCTGGCTGCGCAGGATGATCTCCACCCTGTAATAGTGATAGTGTCATCTGAATTGTCCTGTCCTCCTCACCACTAATAGGCTGCACACAGTAGACACAGCCTACCACGTGGTTCCAATGGCTCTGTGGGTCAGAGCATGGGGTTTGCAACACCACAGAGTTGTGGGTTTGATTTCAGCCAATGAGATACTGTCTTCACTAATGCCTAATGTTTCCTTTTAGGCCTAGTTATTGTATTAAAACATGGCATGTTTTTATTATTTTCTGTTATTTTCTCTCCCCATTTAGTTACAATACCATGCTGGCTTGGCATCCAGTCTTCTCAACCAGCAGTCACTCAAGCGCTCAGCTAACCAAATGGGGGCATCTGCCAAGAGAAGACCCAAAGTCCAGCCCAGTACCCTGGTTCTGCCACCACAGTGAGTACAGCTCCTCTTCCTCCTGTTGTTTTTCTTCAGTTTAGTGTTGTCATAGTCCCGAGGATCACATGACGGTAATACAATGGTGCATTGTCTTATTTTGTTTTCTTGGACCTCTTGGGCCGTAGACCTCTTGCTTTGATAGGAGAGTGATGAGAGTGGGGGAAGGGCATGCAGGAAGTCTGGATGGATGGACTGAGGGATGGCATCCCCAATGGAAGATGAAAGAGTGGTTGAAGGAAAGAGAAGAGAGTGGTCCCCACCTGGCATAGCTGCTACAAAAACAGGAATCCATTGTGTGTTGGGCTCTTATGTATAGTCCTTGATCAGTGTGGCATTGTGCCCTGGTCTTTGAAATGTCCCACCTTTTTTCATAAATGTTTGTCAGTGTGCCTTTTGATAGACATGGGCTACTGCTTTCATAATGTTATTACAGTGCAAGTTATTGTGTGAGTTTTCTATAACTTAAAGTCCTTCGGGTAGATGAGGTTTGCAGAATGTGTGGAAATGGCACCTGGTGCACTTTTCTGTTCACCCTCACACCCCTTGTCAACAAAAGAAAGATCCTCACAGAATCTCATATTCACTGGGTTCGGGTGACATTTTCCCCCATATTTCCCGTCTGGCATTTTATACGTTTTTGGCATGAGAGGGAGGGCCGGCATCGCTCAGTAAAGTGTCTGCACTCTGGATGTAAAGGGAAATATCAATAGTGGGGAACAGTGAAGGCACGGCTGTCACTGTAAATCTTCCTGGAGCAGCTTCTCACTGGCCGGTTTCCTGCGTTGTGCAGGGGTGACTCTGGGCTTTGGGGAACTCTAATGGCTCCGTACAGCTCAGGAAGAGAGCGGGTGAAGAGCGGAGCAAGGTGAAGCCAACCAGCGGCTCCTCTGTCAAACGTCATTGTCCTGATGAATTTGCCGTTTCTAAAAGGAGCAGCCAACGCATGAATTATGCAGCACAACCTTCATGCGAGGTGGCTTTTTAAGTTGTTTTGCATCCACCCTCCTGCATTGCCAGCTGTTTTCGCCCTGCGTTCTTCTATATGTACAGAAATGCCCCAGAAAGTGCACAGTGTAAATATGGTATAACAAAGAAATGTTGTGGTAGTAAATGAATGTAGATGATATGATATTGAGTTTATGCAGACACTTTAGCTACTAAGTAGTCAAGTCCTGAGTAGACACATTTCTGTTGGAGAGTAGATCAATGGCAGGCCATTAGAGATTGGCATGTTTGATTGTTCAAGTCGAATCTGCTTTGTCAGCCTTGAAAACGATCCTGGTCAAAGTATGGAGATACCAGGTTATACAATCTGATACCCTATTAGTCCGACACTAGTCACAGGAAGTGTTTGTTATGCAGGAGTTATGATCTAAGACTGGATGCTGAAGAGATTAACAGATTATAGAAGACATCGGACTGCTAACTAGCAGGCCTCATGCTAAGAAATTGATGGGATGTGGCTTTTGTATGATTTTTGTTTTTGTTTTACAGACACATACAGTATGAAAAGGGCCAGGAGTTTTGGGGCACTTTTTGAGGCACTGTGCTTTTACCGGTATTTCCAGCATAATCCGCTTGGTTTGCTGCCGGTAGAAAATCCTAGGAAATGTTATTTAATTGAAACAAGCTGTGTCCAATCAATCAATCAATGTTTGGTTGTGCGTGTGTTTGGTGGGGGGACCTCCTAAGCCATGGGATGCGTAGCTCTGCGAATCTTAAGTGAAGTGGCAATATTCGATTAGTCTGAATTTGCCCAAACAGTTAACGGTCAGAACACTATCAATTAGGAATATCGCTAGCAACAACAGAATACATATTGGGGGAATTACATACCTACAGTAGAAAAGAGGAGAATATCTTTCTAATGATGTCAATTTTATTTCTCATCTCCTAATATCACACAAATTACACTCATTGGAGCCGCTTACACTCACTGGAGTATCTGACATAGGCTTTGAAAAAGCACCTGTGACTAGGCTACTAGTGTTGCAAGTGCTGCTGGTAAGCTTTCTTGACTTGGACATACGTTTTTGCAAACACATGGCTAACCTTTGTTAAACCAGCTAAACAGCTCCTCTTAATGAAAATGTGTTTAGAGTTACCTTTCTAGCTAATAAGCTATGTTAGAGTTTATACTTCCTCTTCCAATTATAATGTGGGGAGGTCTAAATATTGAAAAAAATTTATTACTTCTCCTTGCCATTCACCTGATGATAAGACATGTGGAAAAACATTTTTTGCTAACTTATGATGGGGGTCCATGGGTGGCCGGTTTGCCAGGGAGGGGGTCCATGGGGAAGACCCCTGCTCTAAATGGAGTCATGCTATTTGGAATCAGCTGAACTGGCACGTATTGATTTACTCCTGTCATGCATAAGCCGACCTCCCTTAGACAGCTAGCCCCCCTATCTGGATTATTATTGTCCTAAGTGGTTAACGCATTTAGTTTAATCATGTATCTCTTTGAGCTGCTGCTCTGTTTATCCAGAGACGCAGTGACCAAATTAGAGCAATTGTGCTCTCTTTTGTTAAAGGTAAAAGACAAGACAAATTGATGCTTAAAGTGGAACTAACCACTAAGTTTGCTAGCTAATCCAGCTAACTGATATAAGATTCCTTCTTGCTCTGGGAGGGTACCACTATAATAATATGGTGATATTACCTGTGCTTCTGGAAAGTCACCAGGAAACTTTGCGCCGTGCAAGGTCACTTTGGTGTGACTCATGCTGGGCGTGTCGTCTGTTGGCCAACAATGATCAGTTCGTCACTCCGGGGACACAGGCCTTTGTCCTTGGAGCATCGATTCAAAGTGGCGTTGTCAGCTTGGGCCTGCCCATTCCCATCAGCAGAGAGGCTAAGCAGATCTGTTAGGAGCAAGCCTGGAATTTGTGATTTTAGGGGCAAGGCCATTTGGCCTTCAAGAGGTGCCCAATCTGCCAGGGCCATCTGCTAGGGCACCAAGGCCATTAACCAAAACAGCCAATTAAATGGATTTGAAAACTGAAAAACACGAGGTATTCTGTTAAGAAAAATATGTGCATGTAAATGTACATAAATCATTTGCCTATATGTCAAAGTGTAGGTGATAGGGTACAGCATCTCATGTCCACACCGATGCTGACATGAGGGAGGCACCAGAAAATATAGCCAAACTTTAATGACACTTTTAATTACATATACTGTATATGTTTGACAAATATAATGTAGGATAATTCATTAATATTAACGGCTAAATGCTTGATTCTGTCAACATGCTTGAGGCACTGTTCGTTCGGATAGGGGAGAAAGGCCAGTGCCTGTTGAGCACCGCAACATCACCCACATTGCAATCTGAGCGGAGGCAGACATCATTCTGAAACCATTTAACCGTAAACTTAATGCCAAGAGTGTGCAAAGCTGTCATCAAGGCAAAGGGTGGCTATTTGAAGAGTCTCAAATATAAAATATATTTTGATTTGTTTAACACTTATTTGGTTACTACATGATTCCATATGTGTTCTTTCATAGTTTTGATATCTTCACTATTATTCTACAATGTAAAAATAAAGAAAATCCCTTGAATGAGTAGGTGTGTCCAAACTTTTGACTGGTAGTGTATACAGTTGAAGTCGGAAGTTTACATACACCTTAGCCAAATACATTTAAACTCAGTTTGTCACAATTCCTGACATTTAATCCTAGTAAAAAGTTAGGATCACCACTTTATTTTAAGAATGTGAAATGTCAGAATAATAGTAGACAGAATGATTTATTTCAGCTTTTATTTCTTTCATCACATTCCCAGTTGGTCAGAAATTTACATACACTCAATTAGTATTTGGTAGCATTGCCTTTAAATTGTTTAACTTGGGTCAAATGTTTTGGGTACCCTTCCACAAGCTTCCCATGATAAGTTGGGTGAATTTTGGCCCATTCCTCCTGACAGAGCGGGTGTAACTGAGTCAGGTTTGTAGGCCTCCTTGCTCGTACACGCATTTTCAGTTCTGCCCACAAATGTTCTATAGGATTGAGGTCAGGGCTTTGTGGTGGCCACTCCAATACCTTGACTTTGTTGTCCTTAAGCCATTTTGCCACAACTTTGGAAGTATTCTTGGGGTCATTGTTCATTTGGAAGACCCATTTCCAACCAAGCTTTAACTTCCTGACTGATGTCTTGAGATGTTGCTTCAATATATCCACATAATTTTCCTTCCTCATGATGCCATCTATTTTGTGAAGTGCACCAGTCCCTCCTGTAGCAAAGCACCCCCACAGTATGCTGCTGCCACCCCCGTGCTTTACGGTTGGTATGGTGTTATTCGGCTTGCAAGCATCCCCCCTTTTCCTCCAAACATAACGATGGTCATTATGGCCAAACAGTTCTATTTTTGTTTCATCAGACCAGAGGACATTTCTCCAAAAAGTAAGATCTTTGTCCCCATGTGAAGTTGCAGACCGTAGTCTGGCGTTTTAATGGCGGTTTTGGAGCAGTGGCTTCTTCCTTGCTGAGCGGCCTTTCAGGTTTTGTCGATATAGGACTTGTTTTACTGTGGATATAGATACTTTTGTACCTGTTTCCTCCAGCATCTTCACAAGGTCCTTTGCTGTTGTTCTGGGATTGATTTGCACTTTTCACACCAAAGTACGTTCATCTCTAGGAGACAGAATGCGTCTCCTTCCTGAGCGGTATGACGGCTGCGTGGTCCCATGATGTTTATACTTGCGTACTATTGTTTGTACAGATGAACGTGGTACCTTCAGGCGTTTGGAAATTGCTCCCAAGGATGAACCAGAATTTTTTTTCTGAGGTCTTGGCTGATTTCTTTTGATGTCAAGCAAAGAGGCACTGAGTTTGAAGGTAGGCCTTGAAATACATCCACAGGTACACCTCCAATTGACTCAAATGATGTCAATTAGCCTATCAGAAGCTTCTAAAGCCATGACATCATTTTCTGGAATTTTCCAAGCTGTTTAAAGGCACAGTCAACTTAGTGTATGTAAACTTCTGACCCACTGGAATTGTGATACAGTGAATTATAAGTGAAATAATCTGTCTGTAAACAATTGTTGGAAAAATGACTTGTCATGCACAAAGTAGATGTCCTAACCAACTTGCCAAAACTATAGTTTGTTAACAAGACATTTGTGTGAAAAACTAGTTTTAATGACTCCAACCTAAGTGTATGTAAACTTCCGACTTCAACTGCATGTGCAGTGGTTGTATGAATTTGGGATCTATCGGCCCACAACTGTCCCAGAGTCTGTTAGTGCTCACACAGAATGACAAGCTGACCAATAGAATAGGTAAACCTTTGTACTGTGGGAGATAGTAGATTGACATAGGCTAGTGATTTATGCTGTTTGTTAGTCATCTTGTTAGCTGAGGAAAAGTACATTTGGACAGTTCTAACGTCTTCAATGTGTGCCTCGGAATTCAATAAGAAAGACACGCTCCGTTGCATCCCCGATATGTCGGTCTTCACTTGTACTTTGGGTCTGCGATGCCTGTGAGAGGGACCCAATCATGTGACGGGCATTGGCTAAGAAGAATTTAGATACTGTATCTGAGAAAGCCATGTGAGTGAGAGCTACGAATGGCAGCTGGGAGAACTGAATTATAATTATTATATTCCGCCCAAGGGCACAATGTCCACTTTGGCCACAAGGCTGTGCTTTTTTTTAGGGGGCATTACAGCCACAGAAGGGGGGCTGTCGATGCCGCCGGGAAATTGGCGGCCTGATTAGGAGCCATCGCCACTGTACTTCTGTCTTAGGTCTGGCCCTGTCACAAGCATCACTCAAACACACAGGCCCCACTCACATGTTAACACTGTAATAACATAGGAGGTGGAAATTTTTTCCAAACACATGTAGAAGCCATTTTTCACATTGGTCTCCGAATGTGACATCACGTTGTAACTGGGGTGATAACTTCCAAATGGTAGGGCTGTGACAGTCATGGAATTTTGGATGCCGGTTATTTGTCAGCCGTATGACCACGGTCACCATTATAGTAGTTTGAATAGAAAGAGAGAAAAAAGCCCCCCATTGTCTCTTCTCCTCCACTTCTGACTGCATGTTCTGCTGCAAAAGTTGAATTGAATTAGGAAAGTTTCATCACGTTGTAAAGAGTCCATTTTACGGTGAAAATGACTCAACCGCACCTGTCATCTTGTTGAATGCCGGGCCGTCCCATTTCCAGTCAGCTGTTCTTTCCACAACACAAAATTCTACAACTGGCTAGTTTTTCCTCCTCTCGTCTCTCCTTATATCGGCTGTTAAATGTAAACCAGGCTTACTTTTGCTTTGCCGCTTTTGGGTAGAGCTTGTCGACTTGAATATGAAGTTGATTTAAAAAGGTTAGTTTATTTATTTATTTTTAAACGGTTATGAAGGCTATTTTATTTTCATGACTGTCTTCATGCATAATCATTGGTTACTCTATTAAACAATTACCGTGCCAGCCCTACCAAATGTGTTTGTCTTCTCGATGAAACTTGGGTCCTCGCAGCTTTGTTTTTTTCCAATTCTCCATAACAGACTTGGTCAGACACTGCCCACTTGTTTTTAAATCAGGTGATATCTTGAATATATTTCTCATCCAGATTACACTATAACAATTCACAAATGTTTGAATTAGCGAACGTATGCCTAATGATTGGCATACAGACGCTGGTTAGGCCCTGTGCATCCCGTTTCCGGTGCTGCATTGCGACACTGTAGAGTTGAGGGGGATGAAATTCCAGTGATCCCTGATTAGACTGAACAGAAAGTAAGACGGCTCTGATTTATCAGTATTCATCTCAGTGAGCCATGCAGTCACAAGCAAGGGAATATCTGACCACTCCTCATAATCAACCGCAACGTTTGCAGGTGTAAGAGAAATGTTAGGCTCCATCCCCAAACACTGGCAAGCTGATACCAGTCTGTCAGTTGTTGTTTGTCGTCTCTTAGTTATTATTCACTGTCATGAAACGGCGCTAGATCCGATTTGTCTTGGTACTCGCAGATCACTTTTCAAATGCTTTTTTTGACAGAATAAGGTTTTCACCTGCTCAGCGGCTCCTAATGGTAATCTGGAGCATTAACATTCAAGACACTCTTCACAGTGGATTCTTAAACTATGTAATGGAACTTCCCTTTATGTCTATATTTCCTTAGAGCGTTCATTAACTTTGCATTTAAATTACAAGGTTGATAGAAAAAAGCCCTAATGACTTGTAGATCAAGGTATTCTAAAGGCTATTCCTTTAAAGGGAAATTTCACTCAAAAAATGATCTTTTGGTATTTTTAAAATTAGTCCACTGTTGATATAGTACCAAAATGTTATCAAGATATTGGACTTTTAAAAAGCAAAGTGTCACCAGCCACATCATCATGATGATGTGCCAGTGACACTTTGCTTCTTAAAAGTCCAATAGCTTGACCCTGACTGCAGAAACCTTTGTTTGCAATTACAGAGATCATACGTGGTCCTCTGTAGCTCAGCTGGTAGAGCACGGCGCTTGTAACGCCAAGGTAGTGGGTTCGATCCCCGGGACCACCCATACACAAAAATGTATGCACGCATGACTGTAAGTCGCTTTGGATAAAAGCGTCTGCTAAATGGCATATTATGTGCTGGAATTGAAATAAACTCAGCAAAAAAAGGAACGTCCCTTTTTCAGGACCCTGTCTTTCAAAGATAATTCGTAAAAATCCAAATAACTTCGCAGATCTTCATTGTAAAGGGTTTAAACACTGTTTCCCATGCTTGTTCAATGAACCATAAACAATTAATGAACATGCACCTGTGGAACGGTCGATAAGACACTAACAGCTTACAGACGGTAGGCAATTAAGGTCACAGTTATGAAAACTTAGGACACTAAAGAGGCCTTTCTACTGACTCTGGAAAACACCAAAAGAAAGATGCCTCAGTGTCCCTGCTCATCTGCGTGTACGTGCCTTAGGCATGCTGCAAGGAGGCATTAGGACTGCAGATGTGACCAGGGCAATAAATTGCAATGTCCGTGCTGTGAGACGCCTAAGACAGCGCTACAGGGAGACAGGATGGACAGCTGATCGTCCTCGCAAGTGGCAGACCACGTGTAACAACACCTGCACAGGATCGGTACATCCGAACATCACACCTGCGGGACAGGTACAGGATGGCAACAACAACTGCCCGAGTTACACCAGGAACGCACAATCCCTCCATCAGTGCTCAGACTGTCCGCAATAGGCTGAGAGAGGCTGGGCTGAGGGCTTGTAGGGCTGTTGTAAGACAGGTCCTCACCAGACATCACCGGCAACAACGTCGCCTATGGGCACAAATCCACCAGCGGGATCGATTTAGAGGTGGTGGGTCCGTTATGGTCTGGGGCGGTGTGTCACAGCATCATCGGACTGAGCTTGTTGTTATTGCAGGCAATCTCAACGCTGTGCATTACAGGGAAGACATCCTCCTCCCTCATGTGGTACCCTTCCTGCAGGCTCATCCTGACATAACCCTCCAGCATGACAATGCCACCAGCCAAACTGCTCGTTCTGTGTGTGATTTCCTGCAAGACAGGAATGTCAGTGTTCTGCCATGACCAGTGAAGAGCCCGGATCTCAATCCCATTGAGCACGTCTAGGACCTGTTGGATCGGAGGGTGAGGGCTAGGGCCATTCCCCCCAGAAATGTCCGGGAACTTGCAGGTGCCTTGGTGGAAGAGTGGGGTAACATCTCACAGCAAGAACTGGCAAATCTGGTGCAGTCCATGAGGAGGAGATGCACTGCAGTACATAATGCAGCTGGTGGCCACACCAGATACTGACTGTTACTTTTGATTTTGACCCCCCCTTTGTTCAGGGACACATTATTCAATTTCTGTTAGTCACATGTCTGTGGAACTTGTTCAGTTTATGTCTCAGTTGTTGAATTTTGTTATGTTCATAGAAATATTTACACATGTTAAGTTTGCTGACAAACGTAGTTGACAGTGAGAGGACAATTCTTTTTTTGCTGAGTTCATAATTATTAGAACAGGCATCCCCATTCAAGTCAACGATGGCATAATGGGTAGACTGGCGGCCATTGCGAGGTGTACCCATAGGAGCAAAGCAGGAAGTAAAATACACTACATTACCAAAAGTATGTGGACACCTGCTCGTCGAACGTCTCATTCCAAAATCATGGGCATTAATATGGAGTTGGTCCCCCCTTTGCTGCTATAACATACTCCACTCTTCTGGGAAGGCTTTCCGCTAGATGTTGGAACATTGTTGCTGCGGGGACTTGCTTCCATTCAGCCACAAGAGCATTAGTGAGGTTGGGCACTGATGTTGGGCGATTAGGCCTGGCTCGCAGTCGGTGTTCCAATTCATCCGAAAGGTGTTAGATGGGGTTGAGGTCAGGGCTCTGTGCAGGTCAGTCAAGTTCTTCCACACCGATCTCGACAAACCAACGGGGGCATTGTCATGCTGAAACAGGAAAGTTGGAAGGACAGAATTGTCTAGAATGTCATTGTATGCTGTAGTGTTAAGATTTCCCTTCACTGGAACTAAGGGGCCTAGCCCGAACCATGAAAAACAGCCCCAGAGCACTATTCCTCCTCCACCAAACTTTACAGTTGGCACTATGCATTCGGGCAGGTAGCGTTCTCCTGGCATCTGCCAAACCCAGATTCGTCCTGTCGGACTGCCAGATGGTGAAGCATTATTCATCATCGTGATCTTAGGCTTGTGTGTGGCTGCTCAGCCAAGGAAACCCATTTCATGAAGTTCCCGACTAATAGTTATTGTGCTGACGTTGCTTCCAGAGGCAGTTTGGTAGTGAGGGTTGCAACTGAGGACAGACGATTTTTACGCACTGCGCGCTTCAGTACTCGGCGGTCCCGTTCTGTGAGCTTGTGTGGCCTACCACTTCACGGCTGAGCCGTTGTTGCTCCTAGACTTTTCCACTTCACAATAACAGCACTTACAGTTGACTGGGGCAGCTGTAGCACGGCAGAAATTTGACTAACTGACTTTTTGGAAAGGTGACATGTTGAAAGTCACTGAGCTCTTCAGTAAGGCCATTCTACTGCCAATGTTTGTCTATGGAGATTGCATGGCAGTGTGCTTGATTTTATACACCTGTCAGAAACGGGTGTGGCTGAAATAGCCAAATCCACTTATTTGAAAGGGTGTCCACATACTTTTGTATATACAGTGAGGGAAAAAAGTATTTGATCCCCTGCTGATTTTGTACGTTTGCCCACTGACAAAGACATGATCAGTCTATAATTGTAATGGTAGGTGTATTTGAACAGTGAGAGACAGAATAACAACAAGAAAATCCAGAAAAACGCATGTCAAAAATGTTATAAATTGATTTGCATTTTAATGAGGGAAATAAGTATTTGACCCCTCTGCAAAACATGACTTAGTATTTGGTGGCAAAACCCTTGTTGGTAATCACAGAGGTCAGACGTTTCTTGTAGTTGGCAACCAGGTTTGCACACATCTCAGGAGGGATTTTGTTCCACTCCTCTTTGCTGATCTTCTCCAAGTCATTAAGGTTTCGAGGCTGACGTTTGGCAACTCGAACCTTCAGCTCCCTCCACAGATTTTCTATGGGATTAAGGTCTGGAGACTGGCTAGGCCACTCCAGGACCTTAATGTGCTTCTTCTTGAGCCACTCCTTTGTTGCCTTGGCCGTGTGTTTTGGGTCATTGTCATGCTGGAATACCCATCCACGACCCATTTTCAATGCCCTGGCTGAAGGAAGAAGGTTCTCACCCAAGATTTGACGGTACATGGCCCCGTCCATCGTCCCTTTGATGCGGTGAAATTGTCCTGTCCCCTTAGCAGAAAAACACCCCCAAAGCATAATGTTTCCACCTCCATGTTTGACGGTGGGGATGGTGTTATTGGGGTCATAGGCAGCATTCCTCCTCCTCCAAACACGGCGAGTTGAGTTGATGCCAAAGAGCTCCATTTTGGTCTCATCTGACCACAACACTTTCACCCAGTTCTCCTCTGAATCATTCAGATGTTCATTGGCAAGTATATGTGCTTTCTTGAGCAGGGGGACCTTGCAGGCGCTGCAGGATTTCAGTCCTTCACGGCGTAGTGTGTTACCAATTGTTTTCTTGGTGACTATGGTCCCAGCTGCCTTGAGATCATTGACAAGATCCTCCCGTGTAGTTCTGGGCTGATTCCTCACCGTTCTCATGATCATTGCAACTCCACGAGGTGAGATCTTGCATAGAGCCCCAGGCCGAGGGAGATTGACAGTTCTTTTGTGTTTCTTCCATTTGCGAATAATCGCACCAACTGTTGTCACCTTCTCACCAAGCTGCTTGGCGATGGTCTTGTAGCCCATTCCAGTCTTGTGTAGGTCTACAATCTTGTCCCTGACATCCTTGGAGAGCTCTTTGGTCTTGGCCATGGTGGAGAGTTTGGAATCTGATTGATTGATTGCTTCTGTGGACAGGTGTCTTTTTATACAGGTAACAAGCTGAGATTAGGAGCACTCCCTTTAAGAGTGTGCTCCTAATCTCAGCTCGTTACCTGTATAAAATACACCTGGGAGCCAGAAATCTTTCTGATTGAGAGGGGGTCAAATACTTATTTCCCTCATTAAAATGCAAATCAATTTATAACATTTTTGACATGCGTTTTTCTGGATTTTTGTTGTTGTTATTCTGTCTCTCACTGTTGAAATACACCTACCATTAAAATTATAGACTGATCATTTCTTTGTCAGTGGGCAAACGTACAAAATCAGCAGGGGATCAAATACTTTTTTCCCTCACTGTATAGTGTATGTGCTAAAATATGTACTGTGATTTTTTTATTCAAATCAACTGACATTACAAAAAATACATTCCATTGCATGAGCCACATCAGTTAACATCATTTGAATGAACATTCTACATTACAATGGAAAGTATTGCATCACAATTACATACCATTAAAGTACCATGCAGCCATTTTTTTATTTTTTTATTTCACCTTTATTTAACCAGGTAAACCAGTTGAGAACAAGTTCTCATTTACAACTGCGACCTGGCCAAGATAAAGCAAAGCAGTGCGATAAAAAAACAACAACACAGAGTTACATATGGGGTAAAACAAAACAAAGTCAAAAATCAAAAATACAGAAACAGAAATACATATATATACAGTGTGTGCAAATTTAGCAAGTTATGGAGGTAAGGCAATAAAATAGGCTATAGTGCAAAATAATTACAATTTAGTATTAACACTGGAATGATGTGCAAGAGATGATGTGCAAATAGAGATACTGGGGTACAAATGAGCAAAATAAATAACAATATAGGGATGAGGTAGTTGGGCGGGCTAATTTCAGATGGGCTGTGTACAGGTGCAGTGATCGGTAAGGTGCTCTGACAACTGATGCTTAAAGTTAGTGAGGGAGATAAGTGTCTCCAGCTTCAGAGATTTTTGCAATTTGTTCCAGTCATTGGCAGCAGAGAACTGGAAGGAATTTCGGCCAAAGGAGGTGTTGGCTTTGGGGATGACCAGTGAGATATACCCGCTGGAGCGCAGACTACGGGTGGGTGTTGCTATGGTGACCAATGAGCTAAGATAAGGCGGGGATTTGCCTAGCAGTGATTTATAGATGGCCTGGAGCCAGTGGGTTTGGCGACGAATATGTAGTGAGGACCAGCCAACAAGAGCGTACAGGTCACAGTGGTGGGTATTATATGGGGCTTTGGAGACAAAACGGATGGCACTGTGATAGACAACATCCAATTTGCTGAGTAGAGTGTTGGAGGCTATTTTGTAAATGACATCGCCGAAGTCAAGGATCGGTAGGATAGTCAGTTTTACGAGGGCATGTTTGGCAGCATGAGTGAAGGAGGCTTTGTTGCGAAATAGGAAACCGATTCTAGATTTAACTTTGGAATGGAGATTCTTAATGTGAGTCTGGAAGGAGAGTTTACAGTCTAACCAGACACCTAGATATTTGTAGTTGTCCACATACTCTAGGTCAGACCCGTCTAGAGTAGTGATTCTAGTCGGGTGGGCGCGTGCAAGCAGCGTTCGGTTGAAGAGCATGCATTTAGTTTTACTAGTGTTTAAGAGCAGTTGGAGGCTACTGAAGGAGTGTTGTATGGAATTGAAGCTCGTTTGGAGGTTTGTTAACACAGTGTCCAATGAAGGGCCAGATGTATACAAAATGGTGTCGTCTGCGTAGAGGTGGATCTGAGAGTCACCAGCAGCAAGAGCGACATCATTGATATACACAGAGAAAAGAGTTGGCCCAAGAATTGAACCCTGTGGCACCCCCATAGAGACTGCCATAGGTCCAGACAACAGGCCCTCCGATTTGACACATTGAACTCTATCTGAGAAGTAGTTGGTGAACCAGGCGAGGCAGTCATTTGAGAAACCAAGGCTATTTAGTCTGCCAATAAGAATGCGGTGGTTGACAGAGTCGAAAGCCTTGGCCAGGTCAATGAAAACGGCTGCACAGTACTGTCTATTATCGATCGCGGTTATAATATCGTTTAGGACCTTGAGCGTGGCTGAAGTGCACCCATGACCAGCTCGGAAACCGGATTGCATAGCGGAGAAGGTACGGTGGGATTCGAAATGGTCGGTGATCTGTTTGTTG
Organism: Coregonus lavaretus; assembly: GCF_964263955.1. Taxonomy (NCBI): domain Eukaryota; kingdom Metazoa; phylum Chordata; class Actinopteri; order Salmoniformes; family Salmonidae; genus Coregonus; species Coregonus lavaretus. The sequence goes on from NC_140004.1 coordinate 9,698,324, forward strand.
ACTTGGCTTTCAAAAACTTTTGAAAGGCAGGGCAGGATGGATATGGGTCTGTAACAGTTTGGATCTAGAGTGTCACCCCCTTTGAAGAGGGGGATGACCGCGGCAGCTTTCCGATCTCTGGGTATCTCAGACGTTACGAAAGAGAGGTTGAACAGGCTAGTAATAGGGGTTGCGACAATTTCGGCGGCTAGTTTTAGAAAGAAAGTATACGAGTATACCCATGAGTTTACCAGTCAAATTGCCAGGGTTAGAGTTTCCAACCATGGATTAGGAATTAGTATGGACATGAACCCAATTAGTAATTAGAATCGCCAGTTGGCCATTCCTGATGTACATTTAACCAGGTCCAAAATCCTAACCTATGGTTCACAATGCTCCCACGTAGGGAAATAGAGCCTGCGAGAAGAGCAGGGCCGCGACGTTCTAGCTAATATTGACTGGGACTATTCTGGAGCTTTGAGGGTTTGTGACATAGCCCCTCTAGTAATGTAATAGGATTTCTATGGTTCCAACTTCTAAGTCCATTCTATTTATATGTGTGCTGTTACTCCATTGTGGGGGGGTGTTGCCTAGGCAACCAAAGACTTGTTTGCTTGTTTGAGCAAGGAGCAACAAAGTTTCATCACGTTAAGAGTCCATGTTATGACCGAAACAGACTCAACCGCACGCCTGTCCTGTCTTCAGTCAGCTGTTTGTTCCGCACACACACAAAAAAAAATGAAACGGTTATGACTGCTGAAAAAATGATTAGGTTGAACACTGGGTACATGATGATGTCCCACAATCACCAGCCGCCCCTGCAGTGTGTTCTGCACAATTGGAGACATGGTGGCGAGTGGTGTTTGATTTTCCCAATTCAATTCAACATTTAGAGTCTTTGTCAGCTGTCGATGATGGCTTCCAAACTTGAGCCAATCAGAGCAGGAGGGTGCTCTTCCCACAAGAAGATTTAAGTGAATTTTGGCTGTGCAGTCCACAGCGACCGAACACCTTTTACGCCATTTGTGTTTTAAGCTTGAGTCCACCGAATACAACCATGCCACCATCTTTAGACTATTGTCTCTCATCAGGGCCACATTTGCTGTGAGCACTACAGCTATAGCAGAGCTCACAGTTTCCCAATACACATAAATCATTATCTCCAAAATAGTTTAAGAATGATATGGACAAATAAAATCACCCGTAGTCTCTCAACAAACCTCCATCCACCTCCCCTATGCCATATCCTCATTTTGCCTACAGACTTAGACTCAAAGAGAAAACGCAATGCAGACCAGTACCCTTCTATGTGTAGCCTAGTGTTCAGTGGCATTAAAAGGAAGCAAAAGGATGAGAAGTATTAGAACAAAGGGGGATGGTATATGGCAGCCACTTTTACACACAGAGGCATGTATTGGACACTCTCAAACCCATCCTCATTTTGTATTTAGGGAGCAGCTTAATAACAAGTCATTAGGCTTATTCTAAATGAGTATCTTCATGCTGAAGGGTTTGCCTTGGGCAAGTGAACTTTACATGGAGACTGGAGGCAGCCATCCATCCAAGTGTTGTTCTTCTAAGGTTAAGAAATTGAGGTAGTTGTTTTTGTACAAGGTAGTTACACTGAAGTTCTCAATGTTGAACCATACATGTACCAGGGATTTTTTTGGTCAGGCTTAAATATCTTGGTTGGGTTGGATCTGGAAGTTGGAACTCCTAGCCCAGAATGCCAAGTAGGATGTCCAACACCTAGGGAGATAGTAATTTACTATACTGATTTGAATCAGTGAAAATGTGGTGTTTTGTGTTGCAGTAAAACGAGTTTCACTCTCAAGATGAATTATTAAGCAGCTAAATGTAAGAACAAGTCTTGTCTTGTAACTGTCTGGCAGTCTGGCACCCTACAATGCTGCCAATTGAGAGGTTCTGAATCTCAATTTAACAACTCTGCTACCTATGTTCATCCCAATGCACATAGTGAGAATGTAGACCTAAAGTTTGATGTGCATGTGCTTATGGTGTGCGAGAACACACCAGTGAACCTCTGTACTTGTTGGTCAAAAATGGTAATTACATGATTGTGGGTCTCTTGACTTCTATATGACTTTTAAAATCATTCTTAATATGAGATTTTCTTTTCATGTCTATTTTGCATGACACCCTTAGGTCCGTCGATGGCTCATGGTTATCAAGATTCTCATTATATTTCGATTAGCATGCAAGCACTTGTGGCCTCGCAGTCCAGGGTAAAAGTGATCCCTAGCAGCGCTGACAGTTAACAGGGTCCCCCTGGCGAAGGTTTAGGGGTGCAAGTGGATTGATGTGTGGGAGGTATGGGGGTCAACTGTTAAAGCTCAGTGTCTGTCTCTCTTAGCCATGACTGTCTGTCTATCTGTGGCGTTGATGTGAGAGCTGCTGCTGCAGCAGTAGTGTACTCAATCCACTGGCTTGGAGGGAAAGACGTTGGGGGCCTTCTAAAGGAGCAAGTATCCTACAAGATGACAGAGTAGCAGAGATGAATTCATACAGCTACTATAACATACAGAGTCATGTGTTTGTTTGATTAGGGATGGGTGAGTGGCTGATATGGGTCCTTAATATTATCAGACTAATGTGATCAATTGGGGATTTGTTTCTTTGAAACCATTGATTAACATCATGAAAACATTGATTCAACTGCGCTTCAGGTGTTGAATCATTTCAAGTGTAGATTATCCAAAATATTTGTTAAGAAAAGTGACCTAAAACATTTAGACTCTACATGTCAATAACACAGCAGCACATTATGCTTTGCTAGGACTGTGGATTGATGTAGGTTGAAACCTGTTTGTTATTCATTTCCAAAAGGAGAAAATTGACTATCTCCTCCTCCAGGTATGTGGACGACGTGATATCGAGGATCGGCCGGATGTTCCCAGACATGTCGATTGAACTCTTCCGACCCAACGGGACATCGGCAGTACTTCTGGTAAGATTCCTCCTCACCACCGGGCATCCAACACTTCTCTGGTCCAAAACGTTCTGCTTCGCTCACTTTCAACATCTGACCAATTATTGACATTTGTCAATAAATATATAAACAAGCTGACCAAGATGATATTTGCATGGTGTCAGCAATATCCACAAAAGAACACTGAAATGCAGGCTATGCACGCAGTCCTCAGTTTTTACTCCATCATAACAGGATGGAGGGTGCCCTGGCCAAGTGCAGGTTGCTGACCATGAATGCCAAAAGATAAAAAACCTTGGAGCAATTATTGTGTGTGCATTCTTTGACAAGAAAACCATGATGGAGGAACAGGGTCGAGTTCCTTGACCAATGATTGTGCTTAAGGATTCAAAGAAGACTTGTAGTGTTAAATGTTAATGCTACCTGTAATTATTGACATTGTTCCCTGGGATATGTGGTGAAGCTGCTCTTCTTTACCGTCTCTTACCACAAAAAGGGCCCTACCATGATGATCATGTCAAAAATTTGGTCCACATATTACTGACAAGTGTGTCTCTCCTAGTGTTGCACGGTATACCGGTAATATCACGGTACCAAAATGTCATGATACTTTTAGAATACCGTAGTACCGTTTCATACGATACTACCAGATTTTTTCGGATTTACCAATCTAAAGAGACCAACTAGCGCCTGTTATAAAATGTTGATAAAGTCAGTTTTGTTTACAAATTGAGTTACATTTTATAAGCAACAGCAACTAGTCTTGTGTGCGCCAGACCAGAAATGTCTACTTAACTTTTACGCACATCTCAGGTATGGTAGCTGTGATCAGCCAGCCACATCCCCTTCCAGCCATCACTCACCTGCTTCTCTCCATCCGCTCTTCCTGTGCATCTATTCCTCCATCAGTTTTTAAAATATAATTTAGCCCTGATGGCGAGCGGGGATGCAGACCCTTATGAGTCTTCTGTTGTTACATGTACATTTGAAACATTGGAGCAGCGCGCAAAGCCAGCTCTGCTCTACTTAATGCAAATTGCACATGGCCACCTCTGCTGTTAACCAATCAGGTGAGGAGCAGATGTTTGCTTGGAAATCTTCTGTTCATGAAACATAGTTCCGCCTGTCATTAGTTCCGGGCAAGCATAACCAATAAAGATGGAGGAAAGCCAATAATCGCTGTGTCTGGTTTTCCAATTCTATATGATGTCGCTTTGCTAGACTACAGAGACAAAATCATAAGGTCAATGGCATGGAGAAGGATTGCAGAGAATGTTGGTGTTGATGGTGGGTGAAGAGAGATTTGAACAACAATGTTTGCTTGTGCTGCAACCTAAACCTCAAAACTTTGATCAAAGCCACCATTTTGTGAATGTGTTGACTAAATTAAATTGTGAAATTTGCCCACCAAAGGATAGAAATCACCAGTAACATACATTATAACATTGTAAATGATACACTAAGCATGAATTTCCCATGTAATATGCTAGCAATTGGACATTATGATTCTCGTATATTATAGCGCTTTCATTATACCTGTGTCATGACATTGATGATTATAGCTCCCTTCCTGTAAATTACATAGGCCTACATGTAAAATACAATGAATGGGTACTTTGTGCAAATCTCTCTTCACCCAACGTCAACACCAACATCTCTGCAATCCTCCTCCATGCCATTGGCCTTCTGATTAATGGAGCTCCCAACACCTCATTTATTTGATTTGATTTTTGACATTTTTAATTTGCCTACAAATTGTCAGCTCCTTATTTTCGTGTGCAGTACTGTACCTAGAATACAAGGGTTGGATTTGCACGAAACAATTTCATGCCAGAAAAATCATGTAAAAAATCTGGCTTATGGTTAGCCTCATACATACATTATATACATTGTCTACTGGTATCATTTAAAATTGAGAACATATAGCTAGTTTAACAAGATGCTAATAATGTGTGAGTTGACCTATTCTCTGCTTCAGATGTACAATGACAAGGGGCACATTGATTGCACATGCCAATTAGGCCAGTAATGCCATCATACTGTAGGCATATGGCTGCATTGGTGATGCATGTCGATATGATAAGCTGCAAAATGGGTTCACATGGCTGAAATCCTGAGACAGAGTGATAATCAAATAAAACAGAATGGAGATCTCACAACTGGACAAAGACGTTATGTTCATTTGAGGAAGCAACACAGAAACACAGACAAATTGGAGACAGATCCCCTTCACACCTTTATATTGTAGAATTGTGATCTGTGATTAATGAACATTGACACGAGTTAATCTTGAATAATGTTTTTAAGTTAACAAGTTTAAACACTTCGCTTCAATTAATACAAATTGAATGAATCAACATATAATTTCAAAATATACAAATAAGCTAACTTGTTTGTAAATGTTAAGACATCTTAGTAAAGAACAAAAAAGTCCATACCAGAGGTGGCCACACTTGCTCCACTCCCTGATCTACTGGGTGAGAAGACTTCTATTCGAGGCCAACAATAATACACATTGGTATCAACTCATTAGGTTTTCCTTTAGCTGAATCAGGTGTGTTAATGCTGGGCTGGAACAGAAGCATGCACACCCAGCATACCTCCAGGAGCAGGATTGGCCTGCTACAGTTGTAATAAGTTTGTAGCCTACGTTGTGTGTGACTTTAAACTGTATTGTTGTATACAACATTTGTAAACACAAGTACACATACAACCCATGGCATACAATGCATTCGGAAAGTATTCAGACCCCTTCCCTTTTTCCACATTTTGTTATGTTACAGCCTTATTCTAAAATAGATTTTTTTGTATTTCTACACACAATACAGTATGAAAATGTATGCACTCACTAACTGTAAGTCGCTCTGGATAAGAGTGTCTGCTAAATGACTAAAATGTAAATACCCCATAATGACAAAGCAAAAACAGGTTTTTAGAAAATTCTGCAAATTGATAAAAAACATAATCTGAAATACCTTATTTACATAAGTATTCAGACCCTTTGCTATGAGACTCAACATTGAGCTCAGGTGCATCCTGTTTCCATTGATCATCCTTAAGATGTTTCTACAACTTGATTGGAGTCCACCTGTGCTAAATTCAATTGATTGGACAGGATTTGAAGATCCCCAAGAACACAGTGGCCTCCATCATTCTTAAATGGAAGAAGTTTGGAACACCGAGACTCTCCCTAGAGCTGGCCGCCCGGCCAAACTGAGCAATCGGGGGAGAAGGGCCTTGGTCAGGGAGGTGACCAAGAACCTGATGGTCACTCTGACAGAGCTCCAGAGTTCCTCTATGGAGATGAGAGAACCTTCCAGAAGGACAACCATCTCTGCAGCACTCCACCAATCAGGGACTGGGAGACTAGTCAGGATCGAGGGAAAGATGAGCGGAGCAAAGTACAGAGATCCTTGATGAAAACCTGCTCCAGAGCGCTGCTCAGGACTTCAGACTGGGGCGAAGGTTCACCTTCCAACAGGACAACGACCCTAAGCACACAGCCAAGACAACGCAGGAGTGGCTTTGGGACAAGTCTCTGAATATCCTTGAGTGGCCCAGCCAGAGCCCAGACTTGAACCCGATCGAACATCTCTGGAGAGACCTGAAAATAGCTGTGCAGCGACGCTCCCCATCCAACCTGACAGAGCTTGAGAGGATCTGCAGAGAAGAATGGGAGATACTCCCCAAATACAGTTGTGCCAAGCTTGTAGCGTCATACCCAAGACTCGAGGCTGTAATCGCTGCCAAAGGTGCTTCAACAAAGTACTGAGTAAATAGTCTGAATACTTATGTAAATGTGATATTTCTGTTTTTTATTTTTTACAAATAAGCAAAAATGTCTAAACCTGTTTTTGCTTTGTCATTATGGGGTATTGTGTTTAGATTGATGGGGGGGGGGGGGGGGGGACAATTTAATCCATTTTAGAATGTAACGTAGAATGTAGAAAAGGTCAAGGGGTTGGAATACTTTCCGAATACACTGTTACAAGGATGTGCCAGTAGTCTCTTGGGACATTCACTGGGACCTCTTCATCTGCAGACAGGCTTTCACAGCTCTCCATATCTGAGGACAGACATCACAAAGAAACAGGCTTCATTATATTACAATTAGACAGCCTGACTATTATCTCTCTGTCTTCTTAGCTTCCTATCTAGGACTGGAACTGGATAATATTTTCATAATGTCATCGCACAACCTGCCCTATCTAACCAGCTAGTACACCTACTCCCTTTCCTGAAAGCTGGAGCAGGAAATCATTTCACCCTCTTCCATTACTGTTAACTACAAATGCATTTGGAGAATGAGTTTTTAATATACAATGATAAATAGGCCTCCATCAAGATAACAAGCTAATATTAAGTTAGCTAGCTGATTATATTTCTCTTAGCTATAGTATGTAAAGTTTTCTAGCTAGCTAGCTACCAGCTTATTAGCCTACACACAGTGGCCTGCTGTAGCTAGCTAACTAACTAATAATACATTGTGTTTTAACATTTTCAAAATGTATTTACTTACTTACTTGAATAGGTTCACGCATGTACAATTGAAGTCGGAAGTTTACAGACACTTAGGTTGGAGTCATTAAAACTTGTTTTTCAACCGCTCCACAAATGTCTTGTTAACAAACTATAGTTTTGGGAAGTTGGTTAGGACATCTACTTTGTGCATGACACAAGTAATCTTTCCAACAATTGTTTACAGACAGATTATTTCACTTATAATTCACTGTATCACAATTCCAGTGGGTCAGAAGTTTACATACACTAAGTTGACTGTGCCTTTAAACAGCTTGGAAAATTCCAGAAAATGATGTCATGGCTTTAGAAGCTTCTGATAGGCTAATTGACATCATTTGAGTCAATTGGAGGTGTACCTGTGGATGTATTTCAAGGCCTACCTTCAAACTCAGTGCCTCTTTGGTTGACATCATGGGAAAATCAAAAGAAATCAGCCAAGACCTCAGAAAAAAAATTGTAGACCTCCACAAGTCTGGTTCATCCTTGGGAGCAATTTCCAAACGTCTGAAGGTACCACGTTAATCTGTACAAACAATAGTACGCAAGTATAAACACCATGGGACCACGCAGCCGTCATACAGCTCAGGAAGGAGACGCGTTCTGTCTACTAGAGATGAACGTACTTTGGTGTGAAAAGTGCAAATCAATCCCAGAACAACAGTAAAGGACCTTGTGAAGATGCTGGAGGAAACAGGTACAAAAGTATCTATATCCACAGTAAAACAAGTCCTATATCGACAAAACCTGAAAGGCCGCTCAGCAAGGAAGATGCCACTGCTCCAAAACCGCCATTAAAACGCCAGACTACGGTCTGCAACTTCACATGGGGATAAAGATCTTACTTTTTGGAGAAATGTCCTCTGGTCTGATTAAACAAAAATAGAACTGTTTGGCCATAATGACCATCGTTATGTTTGGAGGAAAAGGGGGGATGCTTGCAAGCCGAATAACACCATACCAACCGTAAAGCACGGGGGTGGCAGCATCATGCTGTGGGGGTGCTTTGCTACAAGAGGGACTGGTGCACTTCACAAAGTAGATGGCATCATGAGGAAGGAAAATTATGTGGATATATTGAAGCAACATCTCAAGACATCAGTCAGGAAGTTAAAGCTTGGTTGGAAATGGGTCTTCCAAATGAACAATGACCCCAAGCATACTTCCAAAGTTGTGGCAAAATGGCTTAAGGACAACAAAGTCAAGGTATTGGAGTGGCCATCAAAAAGCCCTGACCTCAATCCTATAGAAAATGTGTGGGCAGAACTGAAAAAGCGTGTGCGAGCAAGGAGGCCTACAAACCTGACTCGGTTACACCAGCTCTGTCAGGAGGAATGGGCCAAAATTCACCCAACTTATTGTGGGAAGCTTGTGGAAGGCTACCCGAAACGTTTGACCCAAGTTAAACAATTTTAAGGCAATGCTATCAAATACTAATTGAGTGTACTTCTGACCCACTGGGAATGTGATGAAAGAAATAAAAGCTGAAATAAATCATTCTCTCTACTATTATTCTGACATTTCACATTCTTAAAATAAAGTGGTGCTCCTAACTGACCGAAGACAGGGAATTTTTACTAGGATTAAATGTCAGGAATTGTGAAAAACTGAGTTGAAATGTGTTTGGCTAAGGTGTATGTAAACTTCCGACTTCAACTGTAAATGTAATTGTTGAGCAGTTTCACTGCAGATAGATTGTATGATTTTAAAATTAAATAATAAAATAAATAAAAAATTAATAATTGGTTCATGCCTAGGCCCACGCCTACAAAGCGGCCAATCTTTTGGAGCGATGCGTTGTCAAGCGGATGCACCGCTTCTGGTCAAAACCAACTGATAGTGTATAATTTAATCGCCTGTTATAACCAAGAGCACAGGCCAGTCTGAGTAGAGTTTGCAATTGCAAGTTCTCAGAGACTGTGTGACAGAGAGGGAAAATGGAGCACAGCTTTGCGACAGCCATGTTTGCAGCCAGTGGCGTGTATTCATGGATGCCTAGGGAAGCCTGGCTTCCCCAAAATATTTACCAAGAAAAAAAGAGAAAAACATCAAATAATGTATCTTTTGTCTCCCTGTTTCATAATATTCCTTCAATTCGTAAGAGGCTGAATGTATCTCACAGGAGAAAGCATCCGAGGGAGCTAAACAGCGCCCCTCTGTCTCTCTATGTGTAGCCCATTTATCTGATGCTGTCTGGTCATAAAGAACATTACATTGTTGCCGCCCGTAGCATTGAATGCAAGGGAAGCCAGCGAGCATTTGGCCTCCCTTGATACAATATTTAAATAATAATAGCCAATGAGGAAGCTCAACTGTGTATGGTCCTGGCATACCAAAAGAAAGTGTCAAGGGAAGCCAGTTTGAATTGGGCTTCACACCAGTCACATCAAAAGCAAAATGTAAATTACAGAACTTTAATTGTTGCATCTAGTTGTGTTGTTGTCCTCCGGTGGCTAGCTAGCTAGCTAAAATCGTCCCTTTCCTAAATTAGCCATGGATGGAGATAGGAGTCTGGTTTTACTTAATTCTCCGTACTGGCCAATGATTATAACGGTGATTATGATCTAACCATAAATTCATACATTGTGCCCCTGGCCTGAGATGATGGAATTTCAATATGTAGCCAGATGTAGTAGGCTAATGTTAACCAGCTGGCCTGGCGCATTATTGCACATGAAAGGAAGTTTGGCTAGCAGGCAAGCATTTTAGCCAGGTAGACTAGGGCAACAAAAACTAAAAGTTTTAAGTCATAGACCATTTCGGCAACATGAAAGAGAGGAAGATGGCATTAGTATTTCTCTACACGTAGGGTGAGTCGACATGTTTTTTCTACTTGCACGCTCGCACGCACACACAGAAATGGTGCTGGAATAGTGGAGGCAGCTCCTGTTTTCTTTGCAACTTGCGGTAACTCTCCATTGTTCTCAATCAATAGTTGTTTAGTAGTCCGAAAATGTTGGAAACATTAACTTGCTTGACCATGCTGTAGGTCATGTAACTGCAGTGGCGATTTTAGCCTGTAAATCTTGGTGGGACAAACTCCCAAATTTATTTTTTGATGCATGCTAGCAAAGCCACTACACAACGCGAAACAATACATTAATTGCACTATAACGGTGACAAACGGTGCCCACAAACTGTTAGGTCCTACATAAAGCTTTCCCAACAGCAGAGCTTTCTTTTCAGCACCATGGAGTGAATCCTTACCACTGCTACATCTGGCTATCAGCAGAGTCTTGTCTGGCAGCAAAACAGTTAATTCAGCGTAATTTACTGCCTTTTCAAAAAAACATAGCTGATATGACTGACTTGCTTAAGTAAATGTGGTTTCTATTGACAATTGAGATGTACAAACTATGGCATAAGGGGACGACGAGCGGATAAGAGGCAATCCGTAATTTTGATTAAGACATTAATGAGCGCGCTACGATGGACGTAGTCAATATAACTTTGTTCAGCACTTTTTAAATGTACAGCGACAGAATTCAGAACATGATCCGTTCTTACAGTATTCTCCCTGTACACCAAGTCAGAACCGTGGGATAAATAAAGGGGGCATATAAGCAGACAATGAAAGCTCTTACAATATTTGATTATTACATTTCTCTAAAACAGGCTACAGGTGCACCACCAAGTCAGAACAGTAGGCTAAATTATGAGGGGGAAAGGGACCACATTATTAGGGTGAAGCACATGGGCTACTAACAGCTTACTACACAACATACATTTAGTAATACTTTCTTAGCTACAGTAAACATATCTCCCTGGCATGTTACATCATTTATGCAGTTCAAGACATGTTTGGACTCACCTTGTTGTGCTGTGCTTTTTCGAGTTCCCAGTTGTCTTGAACTCACTGAAGTTTGAGATTTCCCAGTTCCGAGTTTCCAGTTGTTTTGAACGCGGCTGAAGTCATGCTGAATAGCAGGCTAGTGATTACTTCGCAACGCTTGCAGTTAGCCACTGATTCCTTCCAACCCACTCATTGTTGAATTTGCGATTTCCAACTTGTTGTGAGCACCAATCATTTCTCTTCATATGACAAGGATTGAAAAGGATTTCCCAGTAGATTGTCGACGTGATTCATGATGATGACTGCTTGTCTAGCTTGCTAGCTAAGATTTTGAAAGTGTGATGTTGACATGATCAGTCCAATCAAAGCAACGGTAGATATAACGTGATTTGACATCATTTTATCAGTTGCCAATGACCTTGAGCCTTCTTGGATGGGCACTTCTAATGTAACTCTATGGCAGTACCCAAGGGGCTTGAGTTTTCGAGCTCTACCCTTAGATTTTGCGGTGACGTAGTGTCCCCATGAGTGACCGAACACTGAGCCAATCACGGCGCAACTAGAGAACATTACCAACCCCTACTCTCTGTATTTTCCGCTGGCTGCCCCACCACCACAGAAAGCACTGAGCTAGGCTGAAACACCTACATTTAGGAGCTGCCTAACTCAAGAAAGCAAAAAAGAGACCATGTTTGAATGCAGCTTTATTAACTCAATGATTTTTTTGTTTACATTGTTAGCAAACTGATGTGACAAGTATTAATGGCAAAATAACATGCAAAACAGGCAACAAAAAATAATAATATACTCATTCAAGGGTTTTTCTTTATTTTTTACTATTTTTTACATTGTAGAATAATAGTGAAGACATCAAAACTATGAAATATGGAATCTTGTAGTAACCAAAAAAGTGTAAAATAGTTCTTACACAGCCTGGAGGTGTGTTGGGTCATTGTCCTGTTGAAAAACAAATGATAGTCCCACTAAGCCCAAACCAGATGGGATGGCGTATCGCTGCAGAATGCTATGGTAGCCATGCTGGTTAAGTGTGCCTTGAATTATAAATAAATCACAGACACTGTCACCAGCAAAGCACCCCCACACCATAACACCTCCTCCATGCTTTACGGTGGGAACTACACATGCGCAGATCATCCGTTCACCCACACCGCGTCTCACAAAGACACGGCGGTTTGAAACAAAAATCTCAAATTTGGACTCATCAGACCAAAGGACAAATTTCCGCCGGTCTAATGTCCATTGCTCGTGTTTCTTGGCCCAAGCAGGTCTCTTCTTCTTATTGGTGTCCTTTAATAGTGGTTTCTTTGCAGCAATTCGACCATTAAGGCCTGATTCACGCTGTCTCCTCTGAACAGTTGATGTTGAGATGTGTCTGTTACTTGAAGTCTGTGAAGCATTTATTTGGACTGCAATTTCTGAGGCTGGTAACTCTAATGAACTTATCCTCTGCAGCAGAGGTAACTCCGGGTCTTCCATTCCTGTGGCGGTCCTCATGAGAGACAGTTTCATCATAACGCTTGATAGTTTTTGCGACTGCACTTGAAGAAACTTTCAAAGTTCTTGAAATGTTCTGTATTGACTGACCTTCATGTCTTAAAGTAATGATGGACTGTCGTTTCTAGCTTATTTGAGCTGTTCTTGCCATAATATGGACTTGGTCTTTTACCAAATAGGGCTATCTTCTGTACACCACCACTACCTCGTCACAACACAACTGATTGGCTCAAACGCATTAAGAAGGAAATAAATTCCACACATTAACTTTTATGAGGGCACACCTGTTAATTGAAATGCATTCCAGGTGACTACCTCATGAAGCTGGTTGAGAGAATGCCAAGAGTGTGCAAAGCTGTCATCAAGGCAAAGGGTGGCTATTTGAAGAATCTCAAATATAAAATATATTTTGATTTGTTTAACACTTTTGGTTTCTACATGATTCCATATGTGTTATTTCATAGTTTTGTTGTCTTCACTATTATTCTACAATGTAAAAAATAGTAAAAAATAAAGATAAACCCTTGAATGAGTAGGTGTGTCCAAACTTTTGACTGGTAGTGTAATATATAGTTTTTTTGTTAATCAGGTGGGACTCAAAACAGGTGGGGCTCTGCCCCACCTGGTCTGAATGACGGGTCGCCACTGTGTAACTGTTTGTTACATGCAATATGCTTTGTGGACTTCACCGGACAGATGTTTCTCTCCAGTTTTGTGATGAAACAAAGGTGCGGTTGAATTTATTCTGCCACTGTGTCTTCTTATTGTCTCGGCCTTAGGCCTTTATATCATGGTGGCAAGGCATATGAACCTACCGGTTATAGAGCAAACAACGCAGAACACATAGGTTGTAATATGGCTTTTTTTCTGGTGTGGCTTCCCCAGTGATTTTACCCATGCACCACTACTGCTTGTAGCTTTACAGCAAAGAAAACAGCTTGTCTATAGCTCAAACGGTTAAAGAAATATGACCCATATTACCAGAGCTACCTTTTTTTCTTCCTGCACGATTTCGCATGCATTTGATATCATTTCACAAACCATGTCACAGCCGTTTTAAACTAATCCCGTTGTTCAGTCATGTTACCTAGCTAGCTAACAACCTGGTAACTGGACAGTAGGTCTAGGCTAATTTGATTTGGCACAGGAAGAAAGGAAAAGGGTCTGCTACTCATGAGATGTGCGTCAAAAGGTAGGATTCATATAGGCCTAATGTAAGCCTAAACTATTTGAAATATCTATCTCTTTCTGGTGCTCCTTAAATTCTGTTTGGTGCCTAACGTTTTAAATGTTTGGAGCAGTGTATGTATTTGTTTTTGAGAGAGCGAGAGAGAGAGAGAGAGAGAGAGAGAGCGAGAGAGCGAGAGAGAGAGAGAGAGAGAGAGAGAGAGAGAGAGAGAGAGAGAGAGAGAGAGAGAGAGAGAGAGAGAGAGAGAGAGAGAGAGAGAGAGAGAGAGAGAGAGAGAGAGAGAGAGAGAGAGAGAGAGAGAGAGAGAGAGAGAGAGAGAGAGAGAGAGAGAGAGAGAGAGAGAGAGTGTGTGTGAAGGAGGAAGGGAGAGTGGGTGTTAACTGAAGAGTAAAGAAGGTTTCATGCAGTGTTTTCCCCAATGACATGCAGATCATTATGCATGTATATTCCTTTCTCCCATTCCTCCAGCCACATCAGAGGTAGGCCTTTGCAAATATGAGCAAATCAGACATTTCAATGCAGTATTCTATTATACAGTGAAAAGTGTGAAGTTAATTCAGTATGTGTTGTATTGAGTAGAAGTGTGAATATCAGTGAACATACGGATAACGTTTAGAAAAAGAGAACAAGTGTCCGGGGGACGGGGCGAACATGATGCTACGCCACTGAACATTTTCTCCCGCGGTATCGCGATACTACTTGGTATCGTGATGCTTGGCCTGGTATCGTATCGTTAGTAAAATGTTGGTATCGTGACAACACTAGTCTCTCCAGGTCGGTGCCTCTCTTACTGACTTAGTGATGTGAGGAAAAGCACTCTGGTCAGTCTTGCCATTTTAATCATGACCGCCAGGTTGTCAGCACTCAGCGTGAACTTTGGCCTTCCCCTTAAGCCTGCCTCTTAGCTCAAATGACGCTAAGATCACTTCATGCGCCAATACTGTGTCCAACTCTAATCCATTGGGCATGCAAAAACAGAAATGAGAGGGTAAAGAGAGAGGGGTGGAGAGGGAGAGTTAGAAAGAGGGGGACTGGCAGCGGAGAGAGACAGGAAGATTACACATACTCCATCCCCGACCGTGGGGGTTCACTGATTCACACCCACGGGGCACTGGCTCACAGATGGCCCAGTTGGCAGGCTGGCAGCTCCCAGCTCTACTCCCAGTCCTGTCCTCCATAGTACATCTAGGCCTCATTACCTCACTACCACCGTCACTGGCACTGCAGAGGTCCAAAGAACACCAACACTTACCGTGTGCATTGTCGGTTAAGTACAAGCAACCCGAATGTCGGTTTCTTGCAGATGCATTTGTTAATGGACTGTTAGTGTTGTAACAATCACCATATGTGTGTGTTTGGCCACTGTTAAAGCTGTAATAACTTGTCCATTTTCTGTGGGTTATTGTTCATGTGAGCCGTTTTGTTGGTTGGAATTAGAAATGCGCTAGCCTCGATTAATTTATGCGTCACCCCTCAGTCAGAATACAATACAGTATCAGACGGTTTTGAATATGAGGTTAGCTTTCCAAAAGCACATAACTAGAATGTTTTCTACTGTAACAGAAAACGATTAACACAACTAAAGGGCTTGCCTTTAGGGGTGGGGTGGGCTTGTCCTTGAAGGAATGAAGTGATGCTCTACATCTGTCTTTGTTTTTCTTAATAATATGATCCTAGGAGAGGGATGTCATGCACTGTTGTAAAACGTGACAACTGACAAACGTATTCTCTGCAGAGGGAACAGTGGGCTGGAACATAATTACAAATAATTAGTGGTAATACGTTGGAATAATTAAATTAAAATCACTTGGAAACTGATTTGCTGGTGTTTAAGTGTTTTATGTCCAACAACAACAACAAAAAAGTGTGGGGTTTTTTGCTCAGAAAACTTGTGTGGTTGGGGGGGGGGGCAAATAAAATCAGTTGGGGAACCCTGGCGTAGAGGATCTCGTCTTATAACCTGTAGTAGAAAGGGAAAGGGGGATACCTAGTCAGTTGTACTTCCTGGACCTGTGTGTGCTTTGTTACTCACTCTCTCTCCCCCGCTCTCTCACACTCACTCACTCACTCACACGTTCTGGGTCCAGCTGTGTGTTAACGGCTGTTTGTGAACTGTGTCAGTAGCGAGAGGGATGCGGTGTTAATTGGGGCGGGTCAGAGGAAAGGACCAGTGTGTCTAATCCCCTCCAGTGGCAGGCGAAGGCTAACGATGGAGCTCTCTGCCTTAGACTGTGGCTATTAGCGCTCTGAGTAACGCCTTCATCAGCCACGCCCCTCCATCCCTATCTCTCTCACTCTCTTTTCCCTGCAGCTTAAGCCTCCAGAATTTCTGTATGCATGAGTTAAATGTACAGGTCATCTATGTTCACCATTCAGGCAACCTTATAGGCTATTCATTAGATTTTACCTAAATCCCATCCATAACCTCATCTTATTTCTTGTATTTTGTCAAATAGAGCAACGTTGCCTGTCAGATCATATCACTGATGATCTATCTGACAATACTGAAATCTAAAAGATGAGCACGTAAAAAAAAGAACTTTTCACTGCATCTTGGTAGTCGTTTTTGAAGCTCCTAGTTGTTTGTTGTTGCTTCTTTTGACACCTTTGAGAGGAGCAGGACATGTACATGGGGCTCATTAATTGAATTTTAAAGTGACTTTGTTGGGGTATCTTTTTTCCCCACCTCAAGGTCGCTCCAGTGGAACAGAACGCCCGGGCCAGGGGTGGTATGTAAGGGGAGCGGGGCAGGTTGGCACCGCTCCATGTGTGGAATATTGACAGGATATCCTCTGACTAGCTTAATGCTGAGGAGGAGAGAATCTCCAGGCGCTGAGGTCAGGGCAGGGAGTAGTGTTGCCACCTATTTTTCAGTGACAATCGCTATTGGCTCCTTGATTTGTCGCTAGATGACGTTTTGCCGTTGCTGCGACGACGTGACAGCACCAATTTGCTTTGCTGCGGTCCCCGACGAATTTGTCGCTATACTCTTTTACCAATACATCTCACTGGAGTGGTCTGAAACCTTGCGAAGAATAGCGACAAAGTCGCTAAATTGGCAACACTGGCAGGGAAACCAACAAACATGGCCGTCATCAAAAGAGAACCAGCCTCAGCAAGCCCTCACCAAGCAGGATCAGGTAGCAGACTGACTGGTAGCCAGATGGACAAATAAGTCATGTTTTGGTGTTCAATATTTTCATTCCTACTGATTGAAATGGAGACCTAAAATAGTGGAGGGGTTTCCACCATAAATTGAAATCTGTCCAAGTGATCCCTCTCACACTGTTATTTCACCAGTTCAAAGAAAGAACTGAATCACCTTCAACAATTCCTTCCCCCTAGTGTCACACAGCGGCATTGTTGGGTTTCATGGAGTTTTTCTTCAGAACAAATTATTAACTGTCAAGAGGAAGGGGTATTGGTGTTTTTCAACCATTTGTCACCCAGAGCCACACAACTTCATAAACCTCGACATCATTCCTTGTGGTGACATATCAGTGGGCTATAGTTTTGGATCTTGAATTATGAGCCTCTCTGTGTCTGTGACATGTGTTATGCGGATATAGCACGTGAAAACTGCAGAGCCTTTTATTGCAAGGCCGACTTTCTTCTTTCTCTCACTCTTTTTTTTTCCGCCATCTCAGCGTGTCGGCTCCCTTTTTATCTCACAGGACCATAGAGGACGTCAGTCACATCCAGCCCCACTTCTTGGTTGGAACCTTTTACTTTTTAATCGTGTCTCCAATTTGTTGTGTGCTCTGCTCTCTACTATATGTGCTCGGCTGCCCACTCTCTTGCTAAATAAAACGGCCCACCATCTGTGAGCCTATGCTGCAGCCATGGACAGAAATGCACTTTCACTTTTCCTAATGAACCACACTAGGCCTGCTCATCGGTTCCCAAGGTGTAGCTCTGCGCTACCCACTGGGTAAAGGGCTACTGGAGCCCTGCCAGGGCCATACTTTTAGTCTGGGTATCAGGAAAGCACTTTGGAAACATAAAGTACAGCCGACTAGGTAGTCAGCTAGTCTCATTTGTAGTTATTTCAAACAAGTTTGAAACCTTCAGAAAAGATGCAGTGGAGAAGACCTGAGTGTAGAGAGAAGTCTTAGACTCTACCATTGTGGTTGTGAATATGTCAGACATAATCTGTCAACAGTTGTTAAGGAAGGAGACCTGTAGATCAATTTCTTGTATAAGCGTACATGCACCTATGCGTCTGTGTGTGAGCGCACTGCTTTCTTCTGACCCATTTCACTGGATAGACACAGAGCCTGAAGCAGATGGTCGGTATTTTAGCGCCTCATTCGTGTAGGCTATTTAGTACTGTAGAGCTCCAAACACCCTCTCTGTTTGTATCTCCACATAGAGACAAAGCATATAGGAGTAGAACAGTGCAAAGGTGATGCACAACATGCTCCCCCAAATTGATTAACTGAGACTTTTTTTCTTAAATTTGGCACACTCGCTAGGAATTACAACTGCTGCAACAAGTTGTCTAAAGTGGAACTGGGTCTACATTCCATGACATCTGTCCCATGGATACCATTATATTCATTTGGGACAGGAGAAATCGGCAGGTCTCAAATGAGAGATTCATTTATTACTTTAATATAGTAAGTAATAAGTAGCCTTGCGCTTTACATTACTTTAATATACGGTGCATTCGGAAAGTATTCAGACCCCTTCACTTTTTCTACATTTTGTTACGTTACAGCCTTATTCTAAAATGGATTAAATACATATTTTTTCTCTACACACAATACCCTGTAATGACAAAGCGAAAACAGGTGTTTGGAGAAAAAAAATGTATTTACCTAAGTATTCAGACCCTTTGCTATAAGACTCGGAACTGAGCTCAGATGCATCCTGTTTCCATTGATCATCCTTGAGATGTTTCTGCAACTTGATTGGAGTCCACCTGTGGTTAATACAATTGATTGGACATGATTTGGAAAGGCACACATCTGTCTATATGAGGTCCCACAGTTGACAGTGCATGTCAGAGAAGAAACCAAGCCATGAGGTCAAAGGAATTGTCCGTAGAGCTCCGAGACAGGATGGTGTCGTGGCACAGATCTGGGGAAGGGTACCAAAAACGTTCTGCAGCATTGAAGGTCCCCAAGAACACAGAGGCTTCCATCATTCTTAAATGGAAGAAGTTTGGAACCACCAATACTCTTCCTAGAGCTGGCCGCCCGGCCAAGTTGAGCAGTCGGGGGAGAAGGGCCATTGGCAGGGAGGTAACCAAGATCCCGATGGTCACTCTGACAGAGCTCTAGAGTTCCTCTGTGGAGATGGGAGAACCTTCCAGAAGGACAACCATCTCTGCAGCACTCCACCAATCAGGGCTTTATGGTAGAGTGGCCAGATGGAAGCCACTGCTCAGTAAAGGCACATGACAGCCCGTTTGCCAAAAGGCACCTAAAGGACTCTCAGACCATGAGAAACAAGATTCTCTGGTCTGATGAAACAAAGATTGAACTCTTTGGCCTGAATGCCAAGCGTCACGTCTGGAGGAAATCTGGCACCATCCCTATGGTGAAGCATGGGGTGGCAGCATCATGCTGTGGGGATGTTTTTCAGCTGCCAGGATCGAGGGAAAGATGAACGGAGTAAAGTGTAAAGAGAGATCCTTGATGATAACCTGCTCCAGAGTGCTCAGGACCTCAGACTGGGGCAAAGGTTCACCTACCAACAGGAGAGCGACCAAGTCTCTGAATGTCCTTGTTTGGCCCAGCCAGAGCCCGGACTTGAACCCGATCGAACATCTCTGGAGAGACCTGAAAATAGTTGTGCAGCGACGCTCCCCATCCAACCTGACAGAGCTTGAGAGGATCTTGGGAGAAGAATGGGAGAATCTCCCCAAATACAGGTATGCCAAGCTTGTAGTGTCATACACAAGAAAACTCGAGGCTGTAATCGCTGCAAAGTACTGAGTAAAGGGTCTGAATACATATGTAACTGTGATATTTCCGTTTTTTATTTGTAATAAATGTGGCCAAAATTGTTTTGCCTGTTTTTGCTTCGTCATTATGGAGAATTATGTGTAGCTTGATGAGGGAAAAAACGATTGAATCAATTTTCAAATACGGCTGTAACGTAACTAAATGTGAAAAAAGTCAAGGGGTCTTAAAATTTGTCACATGTGCCGAATACAACAGGTGTAGACCTTACAGTGAAATGCTTGCTTACAAGCCCTTAACCAACAATGCAGTTTTAAGAAAAATAAGTGTTAAGCAAAAAATAAATAAGTAAAAAATAAACATAAAAAATAATTAAAGAGCAGCAGTAAATTAATGGTTGCGAGGCTATATACAGGGGGTACCGGTACAGAGTCAATGTGCAGGGGCACAGGTTAGTCGAGGTAATTTAGGTAATATGTGCATGTAGGTAGAGTTAACGTGACTATGCATAGATAATAAACATAGAGACGCATCAGCGTAAAAGTGGGGGTGGGGGGGAACAATGCAAATAGTCCTGGTAGCCATTTGATTAGCTGTTCAGGAGTCTTATGGCTTGGGGGTAGAAGCTGTTAAGAAGCCTTTTGGACCTAGACTTGGCGCTCCGGTACCACTTGCTGTGCGGTAGCAGAGAGAACAGTCTATGACTAAGGTGGCTGGAGTCTTTGACAATTTTTAGGGCCTTCCTCTGACACGCCTGGTATAGAGGTCCTGGATGACAGGAAGCTTGTTGAATGCACTGTAGTTGATGTCAATTCACCATGGAAAAGAAAACCCTGTTGAATTCAGTTGTTTACAGAACCATTTACAGGACCGTTACAATCAAGTTGATTTAAGACATTTTATCTGTTTAGGATTAGAAATTTGATTCGCCTATAAACTGGAAAACAGGAATTGTTTTAGTGTGTACGGGAGACTAGGGGCAATTTTACTTTTTTTTTTATTTTACTCTGTTGCTCAGAGACCACTTGAACTAGGCCGGTCATTTTTATATATAAGAAACGTACATCTGTCTCCTAACCATTCATACCATTTCTAGTTCTGTACATATGACGTCGGATCACAATATTGATTTTAATCTGAAAAAGTCTGGATGTTACATTTGCCCCCGTGCCAGGGGCAATTGTAACAGTAGCTGCGGCCAAATGTAACACCTAAAAAATAAACCAAATATACTCACTTAACTTAAAAAAACATTCATGTTTATGAATTAACATATGTAGTTAAGTGAGTTTGACTTCGTAGACCATACAGTGCCTTCAGAAAGTATTCACACCCCTTGACCTTTTCCACAATCTGAATTTAAAATGGATTCAATTGAGAATTTTTATCGCTGGCTCACACACAATACCCCATAATGTCAAAGTGGAATTATGTTTTTACAAATGTTTACAAATTAATAAAAACCTCCCTGGTCTTTGTGGTTTAATCTGTGTTTGAAATTCACTGCTCGACTCGGGGACCTTACAAATAATTGTATGTGTGGGGTACAGAGATGAAGTAGTCATTCAAAACTCATGTTAAACACTATTATTGCACACAGAGTGAGTCCATGCAACTTAATTTGTGACTTGTTAAGCAAATGTGTACTCCTGAACTTATTTAGGCTTGCCATAACAAAGGGGTTGAATACTTATTGACTCAAGACATTTCAGCTTTTCATTTTTAATTAATTTGTAAATATTTCAAAAAACATAATTCCACTTTGACATTATGGGGTATTGTGTGTAGGCCAGTGACCAAAAATCTAATTTTAATCCATTTTAAATTCAGGCTGTAACAACAAAATGTAGAAAAAGTCAAGGGGTGTGAATACTTTAGTGATACAATTATGCTAATTCGAATTATTGGACATTAATGGTCAGGACAGTATAAAAAAAATATACAGCCGGTGGAAAAAACTACTTTTGACTGAAACATTTCAAGCAGGGGGAACCTAAATGGGCATGTACTGAATGAGTTTAATCACTGAAGCTTGTTTCTGTTTGGAGAAATTCAAGGTTTTACAATTGCCCCCTGCCCCTGGTCTCCCCTTTTCCCTTGGTACAGTCCGTACCGGGCCAATGAATTGAAGTCTTGATGGAGTGAAATGTTATTCTTAGCTTCTTATTGACTTGTGAGTTACGAAATCATCTGACAAAACTTTGTTTTCAATTACCAACTTTTTCTTGCCGAGTAGGCCTAATAGAGAAATACTGAAAAGGCTACAAAAAAGGCTACTAAAATTACTGAAAAGTTTACTAAAAAGGAGGATTGATTTGGATTTGTTGTAGCTGAAGAGATTGGTGACTGTTTGTCAGGCATGGGAGATGGAAGCCTGTCCGGGTGCTTTAGTTAGTTAGTCAGTCAGTCAGTCTGTGGACGAGCCTCATTGCCTGGCCCGGCCTGAGCAGAGCAGAGCAGAGAACTATAAAAGGCCTGTCGTCAGTAATGGATTCTCCCTTTGAGCACCTGTCTTGCTGAGGAGCGAGCGGGCTGCCGGAGAGACATGGCAGCCTTTGAGCCTTCCTGACACTACTGAATTTAATAAGCGCAACCGCTAAAGAAGGGGAAATGTTTGTTGCTGAGGCACCCTAATGAAATATGATTGGATGTGGCTGCATTTTCTTGACATGTTTAATCACATCTAATACCCACTCCTCCGTTGAACTTAAAAGGGCCGTCCAGGTCTGCGGTGTTCAAAGTGTATTTTGGTGTCATCTCTCTGAAGGTCTTTTGGAGAGACAGGTCTGTGTGTGCACTGCTCTTAGTAGTGGTTTTGGGTTGATCGACAGTTTAACCTGACTAGAAGGGATAGCCTACTTTGGCTGGCCATGCAGGAAGACTTTCCTTCTCTTTTTCTGCATGAGTAAAAGAGTCACTACCTAGTTAGCCTTGTACTGTTTCGTAACCATCCCTATCTTTTACTTGTCTGTGCTAACACACTTAACAGGAGGACGTTTCTTTCCTCTCTAAACTGCACTCGATGTGTTCAGGCACTCCTCGAAATGTGTTTGTCGATCACCTTTCCAATTAGCAGGCTTACAAGAGCTCTGGAAATGACAAGCCTTTTAACGGAAGCCTCTTAGGCCATCTAACCAGCCGTCATCTGCGGGGAAACAAATACTATTCAATGGTGATATTTTCCTCATTAATGGATTTATTCATTTATGCATGGAGGATCGTTAGATTCTCTGTCACCGGACTTAAAAAGTGTCCTTTTGTTTCTTCTTTTGGAGTGCAGAACAATCCATCAAGTCAAATGCTTTTGAAGTGTTAGACAATGCTGGGGGGTTTTCCTCTCCGCACAAATTCAAATACCAACCTCTTACTATTCCTCCATGAACTGAAACTCTGGTCAGCTTCCATTGGATTTAGAGCTAGAAAAACATATAACTGGTCAACTATTTAATAAGTAACGATTTAACGAGACATCTGAAATGGCCATTGCAGATGTCTTGGTAGCACTTCATCTTACGGTACTCTTTCCACACTGTTTGTCCGATATTATCAGGAAATTATATGGCAACAAATGGATAGGCTAGAACGCAATTGGTAAATTGTACCAAAGAAACAAATAAGTAATTCATTGGTTAGCCTATTACTGTGTAATTCACATTTTAACATGTAGGCCTACCATACAAGTTTGCAGACTTCAAAACCATTTCTACACAATGTTCTCAGTTTAGCGAAGCCTGATGAAGACAATTTACAGAGAATGCTATACCATTTTTGTGAAAATGTATTATTTGTCTAAAAACATGCATTTTCCTTGAACTGTGTACTCAGACTAGGCTGTAGATATACCATATCAGCTCCCACAGACTCCCAGACAATCCCTACACAATGTCCTCAGCTTAGCGAAGCCTGATGAAGACACTTTAGAGTTGTGAACCTTTCACTATTTTTATGAAAATACATTATTTGTAGATATAGCCTAATATCCAGGTAAATATCTGGTAATGTACGTCAAATAAACTGCCACCGAGTATTAGTCTTTTTAAAAATTGTATTTTGTAACCTGTATCCTCCGTTGCCACATCATCTTTCTTGTCTCGCTAAGGCATTGTTGCTCAGTTCATGCAATGTCATACTGCTAAGTCTTCCATTGAATCCAACTGATTTGGCTTGTTCAAATGAGAGGGTTTCTCAGTCACCACCTCTTTCTCATGTTTGAGTGGAGTCATGAAAAGAGTTGAAGCCTTTGCTCTCCCTGTCAGTCTGGGGCAGTGTTCTCGCCGACCGAGCCGGAGCGCTGCCTCGGATTAATAATTCAGACTGGGTAGAGCAGGTGATAAGCACCGCTGTTTTGTTCTGGGGACGCTGCTGATGTTTGAACAGATTTGACAAATAAAGAGGGGGCCTTCTTTCCCCTTTCCTCCCCCATCTCTCTGTCTCCCCCCCTCTCTCTGTCTCCCCCATCTCTCTGTCTCCCCCTCTCTCTGTCTCCCCCATCTCTCTGTCTCCCCCATCTCTCTGTCTCCCCCTCTCTCTGTCTCCCCCTCTCTCTGTCTCCCCCATCTCTCTGTCTCCCCCATCTCTCTGTCTCCCCCATCTCTCTGTCTCCCTCCTCTCTCTGGCTCCCCATCTCTCCCTGTCTCCCCCTCTCTCTCTGTCTCCCCCTCTCTCTCTCTGTCTCACCCTCTCTCTCTCTGTCTCCCCCTCTCTCTGTCTCCCCCTCTCTCTCTGTCTCCCCCCTCTCTCTGTCTCCCCCTCTCTCTCTGTCTCCCCCTCTCTCTCTGTCTCCCCCTCTCTCTCTGTCTCCCCCTCTCTCGCTGTCTCCCCCATCTCTCTGTCTCCCCCCTCTCTCTGTCTCCCCCATCTCTCTGTCTCCCCCCTCTCTCTGTCTCCCCCTCTCTCTCTCTCTCTCTCTGTCTCCCCCTCTCTCTCTGTCTCCCCCATCTCTCTGTCTCCCCCTCTCTCTCTCTCTCTGTCTCCCCCATCTCTCTGTCTCCCCCATCTCTCTGTCTCCCCATCTCTCTGTCTCCCCATCTCTCTGTCTCCCCCCTCTCTCTATCTCCCTCATCTCTCTGTCTACCCCATCTCTCTGTCTCCCCCTCTCTCTGTCTCCCCCTCTCTCTCTGTCTCCCCCTCTCTCTCTCTGTCTCCCCCTCTCTCTCTCTGTCTCCCCCATCTCTCTGTCTCCCCCTCTCTCTCTGTCTCCCCCATCTCCTTCAAAGATCAAGGTCAATGTCTAACACAGTCACACTTTGCAACTCAGTAATTCTGTTTGTCATTCTGCGTGTCGGATGAAAAGAGGTGTGTGCTCTTTTCCAAGGTTCATTCACTGGAAAGGTTGCGTACAACAAGCCTATTGGGCCATCCAGTGTAGAGCACTATAGGTTGTAGGTTAACCACCGCCTCAAGGGGAGAGAGAAGGGGAGAGAAGGCTAGCACATTTCTTTGGCATGGTGGTTGGTTAGGAGAGACTGAACAGGGCTGAATTTGTCATTGTCTTTTCCTCTCTGCTGTCTCTTCCTTTAGGTGACGTTGGGGAAAGTGCTGAAAACCATCGTGGTGATGAGAAGCCTGTTCATAGACCGGACCATCGTGAGAGGATTCAACGAGAACGTGTATTCCGAGGATGGCAAGGTATTGCTTTCAGGGTTAAATGGGAGGTTTTTTGCACAAACAACTGGATTGAGTGGTACTGTGATGGTGAGGTGCAACCCTCTCTCCATTGCAAAAATATAAGTACGGTATTACTTGACATAAGAGGCGTCATACTAGGCATATATTATCTGTACACATCCATGGAGACTTCAGTCCTCTTGAGAGTGTCCTGGGTACCATGAATGGGTCATTCTGGGCTATGTATTCAGAGTAACCTCATATAGCCTCCTATAGAACAGTTTTGTTAGAGGGCTGACTGTTTCCAGCTGCTAACGTAAGAGTATGCAATCCAGGGTCTGGACCTCCAATCCTCATTGTCAGTTTTCTGTTGGCACCGTTGAATAATTTAGATGACCTCTTACTCTATCGCTCTCTCACATGAAAAGCTTGTGAAGGATGGGAGACATTGGCTTTCCTCTATGATTTCCCCTCTGTCAGATTCAACATTAGTCCATCATTCATTTTGAATATGGTGTTTCGCTCTCACTCCGGGACTCTTTGAACTGACATGAATATGAGGAGGCCATCAAAGCCACAGAGAACCTTTATCACTGTTAATTAAACCAATGAAAGGGAGACTTCTGAACCTCCTGCCAGAACAATGTTGTCTGATGTACTCAACTGTGTGTGTTCATGCATGTGTGTTTATAATTGAGCTCTTACATATACTGCTACAACTAACCAGCTACTTTATAGAGATAATCTGCTCCTTGGAAAATGTTTTGTAGTCCAGACATTCCCAAAGCGCCACATAGGATGACTTAGACACAACAGCAGCAGCCAGGGTTTGGTTTAGGATGTCTTGCCTCGTCTGCTCCATCCTCATTTCTGCCATTTTCTCCTCTAATTATCCTATGGTAAGAAGCAGCAGGGGCCCCAAGCTGAGCCTCCTAGCGTACAGAAAGAGAGAGGGAAAAGGAGAAGGAAAACTGCAGTATTAAAGGAGGGCTTCAAAGACTAGCTAAGGCATCTCTTGGGTAATTTGCGATCCTGTATTATTCCCCCTTTAAAGGGTCTCTGTGTGTCGGGAGTGGGTAGAGGGACAGAGAGGGATCGAATCCAATTTCTCGAATAAATGCTGACACCGGGCCTGTTTGATATTAGATTCAGGGGAGCGTTTTGATTTGTTAACGCCTTTGAAAGTGTTTGGACGACCTTCACACAATCTCCTGCCCACCTCTCCCCGTTTACTGTAGGACCATGCAAGCCAGAGGACAGTAGGGTGGCAAGAAGAGAGGAATCATTTGAACCAAAAATATAGACCTGATCAAATGATCAACACACCAGAATACAATGCTAATGAATGGTATCACGAATACCAAGAGAAAGTTGATGGCGTAGTCAGTCTTGATGATGACGACGACAACATGTTTAATCCAATCCCATTGTTCTGAACGCACCAAAGGAACACTTGGTGTGACTTGCATCACATACAACTGAAGAAAATAATGTGTAATGGTTTGAAAATGTATGAATAATGGCAATCATTTCTCCTTTTCTCTCCTCAGCTGGATATCTGGTCGAAGTCAAACTATCAAGTATTTCAAAAGGTGAGACCCCATCTTTATGTGTTCACCACAGAGTGAGGTGCAATGCCCACTTGGCAGACGCCAACCTGAGGAACTCATGAATAGTCACATAGGTCTCCATATTGTGGTCCAGTCGGTCTCTCTCCCGTTGGACCACCTGTTGCTGTGTTCTTCTCTCACACTAGTCAAGCCCTGTCATACCAAAATATACTCTGTTTCCTGTTGAATTTCATTTGAAACTAAAACCACTTTGCATCATAGTCAGTTCTGGCAAGCATATGGAGGTTATGAGTCGTCCTCACTCCCCTCCCTCATCAAATCTCAACAGGCAGCCTATGGGCAGCCAAAACGCCACACACACACACACCAGTGACGGCGATGGAGCCAACATTAATAGAACGAGAACACACAAATGTGTCTTTCATAGAGAATTCTCACTTGTACCTCCTGGCTGATCAAAGCACAGTATGTTTATAAAACATATATATGTATATTTTAGGGGGTAGATCAGCTTTAATATTGCAGATAGATTGTGGCTTCCGTCAATGTAATTGTCTGCATAATTTCCAATCCCCTATATATTTTGGGGTAAATATATACAGTACCAGTCAAAAGTTTGGACACACCTACTCATTCCAGGGTTTTTCTTTATTTTTACTATTTTCTACATTGTATAATAATAGTGAAGACATCAAACTATGAAATAACACATATGGAATCATGTAGTAACCAAAAAGGGGTTAAACAAATCCAAATATATTTTTTAGATTTGAGATTCTTCAAAGTAGCCACCCTTTGCCTTGATGACAGCTTTGCACACTCTTGGCATTCTCTCAACCAGCTTCATGAGGTAGTCACCTGGAATGCATTTCAATTAGCAGGTGTGCCTTGTTAAAAGTTAAATTGTGGAATTTCATTCCTTCTTAATGCGTTTGAGCCAATCAGTAGGTAGGGGGGTATACAGAAGATAGCCCTATTTGGTAAAAGACCAAGTCCATATTATGGCAAGAACAGCTCAAATAAGCAAAGAGAAACGACAGTCCATCATTACTTTAAGACATGAACGTCAGTCAATACGGAACATTTCAAGAACTTTGAAAGTTTTATCAAATGCAGTCGCAAAAACCATCAAGCGCTATGATGAAACTGGCTCTTATGAGGACCGCCACAGGAAAGGAAGACCCAGAGTTACCTCTGTTGCGGAGGATAAGTTCATTAGAGTTACCTGCCTCAGAAATTGCAGCCCAAATAAATTATTTCACAGAGTTCAAGTCACAGACACATCTCAACATCAACTGTTCAGAGGGGACTGTGTGAATCAGGCCTTCATGGTCGAATTGCTGCAAAGAAACCACTACTTGGAAAGGACACCAATAAGAAGAAGATACATGCTTGGGCCAAGAAACACGAGCAATGGACATTAGACCGGTGGAAATGTGTCCTTTGGTCTGGAGTCTAAATTGGAGTTGGTTCCAACCGCCGTGTCTTTGTGAGACACGTTGTGGGTGAACGGATGATCTCCACATGTGTAGTTCCCACCGTAAAGCATGGAGGAGTTGGTGTTATGGTGTGGGGGTGCTTTGTTGGTGACACCGTCTGTGATTTATTTAGAATTCAAGGCACACTTAACCAGCATGGCTACCACAGCATTCTGCAGCGATACGCCATCCCATCTGGTTTGGGCTTAGTGGGACTATCATTTGATTTTCAACAGGACAATAACCCAACCCATCTCCAGGCTGTGTAAGGGCTATTTGACCAAGAAGGAGAGTGATGGAGTGCTGCATCAGATGACCTGGCCTCCACAATCCCCTGACCTCAACCCAATTGAGATGGTTTTGGATGAGTCGGACGGCAGAGTGAAGGAAAAGCAGCCAACAAGTGCTCAGCATATGTGGGAACTCCTTCAAGACGGTTGGAAAAGGCTATTTGAAGAATCTCAAATATATCATATACTTTGATTTGTTTAACACTTTTTTGGTTACTACATGATTCCATATGTGTTATTTCATAGTTTTGATGTCTTCACTATTATTCTACAATGTAGAAAATAGTAAAAAATAAAGAAAAACCCTTGAATGAGTAGGTGTGTCCAAACTTTTTACTGGTACTGTATATATATAAAATATATATTTTATTTTATTATTTTCCCCAAACCCTACCACCCCTCCCCTAATTGGAGTAAACTAATGGACAACAACTCTTAGGCTTCTACTTCCAGCTTTTAAATACTACATACATTTTACGGACACCGTATAGTTTACAATAGTTATCTTTTGTTTGTTTTTAGTCCCATTCTTCAGCTCCACTCAACCCCTCCAATCTATCTGTGAACACCATCCAGTTTTGATTTCTATTTGCCATATATTTTTCAACTGTGCTGTGATGTTTCACAAAAGTTCTGAACCTTTCTATTTTCAAAGATTCTACGTATTGTAAATTAAAGATAAAACATTTTGCTAAGAGTATTATTACATTATTAATCGATTGACTATTACTTTTTAAATCACACAGCAGTGCTATTTGCAAAGTTAGCTCCAGGTAAATGTTGCAATTCTTCAGCCATTCCTGAACCTGCGACCAAAAACCAGCTACATATGGACAGTACCAAAACAAATTATCTAATGATTCAGTCTCTTTGCAGCAAAATCTGCAAAGCTGGGATGGTTGTGTCCCCCATATACACTGCTCAAAAAAATAAAGGGAACACTTATACAACACAATGTAACTCCAAGTCAATCACACTTCTGTGAAATCATACTGTCCACTTAGGAAGCAACACTGATTGACAATAAATTTCACATGCTGTTGTGCAAATGGAATAGACAACAGGTGGAAATTATAGGCAATTAGCAAGACACCCCCAATAAAGGACTGGTTTTGCAGGTGGTGACCACAGACCACTTCTCAGTTCCTATGCTTCCTGGCTGATGTTTTGGTCACTTTTGAATGCTGGCGGTGCTTTCACTCTAGTGGTAGCATGAGACGGAGTCTACAACCCACACAAGTGGCTCAGGTAGTGCAGCTCATCCAGGATGGCACATCAATGTGAGCTGTGGCAAGAAGGTTTGTTGTGTCTGTCAGCGTAGTGTCCAGAGCATGGAGGCGCTACCAGGAGACAGGCCAGTACATCAGGAGACGTGGAGGAGGCCGTAGGAGGGCAACAACCCAGCAGCAGGACTGCTACCTCCGCCTTTGTGCAAGGAGGAGCAGGAGGAGCACTGCCAGAGCCCTGCAAAATGACCTCCAGCAGGCCACAAATGTGCATGTGTCTGCTCAAACGGTCAGAAACAGACTCCATGAGGGTGGTATGAGGGCCCGACATCCACAGGTGGGGGTTGTGCTTACAGCCCAACACCGTGCAGGACGTTTGGCATTTGCCAGAGAACACCAAGATTGGCAAATTCGCCACTGGTGCCCTGTGCTCTTCACAGATGAAAGCAGGTTCACACTGAGCACATGTGACAGACGTGACAGAGTCTGGAGACGCCGTGGAGAACGTTCTGCTGCCTGCAACATCCTCCAGCATGACCGGTTTGGCGGTGGGTCAGTCATGGTGTGGGGTGGCATTTCTTTGGGGGGCCGCACAGCCCTCCATGTGCTCGCCAGAGGTAGCCTGACTGCAATTAGGTACCGAGATGAGATCCTCAGACCCCTTGTGAGACCATATGCTGGTGCGGTTGGCCCTGGGTTCCTCCTAATGCAAGACAATGCTAGACCTCATGTGGCTGGAGTGTGTCAGCAGTTCCTGCAAGAGGAAGGCATTGATGCTATGGACTGGCCCGCCCGTTCCCCAGACCGGAATCCAATTGAGCACATCTGTCTCGCTCCGTCCACCAACGCCACTTTGCACCACAGACTGTCCAGGAGTTGGCAGATGCTTTAGTCCAGGTCTGGGAGGAGATCCCTCAGGAGACCATCCGCCACCTCATCAGGAGCATGCCCAGGCGTTGTAGGGAGGTCATACAGGCACGTGGAGGCCACACACACTACTGAGCCTCATTTTGACTTGTTTTAAGGACATTACATCAAAGTTGGATCAGCCTGTAGTGTGGTTTTCCACTTTAATTTTGAGGGTGACTCCAAATCCAGACCTCCATGGATTGATAAATTTGATTTCCATTAATAATTTTTGTGTGATTTTGTTGTCAGCACATTCAACTATGTAAAGAAAAAAGTATTTAATAAGATTATTTCATTCATTCAGATCTGGGATGTGTTATTTTAGTGTTCCCTTTATTTTTTTGAGCAGTGTATATAACATTCTATTGGTTGCAAGAATTTTGTATAATAATTTAAATTGAAAAGCTCAAAGTTTTGAATCCAGCGTAGTTTTGTGTATCAGTTCATAAACCATGTGCCATGTAATCGGTGCATCGGAAATTTTACCCCAACTCTTTTTGGCACAGCTGTCAATTTTTGGGTCCTTAAATGAAACTGGTATACTTTTTTATTTGTCAAAAATTTCTTTAGCCAATTTTGGTCTTTAATGTAGGGCCAAAAGACAAGTTCCTTACTTACATTTACATTTACGTTAAGAGCGACTTACAAATTGGTGCATTCACCTTATAGCCAGTGGGATAACCACTTTACAATATGCATTTATTTTTTATTTATTTGGGGGGTGGGGTAAGGGGGGGGGTAGAAGGATTACTTTATCCTATCCCAGGTATTCCTTAAAGAGGTGGGGTTTCAAGTGTCTCCGGAAGGTGGTGAGTGACTCCGCTGTCCTGGCGTCGTGAGGGAGCTTGTTCCACCACTGGGGTGCCAGAGCAGCGAACAGTTTTGACTGGGCTGAGCGGGAACTGTGCTTCTGCAGAGGTAGGGGGGCCAGCAGGCCAGAGGTGGATGAACGCAATGCCCTCGTTTGGGTGTAGGGACTGATCAGAGCCTGAAGGTACGGAGGTGCCGTTCCCCTCACAGCTCCGTAGGCAAGCACCATGGTCTTGTAGCAGATGCGAGCTTCAACTGGAAGCCAGTGGAGTGTGCGGAGGAGCGGGGTGACGTGAGAGAACTTGGGAAGGTTGAACACCAGACGGGCCTGCGGCATTCTGGATGAGTTGTAGGGGTTTAATGGCACAGGCAGGGAGCCCAGCCAACAGCGAGTTGCAGTAATTCAGACGGGAGATGACAAGTGCCTGGATTAGGACCTGTGCCGCTTCCTGTGTAAGGCAGGGTCGTACTCTCCGAATGTTGTAGAGCATGAACCTACAGGATCGGGTCACCACCTTGATGTTAGCGGAGAACGACAGGGTGTTGTCCAGGGTCACGCCAAGGCTCTTTGCACTCTGGGAGGAGGACACAACGGAGTTGTCAACCGTGATGGCGAGATGATGGAACGGGCAGTCCTTCCCCGGGAGGAAGAGCAGCTCCGTCTTGCCGAGGTTCAGCTTGAGGTGGTGATCCGTCATCCACACTGATATGTTTGCCAGACATGCAGAGATGCGATTCGCCACCTGGTTATCAGAAGGGGGAAAGGAGAAGATTAGTTGTGTGTCGTCTGCGTAGCAATGATAGGAGAGGCCATGTGAGGATATGACAGAGCCAAGTGACTTGGTGTATAGCGAGAATAGGAGAGGGCCTAGAACTGAGCCCTGGGGGACACCAGTGGTGAGAGCACGTGGTGCGGAGACAGATTCTCGCCACGCCACTTGGTAGGAGCAACCTGTCAGGTAGGACGCAATCCAAGAGTGAGCCGCGCCGGAGATGCCCAACTCGGAGAGGGTGGAGAGGAGGATCTGATTGTTCACAGTATCAAAGGCAGCAGACAGGTCTAGAAGGACAAGAGCAGAGGAGAGAGAGTTAGCTTTAGCAGTGCGGAGAGCCTCCGTGACACAGAGAAGAGCAGTCTCAGTTGAATGACCAGTCTTGAAACCTGACTGGTTTGGATCAAGAAGGTCATTCTGAGAGAGATAGCAAGAGAGTTGGCTAAAGACGGCACGCTCAAGAGTTTTGGAGAGAAAAGAAAGAAGGGATACTGGTCTGTAGTTGTTGACATCGGAGGGATCGAGTGTAGGTTTTTTGAGAAGGGGTTTAACTCTCGCTCTCTTGAAGACAGAAGGGACGTCATCGTCAAGCCACGGAGCAGGAGGGGAGGACCGAGCCGGGCGGGAGGATAGGGGACATAGAGAGTCAAAGGATGCAGAAAGGGAGGAGAGGAGGGTTGAGGAGGCAGAATCAGGAGATTGGAGGGAGAAGGATTGAGCAGAGGGAAGAGATGATAGGATGGAAGAGGAGAGAGTAGCGGGAGAGAGAGAGCGAACGGCGCATTACCATCTGAGTAGAGGCAGAGTGAGTAGTGTTGGAGGAGAGCGAGAGATAAAAGGATACAAAGTAGTGGTCGGAGCCATGGAGGGGAGTTGCAGTGAGATTAGTAGAAGAACAGCATCTAGTAAAGATGAGGTCAAGCCTTGTGAGTAGGGGGGGACGGTGAGAGGGTGAGGTCAAAAGAGGAGAGGAGTGGAAAGAAGGCGGCAGAGAGAAATGAGTCAAAGGTAGACGTAGGGAGGTTAAAGTCACCCAGACTTGTGAGGGGTGAGCCATCCTCAGGAAAGGAACTTATCAAGGCGTCAAGCTCATTGATGAACTCTCCAAGGGAACATGGAGGGCGATAAATGATGAGGATGTTAAGCTTGAATGGGCTAGTGACTGTGACAGCATGGAATTCAAATGAGGAGATAGACAGATGGGTCAGGGGAAAAAGAGAGAATGTCAACTTGGGAGAGATGAGGATTCCTGTGCCACCACCCCGCTGACCAGATGCTCTCGGGTATGCGAGAACACATGGTCAGACGAGGAGAGAGCAGTAGGAGTAGCAGTGTTTTCAGTGGTAATCCATGTTTCCGTCAGCGCCAAGAAGTCGAGGGACTGGAGGGTAGCATAGGCAGCATACTTTCTCCCCCTTCCACTTGCCTCTTACATTTTTGCGGTAATGCTGCAATTAGTTATTTGTAAATTTAAGTAGAACAGACATTTCCATATATATTTGTTAGCTGCATGTGTGACAACTCCACCAGTCCTATTTATGATATAATTTACAAAGATTTTACCCTCTTAAAATTTTGTTTTGTTTTGTATCAGTTAGTATATTTGAGTTTAGCCATAATATTTGTTGTAATATTTGTTCTGTCTTTTCTGGTGGATTAAACTGAAATTGCAACCAACTTTCTATGGCTTGTTTTAAAAATAGCGATATTTTGGAGATTATTTCATTTTCAAATAACCAAAAGTGAGAGGTTGTAATCTGAATAAAGGGGAAAAGGCTGTTCTTGAACATGTGGTGAGACATTGTTACTAATCTGCTAGAGAACCAGTTCAGATGTAAGTATAACTTTTGAAGGACTGAAGCCTTTAGTGAGAGATCTAATGCTTTAATGTTTAATAATTTTTGCCCTCTGAATTCATATTAATGATAAAAATAGGCCCGTTTAATTTTGTCTGGTTTGCCATTCCAAATAAAATAGAATCTTTTTTGCTCATATATTTTTTTTTTAATCAAGTCACTAGGTGTTGGCAAGGACGTAATCAATTAGGTAAACTGGGATATGAGTTATTCAGGGTAAGTTTTCCACAAATAGACAGGTATTTTCCTTTCCACGGTAGCAATAACTTTTCTATTTTTGCTGACTTTCTATTAAAATGTCTTGTAATGAGGTCATTTCATTCTTTCAGGATATGAATACAGAGTATGTCCACTTCACCGTCAGACCATTTTATTGGTAAACTACAGTATGTTTATTTCTTGATCTCATCTCATCCTAATGCTAAGTCAAACAGACCCAGTCTGATGGGGAGGGAGGGAAGAGGAGGGCACCTGTCAGCTTCCCCTCTCATCTTTCACTGCACTGGCTGACTTGGGACCAAAGCCTCTCTTTGTTACCTGTCCAGTCATATCCTTACATCTTCTTTGGGGAGAAGAAGATGTTAGTTTTTTCCCCCTGTTTTGATATGTTTTCCCTGCGCATGTACTGTGCTGCCTGCCATGTGCTGGTAATAGCCATACTCCTCATGCTTCCCCAGATGGTCAAAATGCAATAGCAATGGACATATTGACTGGACACAGCAAAACAATTGTCGGAAGAACTTGGTTCATCAAAGTTACGTAATAAATGGCCTGCATATAATTGCATGTGGGATGAATATTAGATTTTGATCAAAATATTAAGAATAATAAGAAGCCTAGTCACTGCCAAGTGAATATGTGTAGGAGGGAGAGATTGGTACAGTATATGATTAGGATTGCTCCAATGACAACCCTGCACTAGACTAGCAGACCACTATTAGTTATGTTGAAAGTTGAGTAATGATTGCTCAGGCCTTGAAAACATGTTGTTTTACTTGACCACTTTTATTGATTATGTTATGTAGGACTCACTTGCTCATAAAATCCTATTGAATTGAAAAAGCTGGCAGACTTAATGTGATTTTATTGTTTCAGCCTTAGCAGAGGGAATTGGAATGTTTGGTCCTCAGTAGCTCAGCTGGTAGAGCACAGCGCTTGTAACGCTAAGGTAGTGGGTTCGATCCCCGGGACCACCCATACACAAAAGTGTATGCACGCATGACTGTATGTCGCTTTGGATAAAAGCGTCTGCTACATGGCATATTATATTATTATTATTATATTATTTACAAATATTCAGGGACGATGTGTTTTTACAAGCCCTGTTTTTTCTCTAAGGTTACGGATCACGCTACCACTGCTCTGCTGCACTACCAACTCCCCCAGATGCCCGATGTGGTGGTACGGTCCTTCATGGTGAGCACATTCACAAAGGAAACCCTCTATATAACCCACTCACACCCTGTGACTGAGCTCCTCTACTTGATCATCTACTGTCCCATATCTTCACCATATAGACATAGCCGATGGGTTGTACTTGCATTGCTGTCTCTAGGCATCTTATCACACCTACAGTACTGTTACAGTGCCTCTTTTGATTTAAGGCTCTGAAACTCATTTTTGAGGAGGGGGTTAAAAACTGTCAGGCTATTACTGGATAATGATGGTTGTGAGTCAGGCAACGCTCCCCTGTCCCGCTGAAGCTTGTAACCAGTCTCCACACGTACAGTCCTATAGAGGAAGTACCTCAGGAAGCATAGAAGAGACTGTATTATTGTCTTGATGTTGGCTGTGACGGAATTTTGGAAGACAGTTATGGAATTTTGGATGACAGTAATTGGTCAGCCAAATGACCGCGGTCATCGTTTAACTGAATAGAAAATAAAAATAAATTCAACACATTTTCTTCTCCGCTACTGACTGTGTGTGCTGCTGCTGCAGGGAGGGGGGCATTGCCTAGGCAACTGAAGACTTGTTTGCTACAACACCTTGCTTGTTTCAGCAAGGAGAAACAGCGTTTCATCACGTTGTAAAGACTCCATGTTACCGTAGAAACAGACTCAACCGCACTAATGCCTGGCTATCCTGTCTTCAGTCATCTGTTTGTTCCACACACAAAAATTACGGTTATGACTGTTATTTTATTTTCATGACGGTCTTCATCCATAACCGCCGCTTATACGGTAATTGTGCCCGCCCTACTTGATGTTTTTAAATAGCCCGACTGTCCACTCTGCAGACCTGTGCTCTTAGTGCTGAGGTGAGGGAGATGAATTTGCCA
Organism: Coregonus lavaretus; assembly: GCF_964263955.1. NCBI lineage: Eukaryota > Metazoa > Chordata > Actinopteri > Salmoniformes > Salmonidae > Coregonus > Coregonus lavaretus. The sequence continues at coordinate 9,734,978 of NC_140004.1, forward strand.
ATCCGGTGTTGGAGATCAATGGGAGCCTATTCTGATCTGGCCCCGCCAGGGTGTGGTGGCTGGGTTCAATCAGACAGTGGCTCAGCTTCAAGGCCAACACCCAGGTGCCTCCATTACCAGCCTGTCCTCATTGACAGCTTGACTCTGTCTAGAAAGACATTAGCACTATGTCTGCAATCAATCCTGTTTAAAGGAACAGTTGGCCCAAGTCCCGTCTTAAGTAGCCACTAAAGCAATTAAATAAAAATGCCTTTTTTGCACCTGTTTTGCAGTTGCTATTCCATAGGCTTTGCAAATGCATTACTCTCTACTTACCTATAACTGTAGTCTTCTCGTTGCAGCGCTAACATGAGATTGCTGTAATGGATATTTTCTCACGCCGCCCAATGAGGGTGGTGATCATTACGCTGGCCGGTGATGAATTGAGGAGCAGGGTTTTAATCCTACAGATGGATGATGCCAGTGAATAGGTTTCGACAGGTGTGTGACTGTGTGAGGGAGGTCTGGCAGTGTGGCTGGCTGGGGCCGACTGATGGGCTGGGAGAGAGAGGGGGGCCTGAAGATGAGGAGAGACTCCACTCACCCCCCTGGGTGGATTGACCACAATCCCCTCATTGGTGCTCTCTGTCTCTGTCCCCCTCTATCTCTTTCTCTCTCTCTCTCTCTCTCTCTCCCGTTCTCTCTCTTTCTCTCTGTCTCTCTCACCGTGTCAGCTCATCTGCTCATCAAAATGGCCCGTCATTGAGTTTTGATTCAAAATGTTATGTTTTACTAGAATCAGTCTATTGGTGAATCCTCCTGACAGATACAGTGAGGGAAAAAAGTATTTGATCCCCTGCTGATTTTGTACGTTTGCCCACTGACAAAGAAATGATCAGTCTATAATTTTAATGGTAGGTTTATTTGAACAGTGAGAGACAGAATCACAACCAAAAAATCCAGAAAAACGCATGTCAGAAAATGTTATACATTTATTTGCATTTTAATGAGGGGAATAAGTATTTGACCCCCTCTCAATCAGAAAGATTTCTGTCTCCCAGGTGTCTTTTATACAGGTAACAAGATGAGATTAGGAGCACACTCTTAAAGGGAGTGCTCCTAATCTCAGTTTGTTACCTGTATAAAAGACACCTGTCCATAGAAGCAATCAATCAGATTCCAAACTCTCCACCATGGCCAAGACCAAAGAGCTCTCCAAGGATGTCAGGGACAAGATTGTAGACCTACACAATGCTGGAATGGGCTACAAGACCATCGCCAAGCAGCTTGGTGAGAAGGTGACAACAGTTGGTGCGATTATTCGCAAATGGAAGAAACACAAAATAACTGTCAATCTCCCTTGGCCTGGGGCTCCATGCAAGATCTCACCTCATGTAGTTGCAATGATCATGAGAACGGTGAGGAATCAGCCCAGAACTACACGGGAGGATCTTGTCAATGATCTCAAGGCAGCTGGGACCATAGTCACCAAGAAAACAATTGGTAACACACTACGCCGTGAAGGACTGAATTCCTGCAGCGCCCGCAAGGTCCCCCTGCTCAAGAAAGCATATATACAGGCCTGTCTGAAGTTTGCCAATGAACATCTGAATGATTCAGAGGAGAACTGGGTGAAAGTGTTGTGGTCAGATGAGACCAAAATTGAGCTCTTTGGCATCAACTCGCTGTGTTTGGAGGAGGAGGAATGCTGCCTATGTCCCCAGGAACACCATCCCCACCGTCAAACATGGAGGTGGAAACATTATGCTTTGGGGATGTTTTTCTGCTAAGGGGACAGGACAACTTCACCGCATCAAAGGGACGATGGACGGGGCCATGTACCGTCAAATCTTGAGTGAGAACCTCCTTCCCTCAGCCAGGGCATTGAAAATGGGTCGTGGATGGGTATTCCAGCATGACAATGTCCCAAAACACACGGCCAAGGCAACAAAGGAGTGGCTCAAGAAGAGGCACATTAAGGTCCTGGAGTGGCCTAGCCAGTCTCCAGACCTTAATCCCATAGAAAATCTGTGGAGGGAGCTGAAGGTTCGAGTTGCCAAACATCAGCCTCGAAACCTTAATGACTTGGAGAAGATCTGCAAAGAGGAGTGGAACAAAATCCCTCCTGAGATGTGTGCAAACCTGGTGGCCAACTACAAGAAACGTCTGACCTCTGTGATTGCCAACAAGGGTTTTACCACCAAGTACTAAGTCATGTTTTGCAGAGGAGTCAAATACTTATTTCCCTCATTAAAATGCAAATCAATTTATAACATTTTTGACATTTGTTTGTTGTTATTCTCTCTCACACTGTTCAAATAAACCTACCATTAAAATTATAGACTGATCATGTCTTTGTCCGTGGGCAAATGTACAAAATCAGCAGGGGATCAAATACTTTTTTCCCTCACTGTATATCACCGTCTTCCTGCCTGAATTTCCATTTTATTTTCTCCTTGGCAGACCTGGCTAAGAAGCTACATCAAGCTGTTCCAGACCCCATGTCAGCGTTGTGGGAAGTTCCTGCAGGAGGGCCTTCCCCCGACCTGGAGAGACTTTCGCACCCTGGAGGCCTTCCACGACACGTGTAGGCAATGAGGAAACAGAGGGGAAAGGTTCCATTGGAAACTATTCTGACACCCCATCTAATAAGACATGGCAAGACTTCACCTGCTCTTCAACCTCTGCCTACACTGTGCATGTAGAGCAACAACACTGTTGTTTATAGACTGTCTGTCACTGCCTGGTAGACCGCCCACTGTGTAGGATGATGTCATATTAATGAGTCTACTTACATTTAACCCAATCTCACACAGCTGTCCAAATGTTTGCCATATAGTAAATTGTTCAGTGCTCCTGCTCCAGTCCCCTGGTTGTGCTGAACCTTTTTATTTAGCTTCCACCCACTCTCCAAATAATAATAATACAAAAAAGTTATTTTGCAGCAAAGTTAGAGCGAACATATTCATGCCCCAAATATTGTGTAGTTTTTTGGCATTGTATTGTATCCCTTTTGTATAGGAGCTGGGTTTAATATTTCATGAGCCAATGTGGATATGTGGAAGAAAATTGCTTTTTTGTTAGGTGGGAGTTAAAAAAGTGAACTTCTGTAAGTAGGACAGGACCCTTTATGTATTTAGATGGCAAGGGAAGGGAATTGTTCATTTTGTAAAATTAGGCGCCAGCCTTTTTGTACACTTTCAAAAGAAATCTGTCCTTTTATAACCATTGTCTAAATAAAGTATAGAATTGGTTTAATAGCCATCAGTGTCATCTTAAGGATGGAGGAAATGGTCTTGCCAATTCATAACACAACCAAATATGAATACTTTTGAACATCTCTAGTCTTGTTCATCAACTTTTAGATAGACATTACCCATGCATTTCATCATTCGTGGGGCTCTTTGTGACTCTGAGCAGCAGTTTTTGTCAAGGATCCTTGGCTCATTGTCAAAGAGCATACAGTTCATAGTCAAATGCAGTGTACATTTTTTGGACTACACGCAACACTGACATTCTGAACCAAGGTATTTTAAGTCACGGATACACCGCATACAAGATTCTCTCCTTAACTAAAAACTTTGTTGCCCACTTTTGAGAAAAATAACATGAGCTTACAAGAGTGGTTCAGATTGCATGAAGCATGACATTGGAATGGGCCTTTGTTTAGTAACCTTTCCAGTACAATACGGACGTCATGCTGTGCCTCTACTGTACAGGTTCCCTTCTGGCTTTCCAGCTCTGAATTATTGATTTTGTTTATGTTACTTTGTACAATCAGCAACTGGAAGAGCTAGTCAGATTAAGCAGAATAGGAATAATGGTGATAAAAGCATACTGTTAGTGTCCATCTCCTCCATAGGACAGCAGGACAGGACCGTGTGTATGTGTCCGTCTGCCTGTTTTGTCCATCCGTCCACAAGAAGTGGTCAAAGCTCCGTTCAGAGAAGCTCCACGCACCCCTTCCCTCCAATTTATTTGCTGTGTGAAATGCCCACCGGGCCTTCGTCAGAGTGTAATAGTGGGATTGATGGGCAGAGGAGGGCGATGTGGGGAAAAGATAAATACCAGGGCAGAGACGCTAAAGAAAGCACAGCTGATTAATTCCCTCTAGTCTAGTGTACAGTCAAGCCCTGTGTAGCCCACTTGTTCTTATTCTCTCTCTCAATTATCTTAGCATTCTTACAATGTTCAACTTATAGTCTGTACAGAAATATTTTTGCTATTTTCACAACCAGAATTATTATTCCAACCTCATAGTGTGGAAATATACACTGCTCAAAAAAATAAAGGGAACACTAAAATAACACATCCTAGATCTGAATGAATGAAATAATCTTATTAAATACTTTTTTCTTTACATAGTTGAATGTGTTGACAACAAAATAACACAAAAATTATCAATGGAAATCAAATTTATCAACCCATGGAGATCTGGATTTGGAGTCACCCTCAAAATTAAAGTGGAAAACCACACTACAGGCTGATCCAACTTTGATGTAATGTCCTTAAAACAAGTCAAAATGAGGCTCAGTAGTGTGTGTGGCCTCCACATTTTTACATTTACATTTTAGTCATTTAGCAGACGCTCTTATCCAGAGCGACTTACAGGAGCAATTAGGGTTAAGTGCCTTGCTCAAGGGCACATTTACGTCATTTAGCGACGCTCTTATCAAGAGCGACTCACAAATTGGTGCATTCACCCTATAGCCAGTGGGATAACCACTTTACAAAAAAAAAAATTTTTGGGGGGGGGGGGGGTAGAAGGATTACTTTATCCTATCCCAGGTATTCCTTAAAGAGGTGGGGTTTCAAATGTCTCCGGAAGGTGGTGAGTGACTCCGCTGTCCTGGCGTCGTGAGGGAGCTTGTTCCACCATTGGGGTGCCAGAGCAGCGAACAGTTTTGACTGGGCTGAGCGGGAACTATGCTTCCGCAGAGGAAGGGGAGCCAGCAGGCCAGAGGTGGATGAACGCAATGCCCTCGTTTGGGTGTAGGGACTGATCAGAGCCCGAAGGTACAGAGGTGCCGTTCCCCTCACTGCTCCATAGGCAAGCACCATGGTCTTGTAACGGATGCGAGCTTCAACTGGAAGCCAGTGGAGTGTGCGGATGAGGGTGGTGAAGTGAGAGAACTTGGGAAGGTTGAACACCAGACGGGCTGCGGTGTTCTGGATGAGTTGTAGGGGTTTCATGGCACAGGCAGGGAGGCCAGCCAACAGCGAGTTGCAGTAATCCAGACGGGAGATGACAAGTGCCTGGATTAGGACCTGTGCCGCTTCCTGTGTAAGGCAGGGTCGTACTCTCCGAATGTTGTAGAGCATGAACCTGCAGGAGCGGGTCACCGCCTTGATGTTAGCGGAGAACGACAGGGTGTTGTCCAGGGTCACGCCAAGGCTCTTCGCACTCTGGGAGGAGGACACAACGGAGTTGTCAACCGTGATGGCGAGATCATGGAACGGGCAGTCCTTCCCCGGGAGGAAGAGCAGCTCCGTCTTGCCAGGGTTCAGCTTGAGGAGGTGATCCGTCATCCATACTGATATGTCTGCCAGACATGCAGAGATGCGATTCGCCACCTGGTTATCAGAAGGGGGAAAGGAGAAGATTAGTTGTGTATCGTCAGCGTAGCAATGATAGGAGAGGCCATGTGAGGATATGACAGAGCCAAGTGACTTGGTGTATAGGGAGAAAAGGAGAGGGCCTAGAACTGAGCCCTGGGGGACACCAGTGGTGAGAGCACGTGGTGCTGAGACAGCTTCTCGCCACGCCACTTGGTAGGAGCGACCGGTCAGGTAGGACGCAATCCAAGAGTGAGCCGCGCCGGAGATGCCCAGCTCGGAGAGGGTGGAGAGGAGGATCTGATGGTTCACAGTATCAAAGGCAGCAGACAGGTCTAGAAGGACAAGAGCAGAGGAGAGAGAGTTAGCTTTAGCAGTGCGGAGAGCCTCCGTGACACAGAGAAGAGCAGTCTCAGTTGAATGACCAGTCCTGAAACCTGACTGGTTTGGATCAAGAAGGTCATTCTGAGAGAGATAGCAAGAGAGTTGGCTAAAGACGGCACGCTCAATAGTTTTGGAAAGAAAAGAAAGAAGGGATACTGGTCTGTAGTTGTTGACATCAGTGGGATCGAGTGTTGGTTTTTTGAGAAGGGGAGCAACTCTCGCTCTCTTGAAGACGGAAGGGACATGGCCAGCGGTCAAGGATGAGTTGATCAGCGAGGTGAGGTAGGGGAGAAGGTCACCGGAGATGGTCTGGAGAAGAGAGGAGGGGATGGGGTCAAGCGGGCAGGTTGTTGGGCGGCCTGCAGTCACAAGTCGCAGGATTTTATCTGGAGAGAGAGGGGAGAAAGAAGTCAAAGCATAGGGTAGGGCAGTGTGAGTAGGACCAGCAGTGTCATTAGACTTAACAAACGAGGATCAGATGTCGTCAACCTTCTTTTCAAAGTGGTTGACGAAGTCATCCACAGAGAGAGAGGAGGGGGGGGGGGATTCAGTAGGGAGGAAAATGTGGCAAAGAGCTTCCTAGGGTTACAGGCAGATGCTTGGAATTTAGAGTGGTAGAAAGTGGCCTTAGCAGCAGAAACAGATGAAGAAAATGTAGAGAGGAGGGAGTGAAAAGATGCCAGGTCGGCAGGGAGTTTAGTTTTCTTCCATTTCCGCTCCGCTGCCCGGAGCTCTGTTCTGTGAGCTCGCAATGAGTCATCAAGCCACGGAGCTGGAGGGGAGGACCGAGCCGGCCGGGAGGATAGGGGACACAGAGAGTCAAAGGATGCAGAAAGGGAGGAGAGGAGGGTTGAGGAGGCAGAATCAGGAGATTGGAGGGAGAAGGATTGAGCAGAGGGAAGAGATGATAGGATGGAAGAGGAGAGAGTAGTGGGAGAGAGAGAGCGAAGGTTGCGGCGGCGCATTACCATCTGTGTAGGGGCAGAGTGAGTAGTGTTGGAGGAGAGCGAGAGAGAAAAGGAAACAGTGGTAATCCATGTTTCCGTCAGCGCCAGGAAGTCGAGGGACTGGAGGTTAGCATAGGCTGGGATGAAGTCAGCTTTGTTGGCAGCAGAACGGCAGTTCCAGAGGCTGCCTGAGACCTGGAACTCCAGGTGTGGGGTGCGTGCAGGGACCACCAGGTTAGAGAGGCAGCAGCCACGCGGTGTGAGGCGTTTGTGTAGCCTGTGCAGAGAGGAGAGAACAGGGATAGGCAGAGGCATAGCTGACAGGCTGTAGCAAATGGCTACAATAATGCAGAGGAGATCGGAATGAAATGAACTAAACATCTGGAAGAGGAGAGAGCAGGGCCTCCCTCACCAAAACTTCCACCTCAGAAACTATAATTGTTTCACTGAACCACCCGAACAAAAACTCTCCCAACTTCCACCTTTAGAAATCAGAATTGTTGTGAACCACAGCGGTTCAATGTTTAAAGGAGTAGACTCAACCCACTTTATTCAGCTAGCTAACTATGACACCATAGCTAACTAGCATGCTAGCATCCAATAACACACAGTTTAGCACCAACACTTGGTCACAACAAACCACCAATAGTGTGTTAACACACTAAGCAGATAATTCGTGTCCGTGTCTAGTTCCTTTCATAACGCAGCAATAATTAAACGTTGGCTAGCTTAGCACAAATATATTGTATTTAGCTGCCACAGTACAGCACACAATGGCTACTGTGTTGACTCGGTTCGAAAGACGGCTAGCTAGCTAGCTTCGTGCTACACCGAAGACAATGCCAACCTACAGTAACTACCCACAACAGCCCACGATGCCTAACTATGACACCATAGCTAACTAGCATGCTAGCATCCAATAACACACAGTTTAGCACCAATACTTGGTTACAACAGACTACCAATAGTGTGTTAACACACTAAACAGATCATTCGTGTCCGTGTCTAGTTCCTTTCATAACGCAGCAATAATTAAACGTTGGCTAGCTAGCATACGTATATTGTATTTAGCTACTACAGTACAGTTAGCTGGTCGTGTTGGCTAGCTAGCAATGGCCACTGTGTTGACTTTGTTTGAAGAACGGCTAGCTAGCTAGCTTCGTGCTAGACCCGGCACCGCCGAAAAACAATGCTAACCTACAGTAACTACCCACAACAGCCCACGATGCCTAACTATGACGCCATAGCTAACTAGCATGCTAGCATCCAATAACACACAGTTTAGCACCAATACTTGGTTACAACAAACTACCAATAGTGTGTTAACACACTAAACAGATAATTTGTGTCCGTGTCTAGTTCCTTTCATAACGCAGCAAAAATTAAACGTTGGCTAGCTAGCACATTAACATTGGAAACAACTCTCCACCGTTGCTAAACGTTACCAGTAGCTACCCGCTAGCTAGCTAGCCTCGTGCTTTATCCGGGCTCCGCCGTAAACAATACTTACCTACAATAATTACCTACGGAAACCTACAATAACTACCTAAATAAACTACCTACAATACCTAACTACAACTACCTACCTACGATCAAATGCATGGTTTAAGCTTTACTCAACACCATATAAGAAGCCAAGCTTACCTCAAGCTTACCTCCTGCTAGAGAAAACACAACCTCTCCCGACCACAGCTCCGAACTCCACGTGCCTGTATGACCTCCCTACAACGCCTGGCCATGCTCCTGATGAGGTGGGGGATGGTCTCCTGAGGGATCTCCTCCCAGACCTGGACTAAAGCATCCGCCAACTCCTGGACAGTCTGTGGTGCAACGTGGCGTTGGTGGATGGAGCGAGACATGATGTCCCAGATGTGCTCAATTGGATTCAGGTCTGGGGAACGGGCGGGCCAGTCCATAGCATCAATGCCTTCCTCTTGCAGGAACTGCTGACACACTCCAGCCACATGAGGTCTAGCATTGTCTTGCATTAGGAGGAATCCAGGGCCAACCGCACCAGCATATGGTCTCACAAGGGGTCTGAGGATCTCATCTCGGTACCTAATGGCAGTCAGGCTACCTCTGCCGAGCACATGGAGGGCTGTGCGGCCCCCCAAAGAAATGCCACCCCACACCATGACTGACCCACCGCCAAACCGGTCATGCTGGAGGATGTTGCAGGCAGCAGAACGTTCTCCATGGCGTCTCCAGACTCTGTCACGTCTGTCACGTGCTCAGTGTGAACCTGCTTTCATCTGTGAAGAGCACAGGGCGCCAGTGGCGAATTTGCCAATCTTGGTGTTCTCTGGCAAATGCCAAACGTCCTGCATGGTGTTGGGCTGTAAGCACAACCCCCACCTGTGGACGTCGGGCCCTCATACCACCCTCATGGAGTCTGTTTCTGACCGTTTGAGCAAACACATGCACATTTGTGGCCTGCTGGAGGTCATTTTGCAGGGCTCTGGCAGTGCTCCTCCTGCTCCTCCTTGCACAAAGGCGGAGGTAGCAGTCCTGCTGTTGGGTTGTTGCCCTCCTACGGCCTCCTCCACGTCTCCTGATGTACTGGCCTGTCTCCTGGTAGCGCCTCCATGCTCTGGACACTACGCTGACAGACACAGCAAACCTTCTTGCCACAGCTCGCATTGATGTGCCATCCTGGATGAGCTGCACTACCTGAGCCACTTGTGTGGGTTGTAGACTCCGTCTCATGCTACCACTAGAATGAAAGCACCGCCAGCATTCAAAAGTGACCAAAACATCAGCCAGGAAGCATAGGAACTGAGAAGTGGTCTGTGGTCACCACCTGCAAAACCAGTCCTTTATTGGGGGTGTCTTGCTAATTGCCTATAATTTCCACCTGTTGTCTATTCCATTTGCACAACAGCATGTGAAATGTATTGTCAATCAGTGTTGCTTCCTAAGTGGACAGTTTGATTTCACAGAAGTGTGATTGACTTGGAGTTACATTGTGTTGTTTAAGTGTTCCCTTTATTTTTTTGAGCAGTGTATATAAAACACAGGAAAATCACGTTTTTGATTGCACTGGGCCTTTAACAAAGACCAGAACTAGATGGAGAGATGAGTGTGATATACAGAGGAAAGTGGCAAGTGGTGGACCTGGGGATAGAACCCCTTCCTCTGGTGCCATTGTTTAGTCTGGAGTCTAACACTACCATTAGACCAGACTCTGGCACACTGGGTTGCTATACTTGAAAAACATGGGCATGTGAATGTCATTTTATGTTTGGAAAACAGACTTACTCCTAATAATGAAAACATCAAATGGTACAGTATATTACGATAGTTTGCACTAACTGGTGTTGCAATCTGACTGTTGTCTGACTGAACACCAGAAGAATACTTCTCTAGTGAAAGTTTGACTATTTTGGTAACCCTGTTAAAAAACATCACCAAGGTAACAACTGCTCCAAATGTTCTACATCTTAAATAATTTCTTAGCATTATGTTATATTCCACTAAACTGCACAGAGGAATATTCCGTGAAATAATTGTTTATTTTGTCTTACCACTTTGCTGATGATGAATTTGTGTGTGTTATTTCTGCAAACCCCATGTCACAATCTGCTCCCAACCTGAGTATTCAAACAAATGAATTATTCAGGATGTTTACCTGCCCCCATTCTGACTTCTGTCCCTCTCTGTAATGAGAGAGAACTCTAAAAGCACTTGTGGGAGAAGCTACACTAACAATTCATTTCCAATATTTTACCTAGGTTCCCAGTTCCCAGAAACTTTTGATTAGAACTGTTTCACTTTTACTCAAGTTTCCAAGTAGTACGATTAGTTTGTGTCGTCATTCATCAGTATTTCCCATAGTGATTGGCCACATAGATAGAACTCTACTCAGTGTTTGGGAGATAGACTCATCCTACCCGCCACTGTGGAAAAAAGAAACTTAATGGAGAAGTGTGTGTTTTCATGGATGGTTTTGATCAAGTTCATTAAGTTGAAGTGGTACCTGTAGCCAGAGGAGTTCCCCTTTCAGAGTGTTCTATAGCAGTTGCTAAGGTGTAATTATATGAGTTTACATGCACAAGGAGTCGTAGCAAACAACTAACAAGCTAACTATATACATGTAACTGCCAAAATAAAGGAAACACCAACATAAAGCGTCTTAATAGGATTTTGGGCCACCACGAGCCAGAACAGCTTCAATGCATCTTGGCATAGATTCTACAATTGTCTGGAACTCTATTAGAGGGATGCGACACCATTCTTCCATAAGGAACTCGTTTTGTTGATTGTGGTGGAAAACACTGTCTCAGGCGCCTCTCCAGAATCTCTAATAAGTGTTCAATTGGGTTGAGATCTGGTGAATGAGACAGCCATGGCATATGGTTTACATCGTTTTAATCAAACCATTCAGTGTCCACTCGTGCCCTGTGGATGGGGGCATAGCCATGGTAGCCAAAATCATGGCCTGCCCAGCATTTTTATACATAACCTTAAGCATGATGGGATGTTAATTGCTTAATTAACTCAGGAACCACACCTGTGTGGAAGCACCTGTTTTCAATATACTTTGTATCCTTCATTTACTCAAGTATTTCCATTATTTTGGCTGTTACCTGTAGCTTCCAGTAGGGAATTCTAAACTTCATAATGGATAGACACTTGGGCGAAGTCTTGGGCACTTAATAAACGTTTTCCTCAATAGAACATGTTTTCGTGTAACTAAGAGTCTTGTTTCGTCCAACCACTATATTTCCATTAGCCTCCCCGTTTACTTTGTTACCCGTTCGTGCTGCATTTCTTCCTGGTTTAACCCCTCCCACTCTCTCCCCCTCCTGTGTGTATGCCTGTCCCCCCCTCCTCTGCTGTGCCCTCCTCCCCCTCCTCCCTGGACCGTGTCCTCATGATCCCACCCACCCCCAGCCCACCTCGTTACCCCCAGCCCCCCCCACCTCAGACATGTTCCCTTCGGAACGCCTAATTACTGCTCCCAAACACTGCTTACGATTGATAACAAGTGCTGGTGTTGCCCTCCCCTCGATCCACTGTGAGTCTGAAAGAAGAACCAGAGCAGGGCGTAAGGTGTGTAGCTAGCATCGTTGCTGTATGACTGGTGTCTGCAAAGCCAACGGTGCCCCGTGCCGTAAGTCCCTCCCCTGGGTTGATGTAAAGTTAGACAGATTAGGGCCTGCACAGTTTTCAGTCCACACACTGGTAGTTAAGATTAAGACTACTCAATTCTCCTTACAGTCCAAGGATTCACGATCCAAATACACGCTATATTGAAATGTGTTTTATTAAGTAAGAAAAAGTAGTTTAATAAAGTTCTCCCTCGCCATTAAAATGGAAACTGACAGCATAATAGAAGAAAAGCTAAGTCTATGTTAAAGGTTGTCATAAACCTATTGAACAGACACCCTGACATTTCTTAATTACAGTGGAGACTTTTTCCCATGGTCTCCCATTCTGCCTGCATTACTGAGTAGAGAGAGAGAGGGGTGGTGGAAGGTAAAATGAGAAGTTCTGCGTAAGAGGTCGGGTGTTGTCCCGGGAGACAGATGGTGATGAGTTCCTCTTGGTGCCAGGTTTTTTTTGGACGGGCTCCATTCACACAGCCCTAGGCGTATGTAGGAGGTGCGTACACTGGGATCGGCCTCAGCAGTGGAGGCTACATTCACGTCCCATCTGTTCCTCGGCATCACTACCAGATCCCCAACTAGCACTGTGTTATCAGCAGGACTCCGGGCTCACATCATCACACCTGATTCCTTCCCTCTCTCTGGTCGCGGAATGGTCACGTTTCGAACCGTGAACCAAACCACACCACAGTAAGGATTGTATATCAGCATGTTTGAATAGAATGTTACAGCGACACATTTGTATGGCATTCAAATCATGAATAGCCAAGCACCAGAGGTGGTGACACAACAGCCCTGAAAGCTCTGAATCAGATGCTCTACTGGCTCCTGGACAGAAATACTGTAGAATTGTATCCTATTCCATAACAGATGGTGAAACTTCCGTAGAGAAACAAAAGTCAAGTTCAAGATGCACAGTATTAGGGAGAAAGGCAGATTGAGATCAAATCTAACCCAGAAGTTTGCAGCAGCTAAGCAAGAGGTAGCCTTACAATCAAATTCACTTTTACGTGATGTGTATGTTTGTATTGAGTCTATGGGACCCAGGACTCCCTGGTAAACATGCAGTATATATATATATTATGAAGTACTTAAACTTTATACAGTGTAAATGTTATGCCTATGATTAACTTGGAGGGCTGGGAGATAAAAAAGAAAAGCACAATGATATGATTAGACAGGATTATCATGGAACAAGTTTGCAATAAGAGATGTACTGCCCTGATGAACCCCACATATTCAAATATTCATGATAGTCATCCAATGAAATATCAACTCCAGAGCATTGTTCATTCAATGATGTCATTGTATTATATCTATGCAAATGTACTGTTCTAAAGTGCTACAGCATTTTAATGTCAGTTTCTTTATTTGGAGGCAGTGCTTTAATGTGATATTTAATATAATTAAATTTGCTTCAGAGAAGAATGCTTTATTCCTAGATGTGTTTAGTGTGCACCAGTCTTCTAATTCATTGATAATTTAGTTTTTTTAGAGTCATCATCAGTTCAGTAAATTAAGGCAAAAACACATAGGCTTACAGATTTGGAGGAATGAAACTCAGGCCCTATTGTGATAATTGAATACTATACGGAACAAAAATATAAACGCAACATGTAAGGTGTTGGTCTAATGCTTCATGAGCTGAAATAAAAGATCCCAGAAATGTTCCATATGCACAAAAAGCTTATTTCTCTCAAATTCTGTGCACAAATTTGTTTACATCCCTGTTAGTCAGTATTTCTCCTTTGCCAAGATAATCCATCCACCTGACAGGTGTGGCATATCAAGAAGCTGATTAAACAGCATGAACTTAACACAGGTGCACCTTGTGCTGGGGACAATAAAAGGCCACTCTAAAATGTGCAGTTTTGTCACACAACACAATGCCACAGATGTCTCAAGTTTTGAGGGAGAGTGCAATTGGCATGCTGCCTGCAGGAACGTCCACCAGAGCTGTTGCCAGATAATTTCATGTTCATTTCTCCAACGAGAATTTGGCAGTACATCCAACCAGCCTCACAAGCGCAGACCATGTGTAACCACGCCAGCCCAGGACCTCCACATCCGGCTTCTTCACCTGAGGGATCATCTGAGACCAGCCACCCGGACAGCTGATGAAACTGAGGAGTATTCCTGTCTGTAATAAAGCCCTTTTGTGGGGAAAAACTCATTCTGATTGGCTGGGCCTGGCTTCCCAGTGGGTAGGCCTGGCTCCCAAGTGGGTGGGCCTATGCCCTCCCAGGCCCACCCATGGCTGCGCCCCTGCCCAGTCATGTGAAATCCATAGATTAAGGCCTAATACATTTATTTTAATTGACTGATTTCCTTATATGAACTGTAATTTAGTAAAATCGTTGAAATTGTTACATGTTACTTTTATATTTTTGTTCAGTATATTTGTTGTTCCTTCTAGTTCCTACTAAACAAACAAGGAAACTAGAATAGCATCAAAAAAGTCCTACAATCAATGTGCAATACATTATTCCCCCATTCTCTTCCTTCTGGGAGCATTTCCTGACTGGTCGAAGCCTCTAAAGTGAATTCAGCTACAGTATCAGTAGCGTGAGCGGCAGAGCGTTATTAAACGCAGCACAGTAAGGGCAGCTACAGCCCCCGGTGGTAAACACATCTTGAAATCTGGATTGAAGATTAGCAGAAGGTCACTGAGGTCAGAAGATGTATTGATAATCTCATTAAATGCAAATATTAAAATAGATGTTTGTATCAGAGTTGCAGCTTGAAAGTGCTGCTACGGGGTCCATAAGGGGTTAATTATGTGAATTGTATTGATGTTGGGCTCTCTGACAAGTGTTAACTGATTTTCTGTCCCTGGCAGAATTTTTGTGCTTGTTAATCCATTGGAGTCAGATCGTAATGGGGCTCAGTAGGTATTGGTCATCGCTAGCGGGATGCTAATGAGGGCCGGCTAATACGTTTTTGCTTTATAAGCCAATCAATGCATGCTGCAGCTGGCAGCCTGCTGTGACCCAGGAAGCTAGCAGTGCCGTAAGAAACTGTGAGACTGGCCCCAGGTTCAAAACCTCCCAGTTACCCACCCTCTAGTGCCAGGCCTATTTCTCTGTTCCCATTCCAACAAAATAACTCATTTTAATACGTTTCGTTATTTGTCTGACCCCAGTAAGACTAGCTGTCGCCATTGGCATCGGCTAATGAGGATCCTAATAAATCAAATCAAATATAGACAGTTGAATTGATATCAGATAATCCAAGATAAATTATACTTGCAAATTATTATTTATTTCAAGCAGGTTTCATTGACCACTTGTCATGTGATAAATTTACCATGGCACTAAATTACATGCAAAATCAAGGGATATATTATATATTTTTTAAATACTGCATAATTTACAAACTGTGGCTTTAAACATTTATTCTCAAGGGCTTTTGGGTTTGCCAAGTGCATTACTCTTAGGTACACATTGATAGTTTCGAGGCAATACATTAGTACTTTTTGAAAACTCTCAGAAGAATATTGTTACTCAATCTTGTTTTCCACACCGCAGCCTGCTACCAGAGAGCACAGATCTGTTAAAAAGAATGGCTTTAATCCCTGAACTGACAGGCAGGAAGAGGAAGGCGAGGAATTCATCTCGGAGATCCCAAATAAAAACAACCGATCAATAACCGGCCCTGTTGGATTAAATCATAGCTGGGGAGAGGGCCGTTCAGTCCACATTACGGACTAATCTGTATCCCTAAAACCATATGTGTTTCACAGGGCCAGGGGGTGCTGGACTCTTCAAACACATGCAGGGAACATCTGCTGAGTCCGCTGGTTCTCCTATACAAAGACATGGACATGCAGAAAAGGTAGAGCTCAGCTCACATTGAACTTGCCACATATAAACCCTCAGATCACATCCACAGACGGTGGGTGGATTGGGGATGAGCTTCACAGGTGCAGTCCCTGAGCCATAGCACATAGACTTGTCCTCACAGGGGCATGGTGCCTGTTCAAACTGAGGGCCACAGCCACAGGCCCCTCAGTTGTATCCACCTGTACACTGAAAATATAGAATATATTGTTTGTTTTACATGTATATATTCAAAGGTTGAATTTGGCCATCACTACCCCTTCAAAACATTTGGTGCATGAAGCTTCTGATCCCCTACCCTAGAGACGTCAAGCATCTAATGTGTACAGTTTTAATGGGCATGGCAGCCCTGCCCTACCCTACTCTGCCCCCTCTCATCCTAATGGAATGGATATGATGGGACGCTAAAAGGTCTGATAGAGTTCATGGAATTCAATAATTTAACTTGATGAAATCGAATTCGTTGAGCAAGATCATGTATGACCTTTACTCAAAATGAATAATGCATTCAATGTTTATTTGATGCTCATTATCAAATTCTATTACTTTTTCTCTGTATTACTATTACTTTCTCTGAGTAGAGAGGATGTTCACAAAGGCGTTGTACTTTGTTGATTAGTCAAAAAGCATCTTTACTCACATACATTATACAATTACTAGAAATTGCAAAGTTTAATTTCTAAGCAAATCAAAATTATTAAATCTATCAACATCATCAAGTAAGAGGTGACAACCTATTATTACATTAAGTTTGATCATAAAACCTTGTTTATCGGTATTAATATGCAGTATTCATTTGTAAAGATAAATAAAAAATACCACGTTTTTATTTGTTTAGAATAATTTTTGCTGGGGGGTTTACAGGTACAATATCAATTTCAATTCATATTATCAGTTCATATACAGTGGGGAAAAAAAGTATTTAGTCAGCCACCAATTGTGCAAGTTCTCCCACTTAAAAAGATGAGAGAGGCCTGTAATTTTCATCATAGGTACACGTCAACTATGACAGAGAAATGGAGAGAAAAAAATCCAGAAAATCACATTGTAGTATTTTTTATGAATTTATTTGCAAATTATGGTGGAAAATAAGTATTTGGTCACCTACAAACAAGCAAGATTTCTGGCTCTCACAGACCTGTAACTTCTTCTTTAAGAGGCTCCTCTGTCCTCCACTCGTTACCTGTATTAATGGCACCTGTTTGAACTTGTTATCAGTATAAAAGACACCTGTCCACAACCTCAAACAGTCACACTCCAAACTCCACTATGGCCAAGACCAAAGAGCTGTCAAAGGACACCAGAAACAAAATTGTAGACCTGCACCAGGCTGGGAAGACTGAATCTGCAATAGGTAAGCAGCTTGGTTTGAAGAAATCCACTGTGGGAGCAATTATTAGGAAATGGAAGACATACAAGACCACTGATAATCTCCCTCGATCTAGGGCTCCACGCAAGATCTCACCCCGTGGGGTCAAAATGATCACAAGATCGCAAAAATCCCAGAACCACACGGGGGGACCTAGTGAATGACCTGCAGAGAGCTGGGACCAAAGTAACAAAGCCTACCATCAGTAACACACTACGCCGCCAGGGACTCAAATCCTGCAGTGCCAGACGTGTCCCCCTGCTTAAGCCAGTACATGTCCAGGCCCGTCTGAAGTTTGCTAGAGTGCATTTGGATGATCCAGAAGAGGATTGGGAGAATGTCATATGGTCAGATGAAACCAAAATATAACGTTTTGGTAAAAACTCAACTCGTCGTGTTTGGAGGACAAAGAATGCTGAGTTGCATCCAAAGAACACCATACCTACTGTGAAGCATGGGGGTGGAAACATCATGCTTTGGGGCTGTTTTTCTGCAAAGGGACCAGGACGACTGATCCGTGTAAAGGAAAGAATGAATGGGGCCATGTATCGTGAGATTTTGAGTGAAAACCTCCTTCCATCAGCAAGGGCATTGAAGATGAAACGTGGCTGGGTCTTTCAGCATGACAATGATCCCAAACACACCGCCCGGGCAACGAAGGAGTGGCTTCGTAAGAAACATTTCAAGGTCCTGGAGTGGCCTAGCCAGTCTCCAGATCTCAACCCCATAGAAAATCTTTGGAGGGAGTTGAAAGTCCGTGTTGCCCAGCGACTGCCCCAAAACATCACTGCTCTAGAGGAGATCTGCATGGAGGAATGGGCCAAAATACCAGCAACAGTGTGTGAAAACCTTGTGAAGACTTACAGAAAACTTTTGACCCGTGTCATTGCCAACAAAGGGTATATAACAAAGTATTGAGAAACTTTTGTTATTGACCAAATACGTATTTTCCACCATAATTTGCAAATAAATTCATTAAAAATCCTACAAATGTGATTTTCTGGATTTTTTTCCTCATTTTGTCTGTCATAGTTGACGTGTACCTATGATGAAAATGACAGGCCTCTCTCATCTTTTTAAGTGGGAGAACTTGCACAATTGGTGGCTGACTAAATACTTTTTTCCCCCACTGTAACATCTACCCGTGGGCTGACATTCAAAAGAAAAACAAAAGTAATAAATACATAGAGAAATTATCATATTGATCGAATAGGATTTTGTAATAGTAAAATAGGTCTGTAAAGAAAAATAATCAAAAAGAAGTCGGCCTACTCCAATGTTCAGCAATAATAATAATAATAATAATAATAATAATAATAATGTTCCTTTTACCCAATTGAGGGGGTGTCCTCATCATTGTCTTATGCTGAGGGCAGCATCATAGCCATAGGCTAGGCTGTGTGACTGTGCATGGATAGCATACCTGAACGTTGAGCCAGTCAAATTGGGGTTAGCCTAGATGTGTCGGCATGGGACCCAGCTTCTCCTGCCCAAATAGTTCATAGAAAAGATTGCTCATGAAGGATGTTGGGTTGCCCACTTCGACACCAGTTTCAAGTCCTGTGACCCGCACATTGAATTTAAGGGAATAATTTTCGAGTGATTCTGTTTTATTTTTTTGGAGCTTAGCTCGCACTGTTTTCAGTTCATGGAGTCGCCCCTCTGTCACATTGGCCACAGTCTCCAAACGTTCCACTTTAGTTAAGTAGGTATCTACTTTAGAAGTGAGCAGTGCAACTTTTAGATAATAAAGCATTTGACCTTTCTATTGGGTTAACGATGGAGGATTGGTTCCAGTTTTTAAGTATACGTTTTTTAAAGATGATTGATGAGAAAAGTATCATCCAACCCATTGGGTATCTCACTGCACCAACATATGCCATGTCTTGAAATATGCAGAAAGATGGATTAAAAGAAAATGTAAATTGTAATGGGCGGCGGGTAGCTTAGTGGTAAGAGCGTTGTGCCAGTAACCGAAAGGTCGCTGGTTCTAATCCCTGAGCTGACTAGGTGAAAAATCTGTCGATATGCCCTTGAGCAAGGCACTTAACCCTAATTGCTCCTGTAAGTCGCTCTGGATAAGAGCGTCTGCTAAATGACTCAAATATAAAAAATGTCAAATGTAAACTTTTTGACAGCCAACTTTCTAACTCCGCCTATAACTTTTGGACTTTATAAAATTCCCAGAAGGCATGGATTGTTGAGTCATTGTTCATTTTACACTTAAGACATGACTCTGCCATTTTGCTTTAGAATGTGTGAATTTTGTACTGGATTAAGCATACATTTTTGTTAACTGTAATTTTGTTAGTTACGTTCCAAAATTCCCTCCATCTTGTGCCAATATCAGTTCTTTTTAAGTCTTGATTCCAATAGTTTAAAAAAAATTCAAAGAGATTGTCAGTTGTATAGGCTCTATGCAAGGTTTTGTATAGCTTAGCTATCATATGAATATCCTTTTCTGACTCAAATAGGATTCCCTCAAGATTGCTATGATGTCCAAAATATTTCGAATAAAAATTGCATTATATAAAACTTTTAAGTTGCTTTTTAATGCTGTCATGGAAATAAATGTATTTCCTATTAACAAGTAATTTACGGTTTCTATGCCTTTAGTTTTCCATGTGGACCAATTTATTGGTGCATTCTGAAAAGCTATCCAACAATTGTTCCAAAGGGTTGTGTTTTTAAGGAGTGATGTTGAATACGTTTAATTTTCTTCCATGTTGTTATAGTGTTCTTAACTATGAAGTTGTTAATGTTAGCATGAAAAGATTCTGGGGATGAGCATGCGCATCTTTAATATGTACCCATTGTTTCTCTTAAGTGCATTTAACTATCACAAGTAAAAGCCACCCTCAGACTTAGGAAGATGTAAAATGTTCCTTTTTATTCAATGAGTTTTATTTGCCCATATAAAGTCGGTTATGACCGAGTATACTTTTTTAAAGAATGTCTTCGGTGAGGTAATTGGTGTTACCGAGAATAAGTATAAAAACTTTGGGAGCCATGCCATTTTAAGGAGGTTTATTCTACCTGTTAGATTTATGTTCCATTTAATTAGGTCTGCTTTCATATCGTTGAGTAATGGGATGAAGTTATCTTTATATACACTGAACAAAAATATAAACGCCACATGTAAAGTGTTTCATGAGCTGAAATAAAAGATCCCAGAAATGTTCCATATGCATAAAAAGCTTATTTCTCTCAAGTTTTAGGCACACATTTGTTTACATCCCTGTTTGTGAGCATTTCTCCTTTGCCAAGATAATCCATCCAGCTGACAGGTGTGGCATATCAAGAAGCTGATTAAACAACATGATCATTACACAGGTGCACCTTGTGCTGGGGACAACAAAAGGCCACTCTAAAATGTGCAGTTTTGTCACACAACACAAGTGAAATTGGCATGCTGACTGCAGGAATGTTCATTTCTCTACAATAAGCAGCCTCTAATGTCGTTTGAGAGAATTTGGCAGTACGTCCAACTGGCCTCACAACCGCAGACCATGTGTTTGCTGATGTCAACGTTGTGAACAGAGTGCCCCATGGTGGCGGTGGGGTTATGGTATGGGCAGGAATAAGCTACGGACAATGAACACGATTGCATTTGATCAATGGCAATTTGAATGCACAGCGATACCATGACGATATCCTGAAGCCCATTGTCGTGCCATTCATCCGCCGCCATCACCTCGTTTCAGCATGATAATGCACAGCCCCATGTCACAAGGATCTGTACACATTTCCTGGAAGCTGAACATTTCCTGCATACTCACCAGACATGTCACCCATTGAGCATGTTTGGGATGCTCTTGATCAACGTGTACAACAGCATGTTCCAGTTCCCGCCAATATCCAGCAACATTCCACAGGCCACAGGCCACAATCAACAGCCTGATCAACTCTATGCGAAGGAGATGTGTCGCGCTGCATGAGGCAAATGGTGGTCACACCAGATCCTGACTGATTTTCTGATCCACACCCCTACTTTTTTTTGGAGGTATCTGTGACCAACAGATGCATATCTGTATTCCCAGTCATGTGAAATCCATAGATTAGGGCTATTGAATTCATTTCAATTGACTGATTTCCTTATATGAACTGTAACTCGTTGAAATTGTTGCATGTTGCATTTATATTTTTGTTCAGTATATTTGTTGTTTGTTGTCACTTGTTAAGCATCCTAAGTCAACAATCAAAGGATTGCTGTAGATCATGAGTTATTAATTTTATTTTTCCTATTGCCATTACTTCCGTTTTTTCCACGATTATTCAGAAAATATTTTTAGCAATATTGTTCTCAATATTGTTCAGGTATATCAGGAGATCGTCTGCAAATAAGTTTGGTTTATATTCATGTTTACCAATACTGATATCTGTTATGTTTGGGTCCTGTCTAATTATTTTTGCAAGCGGTTCAATTGCCAGTGCAAACAGTCAGGGGGAGAGAGGACATCCACGTCTTGTGCCCCTTTCTAAAGCAATTTAATCTGATAATGTATTGTTTGTGTATATATTTGCTTTAGGACATTTATATAATATTTTAATAAAATGTATTATTTCAGCTGGAAAGTTGAACGCTTCCAACGTTTTTAATAGAAAAGGCCATTCAAGATGGTTGAAAGCCTTTTCAGCATCAACAGCCATTATTGATAAATCTATATCTTGTTTTTTAGCGGAAATTCATGAGGGAAACCTGTTTCAGTCTTCCAGAGATTTGAGACTGGGACGGAGGTTCACCTTCCAGCAGGACAATGGCCCTAAGCATACTGCTAAAGCAACACTTAAGTGGTTTAAGGGGAAACATTTAAATGTCTTGGAATGGCCAAGTCAAAGCCCAGACCTCAATCTAATTGAGAATCTGTGGTATGACTTAAAGATTGCTGTACACCAGCAGAACCCATCCAACTTGAAGGAGCTGGAGCAGTTTTGCTTTGAAGAATGGGCAAAAATCCCAGTGGCTAGATGAGCCAAGCTTATAGAGACATACCCCAAGAGACTTGCAGCTGTAATTGCTGCAAAAGGTGGCTCTACAAAGTATTGACTTTGGGGGGGGGGGGTGAATAGTTATGCACGGTCAAGTTTTCTGTTTTTTTTGGTCTTATTTCTTGTTCTTCAAAGTGATAGGCATGTTGTGTAAATCAAATGATACAAACCCCCAAAAATCAATTTTAATTCTAGGTTGTAAAGCAACAAAATAGGAAAAATGCTAAGGGGGGTGAATACTTTCGCAAGCCACTGTAAACTGAAACATGTTCTTGTATTTGTTTGTAAGTGTTTACCCTGTTTGATTGACATGTATCAAGTCTGGTAAAACTTTTGCCATTTTATTGCTTATGAGCTTTGTTATTATGTTATTGTCACAATTTATTAAACTTACGGGTCTGTAATCAGCAGGGGACTCTCCAGATTTTCCTGGTTTTAATGTAACTGAAATAACTGTTTGATACATGGAACTAGGAAGCACTGAATTGAGTGACATGTGTGTTGTCATTTGTGTAAATAGGGGCGCTACTTTGTCCCAAAATGTTAAATAGAATTCTATGGGAAAGCCGTCCATTCCTGGAGCTTTTCTCCACGTGAATGTTTTAAGTGTCTAATATTTATTTTTGGGAGATCTCGGTTTTTATTGATTTATTTTGGTCTGCTAATAATTGCTTCAGGGTTGTTGAGTCTAAGAAGGCTGTAGGATCAGTCCCGCTGTTGTTTATTCTGATTTTTATAGATTTTCATAGAAGCTTTTAAAATTATCATGAATCGCGTTGTTGTTTCTAATTAATGCATTTGTAACTTTTAAGATTATAACTGGTTTGGCGTGTATTCATTTGTTTTGTGAGGGCTGCGAGATGTTTACCAGGTAATTTGCTATTAAGTAGTGTGCTTTATTTCAGTTTAACCTGTAGTTGTTGGCTCTCTTCAAAGGTAAAAGATCATATTCCTGCTTAAGTTCAGAAATAAAATGTTCTTCTTTACCTTGTAAAGATAGTGATTTATTTTTCTTTCATTTTTCTTTCTAACTCAGATTTAACTTTAGCAGAGTATGAGATTATCATTCCTCTAATGTACGCCTTAAAAGCATCCCAAATTAAATTGGGGGTCGGCTTTTCTCTATCCTCTATGTCTACATTTGAAATGGTAAAGGTCTTGAAGATGCTCTCTGTTCATTCTCCATATTCTGTCGCTAAGTGTATTTTCTGTTGGTGTATTTAAGCATGATACTGGAGAATCTGATATCACTATGTCATGGATTTTTTAACCCAATAAATTGTTGAGTGCATTTTTGGAAATAAAAATGTAGTCAACTCTTGAATAGCTTTTCTTACTTTGAGAGACATTTTTTTTGTATTTTGTAGTTGGGAGTAGTAGTCTCCAGGCGTCCTGTAGATTATTTGTAGAGATGAAAATCTTTCAGCCTCTTTGGAGGTTCCTTGAATTTGCCTTTTTTATTACTACGTATGTCAATCTTATCGAATGTATGATTTAGGTCGACTGCCAAAATTATAGTTCCTGTTTGGATTTGATCTAATATAGCTTGAATTATATCTAAAAACACCAGATTTACACCTGGTAGGACATGCAATGCTATCAATGTGTATTTTTCACTATGTAAGGTACAATTCAACATTAGAAAACAACCTTGTTGGTCCGTGTGCTGGGATATAAGGGAAAAGGGTGTATTCTTATTTATCAGGATTCCTACACCTCTGCTGTTACTACAGTAGGTGGCAGCATAGGCATCTCCAACCCAGCGCCTCTTTAAATATTCAATTTCTCATTTTTTTAAATGTAACTCTTGCAGGAAAACCACCTCTGCTGACAATCTCTTTTAGTGTTCAAGAACCATTTGCTTTTTTCCCCATTATGAAGCCTGTACACATTCCAAGCAATACGTTGGATTTTAAGGTAATTTCCACACAAACAATCTCTCGGGTAGTAGAGGCCAACTCTTTCTGTTGTCGGGTGTTGAGAGCCGCCATGTTCCCTCCCACAGGTGAATTGTGAAAGGACAGATTATGCTAGCTTCTGGAGCGAAATAGACCTGCTAGTTGGTCCTTGTAATACAGTGAATGTCCCTCACCTTCATGTGGTGTTATATGTTGACAATTGTTTGAAGTCTTTAAATTCATAGTTATTTTGCAAAAGAAAGCCACAAGAAAGCCACGTGTTTCAATACATGCCACCGGAACCAGAAGTTCTCCTGCAGTATTCATTTTTTATGTGCTCTTGGTTTTGTGATACAGACACAATTTCAATCAATCAATGTCTTCTTAAGAATGCTTGTTGTTTCTGAAACCAATCTAATGTAAAGCATAATCACATGATCACACACTTGTTTGGATGTAGCATTAAATTATAATTCAACATTGTTGTAATACTATAATTTCACTATTTATAAAACAGATAGTCATTTATAAGAGGCAGCTATTTACTGAACAACAGATGGGCAACCAATTCTGTTGCATTCTGCAATTTGAACTCAGAGCAGGGAACTTATGGCGTACCCTTGGTGCAATTTATTTCTGATCTAGTTCCTCTAACAGGAGCATAGCTTCTTTCATTTGCATGAAAGTCTAACCTTCATTAGAGATGAGCAGATCACTCCAGGAGCAATTCTTTAATGATGCCTAAATGTGTTTGATTTGAGATATCTCTGCTGTTTGAAGGCCCCATACTTAGAGTGGGGGAACTGCATGACCAGAATACTAGCAACATGCCATAAAGTATCCTACTGAGCCTGTTCACAAATTAAATTGATTGAGCTCTATTCAAAGAGGAGCAAGATCACCATGGAAGTTTCGATGTCCTGAAGGTTTGAGCATCATTAAGCACTACTTTAAATTAGTTTTATCTTAAGTAAAGAAAAAGTTTATAACTTTGAATCATTATCAATTCATACCTTGGGGTAAGAAACCATTTAAACTACAAGGATGAAAGAAATGTCAACACTGCTAATTTCTGTAATCAGATACCACACATTTGATTTTAGTTTATGTAAGAGCATATTGCATCTAAATTCAATTGGAAGAAAATGCTTCATCATACTTTTATTAATGTGTGAATATTTATCCCGGCTTTTCTCATTACTTTGGGAGCGATGTGCTAGCTGTCATATTCCCACTAAATATGTACACAGAGAGAAAATACAGCACACTATACCATGCATTCCAATGAGGTAGGAATAGAAATTCCTTTTGAAGGGAAATCTATTTGAATATCTTTCAAGCAGTTTTTCTTTAAAAGTTACCTCATACAAATATATTTTTAACATCAATACTCCTGCCATATACTGCCAAAGGTAGTTTGGGACATTCTAAATATTTTTGTGTGTGATGAGGTGTGAATGACGGAGTCAGGCGCAGGAGGTAAAACACAGAAATCCAGAGTTTATTCAGTGTACATGAATAAAGCGCAGCAAGCTTCAAAACGAAACTAGCACAAGGGAAAAATCCACCTTGGCTACACACAAGGAAAGAGTAGCTCAACCGAGCTACTCACTCTCACAATGAACAATCACTCACAAAGGACAAGGGGGCAGAGGGAACACTTATACACAGACTAATGAGGGGATGAGTACCAGGTGTGTGTGATTGACAAGACAAGACAAGACAAGACAAATGGAGTGATGATAAATGGAGCGGTAGTGGCTAGTAAGCCGGTGACGACGAACGCCGAAACCTGCTCAAGTAAGGAGGAGGGGCAGCTCCAGCAGCGCACCGACACCGGCCTCGGGGACGGCCAGGAGGACGCGGAGCAGGGCGAGTCGGATGGCGACGATGGAAGTCCCTCAACAGAGAGGGATCAAGGATATCCCTCACCGGGACCCAGCACCGTTCCTCCGGACCATATCCTTCCCACGTAGAGGAGTGGCGGAGAGAGTTCTGGGCATATTCTGCCCATGGCAGGAACACCGACCACTCCCCTGGCCGGTCCTGGCAATAGGACCTCAGGAACCTACCCACATCCTGATTTACCCGTTCCACCTGCCCATTACTCTCAGGGTGGAACCCAGAGGTCAGGCTGACCGAGACTCCCAGACGTTCCATGAACGCCTTCCAGACTTTTGACGTGAACTGAGGATCTCGGTCAGACACTATATTCTCTGGTACCCCGTAGTGTCGGAAGACGTGTGTAAACAGGGCCTCCACAGTTTGCAGAGCCGTGGGGAGACCGGACAGAGGAAAGAGGCGGCAGGCCTTCGAAAAGCGGTCCACAACGACCAGGATGGTGGTGTTCCCTTGAGAGAGAGGCAGATCATTAAAAAAATCAACAGGTGGGAGGTGCCTAGGTGCCTTACTCTGGGCGCACACTGAGCAGGAGGAAACATACACCCTCACGTCCTTAGCCAAGGTAGGCCACCAGTACTTTTCGGTCAGGCGGCGCACTGTACGACCGATACCTGGGTGACCAGAGGAGGGTGACGTGTGTGCCCAGTAGATCAGACGATCATGGATAAGCGCAGGCACGTACCGCAGCCCAGCTGGACACTGCGGTGGAGATGGATCTGTACGTAATGCCTGCGCTATATCCACGTCCATCGCCAATACTACCGGCGCCACAATGCATGAGTCTGGCAGTATGGGGGTATTGTCTCTGGGCCTCTCCTCTGTATCATACAGCCGGGACAGTGCGTCTGCCTTCACGTTCTTTGTACCCGGAATGTATGACAGTGTGAAATCAAACCGGGTGAAGAATAGGGCCCACCTGGTGAGGGTTCAGCCTCCTCGCTGCCCAGATGTACTCCAGGTTACGGTGGTCCGTCCAGATGAGGAATGGGTGTTTCGCCCCCTCTCCACACGGTCAGAGCTCGGACAACAGCCAACAGCTCCCGATCACCAACGCCGTAGTTCTGCTCTGCCGGGCTGAGTTTCTTTGAGAAGAACGCACAGGGGCGGAGCTTGGGTGGCGTGCCCGAGCGTTGAGACAGGACTGCTCCCATCCCAACCTCGGACGCATCCACCTCCACTACGAACGGTAGAGATGGATCGGGGTGGGCCAGTACCGGGGCCGAGGTGAACAGTTCCCTTAGGTTACTGAAGGCCCTGTCAGCCTCAGCAGACCAGCGGAGCCAGGACGGCCCACCCTTCAACAGAGATGTAATGGGAGCTGCGACCTTGCCAAAGCCCCGGATAAACCTCCGATAATAGTTGGCGAAGCCAAGGAAGCGCTGCACCTCCTTTACCGTGGTTGGAGTCGGCCAATTACGCACGGCTGCAATGCGGTCGCCCTCCATCTCCACACCTGTGGTAGAAATGTGGTATCCAAGGAAGGAGACGGACTGCTGGAAAAACATACACTTTTCTGCCTTAGCATAAAGTTCATTTTCCAACAGTCGGGCCAGTACTTTGCGAACCAGGGACACATGCTCGGCGCACGTAGCGGAATACATCAAGATGTCATCGATGTAGACCACTACACCGTGACCAAGCATGTCCCGAAACACCTCGTTCACAAAGGACTGGAAGACTGAGGGAGCATTCATCAAACCATAGGGCATCACCAGGTATTCATACTGCCCCGTGGTTGTGCTGAATGCTGTCTTCCACTCATCTCCCTCTAGGATACGCACCAGGTTGTACGCACTCCTGAGATCTAATTTAGTGAAGAAGCTCGCTCCATGCAATGACTCAACCACTGACGGAATGAGGGGGAGAAGATAACTAAATCTAATCGTCTCCTTATTCAGTGGTCAATAGTCAATGCACGGGCGCAGACCGCCGTCTTTCTTCTTCACAAAAAAGAAACTCGAGGAGGCGGGTGAAGTGGAGGGACATATGTACCCCTCGCGCAGGGACTCTGTGACGTATGTCTCCATAGCCTCCGTCTCCGCCTGCGACAGGGGATACACATGACTCCTGGGAGGTACAGGCGGGCGAATTCCCTGTAGTCCTCCAACGAGGCTCCTCCTTCTCTCCAAACCGTGTTGGCCCACTCCAGGGCTTTCCCCGAGAGGCAGGAAATGAGGACGGACACCTGCTCTCGATCTGATGGCGCCGGCCTGACACTGGAGCAGTACAGCTCCAGTTGGAGAAGGAATCCCTGACATAGAGCCGGCGTCCCATCGAACCCCCGTGGTCGAGATATCTGGATCCCTCCGGGTGCTGTGATGTAGGTGGCTGGATCCGGTTGGCCAGCTGGTCTCGACGGATCGGTTCCTCTTCTCTCCAGGCGTTGGACGACCTGAAGAACCCGATCCATCGCTTCCCCCAAGCTGGCCAGCATAGTGGAATGTTCCTGGACCCTTGCCACTATTCCAGGCATGCGCTCCTCTCCTGCTGACTCCATAGAGGTGAGTGATTCTGTGATGAGGTGTGAATGACGGAGTCAGGCGCAGGAGGTAAAACACAGAAATCCAGAGTTTATTCAGTGTACATGAATAAAGCGCAGCAAACGTTAAAACGAAACTAGCACAAGGGGAAAATCAACCTTGGCTACTTACAAGGAAAGAGTAGCTCAACCGAGCTACTCATTCTCACAATGAACAATCACTCACAAAGGACAAGGGGGCAGAGGGAACACTTATACACAGACTAATGAGTGAATGAGTACCAGGTGTGTGTGATTGACAAGACAAGACAAATGGAGTGATGATAAATGGAGCGGTAGTGGCTAGTAAGCCGGTGACGACGAATGCCGAAACCTGCCCGAGCAAGGAGGAGAGGCAGCCTCGGCTGAATTCGTGACATTGTGAAATATTCCCAAGCATTTCTCTGTAAATAATCCTTTAACTGGAAAATGTTAATTTATCCTCAAGAAAAGGTTTCCAAAATAATCAAAGAAGTGAATCGTCCGCACAAGCTTTCAGTCATCTTGAAATGAATCAATTCATATAATTCTATGACTTTGAGTGCACACTTTGTCAGCCATGTATAGCTAGCTGGTCGTTACTGCAAGTAGCCAACACTTCAAGTATTTCTTCTTTCATAAGTATGTTATCATAAGTAGTTTGTTAACTTATTATTATATCGTATTACTGATGAGAAAATTGACCAAGCAACATAAACCCGTGGCTTTTCAGCCTCTAAGTAGCTCATTTTTCCCTTGTTGCATTAGTGTCTCCATCATCCTCCACAACTGTTTAAATCACCTGCTGCCACTGCTGTCTGTAGACATCCCTCAGCATTCATAAGATCACGTCTCATCAAGTTCTTGATTCTTAAAGTAAGTCTGCTCTACCATGACAGTGCAACAATCCAAATTATTACATTTACATTTACATTTTAGTCATTTAGCAGACGCTCTTATCCAGAGCGACTTACAGTTAGTGCATACATTACTATTTTTTTTTTTTCATACCCCCCGTGGGAATCAAACCCACAACCCTGGCGTTGCAAACGCCATGCTCTACGAACTGAGCTACATCCCCTGCCGGCCATTCCTTCCCCTACCCTAGACGACGCTGGGCCAATTGTGCGCCGCCCCATGGGTCTCCCGGTCGCGGCCGGCTACGACAGAGTGTGTTTTTTAGTGTAGGGATGCATTCTGCTTGTAATATGGACATGGATAAATAGTGGATCTTCGCCTATCAAACCCTATTTAATCACTCTTTAAGCACACTGTCTTTTATCTTTTCCTTTACCTCTGGGGGAAAAGCCTGTTTAGGACCGTGGCCTCTGCTGTTTGCTTGGACAAGGTCATGGAGAGACCACCGCTGCACGTCCTTCCCTGCAGACTACAGTAATGAGTGATGTGTTCTTCTTGTTCCAGGATAGACTGCATTTCCTCAAGGGTACACAGTCAAAGTGCATACAGATTGAAGCATCAAGCAAGGGTAGGCAATAGGCAAAGAATAGTTTTCGGGAATGGACCATCAACCCGAAGTATCGGGGGGGGGGGGGGGGGGGGGGGGGGCAGAGATCAGAGATGTGGAGGGAACAATGTGACTCCGCTAACAGGGGCCTGGGATGAGATGCCTTCTTCCTTCCTCTTCTCTATTATGGAACACTTGTCAAGGCCTGTATCGATAATAGATGGGAACGGTGCATCTCTCAGGCCTGGGGGTGGTTTTACATTTTACAGAATTGTTTTAGCAAACATTTTCAGAAATCAGCATGTGCACACAGAAGGTGTGTGAGTCTGTGTGGGTGGGGGAGGGCGGTGAGAGAACGAGAGACAGGGAGATAGAGAATGAGAGAGAGAGGAAGAGAAAGAGAAAAGGGGGAGGGGGCAGAAAGAGAGACAGGTAAAAAAGAATGAGACAGAGAATGAGAGAGAGAGGTGGGGGGATGGGGTGGGGGTTACTCATTGATTTTCATCACTAATCTGCATGCTGCCTCTTAAATAATGTATTGATCTCTGGACTTGTTCTTAATTCCCCTGGTATTGGGGTGTGTGGCAGCTCGCGATGGATGAGTGGTTTGGCCCAGCTGTCTATGTACTTTGACAGCCATAGTCCCACTGCAGTGTTTTGCAAGTGACCTTTGCCGAGGATGGAAGAGTGGGCATCTTTTTCAAACCTCTTGCAGCTAATGTCACTTTTCCATTGAACAACTACACTCAGAAAAAAAGGGTTCCAAAAAGGTTTCTTCAAAGGGTTCTCCTATTGGGACAGCCGAAGAACCCTTTTAGGTTCTAGATGGCTCCTTTTTTTCTAAGAGTGTTTTCACATTTGATCCCTTTCAGGCAATTTTACGAACTCAGTGCGGTTCGCTTAATTTTTTGTGAAGTGTGAACACTCCAAAGGAACTCTAACCCTTTAAAAGAGCCCCGAAGCAAACCAAACTGAGACCATCTCGAGAGGTGGTCTGAGTTCAGTTCGCTTGAATTCCATGGTCCGGTTCCCTTTTTTAGGGCAATATGAACACAAAGCTCCCCAGGTTCACTTGTCGTTATTCCCGCACCATACACTTGACTACTGCAACACCGTTTCCCCTGCCATAACCCCTCACATTGGTGCCACAAACGAGAGAAGATAATGATGTGCAGGTTCGCAGCAAAAAAGGTGTGCTGTTTTTGGATATTGATTAGCGATCGTCAAGGATGCAGAGAAATTCCAAAATATGTGTGGAGTTTCAGTTCAGATTGTTTGTTTTCATTATGTGATCTATTGGCTAAGAGGGCTTCATATGCTGTTTATTCGATTGTGGGGTTTGAATAGTGTGAGAAGACAACAACATATTTGGTGAGAATCACAACATAGGGTACCAAATCTATTCTAGCTCAATTCTATTCTAGGGGCAGTAGCCTACATTGGGTGTACAATTTTCAATTACAGCATTATTTAATCTGCAGTTATTCATCTGCAATTTATTCTGTTAACAATAATATTATATGTTAATAGTATCTTCTGATTACAATTATTATGTCTAATCTTTTAACTAAATGCAATCTATTAACTTCCAAAATGTAAGTAGGTACAGTATCTAGCTGTCTAATAACGTGTTCTGATGTAATGGCTTGTCCTGCACTTTGTAAAAACCCGGAGTGCATTGAGTGAATGATGGAAAAATATCTTGTTTATTTTCTAAACATAGCAATGTGAATGCAAAGAGGACTCGGACCACAAAATAGGTGAAGTAAACTGGCGAAAGAGTTGAGTCCTCATTCAAAGGCAAGGGCAGTGTGAAAACAAAGAGAACTGAGTTATTTAGCTCTTTTTTTTACCCCAGAGTTATCTTTAAAGAGGACTGAGATCAGTTATTTTAAAGAGGACTATATGTGAAAACACCCTAATTGTGTACTACTGAAACAACTTGAATATAGTAACCCCAGCCTAAATGATCCAACTGAGATCATTCATGTGGTATGACAGAGGATATTGGCGGGTAATGTGTCAATGTATAGGTAACATGAAGATACATTACCTTATCATCATGTCATTTATATGGGAATGGCTGACGGTGTTTCTGTTATTATGTCTTCCGGTGAAATGGGTGTGCAAACTTTTAGATAGCAAAAAAGCAAAGACCCCGTTGTTGCACACCCAGTGGTGTAGTGGGTTGGGTTTACATTAAACATGGCCTGTCACCCCCAACCCCCCTCCCTCTACACCACAGGGAGTAGTACACAGCGTTGTACGAGATCTTCAGTTTCTTGGCAATTTCTCGCATGGAATAGCCTTCATTTCTCAGAACAACAATAGACTGACGAGATTCAGAAGAAAGTTATTTGTTTCTGGCCATTTTGACCCTGTAATCGAACCCGCAATTGCTGATGCTCCAGATACTCAACTAGTCTCAAGAAGACCAGTTTTATTGCTTCTTTAATCAGCACAACAGTTTTCAGCTGTGCTAACATAATTGCAAAAGGGTTTGCTAATGATCAATTAGCCTTTTAAAATGATGAACTTGGATTAGCAAACACAACGTGCCATTGGAACATAGGACTGATGGTTGCTGATAATGGGCCTCTGTACACCTATGTAGATATTCCATTAAAAATCTGCCGTTTCCAGCTACAATAGCCACTTACAACATTAACAATGTCTACACTGTATTTCTGATCAATTTGATGTTATTTTAATGGATACTTTTTTTTGCTTTTCTTTCAAAAACAAGGACATTTCTAAGTGACCCCAAACTTTTGAACGGTAGTGTAATTAATAGAGACAATATTTTGTCAACTCAATGCATGATAAATTACCAATAAGTCATTATTGGTCACATTTTAAGATGTACAGAATGGAGTACAATCTGAGGGCTTTAAATGCATTGTGTATTTATATGCTACTTTTCTTGAGAAGGGTTCACTTAAAGAGAATGTCAATCTTGAAGTAAATTTCCTGGTTCAATAAAAGATACATACAAATTATTAGGTTGCAGAAGGAAACTCACCTGCTCCTGTGCGTCAAATCAATCACCTTGTTGAGCAACTAGTTGATGAAAGATGATAGAGATAGATGGCCATCTAGTGGCCACCAATAAACCAAGTGGGTGTAAAAAAAAAAAAAAAAAAAAAAATATTCTTAGGTTGTGGAAGAGTTCATTTTGGAGATAACTTCAAATGGCCATAATAGATACATATGTTTCCCTGAGCAGAGGTAGTGCATCCCTAGTCTGGCTAACACCTAACTCTCTAAGTACTCCTGACTTCAGAGTCTGGAATGGCTCTTTGATGTTGCTGGCACAATGTGTCAATAATGAAGGGGGCTGTGCTTTTACTGGTTGGTTCTCATCTGTATCTTTCTCACTCAAACACCCACATGCACAGCCACACACAGCCCCCAAGCGCCACCCCCTTCCATTACAACAGTTGGATTTTCAAATCCAAACAATGAGAGGTCTCAACCCCCGAAGGAAAAAAACATTTGAGAAAACCAATCAAACCCGTCGCACAATTTCTGAGTGAATATTGCATTAATAAACAGCCTCCATTCCAGACCAGTGTGGTCACAGCTCTCCCTGCGCTGTGAGGCACGTGGGTCATGTCAGCCATGCTAGTGCATCCCTGCCCAACCATCCTGAAATCTCTTCAAGAATGGACTTTATTGAAAGGCACAATCTGTCAGATTTCCTGCTGTCTTCATTTCAATTAATGATATGCCCTTTGATTTTTGAAGCTTTTTATTTGATTACAAAAATGAATTAGGAATGTGTTACCTTTTCATAAACCAACATCTAAGGTTGTGTAACCATGATTTCTAGACTTATCAGTCACCTCTTCTGGAGGGCCTGTAGGAATTTGATGATAAAGAATACGGTTACAATGGAGTTCATTTTCTCATAGTTTAATCCTGCTAAAAAGCAGCAGCACAAGTAGGAGCACAAATACAATACAATACAATACAATACTTTATTAAGGCAGCTGTTTTATTAATCCAACTCTGGCTACAGTTGTATTAATCTTAATCCGTTGTTAATTTTTAACTTCATATGTCCCTGTGGCTGTCAGTTAACCCAAGAGGTCATAACCTCTTGATGAGGTTGCTAGGTGTTGTACCAAGGTCGCTACTCTACCCCCTTCCTTCGGAGAGTGCATCCCACACTCTTGAGACCCTCACACCCATACCTTTGGGACACACTATTGATGGCCTCACCAGGGTGCCATGCCACTTCAGATACCAATGTAGCAAGTTTAGGGATAGCTCTGGCCGTGAGTTTGTTACTGCTGCTGTCAGCCCAACACCTTAACCGTTACACCAAGAGGTCTGAACCTTTGGACAAGGTTGCTAGCTGTTGTACAAAGGTCGCAACAATATCATCAATTGAAATGACCATTGAAGAGCAGGACATATTCCAGATTTTGTCTTAACCAATAGCTCGTCTCCTAAATATCAATGAATATTTTCTGATTAATCATTTTATCGATTAGGGTCGACTTGCCTGACGACTCAAACTGAATTCTTCTGCTGCTCTACACTGAGTATACAAAACATTAGGAACACCTAATATAGAGTTGCACCCCCTATTGCCCTCAGAACAGCCTCAATTCGTCAGGGCATGGACTACAAGGTGTCGAAAGTGTTCCACAGGGATGCTGGCCCATGTTGACTCCAATGCTTCCCACAGTTGTGTCAAGTTGGCTGGATGTCCTTTGTGTGGTGGACAATTCTTGATACACATGAGAAACTGTTGCATGTGAAAACCCCAGCAGTGTTGCAGTTCTTGACACACTCAAACCGGTGCGCCTGACACTTACTACCATACCCCGTTCAAAGACATTTAAATATTTTGTCTTGCCCATTCACCCTCTGAATGGCACACACATAATCCATGTCTCAAGGCTTAAAAATCCATCTTTAACCTGTCTCCTCCCCTTCATCTACAATGATTGAAGCAGATTTAACAGGTGACATCAACAAGGGATTCACCTGGTCAATCTACTGTATGTCATGGAAAGATCAGTTCCTAATGTTTTGTAAAGTCAGTGTATGTTCGCTACATACTTCATTGAGGAGGTAAGGGGTCCACTGCAACAATTAGTCAGTAGCAGTGCATGGGTAAAATCACTGGGGAAGCCAGAAAAAAAGCCAAATAATAATAATTAATTGCATTGTTTGCTCTATAACCTGTTAATTCATGTGACCGTGATATATAGGCCTAAGGCCGAGACAATAAAAAGATAGTGGCAGAATAAATTCAACCACATTAATTTTGTTTCATCACAAAACCGGAGTGCAACGTCTGTCCGATGAAGTCCACGAGGCATATTGCATGTAACAAACAGTTACATGACCTACAGTCAAGCAAGTTAAAGTTTCCGACATTTTCGGACTACTAAAGAGTTACCGTATGTCGCAAAGAAAACAGGAACTGCCTCCACTATTCCAACTAAATTTAAACTTCAACATTTCAACATCATCAAATCACCTATGCTTAGTCTAATACAGTTACAACTAAAAGATACCAAAAACAATTTAGTCCAATCAACGTAGAAAAAACATGTTGACTCACCCTCACATATGCACATATGACTGTAAGTTGCTTTGGATAAAAGCATCTGCTAAATGACTAAAATGTCAAATTAAACGGTCTATGACTGTCATACAGTACACGCTTTTATTTTTTGTTGTCCTAGGCTACCTTGCTAAAATGCTTGCTCGCTAGCCTAAATTCCTTTCATGGGCAACGTTAGCTAGTTAACATTAGACTTCAACATCTAGCTACATATTGAACTTCCAGCATCTCAGTCCAGGGGCACAAAGTATGAATGTATGGTTGGATCAGAATCACCGTTATAATCATTGGCCAGGGTTAAAACCACAAGTCCCTATAATGTCTCCAAAGCCCCATACACTACCCACCACTGTGACCTGTACGCTCTTGCTGGCTGGTCCTCACTACATGTTCGTCGTCAAACCCACTGGCTCCAGGCCATCTATAAAACACTGCTAGGCAAATCCCCGCCTTATCTTAGCTCATTGGTCACCATAGCAGCACCCACCCGTAGTCTGCGCTCCAGCAGGTATATCTCACTGGTCATCCGCAAAGCCAACACCTCCTTTGGCCGCCATTCCTTCCAGTTCTCTGCTGCCAATGACTGGAACGAATTGCAAAAATCTCTGAAGCTGGAGACTCTTATCTCCCTCACTAACTTTAAGCATCAGTTGTCAGAGCACCTTACCGATCACTGCACCTGTACACAGCCCATCTGCAATTAGCCCACCCAACTACCTCATCCCTATATTGTTATTTATTTTGCTCTTTTGCACCCCAGTATCTCTATTTGCACATAATCTCTTGCACATATAGCATTTCAGTGTTAATACTAATTGTAATTATTTTGCACTATAGCCTATTTATTGCCTTACCTCCATAACTTGCTACATTTGCACACACTGTATATATATTTTCTGTTGTATTTTTTGACTTTATGTTTTGTTACCCCATATGTAACTCTGTTGTTGTTTTTATCGCACTGCTTTGCTTTATCTTGGTCAGGTCGCAGTTGTAAATGAGAACTTGTTCTCAACTGGCTTACCTGGTTAAATAAATGTGAAATAAAAAATAAAATAAAATAAAATCTCCATCCATGGCTAATTTAGGAAAGGGCCAATTTTAGCTAGCTAGTTAGCCACCGTAGGACAACAACACAACAAGATGCAACAATTCAAGTTGTTTCTGTCAATGACATATTCCTCTTGATGTGATGGAGTGAAGCCAAATCCAAACTGGCTTCCCTTTACACGTTTTTTTGGTGCGCCAGGACCATTCACAGTTGAGCTGAATCATTTTAGCTCAATGCTGATTGGCTATTATTTTATACTTTTTTTCTCAAGGGAGGCCAAACGCTCGCTGGCTTCCCTTACATTCAATGCTATGGGTGGCAACAATGTCATACTGTTTATGACCAGACGGTATCAGATAGATGGCCTACACATACAGAGACAAGACGGGCTCTATATATTTTCTCTCCTATACTGAACCATGTATGATTACAAAAGAGAGTCAATAACGTCTCTCCATCTCTCTTTTGAATCTGACTAGTCTAGCTAAATCCATCACCTGAGGGCACAAAAAAAAAACTGTTTTCGTCGCGTGCACTCACATTTTAATTCCAGCCGCAAGGGGGAGGTGTTGATTGTGATACAGAACCGAGTTGTCTGCTGCTAGTCTGCCCATCATCATCATCATCATCGGGGTCTGGCTGGCTGTTGTATTTGCGTCGGAACGGTCCGAGCTAAAGTGCTTTGGTTAAAGGATGTGGGATTAAAAGAGAATAAAAGGACAACATACCTCCCTGGAATTCATTTGTTTAACGTTACCGTCTCTGCTTCGAAATGTCGGGGAAAATAGAGAGTAAGCAAGGTAAGCTCGTCTAGACTAGCTAGCTAAATAGCTAACTGTTAGTTTGGGGTTTGTCTGCCTCTTGTAGCCAGAAATGCGGCCAGCCAGTGTGGTTTGGTCTAGCTGTGGATCCAAGGCCGATTCTCACACCAAACTTCTGCATTTTTGCCTTAACGTTAGCTAACGGTAGTTAGCTATCTACTACCTAGTCAATATTTGCGAAACATTCAATCAGTGTTTAACTACATAGAGCTGTTATTGTTGTTGATAGGTAGCTAGCCAGATCATGTTGGATTGCTAGAATTTGATAAATCTGCTATCTACATGCTAGGCTAACTAGCTAACGTTATTGAAATGGAAAACATTAGGTAGCTGTTATCTAGCTATTTTCGTATATTGTGTTTTAGCTAGCAACAATGTTGCAATATAGCTAGCTATATTAGGGTTACATTAGTCAAGCTAGCTAGCTAACGTTAGCTGCCTTTTTTCTGAAAAGATGGTGACGAATTTAACGTTATAGAATGTGACTAGTTAGCTACTGAACTAAGATAACTAGTTACTGTAGGTGGCTAATGTACCTACATCCTAAACTAGTTTGCTAATCCATGTGACTTTTAAGATGCACAGTGACAGTAGTCGTCATTCATTTATTCATTCTAGGATACATGGTAGAGTCTAGCTAGGTAGCGGGCTAACGTTAGTACAGTAAATTTAGTGTTTTCTCCATCCCTACGATTTATAGCCCATAATGGTACTAATCTGGGTTGGTAATATTACAGTACCATCCACACCACCTGCACTGACCTTCCTGATCAGGCACTAACGTTAGTTATTCGAGGAGAATAACAAGTACTTTGTCTAATTCAGTGTTTGAGTCTTGCCGTTCACTTGGGTTCTCGAGAACTATTGTGAGTCATGGCTAGTTCTCTATATCACGGTGCACTGAACCTCCGTTGACTGGAGAGAGTCTCTTCCTCTTCAGTCAAGTGTGTGTTCTAGCTATGTATTTTGTGAGTTGTCACTAGAGAGCTAGTTCAGACTGCTAAGGAATGGAGTCAAGTCAACCCATATTTTTGAATTCGGTATGTTTATGTCACTCATATCTAACTGTAAGTCGCTCTGGATAAGAGCGTCTGCTAAATGACTAAAATGTAAATGTGATACCTGATTTGTCCAAGTACAATGCCTTCGGAAAGTTTTCAGACCCCTTGACTTTTTCCGCATTTTGTTAAGTTACAGCCTTATTCTAAAATAGATTGTTTTTTCCCCTCATCAATCTACACACAATACCCCATAATGACAAAGCAAAAACAGTTTTTAAATAGATTTTATCAAATTTATCAAAAATGTAACTGAAATATCACATTTACATAAGTGTTCAGACCCTTTACTCAGTACTTTGTTGAAGCACCTTTGGCAGCAATTACAGCCTCGAGTCTTCTTGAGTATGACGCTACAAGCTTGGCACATCTGTATTTGGGGAGTTTCTCACATTCTTCTCTGCAGATCCTCTCAAGCTCTGTCAGGTTGGAGGGGAGCGTTGCTGCACAGCTATTTTCAGGTCTCTCCAGAGATGTTTGATCGGGTTCAAGTCCGGGCTCTGGCTCGGCCACTCAAGGACATTCAGAGACTTGTCCCGAAGCCACTCCTGCGTTGTCTTGGCTGTGTACTTAGGGTCGTTGTCCTGTTAGAAGGTGAACCTTGGCCCCAGTCTGAGGTCCTGAGCGCTTTGGAGCAGGTTTTCATCAAGGATCTCTCTGTACTTTGCTCCGTTCATCTTTCCCTCTATCCTGACTAGTCTCCCAGTCCCTGCCGCTGAAAAACATCCCCACAACATGATGCTGCCACCACAATGCTTCACGGTAGGGATGGTGCCAGGTTTCCTCCAGACGTGACGCTTGACATTCACACCAAAGAGTTCAATCTTGGTTTCATCAGACCAGAGAATCTTGTTTCTCATGGTCTGAGTCCTTTAGGTGCCTTTTGGCAAACTCCAAGCAGGCTGTCATGTGCCTTTTACTGCTTCCGTCTGGCCACTCTTCCATAAAGGCCTGATTGGAGAGATGGTTGTCCTTCTGGAAGGTTCTCCCATCTCCACAGAGGAACTCTGGAGCTCTGTCAGAGCCTGACCAAGGCCCTTCTCCCCCGATTGCTCAGTTTGGCCGGGTGGCCAGCTCTAGGAAGAGTCTTGGTGGTTCCAAACTTCTTCCATTTAAGAATGATTGAGGCCACTGTGTTCTTGGGGACCTTCAATGCTGCAGACATTTTCTGGTACCTTTTCCAAGATCTGTGTCTTTGAGCTCTACGGACAATTCCTTCGACCTCGTGGCTTGGTTTTTGCTCTGTGTGCCTTTCCAAATCATGTC
This sequence comes from Coregonus lavaretus, assembly GCF_964263955.1. Taxonomy (NCBI): domain Eukaryota; kingdom Metazoa; phylum Chordata; class Actinopteri; order Salmoniformes; family Salmonidae; genus Coregonus; species Coregonus lavaretus. The sequence goes on from NC_140004.1 coordinate 9,774,691, forward strand.
CAATCATTTAATTGACCACAGGTGGACTCCAAACAAGTTGTAGAAACATCTCAAGGATGATCAATGGAAACATGATGCACCTGAGCTCAATTTCCAGTCTCATAGCAAAGGGTCTGAATACTTATGTAAATAAGTACGATTTTTATTTGTAATCTATTTGACCAAGAAGGAGAGTGATGGAGTGCTGCATCAGATGACCTGGCCTCCACAATCCCCCGACCTCAACCCAATTGAGATGGTTTGGGATGAGTCAGACGGCAGAGTGAAGGAAAAGCAGCCAACAAGTGCTCAGCATATGTGGGAACTCCTTCAAGACTGTTGGAAAAGCATTCCAGGTGAAGCTGGTTGAGAGAATGCCAAGAGTGTGCAAAGCTGTCATCAAGGCAAAGGGTGGCTTTTGAAGAATCTCACATTTTAAAATATATTTTGATTTGTTTAACACTTTTGATTACTATATGATTCCATATGTGTTATTTCATAGTTTTGATGTCTTCACTATTATTCTACAATGTAGAAAATAGTAAAAAATAAAACCCTTGAATGAGTAGGTATGTCCAAACCTTTGACTGGTAGTGTATGTCTAACTCCTACAGTTGAAGCCAAATACATTTAAACTCAGTGTTTCACAATTCCTGACATTTAATCCTAGTAAACATTCCCTGTCTTAGGTCAGTTAGGATCACCACTTTAGTTTAAGAATGTGAAATGTCAGAATAATAGTAGAGAAAATGATTTATTTCAGCTTTTATTTATTTCATCACATTCCCAGTTGGTCAGAAGTTTACATACACTCAATTAGTATTTGGTAGCTTTGCCTTTAAATTGTTTAACTTGAGTCAAACGTTTTGGGTAGCCTTCCACAAGCTTCCCACAATAAGTTGGGTGAATTTTGGACCATTCCTCCTGACAGAGCTGGTGTAACTGAGTCAGGTTTGTAGGTCTCCTTGCTCGCACACACTTTTTCAGTTCTGCCCACAAACTTTCTATAGGATTGAGGTCAGGGCTTTGTGATGGCCATTCCAATACCTTGACTTTGTTGTCCTTAAGCCATTTTGCCACAACTTTGGAAGTATGCTTGGGGTCATTGTCCATTTTGAAGACCCATTTGTGACCAAGCTTTAACTTCCTGACTGATGTCTTGAGATGTTCCTTCAATATATCCACATAATTTTCCTTCCTCATAATGCCATCTATTTTGTGAAATGCACCAGTCCCTCCTGCAGCAAAGCACCCCCACAGCATGATGCTGCCACCCCTGTGCTTCACGGTTGGGATGGTGTTCCTCGGCTTGCAAGGCACCGCCTTTTTCCTCCAAACATAACGATGGTCATTATGGCCAAACAGTTCTATTTTTGTTTCATCAGACCAGAGGACATTTCTCCAAAAAGCACAATCTTTGTCCCCATGTGCAGTTGCAAACCATAGTCTAGGCTTTTTCATGGCAGTTTAGGAGCAGTGGCTTCTTCCTTGCTGAGAAGCCTTTCAGGTTATGTCGATATAGGACTCGTTTTACTGTGGCTATAGATACTTTTGTACCTATTTCCTCCAGCATCTTCACAAGGTCCTTTGCTGTTGTTCTGGGATTGATTTGGACTTTTCGCACCAAAGTACGTTCATCTCTAGGAGCCAGAAGGCGTCTCCTTCCTGAGCGGTATGACGGCTACGTGGCCCATGGTGTTTATACTTGCGTACTATTGTTTGTACAGATGAACGTGGTACCTTCAGGCGTTTGGAAATTGCTCCCAAGGATTAACCAGACATGTGGAGGTCTACAATGTTTTGTCTGAGGTCTTGGCTGATTTATTTTGATTTTCCCATGATGTCAAGCAAAGAGGCACTGAGTTTGAAGGTAGGCATTGAAATACATCCAGTGGTACACCTCCAATTGACTCAAATGATGTCAATTAGCCTATCAGAAGCTTCTAAAGCCATGACATCATTTTCTGGAATTTTCCAAGCTGTTTAAAGGCACAGTCAACTTAGTGTATGTAAACTTCTGACCCACTGGAATTGTGATACAGTGAATGATACGTGAAATAATCTGACTGTAAACAATTGTTGGAAAAATTATTTGTGTCATGCACAAAGTAGATGTCCTAACCGACTTGCCAGAACTATAGTTTGTTAACAAGAAATGTGTGGAGTGGTTGGAAAACGAGTTTTAATGACTCCAACCTAAGTGTATGTAAACTTCCGACTTCAACTGTAAGTATGTCCAACTTACAGTATGCCCTACTCCTCAGTCTATTTCCCTGGTTTGTTTTTGCACTCAAATGTCTGTCTCTGGTTATGAATGGATTGAAAATGTGCTCCTGGTGTATCTTTTCCATAATTGTTTAGTAGTGAGTGAGAAGTCTTCATGCAGCAATATGCCCAAGTCGAGCCGTGGCCTCCCAATCAAAAGAGATTCTGCTACTACTGTCATTGGAAGCTCAGTTTCCACACTATGCTATAATTTGTGGTTTTGTGGAAACAAGCAAGTAGCATCATGGAATTCTAGAGACATGTTGTCCCAAAATGAGTTTCAAAGGTGCTGTAGCCTAATTAAAATAAACTCTGTGGTGTAGCCTACAGATGGAGTCTGGTTTAGAGAGCTCTGAGGGTTTGGCCAATGGAGGTCGTAACTCATGAGCCATGGGAAAAGGTTTAGGCTAGTGTAAGCAAGTGGAGCAGCAAGTGTCTTTTCTCCCCTATAAGTATCCAGCAGATCCGACCCGCTTGCTTACAGCTGCACTACGGTCGGACAGGCTTCCTGTGAAGTTTAAGACGCCCCCGGAGCCAGCCTGAGATATGGCTCGGAAAACATACCTGTATCCAGGGAGGAGAAATGTTCATTCATTCTCATGCTAGGTAGCAGAAGCCACAATAGCCATTTTGGAATGGCCAAAAGATCATTAGTGAGGTCAAGCACTGATGTTGGTGATTAGGCCTGGCTAGCAGTCAACATTCCAATTCATCCCAAAGGTGTTCGATTGGGGTTGAGGTCAGGGCTCTGTGCAGGCCAGTCAAGTTGTTCCACAAATAATTTCTATATGGACCTCGCTTTGTGCACGGGGGCATTGTCATGCTGAATCACGAAAGGGCCTTTGCCAAACTGTTGCCACAAAGTTGGAAGCACAGAATCATCTACAATGTCATTGTATGCTGTGTTATGTTGAAAGTCACTGAGCTCTTCAGTAAGGCCATTCTACTACCAATGTTTGTCAATGGAGTTTGTGTGGCTGTGTGCTCGATTTTATACACCTGTCCGCAACGGGTGTGGCTGATATATACATTTGTGTATATATAGTGTATCTGCTCCAAATTAAGATTCAAAGATGTCTGCAGAAATAATGACTTGTCAGCTATTACATGGCACCTTGAGTTTGTAAAACAAATATTTTGGTTATTGAACTACACAATCTACACACAATACCCCATAATGACAAAGCGAAAACAGGTTTTTAGAAATGTTTGCAAAAAAGGTATTCAGACCCTTTGCTATGAGACTCGAAATTGAGCTCGGATGCATCCTGTTTCCATTGATCATCCTTAAGATGTTTCTACAACTTGATTTGAGTCCACCTGTGGTAAATTCAATTGATTGGACATAATTTGGGCACACACCTATCTATATAAGGTCCCACAGTTGGCAGTGCATGTCAGAGCAAAAACCAAGCCATGAGGTCGAAGGCATTGTCCATAGAGCTCCGAGACAGGATTGTGTTGAGGCACAGATCTGGGAATGGTACCAAAAAATGTCTGCAGCATTGAAGGTCCCCAAGAACACCGTGGCCTCCATCATTCTTAAATGGAAGAAGTTTGGAACCACCAAGACTCTTCCTAGAGCTGGCCGCCCGGCCAAACTGAGCAATCGGGGGAGAAGGGCCTTGGTCAGGGAGGTAACCAAGAACCCGATGGTCACTCTGACAGAGCTCTAGAGTTCCTCTGTGGAGATGGGAGGACCTTCCAGAGGACAACCATCTCTGCAGCACTCCACCAATCAGGCCTTTATGGTAGAGTGGCCAGATGGAAGCCACTCCTCAGTAAAAGGCACATGACATGACGCTTTGAGTTTGCCAAAAGGCACCTAAAGACTCTCAGACCATGAGAAACAAGATTCTCTGGTCTGATGAAACCAAGATTGAACTCTTTGGCCTGAATGCCAAGCGTCACGTCTTGAGGAAACCTGGCACCATCCCTACGGTGAAGCATGGTGGTGGCAGCATCATGCTGTAGGGTGTTTTTCAGCGGCAGGGACTGGGAGATTAGTCAGTATCGAGGCAAAGATGAATGGAGCAAGTACAGCTTCCAACAGGACAACGACCCTAAGCACACATCCAAGACAACGCAGGAGTGGCTTCGAGACAAGTCTCTGAATGTCCTTCAGTGGACCAGCCAGAGCCCGGACTTGAACCCCATCAAACATCTCTGGTGAGACCTGAAAATAGCTGTGCAGCAACGCTCCCCATCCAACCTGACAGAGCTTGAGAGGATCTGCGGAGAAGAATGGGAGAAATTCCCCAAATACAGGTGTGGCAAGCTTGTAGCGTCATACCCAAGAAGACTCAAGGCTGTAATTGCTGTCAAAGGTGCTTCAACAAAGTACTGAGTAAAGGGTGTGAATACTTATGTAAATGTGATATGTCTGTTTTTGCTTTGTCATTATGGGGTATTGGGTGTAGATTGATGAGGAAAAAATACAATTTAATCAATTTTAGAATAAGGCTGTAACGTAACAATATGGAAAAAGTCAAGGGGTCTGAATACTTTCCAAAGACACTGTATATCATGGGTCCCTGATCTGTACTACACAGAAATGCATGATTATGAATGTTAAGTAAGCGCAACACAGGGTGCATTGGCCAATTCTTTGAAATCTTCGGTTTTGGTTTACTTATATAGAGCGGGTACTACCTTTTTGCTGAAATGGGTGCAAGACTGAAGTTCGTAACATCGCTCGAGCACCTTCTCGAGGCCCAAATGTTCCCAAACGATGATTGAGGATCCTCCAATTCTGGTTTATCGACCCCAGCACTCGGCATGGTACAGAACTAGTTCCCGGCTGTGTCTTACAAAAGGACAGTTTGAAATGCAGCAATTAAGATTAGAATTTTGATTACAATGTGCCCATACGCTCTAATTGTTTTCACGGAATAGGCTGAAATGTTTTTTTTCAGTTCAGATTTACTCAAGAGGCATAGGCCTAGTGTTTTTATTTTGTAAATATACATTTTTTATGTATTCATTCGGGTTCACAGTGCGGACTGAACCGGTATGAATATGTTACACGGTCCTCCCTTCCACTGGCATACTGTTATGATTAGCTCATAACTGTTTTCTTTGTCTTTCTGTGGTCTGGTTGTCAAACCAAGAGTGTTAAAACGCCTCCCTCTCTCTCCATCTCTCTCTCTCTCTCCAGTTAATGTCACCTCTCCCAGCTCTTATTGACACCTACCCATGAGCCCTCTCTCGTTCCATTTACTGTAACCAGCATCCTCACCCACTGAGCGCCGACCAACACCGGATGTCCATGGACGTTGAAAAGTAGTTGAAATTTGGTCAGTCCACCCTGGACTTGGATGTTAACGTCCACAGATAGGTTCAGATTTGGTCCAGTCCATCATAGATGTGTGTTTCAGAAGTTTGGATAGCACAGTAGAGTACAGTACAATACAGTAAAGAAAAGTATAGTACAGTAGATTACAGTATATTGTACTGTACTATACTCTACCATACGCTACTAGACTGTACTAAACACTACCCTACTCTGCTCTTCTTTGCTGTGCATTACAGTGACAGCCCATCACATTGCTCCAGAGTGGGAGATGTACCGTGCTCCAGACACGCCCCCTTTATGAAAGTCACAAGTGCACATCTGGCACTGAAGGAGGCAGTGTCATGCTGTGTTCGTAACCAAGTGGGAAGTGGGAATTTAACATACGACTGGGAAAAATCCACCTGAATGGCCCTCAAACTGGTAATTACTAGTGGGATACTTGTCTATCATCCTGAGCACCCACTTCTCCCACATGGTGACCTCTGACGTCACCTACTAAAGAAATGTCCTCTATAACAGAATTTTCGGCAGTTAAATGCAACAACAAAACATTATTTATTAAAAGCAATCTATTAATGTGCTTTTTGAACTGTAGAATTTGTTTACAAACATGCTGTGCTTTTAGTTTATAGTTGACACAGCTTGTTGGCCATTAGCCAATCAGTGTTTCTCAAAGAGTTAAAATCAATATGAATACATGAATACATCCAACTGGTATTTGCGACTTCACAACTGGTAAATTCCCACCTCCCACATGGTTACAAATGCAGCATCAGAGTGGAAATTTGAGAGCCCCAACATAACAATCATTTACATTTACATTTACATTTTAGTCATTTAGCAGACGCTCTTATCCAGAACAATCTGGTCACAACCGACAATGCAAGGAACATTGTGAATGCTGAACATTGTGAATGACATTACATTTTACCGCTGTACTGAAACCGAACCGTGACCCAAAAAACAATACATACCGAACGTGGGTTTGTTGAACTGTTATACCCCTAGAGGACAGTAGCAGGTGACCCAACTGTGATTTGTGACTATTATGATTTCCCATTGTAGCCAATTCAGTTGCAGTAACTCTGTTACAGATTTTTGGGTAAGAATTACGAGTTTTAATCAGTTAATAATTCATAAACAAAATTGATATCAGTAAATCACTATAACTAATTGGTAGGTATACCATTTACCTGTTACTTCTGTGACCTTTCCTTATTCTCCCTCCTCATGAGGGAGAGAAATTAGAAAATATCTTAAAAGATATGTGGGGTGTTTGGTACCGGAATGACAAGGCAATATTTCTTAAACTTACAGAAGGTAAACCATTTCTCCAAAATGAACTATAAAAGTGTTGACATTAGTTGGCAGGGGTCTTCATGTCAACATTATTGTTTTGATGTATTTCTGATACCTTTTAAAGACTTTTTCTGGTAGATGTTTTCTAAGGTGGTTGAACTGTATCTATGCCTTCATTTCCCAAAAATATAGACTCTTAGCTTTCATTTAACACCCAATTTGATATGTTCTTATGAACTACACATGTTGATGCTCATGGGTCCTTTTAGATGGAAATGCTCTACTACTGCTGTTTCAGGAATAATCAGATTAAAGTTTCAATGTTTCAGAGAAGGTTTAGGGCCTATTGATTTCTTGTCTGTTAGAAATGAGTGTCATGGAAAGCTAACTACATCTGGAATTTGATATGGCAGGGCCAGCGCTGATCTCAGGAGGTGTTGTTCATTGCTAGTGCATGGAGAACTAGAAGTGGTAGGATCAGGATGTCCTTGTGGATTGTGTGCTGTGATTCCCATCTGTGGCAGCTGGTTGGTGTAGGCTGAATGACTGTGGACAAGCTAACTCTTTAATTACAATGTTGATTCATTGGATGTGTAATTAATTACAGTGGTGTTAAAATGAGCTGATTTAGATATAATCTCTTTAAGTCTTTAGCTGCCATTGGAAACACATTCCTTTTAGATTTATACAAAATGAGTGTTTGCTATCTAGCAGTGCTCGTTAGGAGCTTCCAGGGACCAGTGATCTTCTGCACAGCAACAATTTGCAGTCATGATGCATCATTACCTACCATTCCACAAAAGCCATGGCCCTTTGTGGAGCAAGGGAAACAACTAGCCTACTTCATGTCTCAAGGGGAGTGGTGTCACTTGCACAAGGGATGCTACTAGCGCACTGCTAACTAGCTAGCGATTCCACATCAGCTAGGCTACACATTTACATATTAGTCATTTAGCAGACGCTCTTATCCAGATCTACTTACAGTTAATGAGTGCATACATTTTCATACTGGCCCCCCGTGGGAAACGAACCCATAACCCTGGCGTTGCAAGCGCTACACAGTTGGGGGAAATTGGATTTACTGTACTAGGGGGTATACTGTATTTTACTATATACCAGTATTGATGCACGGACCAGTTTGGGTTTTTACTTTACCTTCTATAACGGTATTTCAATGTTTGGTTTGTTAAGTGTGATCCACCGTGTGTAACGTCCATTTTTATAGTTTACTCCACTACTTGAGTCATCTCTCTCCATGCCGCTTTCAACACAGGCCTAGCCCCGCCCCCGTCACCGTCACCGATGGAGCGCATTTGTTGTTGCTTGACCACGAGACACTTGCGTTCGGTCTGCATGGTCATGCAACAATGTTGATGATGACAATGCTATTTCCGCTTTGCTTCTTAATATAAATCCACAAGCGCTCTATAATTACACTATTGGTTTGTTTCTTACATCTGCAAACATCTCGTTTGTCTTTTAAATGGTGTTAGCGCTAATGCTAATCGCTAGTTCATGGTGTCCGCTAATGCTAATTAGCTGGCTAGCTAGCTAATAAATGTACTGAGTCAGAGCAAACGTAGCTAGCTATACAGCCTCATACCAGTGGTGTAGGCCTAAATCAGCATGTTGTTTGTGCAACAGTATCTTCTAAATCAAAGAGGAATAGGCAAAGCATGAATATGTTAGCTACATGAAGTAACTAAGAGAGAACATGTAATGTAGTCAAAGATTATAGGGTCCCCTAGGAAACACTGACCAACACTTAATTAATCCTCCCTGGTATTTCATTAATGGTAATGTCAAACACTGTATTCAGAATTTTTGACCATATCGTGCAGCCCTACGTGGCAGTGTGTTAATGATCTCAAATGAGTGTGTCACGCTCTGGCTCCGGGACTTTGTATGTTGAGCCAGGGTGTGTTCGTTTCGTTGTGTTCTGTTTGGTTGGGTTGTTCTATGTGGTTGTATTTCTTTGTTTGGATGAGTGACTCCCAATCAGAGGTAACGAGTGTCAGCTGTTTGGCTCGTTGTCTCTGATTGGGAGCCATATTTATACTGTCTGTTTTCACCTTGTGTTTGTGGGTTTTTGTTCCTTGTCAGTCATTGTCTGAGGACGTTACGTATCGTTTATTGTTTTGTATTCGTGTGTGCACTTTACTATTAAAGTATGTTCGCTCAACACGCTGCGCCTTGGTCCTCTCTAACCAACGATCGTGACAGAAAAACCCACCTTAACCAGATCAAGCAGCGTGACGAGGAGAGAGGATGGACGTGGGAGGAGATGATTGCGAGTCTGGCAAGAGGGAGAGAGGCCTGGGCCACGGGGAGGAGAGACCCCCAGGAAATTTTTAGGGGGGGGCTCACAACGTCGGGGCAGCAGGTGTACGGGTTAGAGCGGTGCAAAGCGTTGGCAGAGAAGGCCGCCAGGTTAGGGGGGCCACTGGGCACAGAGGAGAGGGAAAGTGTGGAGGCACGGCGAGAGGTACTGGGGTGTGTTACCAGTCCGGTCCGGCCCGTTCCTGATCCCTGCGTGGGGCCAGTGGTGTGTGTCCCCAGTACGGTCCGGCCTGTTCCTGCCATTCCCACCAAGGCAGTGGTGCGTGTCGTCAGCCCAGCCCGGCCTGTTCCTGCCATTCCCACCAAGTCTGTGGTGTGCGTCGACAGCCCGGCCCGGCCTGTTCCTGCCATTCCCACCAAGTCAGTGGTGCGCGTCGTCAGCCCAGCCCGGCCTGTTCCTGCCATTCCCACCAAGTCAGTGGTGCACGTCGTCAGCCCAGCCCGGCCGGTTCCTGCCATTCCCACCAAGTCAGTGGTGTGCGTCGACAGCCCAGCCCGGCCTGTCCCTGCTCCACGCACCAAGCCTACGAGGTGCGTCGCCAGTCCAGCCCGGCCTGTCCCTGCTCCACGCACAAAGCCTACGGTGTGCGTTGCCAGTCCAGCCCGGCCTGTTCCTGCTCCACGCACAAAGCCTACGGTGTGCGTCGCCAGCCCAGCCCGGCCTGTTCCTGCTCCACGCACAAAGCCTACGGTGTGCGTCGCCAGCCCAGCCCGGCCTGTCCCTGCTCCACGCACAAAGCCTACGGTGTGCGTCGCCAGCCCGACCCGGCCTGTTCCTGCCACTCGCACCAAACCAGGGTTGCGAGTCGCCAGCCTGGTCCAACCCGTTCCTGCTACTCGCACCAAGCCAGGGGTGCGAGGCGTCAGCCTGGTCCAGCCCGTTCCTGCTACTCGCACCAAACCAGGGATGCGAGTCGTCAGCCTGGTCCAGCTCGTTCCTGCTACTCGCACCAAACCAGGGAATGGAGTCGTCAGTCCGGTGAGGCCCGTTCCTGTTCCACGCACCAAGCCAGGGGCGCGTGTCGTCAGTCCGGCTCCGACCAGCGGGGCTAGACAGGACCAGGGGTACTTTGGGGGGTTGGAGAGGAGGTGGGGATCAGGGCCGGAGCCAGAACCACCGCCGAGGAGGTATGCCCACCCAGCCCTCCCTTGTTTAGCCCTTATTGAGGCGCGGTCGCAGTCCGCGCCTTTAGGGGGGGGTACTGTCACGCTCTGGCTCCGGGACTTTGTATGTTGAGCCAGGGTGTGTTCGTTTCGTTGTGTTCTGTTTGGTTGGGTTGTTCTATGTGGTTGTATTTCTTTGTTTGGATGAGTGACTCCCAATCAGAGGTAACGAGTGTCAGCTGTTTGGCTCGTTGTCTCTGATTGGGAGCCATATTTATACTGTCTGTTTTCACCTTGTGTTTGTGGGTTTTTGTTCCTTGTCAGTCATTGTCTGAGGACGTTACGTATCGTTTATTGTTTTGTATTCGTGTGTGCACTTTACTATTAAAGTATGTTCGCTCAACACGCTGCGCCTTGGTCCTCTCTAACCAACGATCGTGACAGAGTGCAGGAAAGGCAAAAATTGATGAAAATGTAGACTTTTTTGGGGGGGGATTGAAGTTTTAATTGAACAGTATAAAACAATCAGAATGGAGAAAGACCCATTGAAATCACTTAGAATGTATGTGTTGCCACCCTATGGTTACGCACTACTAAAGCAAATTTTGAACTTTTATTATTCAAAAACATAAAATACCGTCAAAATCTTGAAAAATATAGTAATATGATATTTTGGCCATGTCGCCCCGCTCTACACCTTTACTGTGTTTTATTTTAAAGTAACTGTCCATTGTTTCCCGATTTTCTATTAAATATGACCGATAATTACTTACAATATGAGTTAAATCGTTTTCTTTCCAAAAATAGTAATTAAGTATGTTAAAAAACAGGTTCTGTGTTGGAATGGTGTGGGTGTATACCGGTCATTCAAAATATGCATGCGAGTAGAACGCTGATTGGCCAGCTCACAACATACTCCATGAGGAAATGGCAAGCATTTTTGAAAGCGTCTTTTTGAGTTACAAGTCTGAGGTAAAAAAAAATAATTAACCCCCCCCCCCCTCTTCACAATTTATGCTTTGGCCACAAATACAAGTATAGGAAGTCAACAACATTATTTGGGTGTGAGTGTTACGAAACCCGTGGCTTTAAACGTCTAGGGTGGATGGAGAAGAGACCCGTAACATAATTCATGCAAATTATAAGCGTGACATGGAACAGTGAGAACAAAAACTACACAACAACCATAAACTACCGTCAAACATAAAAGGTTTATTTTTAAACACACGGTAAAGGTTTGGGGAAAAAGGGCTGAGCAGGACCCAAGAAATGAAACAATACTGTAAAACACCCCTAAACTGATCTTGCCTGCCTCAAGAACCGCTAAGCTACTGCTAATCATACAAAAGTACAGTGGGTGGTCCGCTCAGGTCTAACTAGTGTTTTTAGACAGATTTCTTCCTACGGGTAATGTACGCCCAAGGGCAACTTGCTTAAACTCCCCTTTTCCCAGAAACAAACAAATTGACCAAACAGAGTAACCAGCAAATGAGTGAGTACACAAAAACACAGGACACCACAGTATCCATACTCACATACGAAAAGTAGTCTAACAAAGTTACCAAACAGAGTAACCAGCAACTTAGTGAGTAAACAAAACACAGGACACCACAGTATCCATACTCACATACGGAAAATCTCTCTAACAACAAACACAACTGACCGGCTTTTAAACAATGGGATGTGTGATTGAAAAACCAGCAACAGGTGGTGCAATGCAGAGGAATGTTCACTGATTGGTCCAACTTAGCAATCAGCAGACACCTCAACGACCACCAATCAGGAACATACAGGACACCTGTGATTAGGGCAGAAGGAGAGGAAAACACAAAAAGACCCAGGATACCTGTATACGTAACAGTGAGTTCAAAAAATATGTGAGATTTTCACTGGACAGTTACTTTAAGTATGTCTATGTTTTGCAGACAAAATCTTACCAGAGCTGGCAGATCAGTATTGAACACCGTCTGAGGCCCTACATTTCATTGTATGTGTTTTCTCTTGTAGCAGTGTTGCTTGATACTAGCAGTAGGCATATTTTAGGCAGACACTTCTCCCACGGAGCAAGAACTATAGAGGCTATGTCTGTTGTGGCTGCATCTCTAAAATGAACCTTCATCTTCAGTAGTCCTCCCACTAGTTCTCTGCAGTTGGTCTTGGTCAAGAGACCAGATATGTTTTTTTATGCGTGACCTACTTCTGTGGTTGTTTTGGGGTTTATTTAATTGTGAAAAGAGGCTGAGACCTACTAACATAGTGAGAACACTGCTTCAGTCATGGCTGTTCTGGCCTCTCCTTTGTTTACAACCATGGTGGAGAACCTCCCTCTCGGTGGAGAGATTTCCACCCTCACACAGAGACCGAGTAAACAGGCGAGTTTACTGTACCCTCTTCTTGTCAAAAGAGTCATTGAAGAACTAAGTCAACTTCCAGTAGCACTGTGTTTTAGTTCAATTCGTTTTGAAATGGAAAAGGAAGTAGTGAGGAGGACCCTGACTTTATAAAACAGGCTATGTAGGCTGATGTCTGAATGTATCTATTACAGGAAGGGAAATGGTTCAGGCCTGACACAATGTTGGAGACTGATGCCTCAGCCATTTTAGTTTATATTTTGGTTTAATAGTCAGTGTGCATGTTGACCTGAGAGCAAAGTGACTCTTCATAGCTTGCGGAGCAGGGGGAAATAGCCCGTCATCCACACTAGCCAGCTGTTAACATCCTATTCAACGGCAACAGCCAGCTTCCAGGAAGGAGAGCAGTCAGAACACCCACACACACACAGCCTCATTTATTGTTCAATGTCTAGGCCTAGAATGATTAATTCTGTCGCACATGATCGATGTAGACTTAACATTTTTCTCAACTTTAGCACTGCTCAATAGCGGAGGTGCATAAAGATAGCGGCCCCCACGCACTTACCACAAATTCCTTGTTTTGCTAAGTTCACCGTATTGTACATTGCTCTCCATTACTCTTTTCTTGTATGGTCATTAGCAAAGTATACATGATCCCAATTTTAGCTTCAAGACACCAGAAATTTGAAAAACCCAAAAAGTAGATTGTGCTGATTTATTGCCACATTGAACCATATCGCGCCGCATAGTTAAAAAACTATAGTGCTAAAAGAGTGATGTCATATCTGAATTCTGCCATCTTTATGCACGTTCGCCATTGTTTTTGTGCCCTGCTTGCTGTTTAATGACTTGGACTATTGAATTGGAGCAGAGTGTTTCTTACAACTCTTTGTAATAGCCTCTCTGTATTATTTGACCTCTGGGTGTGCCGTGCCGTCACAATGCTGGCAGTAGCTTAGATATGAGCCGCAAACATAGGCTTTTTTGTTTTGCTTCAACCTGTCTACACCACTGAATTCACTGAGCAAGTCAGTGTTTATGCTAGGTGTATAAGCCTATGTGTGAAGATATATCTATTGAAAGTCTTGACTGAAGTAATAGTGGACAGTTTAGTGCTGAGTAATTAGTGTTTTTTGATGTTGGTTCGGTTTCAGGTCGGATTTCAATTCTATAAATGCATTATGTGGGTTCAATGCGGTAACAACACAGAATAAAACAATTGATGGTAGTGACTGCCCATTACTATCACTTATTAGACTCTAACCATCATTTATTCATATTACCTAATTCAAATATTTCAGTTGTTGTGTATATTACATAGGGCTGACCCCAATTAGTCTACTGGTCAACTGTTTGGTCGATAGGCTGTTGGTCGACCAATACTTTTTTTGTCGAACAGTAGCATATACTCTACCAGTCAGAAGTGTGGAAACACCTACTCATTCAAGTGTTTTTCTTTATTTTTACTATTTTTTACATTATAGAATAATAGTGAAGACATCAAAACTATGAAATAACACATATGGAATCATGTAGTAAACAAAAGTGTTAAACAAATATATTTTATATTTGAGATTCTTCAAATAGCCACCCTTTGCCTTGATGACAGCTTTGTACACTCTTGGCATTCTCTCAACCAGCTTCACCTGGAATGCTTTTCCAACGGTCTTGAAGGAGTTCCCACATGCTGAGCACTTGTTGGCTGCTTTTCCTTCAATCTGCGGTCCGACTCGTCCCAAACCATCTCAATTGGGTTGTGGTCGGGGGATTGTGGAGGCCAGGTCATCTGATGCAGCACTCCATAACTCTCCTTCTTGGTCAAAGAGCCCTTACACAGCCTGGAGGTGTGTTGGGTCATTGTCCTGTTGAAAAACAAATTATAGTCCCACTAAGCCCAAACCAGATGGGATGGCGTATCGCTGCAAAATGCTGTGGTAGCCATGCTGGTTAAGTGTGCCTTGAATCCTAAATAAATCACAGACCGTGTCACCAGCAAAGCACCTCCACACCATAACACGTCCTCCTCCATACACATGCATAGATAATCCATCCAGACCAAAGGACACATTTCCACTGGTCTAATGTCCATTGCTCGTGTTTCTTGGCACAAGCAGGTCTCTTCTTATTATTGGTGTCCTTTAGTAGTGGTTTCTTTGCAGCAATTCGACCATGAAGGCCTGATTCACACAGTCCCCTCTGAACAGTTGATGTTGAGATGTGTCTGTTACTTGAACTCTGTGAAGCATTTATTTGTGCTGCAATTTCTGAGGCTGGTAACTCTAATGAACTTATTCTCTGTAGCAGAGATAACTCTGGGTCTTCCATTCCTGTGGCGATCCTCGTGAGAGCCAGTTTCATCATAGGTTTTTGTGACTGCACTTGAAGAAACTTTCAAAGTTCTTGAAATGTTCCATATTGACTGACCATGTCTTAAAGTAATGATGGACTGGGATTTCTCTGCTTATTTGAGCTGTTCTTGGCATAATATGGACTTGGTCTTTTACCAAATAGGGCTATCTTCTGTATACCACCCCTACCTTGGCACAACACAACTGATTGGCTCAAATGCATTAAGAAGGAAATAAATTCCACAAAGTAACTTTTAAGAAGGCACACCTGTTAATTGAAATGCATTCCGGGTGACTACCTCATGAAGCTGGTTGAGAGAATGCCAAGCGTGTGCAAAGCGATCATCAAGGAAAAGGGTGGCTACTTTGAAGAATCTCAAATATAAAATCTATTTGGATTTTTTTAACACGTTTTTGGTTACTACATGATTCCATATGTGTTATTTCATAGTTTTGATGTCTTCACTATTATTCTACAATGTAGAAAATTGTAAAAAATAAAGAAAAACCCTGGAATGAGTAGGTGTGTCCAAACCTTTGACTGGTACTGTATATATAATATATATATTTTTTTTTAATGGCACACGAGACACCTGTCTTATTCGCGCCCATCTCAGTGAACTAATCCATTGCGGAGGCCGAGACTAATCCATTGCGGAGGTTGCTGGGATTGCACAGTCGAAGAAGAAGGGGTGTGTGGCTAAGATGCACAAGGCACGTCTCTCTCCAGAATGCGCTCTCTCCCGCCAATTTGTGCACATTCATTGTTTCATATCTTCATTGTGTGAAATATTGCGTTTGATCGTTAGTGTCTATCAATTCCCCATTACATATATCACCAGTAGTACATTTTACCGTTAATTCCTATATTTATAATCTACAATGTTTGTTACTTTCTTTACGGTAATTTCTGTTAATATATTCAATATATTGTTCCAGTCTTTTACCGTTCTCATTGTCGGAGTGGACACGTTGTTTACTAAGCGCACAACCTATGCTACACTTGTGAAAACAAGTTTTGGTCAATTTAGTCATTGTCTTTTGTTTGGAGCACTCCAGTCAATGTTGAGTAAGGATGCGCACCTGATTTACACATACAGTGCCTTCGGAAAGTATTCAGAGCCCTTGACTTTTTCCACATTTTGTTAGGTTACAGCCTTATTCTAAACTTTACATAAGTATTCAGACCCTTTACTCAGTACTTTGTTGAAGCACCTTTGGCAGCGATTACAGTCTCAAGTCTTATTGGGTATGACGCTACAAGCTTGGCACACCTGTATTTGGGGTGTTTCTCCCATTCTTCTCTGCAGATCCTCTCAAGCTCAGTCAGGTTGGATGGGGAGCATTGCTCACAGCTATTTTCAGGTCTCACCAGAGATGTTTGGTCGGGTTCAAGTCCGGGCTCTGGCTGGGCCCCTCAAGGACATTCAGAGACTTGTCCCGAAGCCACACCTGCGTTGTCTTGGCTGTTTGCTTAGGATCGTTGTCCTTTTGGAAGGTGAACCTTCGCGCTAGTCTGAGGTCCTGAGCTCTATGGAACAGGTTTTCATCAAGGATCTCTCTGTACTTTGCACCATTCATCTTTTCCTCGATCCTGACTAGTCTCCCAGTCCAAGTCTGCCACTGAAAAACATCCCCACAGCATGATGCTGCCACCAACATGCTTCACCGTAGGCATGGTATCAGGTTTCCTCCAGTCGTGACGCTTGGCATTCAGGCCAAGGAGTACAATCTTGGTTTCATCAGACCAGAGAATCTTGTTTCTCATGGTCTGAGAGTCTTTAGGTGCTCTTTGGCTAACTCCAAGCAGATTGTCATCTTCCTTTTACTGAGGAGTGGCTTCCGTCTGGCCACTACCATAAAGGCCTGATTGGTGGAGTGCTGCAGAGATGGTTGTCCTTCTGGAAGGTTCTCCCATCTCCACAGAAGAACTCTAAAGCTCTGTCAGAGTGACCATCGGGTTCTTGGTCACCTCCCTAACCAAGGCCCTTCTCCCCCGATTGCTCAGTTTGGCCCGGCGGCCAGCTCTAGGAAGAGTCTTGGTGGTTCCAAACTTCTTCCATTTAAGAATGATGGAGGCCACGGTGTTCTTGGGGACCTTCAATGCTGCAGACATTTTTGGTACCCTTCCCCAGATATGTGCCTCGACACTATCCTGTCTCGGAGCACTACGGACAATTCCTTCGACCTCATGGCTTGGTTTTTGCTCTGACATGCACTATCAACTGTGGGACCTTATATAGACGTGAGTGCCTTTCCAAATCATGTCCAGTCAATTGAATTTACCACAGGTGGACTCCAAACAAGTTGTAGAAACATCTCAAGGATGATCAATGGAAACAGGATGCACCTGAGCTCAATTTCGAGTCTCATAGCAAACTTTTTCTGAAAACATGTTTTCACTTTGTCATTATGGGGTATTGTGTGTAGATTGCTGAGGAAATGTTTTTATTTAATCAATTTTAGAATAAGGCTGTAACGTAACAAAATGTGGAAAAAGGTCAAGGTTTCTGAATACTTTCCGAAGGCACTGTAGAAGTAGGTTTATAGGCTAACTGGCCTGCGTGCAAATGTAGTCATTTGGGGATCTGATAGTATTTCTGATTGGCTTAAACGCACCACCACTAATGAGCTGTGGAGCTTCTCATAGTAATGGTTTCTTCAGCTCAAACAGCAAGCAAACAAAGTCTGTTTTTACATCCATTTGAGGATGACAATAGTTCCTCAATTTATTTGAAAATCTTTCCAGCTCTCTCCCTTTCGATAACTACTCAGCATGAAAGGGAAAAATGTCATGCTCTGATCCAGTGGAAATGTCATAAAATAAAATCCCTTATCCCTTGCGCAAATGGCCTACAGCTGTATCTGTCCCGAGCTCACTGACTCTGAGGGCACAGAATATTTTTGGCTAGACCCAAGTTAATACTTGATACAATGTTTCACGTTCGTGTAGACAGACCATGTGTAGCCAATGTGATATTTATATTTATCAGGATATTTTCTACCTGCAGACTGCAATTTTTTTAATTGTTGGCTTTATGTTGGCTTTTTACATAGGCCCAAGTTGGCAACAAAAGTTACTTTTTAGGTTTGTATTATTTTCATTTAGATTTGGATAGAATTTTGATTAACCACATGACAATCATTTTGAGATAGGAAGACGTTATTATAAATTAAATGAAACTGTTCCATGAAAATGTGCATATGAAAACCATAACTGGCACACAGACCGGTAGAAATGGTAAGATAAATTGGCATTCCACATGAGAGAGGTTGCCGATTCCTCATGTAGCCTGTTACCGGCAACTTCAGGAGAGTAATGGCAGAATCTGCAAAAGCCAGCAGGAGTGGGAGGAGGATGTTCGGGTCAGGTTAAGTTTTTTTTCTTCTGGTTATCTTGATCTCTGGCTCCCTCTTGAGTCATTTGTGTCTTATTTCATCAAACAGTGTGCTTAAAGCATCAGACAAGCTCAATGTATAAGGTTGATTTTATTAAAACCCATGTTTGTCTATATATGGAAAAATACACGTTTTAAAATGTAAACCAATCGATTAGTCGAAAGAACAAACGACTCTGCTCAGGCAGTAGCAGCCAGCCAGCCATCTATCTCTGTGCTTCCCAAAGAGTCATCATTCAGGCTAGTAGGCTAACCTAGCTGGCTAACTGCCTGCTGTCTGACGAAATCACTATTTCAGTAGTTCTTCAAAGTAGGTAAGGCATACTTTTTAAGACAGCGAAATAACAACTATCAATCAATTATATGTATTGTCGGGGAGAGATACCTAAGCAACCGTTCTCTACCATGTTGTATTGTCATGTTGTGTTGCTGCATGTTGTGTTGTTGTCTTAGGTCTCTCTTTATATAGTGTTGTGGTGTCGCTCTTGTCGTGATGTGTTTCTTGTCTTACATTTTTATTTTTAATCCCAGCCCCCGTCCCCACAGGAGGCATTTTTGCCCCTTGGTAGGCCGTCATTGTAAATAAGAAATTGTTCTTAATGGCCTAGTTAAATAAAGGTTAAATAAAATAAAAATACCTTTCCATGTCTCTATCGCCCTTCCTCTCCGTGTCTGTCTGCCGGCCCTACAGGCTTGTCCGGCAAGAACCAATGAGAACAGGCAGCTGTAGGCACAATGGATTCTGGTCATTGTAGTTAATTACCACGTTTTCTGCGCTTAACTATTATGAGTTGGACAACATGTCCCAGAAGAGATATCTCTAGAGAAATGGCACAAACAGCGGGTTTAGCGCATCGAAAAAAAACCCAGAACTAAATGGAATTCAAATATACTAATTGAACCGATGTGATCAATTAGTTATTTAAAAACCGAAATCGCTCAGCACTTGTACAGTTATTGTAGTGGGACTGGGAGTAGCCTTTATCCATACCCACTATTGTGTCCCCTGAAGATGAATACTCTTATCACTGAATGCAGTGCTAGATTCAGAAATCATATGACACCAATGGATTTCATTGATTTGTTTTGGTGTCCTAGTGTGCAATAGCGAGGTTCACTGTGTCGTCCTTTCTGCATGATGCCTGGCTACCATTGGACTCATGTCCGGACTACTGTGTATGTAAGGCCACTGCTGCTCAGGCAAGACTGAGTTGAGCAGACAAGCTGTTGCCAGGGGTGTCTCCAGGGTCAGACTGTTGCGGTGTGTAGTGTGCAGCTCTCCACATGATCTGCCCTCAGGTCTACACTGAGGTGGAACTAATAGAGCTTTAGTGGGAATCTCAAGTGGAGCACTGCACAGGGAAAGGGAATCATAAAATGCATATGCTTAGTTTTTAAATTGCTATGTGACAAGTGTCTATGAAATTAGCCGGAGACAACACACCCAGTAACAATCATAGTTTTTCTTCATAGTATGTACTGGACCCATGTGCATTGTGTGCGTAACCTGATTAGGGCGTTCACCCACGGTGCTCAGAATGACAGAAATGACATTTAGAAAATGGTAATTCATATTAACAGAACATGCAAGTCGAGGTTGCAATGATGTGGGGTCCTTCTTACCGAATTCTGATGTGCACTTTGAACATGTTAGAATAACTGTCCACATTGACGAGTAATGAACAGCAAAATCACTAGCCTATGTCAATCTACTATAGTAGAAAAGTTAAGGCTACCTATTCTATTGGTCAGCTTGTTGAGAAAGAAATAGCCTATTCCAAACAGACTCTGGGACAGTTGTGGGACGATAGATCCAACCAGTAGGCCTAGGCAACATTTAATTTTGATTTTTTGTAGCAATGAGTGATGCAACAGATCAGACCATTTAACTTAACATGTTGATCAACTATTATTTATTCACATTATAAGGGCAGCAATGCGTACAAGGCAGTAGACTATGTGAAGGTTTGTTCCATAATGCAATTAGCGAGAAAACACCATTGTCAAAAGGGCACCACACATGCCAGCAGTTTCATTTGACAGAGATGAAAATATCCATTTAGAAAGAGAGGAGATCTAATAGGCTACTTTGAAGCAAGGTAAGACATGCCTCATATGTATTAAAACCTTCAGGTTTCAAACAATGAAGTATATGTTTTAAAAATGCATACTGCCTCCAGCTCATTGCAAAGTGGTGTGTGACGCACTGATGAAGCCTGCCTTCCGTTGCCGTTTGATGCAGCGTTCAAAACAACTGGGAACTCGGAAAACGAGCTCCAAGTCCGACTGGGAAAAATCGTTCAACGGTCATCCAACTCGGAACTCCAACTCTGGAACTCGGGCCTCTTTCTAGAGTTTTGACTTTCTGACCTGAAGATCACTGACGTCATGATTTGACCTCCTATTTTTCACAGTTCCCAGTAGTCTTGAAGGCACCACAAGATGCTGCAGCAGCTCTTGCGCTGTTTGACAGATTTTCCACTCAAAGGCTATAGATCCATTTTCCATCTTACAAATTAGGCATAAGTAAAGGCTTTGATTTCTGGATAAACAGATGGAAAAGGGTTCTTGGAAAACTTACATAAAAAATACATAGAAACACAATGCGGCGAGCACACCCCAATCCACTTCGATGGGGCTGCAGTGGAGCAGGTCGAGAGCTTCAAGTTCCTCGGTGTCCAAATCGATAAGAACTTAAAATGGTCCACACACACGCACACAGTCGTGAAGAAGGCGCGACAGCACCTCTTCCCCTCAGGATGTTGAAAAGGTTTGGCATGGGCCCTCAAATCCTCAAAGTTCTACGGTTGTACCATTGAGAGCATCTTGACTGGCTGCATCACTGCTTGGTATGGCAATCGCACCGCCCTTGATCGAATGGCACTACAGAGGGTGGTGCAGACATCCCAGTACATCACTGAGGCCGAGCTCCCTGCCAACCAGGACCTCTATATCAGGCGGTGTTAAATGAAGGGCCGGAAAATCATTAAAGACTCCAACCACCCAAGCCGTAGACTCTCTGCTTCCGCACGGCAAGCGATAACGGTGCATCAAGTCTGACACCAACAGGCTCCTGAACAGCTTCTATCCCCAAGCCATAAGACTGCTAAATAGCTAACTAAATAGCTAACTAAATGGCTACACGGACTATCAGAGTTGACCTTTGTATTTTATTCGTATTTTTGTACTGTCTCTATGCACACTCACAGGGCCCTACACACTACACACACTGATACTCCAACACACATACAAACACTCACTCCACCATTTGCTCACACACGCATAATATGCACATACATTTATACTGACTCTACACACACCCACACATACAATCATCATATGTGCTGCTGCTACTCTGTTTATCATATATCCTGATGCCGAGTCACCTTACCCCTATGCAGATCTACCTCTATCGATCCAGTATCCCTGCACATTGTAAATATGGTGCTGGAACTGACCCTGTATACAGTATGCTTACTTACTTTATCGTGTTCTTCTTGTTTTTATATCTTGTGTTTTTGTTCTACCTTGTTATTTTTAGTATTACTTTGTTATTGAATACTGCATTGTTGGGGTTAGAGCTGGCAAGAAAGGCATTTCAATGTACTTGTCTATGCTTTTGTTCAATTTAGTCTGTAGTCAAAGAAGATTTTACTTCTGTTTAAATAGTCTGGTTTTAAAGGGAAATGGAAATGTTATTAAAACTACCAGAGAGCCCATTCTGGAAGTTTGAAGAGTATATTGTCACAATCAATGTCTAAAAATTAACTAAATCAAAAAGCTTTTGAGATATTCGTATTAATATTTGTAATGTTGAATAAATAAAGTTTTTTAATTTTTTCAGACTAGACATAATCCATACAGTGCCTTCGGAAAGTATTCAGACCCCTTTACTTTTTCCACATTTTATTACGTTACAGCCTTATTCTAAAATGGATTAAATAAATACAAATCCAATCTACACACAATATCCCATAATGACAAAGCAAAAACAGATTTGTAGAAATTTTTGCAAATGTATTAAAAATAAAAAACAGAAAAACCTTATTTACATAAGTATTCAGACCCTTTGCTATGAGACTCAAAATTGAGCTCAGGTGCATCCTGTTTCCATTGATCATCCTTGAGATGTTTCTACAACTTGATTGGTGTCCACCTGTGGTAAATCCAATTGATTGGACATGATTTGGAAAGGCACACACCTGTCTATATAAGGTCCCACAGTTGACAGTGCATGTAAGAGCAAAAACCAAGCCATGAGGTCGAAGTAATTGTCCGTAGAGCTCCGAGACAGGCTTGTGTCGAGGCACAGATCTGGGGAAGGGTACCAAAACATTGCTGCACCATTGAAGATCCCCAAGAAAACAGTGGTTCCATCATTCTTAAATGGTAGAAGTTTGGAACCACCGAGACTCTTCCTAGAGCTGGCCGCCCGGCCAAACTGAGCAATTGGGGGAGAAGGGCCTTGGTCAGGGAGGTGACCAAGAACCCGACACGTCACGTCTGGAAGAAACCTGGCACCATCCCTACGGTGAAGCATGGTGTTGGCAGAATCATGCTGTGGGGATGTTTTTCAGCTTCAGGGACTGGGAGACTAGTCAGGATCGAGGTAAAGGTGAACGGAGCAAAGTACAGAGATCCTTGATGAAAACCTGCTCAGGACCTCAGACTGGGATGAAAGTACACCTTCCAACAGGACAACAACCCTAACCACACAGCCAAGACAATGCAGGAGTGGCTTTGGGACAAGTCTCTGAATGTCATTGATTGGCCCGGACTTGAGCCCAATCGAACATCTCTGGTGAGACCTGAAAATATCTGTGCAGCGACGCTCCCCCTCCAACCTGACAGAGCTTGAGAGGATCTGCAGAGAAGAATGGGAGAAACTCCCCAAATACAGGTGTGCGAAGCTTGTAGCGTCAACATCTCAAGGATGATCAAAAAAAAAAAAAAAAAAAAAAAAAAATACCCAAGAAGACTCTAGGCTGTAATCGCTGCCAAAGGTGCTTCAACAAAGTACTGAATAAAGGGTCTGAATACTTATGTAAATGTGATATTTCCGTTTTTTTTGTTTCATATAAATTTGCTAAAATTGATAAAAAATATGTTTTTGCTTTGTCATTATGGGCTATTATGTGTAGGTTGATGAGGGCGGGAAACAATTTAATCCATTTTAGAATAAGGCTGTAACCTAACAAAATGTAGAAAAAGTCAAGGGGTCTGAATACTTTCCGAATACACTGTATATTGTATTCCGGACTCTGACATTGCTCATTCTAATATTTCAATGTTTCTTAATTCCTTTCTTAAAATGTTTGGGATTTGCGTGTATTGTTTTGTATTGTCAGGTATTACTGCACTGTTGGCGCTAGGAACATAAGCATTTTGCTACACCTGCGATAACATCTGCTAAATATGTGTACGCTACCAATACAATTTGATTTGAAATATTATTTGTTATAGTTGAAAAAATTTATTTAGCAAGCAGTAGGCATTTAGAATAAAATTGGGAGTGGAGCTTTTATAATTACTAGGTCTGTGACGATACCAGTATCGCCCCTTTTTTTAAATGGCAAAAATAGAAATATGAAGCAGACCAAACTCTTTGGTCCTTTTAAAAACCTGCAGTATGTAAAATATTGTGTGCTAATGCTTGGAAAATAAATGTGACTCTGGATGATAACATAATCATATTTGTTTCCAGGGCTGTTTTCCTAAAGAAGTTAAATCCGCTTCGTGTTTTGTTTCCTTGCCATGATACTAACGAGTATCGCGATACTGGTATTGTCCTGGCACTAATAGTTACGTGATGACATCACATGCCCGCGTTCCTTCAGAATTATTAGGCGATGATAATTCATTCAAAAAACACTGTTTCCATCATTTATCATAATAAAGAAAGTTCAACAAAATAAAAATGAACCCCTGTTGAACAGATAAAAATGATCTTTAGAACATTTCTTCTGAAGTTGCCGTTTACATTACCCATGTCACAATGTTTTTTTTTTGTTGCAACATTGCTTTTGTTGAATAAACCAGCGCCTGTGTCTTTACGAGTTGCTAAGTTGCTACAGTCAATGTAGCCTATAAATCATTTCAGGTTTTGTGGGTAACCATTATTTTCATACAGTTGAAGAACAGTACATGGTTTTTGAAATGAGGACAGATCTACAATGCTGTCATTCATACAATGCGGTTTAGACTAATTAGTGTTCATGAGTTTTCTATTATCTCACTCTGACAACACATTTTTACTGGCTTATTTCTTATAAGATCTGAGCAATTGTGAGAGGTTGTGTTTAAGTCCCAACTCATGTAACATTAGATGAAACTACCGTACCTGTGGTGTCTCCGAAAGTGAATTTCTAACATGGGTTCTCTCAATTCACACTCTCTGTAGATTATGAAGATTAGAGGTTCTTCTCTTAATTCTCCCTCTCTCTCTTTCCCTCTCTCCTCCTCAGACTCCCAACGCTCCCATTTGTCTTCCTTCACCATGAAGCTTATGGACAAGTTCCACTCTCCCAAAATCAAAAGGACACCCTCAAAGAAAGTCAGTAAGCCACCTTTAGAACTTAGCGTGAAGACGGAAAAACCTGCTAACAAGGTTTGTTAAATGTCTGATTCTCCCTCCTACATAGGCCTCAAGCTTTTGCTGTGTCCATCTCATAAGTGCAATTAGTTGTTCATTTATATCCTACAAGAAACCAGAGAATGAGACTGTGAAGGCAGTGACAAAGCCTCACAATATGCAATAATCACATAACCAAGATGCACCACCATGTTCACGGTTGCTCTCACGTTGGCTTCCTTTTGCAGAGTCTGAGTCGGTTAGAGGAGCATGAGAAAGAAGTGGTCAGTGCCTTGCGTTACTTCAAGACCGTCATTGACAAGATGGTGGTGGACAAAAAGGTGCTGGAGATGTTACCCGGGTCTGCCAGTAAGGTCCTGGAGGCCATCCTGCCTTTAGTCCAAGTGGATCCAAGGATCCAACACAGGTGAGTCTGGCCCAGGAGGATATCTGGAGCTCACCCATTAAGTGTTTTAAGACAACGCTTCAATCGACATGAGACGAGGTGCAGCCAAATGTCATTTAAGGTTGATTTATTTGTATTATAGGGTTGAAATCATAAGAAACCTTCAAAGCCGAATACAGAATCAGTGTTTTTGTCAGTCTGTTAGCCTAATCTTTCCTCTTGGTTGTTCCCAGCTCAGCGGTGTCCTCTTGTCTGAACCGTGTGTACCAGAGTCTGGGCAATCTCATCCGCTGGTCCGACCAAGTCATGCTGGAGGGGGTCAACCTGGAAGATAAGGAAACCATCGTTACCGTCACCATTGTGATCAAGGCAGTGCTCGACGGTGTTAAGGTAAAGTTGGCATACCAAAAAACAAGCGAACATGAAATATGAGACGTCACAAATGATTTGTAACAATTAACGCATGTTATGTTTTTTGGGGAAACAGTAGCTAGTCGAGTACTTGGTACTTTTTGGGTAAGAGATGTTGAAAGTGGCTGTGAAGTTGGCTAGCATTTATTAACTGCACCCGGTGATTGTCCACAGGAGCTGGTGAAACTGACCATAGAGAAACAGGAGCATCCTTCCCCCACGTCTCCTGTCAAACCAGTGCCACCAGCTGCCCTGACTGAGAGGTGAGTGAGCCACAGAGGATATCAATCACACTCCTCCACTTTAACCTGTACTGAACACATCTTACACTGTGAGGAAATTGTACACAATGTTAACAACACATGTATACAACTCGTATACCCACAGTGCTGCAGAGCCACCTGCCAAGGAGAAGGAGAGTCTGGACAAGAGCGCAGCCACGACCCAATCTACGGAAGTCTTGACTGAACCCACTGAGGAGGAAGCAGAGGAGGTGGCCCCACCAAAACCCCCTCTCCCTGGCGTAAAGATGTCTGAACACAAGTAAGAGCTCATTTGATGGAGATGATGTCCCTTTCATAGTTCCAACAAACAGTAGTTCAGTGGTTCCCAAACTGTGGGGCACGCCTGGGTTGGTGGGGGGAGTAAGTTGAAAGCCTTTTTTTTTTTTATGAACTCAGTTGGCCTTACAACTTACTCTTGAAAGTTGTAATAGTAGAATGCATAAGGTGCAATTTCGAAATTGGGTGGTGCATCGGCATGAGGTTGCATGGGTCGCTAGGTGGGGGTCGTTACTACACCAATAAATGACAATATTCATCTATACCTTTGCCACCTAGGAAATTTGTGTGACCGGGGGGGATTGGAAGTTTAACCCTTCCTAAGATCAGTTTGGGATAATTACCTTTCCGTTCAGTCATTGACTACTCTCAGAACATTGATGTCACAGCACAAGTCAGAGTCAAGTCTGAAGTAAATGCAGTAGAGCTCTAGCCATGTCACAATTCACTGTTTAGCAGAGCTCAGCACACAGCTCTATTGAAGCCTCCGCCAACAACAATTTATCACCAAAAAAAAACGTTCAGCGCCTTCAGGAAGTATTCACACCCATTTTACATTTACATTTTACGTCATTTAGCAGACGCTCTTATCCAGAGCGACTTACAGTTAGTGAGTGCATACATTATTATTATTATTATTATTATTATTATTATTAATTGTGCGCCGCCCCATGGGTCTCCCGGTCGCGGCCAGCTACGACAGAGCCTGACTTTTTCCAGATTTTGTTGTGTTACAAAGTGGAATTAAAATGGATTTGTTCTTTTTGGTCAATGATCTACACAAAATACTCTAATGTCAAAGTGGAACAAAAATGCTAACTTAAAAAAATATATAGGAAAATAAACACCAATATATTTTGATTAGACAAGTATTCAACCCCCTGAGTCAATGAATGTTATATTCACTTTTTGGCAGCAATTACAGCTGTGAGTCTTTTTTGGGTAAGTCTCTAAGACAGGGGTCTCCAACCCTGTTCCTGGAGAGCTACCCTCCTGTAGTTTTTCACTCCAACCCCAGTTGTAACTAACCTGGTTCAGCTTATCAACCAGCTAATTATTAGAATCAGGTGTGCTAGATTAGCTTGGCGTGAAAACCAACAGGACAGTAGCTCTCCAGGAACAGGGTTGGAGAGCCCTGCTCTAAGAGGTTTGCAAACCTGGATTGTACAATATCTGTCAATGTATAATTTTTTTAATTCTTCAAGCTCTGTGTAGTTGGTTGTTGATCATTGTTAGACAGCCATTTTCAAGTCTTTCCATAGATGTTCACGCCGATTTAAGTCATAACTGTACCTAGGCCACTCAGGAATGTTCAATGTCGTCTTAATAAGTAACTCCAGTGAATAATTGGCCTTGCGTTTTAGGTTATTGTCCTGCTGAAAGGTGGATTTGTCTCCAAGTGTCGGTTGGAAAGCAGACTGAACCAGGTTTTCCTCTAGGACTTTTCCTGTGCTTAGCTCTGTTCCTTTTCTTTTTATCCTAAAAAACTCCCTAGTTCTTGTCGATGACAGGCATACCCATAACATGATGCAGCCACCACCATGTTTGAAAATATGAAGAGTGGTATTTGCCCCAAACATAATGCTTTGTATTCAGGACAAAAAGTTAATTTCTTAGCCAAATTTTGTGCAGTATTACTTTAGTGCCGTATTGCAAACAGGTTGCATGTTTTGGAATATATTTATTATGTACAGGCTTCCTTCTTTTCACTCTGTCATTTAGGTTAGTATTGTGGAGTAACTACAATATTGTTGATCCATCCTCAGTTTTCTCCTATCACAGCCATTAAACTTTGTAACTGTTTTAAAGTCACCATTGGCCTCATGGTCAAATCCCTGAGTGGTTTCCTTCCTCTCCTGCAACTGAGTTAGGAAGGACGCCTGTATCTTTGTAATGACTGGGTGTATTGATACACCATCCAAAGTGTAAATAATAACTATACCATGCTCAAAAGGATATTTAATGTCTGCTTCTTTTTATTTTTTGTATTTGTATCAACCAATAAGTGCCCTAATTTGTGAGGCATTGGAAAACCTCTGGTCTTTGTGTTTGAATCTGAAATTTACTGTTTGACTGAGGGACATTACAGATAATTGTGGGTGGGGTACAGATATGGTGTAGTCATTCAAAAATCATGTTAAACACCGTTATTGCACACAGTTAATATGCAACTTATTATCTGACTTGTTAAGCACATTTTTACTCCTGAAGTTATTTAGGCTTGCCATAACAAAGGGGTTGAAAACTTATTGACTGAAGATATTTCAGCTTTTCATTTGTAATTCATTTGTAAAAATAAAAAATTCAAAAAACACAATTCCACTTTGACATTATAGGGTATTGTGTGTAGATCAGTGACACAATCTCAATTTAATCTATTTTAAATTCAGGCTGTAACACAACAAAATGTAGAAAAAGTCAAGGGGTATGAATACTTTCTGAAGGCACTGTTTACCGCTCATAACGTTGAATGTGCAAAGAACAAAGTGCTTGTCGTTCATCTCTTTACAAGAAGAAAAGAGTGGTAGCTGGGTAACTGTGTGTTATAAATAGTCTTGATTTTTTAGAAGGCTTTATAGTCTTTTGAAGGGTGTAGTAAAGAGAGGTGTCAGAAGTTAGACTTCCGCTGGTGAGGAAGCTGTCGCAGCACCGTCTCTGAGGCACTTTTCTGAGAAACTGGGCTCGGTAGAGGCTGGTGAGCTCACAGCCAGAGATGGACGAAAAGGGATGGAAGGTGACCACATTAGATTCTAGAGCCCACCACACACACGCTGGACAGCAGCACATCCAGCCACTTAGAAAATCGGGGTTGGGTTAAATGCGGAAGACACATTTCAGTTGAATGCATTCAGTTGTACAACTGACTAGGTATCCCCTTTCCCTTTCCCTAAATACAAAAGGCTCTCTGCCTTTCCTTGTGCTCCGATCATACAAACACTAACGCTCTGAATTTCACCTTGCCGGCAGCAGGTGCGAGTAGCTCTCTGCACCAGTCTCTGTGTCTTACGCAGCAGCACACTGCAGATTTTGTCTCTTTTTTTTGTTGTTGGTGTAATTCTTTTTTATTTTCCTCTTCCCTGGGGGCTGTGTCATTGACCCTTGCCTTACTAGCATAGAGGATAACCTCCTCCTCCTCCTCACCACCACAGCTGCCTGCTTGCCCTGCATTCTCCACATGCCCTCTTGTCATTGGGCCATCTGTGTGCACTGCGGTGTGGAAACAGTTCAGTAGCTGCTGCTATCTGTTTGGAGGGGAAAAAGCAGCAAGGCAGTGACACACGCACTACACACTTTTCCATTGTGCTGCTACTACAGAAGGCTCTCGGAGAGTGTCAGCTATTGTCCTCCTAATACAGTTGAAGCCGGAAGTTTACATACACTCAGAGGTGGGTAGAGTAGCCAAAAATTGTACTCAAGTAAAAGTACTGTTACTTCAGAATAATATGACTCAAGTAAAAGTAAAAAGTAGTCATCCAAATAATTACTTGAGTAAGAGTAAAAAAGTACTTGGTGAAAAAACTACTCAAGTACTGAGTAACTGTTGAGTAACGTCTGATTTATTTTTTAACACAAGACAACAATCAGACAGACAAAAATACAAAATAATCATCTTTAGGCAAATTATAGTTCATCCAATCAATAAAATTAATTAAAATGAATTACAAAATAGCTTAAATTAAAATAATTCAGGTAAATTCAAGTACTTAAAAAATAAAATAAATAAAATAATAAAAAATAAAAAATAAATAAGCACAAGTAACACACATTTCCAAACCTTTATACTTTTTTTACCAGGCAGAACTAGAACGAGGCAGCCCATAAACTCTCATAAACTGCGTAACGACCTCATTGTAGCCTAATGTAGCGGAGTAAGAGTACAGTTTCTTCTTCACAAATCTACTCAAGTAAAAGTAAAAAGTATAGTGATTTAAAACTACTCCTAGAAGTATAATTTTTTCAAAAACTTACTCAAGTAAATGTAACGGAGTAAATGTAACTCGTTACTACCCACCTCTGCATACACTTAGTTTGGAGTCATTAAAACTCGTTTTTCAACCACTCCACACATTTCTTGTTAACGAACTATAGTTTTGGCAAGTTGGTTAGGACATCTACTTTGTACATGACACAAGTAATTTTTCCAACAATTGTTTACAGACAGATTATTTCACTTATAATTCACTGTATCACAATTCCAGTGGGTCAGAAGTTTACATACACTAAGTTGACTGTGCCTTTAAACAGCTTGGAAGATTCCAGAAAATGATGTCATGGCTTTAGAAGCTTCTGATAGGCTAATTGACATCATTTGAGTCAATTGGAGGTGTACCTGTGGATGTATTTCAAGGCCTACCTTCAAACTCAGTGCCTCTTTGCTTGACATCATGGGAAAATCAAAAGAAATCAGCCAAGACCTCAGAAAAAAGTTGTAGACCTCCACAAGTCTGGCTCATCCTTGGGAGCAATTTCCAAATGCCTGAAGTTACCACGTTCATCTGTACAAACAATATTACGTACAAACATCATGGGACCACACAGCCGTCATACCGCTCAGGAAGGAGACGCGTTCTGTCTCCTAGAGATGAAAGTACTTTGGTGCGAAAAGTGCAAATCAATCCAGGAACAACAGCAAAGGATCTTGTGAAGATGCTGGAGGAAACAGGTACAAAAGTATCTATATCCACAGTAAAACAAGTCCTATATCGACATAACCTGAAAGGTCGCTCAGCTCTGCTCCAAAACCGCCATACAAAAAGCCAGACTACGGTTTGCAACTGCACATGGGGACAAAGATCGTACTTTTTAGAGAAATGTCCTCTGGTCTGATGAAACAAAAATAGAACTGTTTGGCCATAATGACCATCGTTATGTTTGGAGGAAAAGGGGGATGGCTTGCAAGCTGAGGAACACCATCCCAACCTTGAAGCACGGGGGTGGCAGCATCATGCTGTGGGGGTGCTTTGCTGCAGTATGGACTGGTGCACTTCACAAAATAGATGGCATCATGAGGAAGGAAAATTATGTGGATATATTGAAGCAACATCTCAAGACATCAGTCAGGAAGTTAAAGCTTGGTCACAAATGTGTCTTCCAAATGGACAATGACCACAAGCATACTTCCAAAGTTGTGGCAAAATGGCTTAAGGACAACAAAGTCCCGGAAGACCCGGAAGTACTTAGTTATTATTGCCTGCTTCACAGCGGCATCATAAGAAACATGGCAGCCACAATGGCCAGGAACGTCCCTGGCTTGATGAGGCCGTTGACTCTGTTTGCCAGGGGGCAGCAGATATGTCGGTTCTCCACCATAATCCATCGTCAAACCGTCCAGAGGTCTCTGCTCACTACTCCTACATGGGCTTCTCTGTCCGCCAAAGCCTTCCAGACACCCAAACCGAGCATCCTGCAACGGGTTGCGCCTCTCATTCCCAGCCTGGTCCAGCAGCCAATCAGAAACCTCACGTATATCAGCCTGAAAAAGGGGAAGAGGAAGTCTGTGAAGTCAGTGGTGAAGAGGTTCATGCGGCTGCACTGTGGCCTTTGGATTAGACGCAAGGCTGGATACAAGAAAAAACTGTGGAAGAAGTTGCCTGCCAGAAAGAAGCGTTTAAGGGAGCATGTGTTTTGTAACAAAACACAGATTAAGCTCTTGGACAAAATGACCACTAAATTCTGGAAGAGGAGGAACTGGTTTGTCAATGATCCCTACAAGAAATATCATGAACGTGTCAACCTAAAAGTCTAATGGCTTGAAATGGCCTTCCCACCCTGAGACGTATGTAATTTGCAATTGATTAATCAAATTTCATTGTACACAGATGAGATCAAGAACATTGTTCACAGCATCATTTTGGTCAACGTAGAGTGAAACGCAGATTTGGGCAAATTTGCAATTGATAAATCAAATGGAAATATCACTGTCTTTTCAAAGTCGTTGAATAAATTATCGCAAATGCTTCTTGAATTGTATTACAAATTTAAATATAATACAAAAAAAATACATAAGCTATGGCATCACATTGTCTCATGTGGCTCAGTTGGTAGAGCATGGCGCTTGCAACACCAGGGTTGTGGGTTTGATTCCCTACTGTAAGTCGCTCTGGATAAGAGCGTCTGCTAAATGACAAAAAAAAAAAAAAAAAAAAGTCAGTATTGGAGTGGCCATCACAAAGCCCTGACCTCAATCCTATAGAAAATTTGTGGGCAGAACTGAAAAAGCGTGTGCGAGCAAGGAAGCCTACAAACCTGACTCAAGTAACACCAACTCTGTTAGGAGGAATGGGCCAAAATTCACCCAACTTATTGTGGGAAGCTTGTGGAAGGCTACCCGAAACGTTTGACCCAAGTTAAACAATTTAAAGGAAATGCTACCAAATACTAATTGAGTGTATTTACTTTTCTGACCCACTGGGAATGTGATGAAATAAATAAAATCTGAAATAAATCATTCTCTCTACTACATTTCACATTCTTAAAATAAAGTGGTGATCCTAACTGACCTAATACAGGGAATTTTTACTAAGGTTTACTAGAGCTGCATGCTTGGCTTTTGGAATACTGGACAGTGGGAACATTGCACACAGCCTCATATTGAAATTATGCCCCCTTCTCCTCCCCCTCCAGTCCTCCAGCTCTCCCTCCAAAGAAGCGCCAGTCGGCCCCCTCCCCCACCCGGGTGGCAGTGGTGGCCCCCATGAGCCACGCCACCAGTGGCTCCAGTCTTCCCATGGGCATCGGCCTCCACAAACAGGTACAGTAGCTTTGTTGCACTGTTTACTTTTTTTGTGCCATTGTGTCTTTTCAACAAATGCTCTGACAAACGTGTTGACGAACGCCGTGGCTAATAACGGGTCTGGTCCCGCTCTCTGGTCGGCAGGAGTACGAGGTGGACGCGTTGCAGCGGCGCTTCTCAGGGGGCAGCCGTTCGTACGGAGGGGAGTCGCCGCGCCTGTCGCCCTGCAACAGCATGGGCAAGCTGAGCAAGTCGGACGAGCAGCTGTCCTGGACAGTGGACAGTGGACAATGTTCACGCAACACCAGCTGTGAGACTCTGGGTGAGAGCCTGACACACACAAAACCCATACACGGACACACGAAAACAAGAAACACACACGACACAAACACATAAAACGTACAGTACATGTTTCAGCACTGGCTTCAAAGTGGACAGATTAATGTATTGATGGTTAGAGAGGAGCCACTATGAGCCCAGCATGAGAGGGCTGTCTCTTTGATAAGGTGTGTGTGCACCTCGGTCGCAACCGGGTCACCACAGGTTGTCTTAATGTGGCAGCCGCAGTGGAAACAAGCTGCTGCTGATGCGTGTAATGAATCAACAAATGCCGGCAGGGGCTTCCTGTTCCTGCCGCCTCCAGCAGCACAGAGCGAGGCTTACGAGCTGTGACCACAATCCTGTGAGCAAAGAGACAAGACACAGAGGCTGCATCTCAATAGTCTTTAAGCGGCCTCCTCTCCTCGTCTCCTCTCCTTCATCTGCACTGGTCTGGAAATATCGGATAGCAGAGGGGAAAGCAATATGGTGGATGCCCACTAGGAATTTGCCTACTTTTAGCTGTCCAAATTCTTTCACATCTGTGCAGATGAGAGGAAGGAGACGATGAGAGGAAGCCATGTGACGCTATTGAAGTGCAGCCTCAAAAAGTCTAAGCTGTAAAACCATGGCGGTCACATTGTGGGACCAGGGATAAGCAGTGAGAGTTGTCGTGGGGATACCAACGTTGCACCAAGTCATCCAGTGGCACTTTTCTCAGACGAAGGAAAAGCGAGCCGTGTTGTGCCTTCTCCATTGTGCCACGGATCAATTTCACACACGGTGCTCGAACCTCAAAACCAACGCCTTTGTGAAATCCGAATTCTCCCCCCAATTAAATTGGTTTTCGCCAATGTCTTAGTTGTGTTCTTATTGTTCAGAGTGGGGTTTGTAGAGAAAAGTGCTCATTATGCCGAAGTCACAGTGAGGTTTGTTTTCAGTGCTCTGCCCAGTGACTCACCTGTCCCTCTCTGTATCTTCTCCCCCACCACAGACACCACAGACCACTACGACCCGGACTACGACTTCCTCCACCAGGACCTGTCCAGCCTGGAACAGATGCCTTCCCTGCCGGTGGGGGGGTGCCTCAGCCCCCTGCCCGAGTCCCACAGCGAGTCCTCCTCCCCCTCCCCGTGCCCTGGCCCCGTCCCACCACTGGCCCAACCCCACTTCAGCCCTGCTTACCCCTCCCCCTCCCCCCAGCCGTCTCTCCAGGGCTCCTCCATGTCCCCCCTCTACTCCCGCATGACTCCCGCCCTGCCGCCCCCCGCCCTGCCGGAAAAGAAGCGCCGCAGTGGCGCCTGCTCGGGCCTCTCCGACGGCTCCTACTCGGGCTCCTCCTGGCGCGTCTCCTTCGAGCGTCACCCGTCCCAGTATGACAACCTCATGGAAGACGACATGCCGCCTGTGCCTCCCTTCCCCCTGTTCACGCCTGGCGTCTCGCCCATGACCCTGTGCCACGCCGCCGATGGGTTTGTGTCTGAGTTCAGTGCCAGCGAGACGGCAGACGTCCCCCAGAGTCCACCCCCACTCCCAGAGAAGAAGAGCCGCCACAGTGAGTATCTGAATCACAGCAAGTATTACACAAACTCTGCTGATACCAGAGTTTAGAAACCCAGGGTTTAGCCCCAAATACACCGGACTAGGTCGCTTAGTTATGTCTGAAAAACACATGCATGCCTCCTGCTGTACTAGAATGATAAAACCACAGAATGAAATATAACTTATATTTTCTCTCTCTCTTTAACATTGGGGTACCTAGTTTTATCCCAGTATAAGGTGTGGCTGGCTTCAGACTAGACACCTTATTCGCCTGGTGTGTCTGTCTGATACATGCTCGTAATCCCTGGCAGGTCTGCCATACTTATGTTCCAGAAGGATGTGATTTTTCCACCTTGCTCTAAACCCTCTGTCTGCTGCTAGCTGGACCATCACAATGTTGGACGGGACATGCTGCTGCTGAAGAGAGAGCAGTTGGGAGTTCTATGCTCTTCATGTTAGTGCTGCGGGCTGGCCCTCGGGCTCTGTGCATGTGTGTGGATGAGTCCACAGCTGAAAGTCCTGCCATCAGTGTGTTCTCACACACACACAGGCCTGGAGGGAAACACTGATGTCAGCCCTGTGAGCGCACATGGAATAATACCTTTGTTGATGGATTGGGTTGGTGAATAGAGGAGTGGATTCTCCCGGCCTTGCAGAAAATGAGCATGTGCTGAATGACCCTCTCAGCGGAGGTGTTGAGGGGTGGCCTTAATGATGTAATAATCAGCACATTCCCCATATGGAGCATCACTATATAGAGCTTACAGCCAAGACCAGCATGATTGTGCTGCACTTGTGCCTCCACTGTTCTCATAACTAAATGGTGACGGTTTATGCTAGGGCAGAACCCATTTAGTCAACTTGTCGATTGTTTGGTCGACAGGCTATTGGTCGACTGAGATATCTTTAGTTGGGCAGTTGCAATTAATTATATTTTTTTCATGGTGCACAAGACACCTGTCGGATTCGCGCCTGTCTCAGTGGACTAATCCATTGCGGATGGCGCAGTCCATCACTCTGAAATTGTATATGGTTATATTATGTAAATATAATCCGTTACAAGACCATGGTGCTTGCCTATGGAGCAGTGAGGGGAACGGCACCTCCGTACCTTCAGGCTCTGATCAGTCCCTACACCCAAACGAGGGCATTGCGTTCATCCACCTCTGGCCTGCTGGCTCCCCTTCCTCTGCGGAAGCATAGTTCCCGCTCAGCCCAGTCAAAACTGTTCGCTGCTCTGGCACCCCAATGGTGGAACAAGCTCCCTCACGACGCCAGGACAGCGGAGTCACTCACCACCTTCCGGAGACATTTGAAACCCCACCATTTTTTTTTTTTTATTGTAAAGTGGTTAACCCACTGGCTATAGGGTGAATGCACCAATTTGTAAGTCGCTCTGGATAAGAGCGTCTGCTAAATTACGTAAATGTAAATAATGGTGCAACGCTAATAAATCAAATATAATTTTATAACAAATGGTCTTTCTCTCGCGTTGGATACAGTCGCTGTCCGCGGTTCTGAAACATAATCTTCAGTGCGCCTTTCCCTATGTGCATAATAGCAAAGTTAACCAACATATTAGGATTGAGAACAATGCGGCGGAGGCAGTAGCAGCAGAGACGAGGAAACAGCCCTTGCCTAATTGTCTAAGAAAATTGAGGAGAGAGGAAACCCCAACTTAATTAGGTCTATAATCAATAGCCTAACTGTTAAATGTGCCTGGCTTTATAAATCATCCATATATATATACAGAAATAAGACAGACCTTGCTTCTGTTGCCTGTTTGAGTGTTTGTTTAATAGTCTACTGATTCCATGAGCACCAAGCCTCATGCAATGGCAAAATGTTGGATAAAGCAATTTCACAGATTCAGCTGTTTTTAATCTTTGCTATACTGTAATAAAGGCTTTTAAAAATATATATTATTCGTTATAACAATCTGGTATTACATAGAATTTAATTAGCTACACTGTTCCAAACAGGCAGAAAATTATATTGTAATCTAACAGCACCTGTTTGTCACACATAATATGCACTCAGCTCTAACTCCTATACCCTCCTTTTTCTTGATCTCCAGTTTCCACAACTAAGTCAAATGTCTTCCACAGATCTGACTTCCCCTTTCCCTCCTGAGCAACCAGTAAACATTCGCCCGTTTATTTTTCATGTCCTCCGCATCCATTTTGCTGTCACGTGTTAGTGTTCGGAGCTTGTTATAACCAATTTATTGATGTGATTATGATAGGCTATAGGTCAGGCCCTATTGGTCACATGCATGCGATGCTTACATGTTTCACGTAAAGAGAGCAAGGGTTGAGGGAATAGGGAATGTGTTTCCTAAACACATTTTGGATTTCGGTAACAGAACTTTTCAGTAAGAAACTAAATGGCTGAAATGATGTTGCAGCTTCAGCATGGACAGCGCAATAAACACTTGCTGTGCTGTGGTGCCTTTTCGCTGCAGTAGGGAAGAGAGCGAGACAACGTGCGCCAATCACACAGGCCCTTGCTGTCTTTTTTTTTTTTAACACAGTGAGTCTTTCTTGAGTCATTTGTGTGTCTTAATTATTTAATCAAACAGTGTGCTTAAAGCATCAGACAAGCTCAGTTTCAACATTTCGACCAATCGATTATTTTTGGGTCGGGACAGCCCTCATTTCCCCCAAAACACGGTTTTCTTGTTTTCAAATGGAGCTGTTTTGAATTTAATTCACTTAATGAACTCCTAATGCCATTCTTCATTCAACTTTCATTTTCCAATGTTAGAATTTACGTGATAGAGAGAAGTGCTCAGTTTTAAACCAACGTTTGACATGTAGATATGTATATTAAAAACCACTGCTCGCCTAGGCACTTAAACAATGTTATACGGTTTGAGATACTCAGAAGAACACTATCATTATCATCTGCTAGCGCATTGTCATTATTTATTTTTTGTGTGTGTGTGCGCATCTCGCCCCCACAGTACTGAAGTACATGCAGTTTGTGGAGGACTACTCGGAGCCCCAGCCCTCAGTGTTCTACCAAACACCGCAGAGCGAGAGCATCTACGAGCAACGCAACAAGCGCTTCCAGGAAGTCTACGGCTTCAACGACTCGTATAGCAGCAGCGACTCTGTTCACGAGCCCCTCCCACCCCCGGCACTGCCACCCAAACAGAGGCAGCTGGTGAGCTACAGCCCAACAGCTCACCTCACACACTGAAGTCACACCGAGGCCTCACACCCACCAGTAGCACAGCATACAGTACACCAGCCCACCCACACACCTTGAACATGCACATCCATCGCTTACTATGCCTTTTAGCCCAATACATATACATTTAAAGAAACTCATTTTCTCATCATATATTGTTCCAAGTCTGTAGGATGGAGTGGCGAGTGAGTTCATAATGTTTTAGCCCATCCATATATAATAGAAGAAGAAAAGCAGGGTAAATTGGAAGTCCTGAACATCCAAATGACAAGCAATGCTGCAGAGCCCTTGGTAGTGGTAACACATTTCCCAACTCTACTTCTATACATAAAAATCAATTTCAATACTTTTTCAGCATCAGAATTACAATCAGTGCTATGGTAGAATTGAAATTGCTAGAATTTCTGTCACAGAAAAAAAAGTACCCCGATGGCATATGACGATTGGCCTTTTGTACAGACTAGTTCAACACCCTCCATGACGTCCCATCTTACATCCCACCACAGTGCTTGCCTTTGTTTTCATAGTTATTGCCATTGTTGTGATTGTTTGAGACCTCTGCAAGGCTGTATTAGTTCACTTCCCAGATTAAATTCAATGCCATAATCTCTGTACCAGACATTCATGGTTGGAAAAAGTAATTTGCTCTGCAGTTAAAAAAAAATAAAAATGAAACTGATATAAATGAGTAAATCCATGCTCAAGGTTTATCCACGATTACGAATATTTTTTACGTACTGTATCTAAAGCAGATCAAAATGTGAGAAACATTTCTGCAGGTTTTTTCCCTGTTATTTGGTCTTGGGGATTACTGCATCCGAGTACATATTGGGTGTGGATTAAGACTAATCACATCACAGAATTATCTCGGGAGCAGGGAAAGAAAACAAGGATTGGTTTGAAGCTATAGATGTAGCGATGGAGAGGAAAGGGTGTTTGGGTTTCATGTAATCAAAAATGTGTTTCTGGGCTGGCTGTTGATAAGTCATGTGTACTTTCTGATTGCCGGAATGAATAGACTTCTACCTGAGCAGAAAGCCCACCTACGTCTGGTCCAAAACTGAGAAAGTAGCTAGTTATGTACATTTAGGCCAGTCACGTGCTTTGCACAGTATGTAGACATAGCTTGAACTGCAACAGTAATTATTTGGTCAATTATATACACAATATATAGGATATGGAATCCAAGCTAAAGTGGTTAAATTGCTGTCCAATAACCAGCCGAGTGTGAAAATTGTGTGGTCGATGAATCTCATTTAGGCCTAGCTTTCTCTGGTAAAGCTTGTGGTGTTGCTCGCAGTCGGCTACATGTGGTCTCGGGTCTGAAATGTAATGTATGAGGTAGAGAACGTTTCTACGTTTTCCTTTTTGAAATTACATTGTGTTCAAATTTGCTTTTGATTTACTGTCCAATTTCTTCAGTTTTTTTTGCTTAATTTTCCATTGCACTCATCAAATCTCATTCCTTTTTTCTTTCTGGAAGCCCACTCTCCATCATAGCGATTCATAATACTGAGGTAACAGTAGAATATTAGAGAACGCTTAGGACTACTGTGATTCTATTAACACTTTGTCTGCTGTAACATTATTTTAGTCCATCAAGCCTCTTCTTTCCTGCTGCTTCTATTGTGTGCTTAACTATCTACGTAGACCTACGTCTTCTTTTGTTAACTAACATCTCCCACTGCACTTTATCTCTGAGCCTCTCTCCCTCTACTTCCTTTCCCCACGATCTCCTTCCCCCCCCCCCCCCCCCCCTCCAGGCCTCCCATTCAGCGTCTCCCTCTTCCTCGTCCTCATCCTCTCTCTCCTGCCACCTCCAGCAGTCGCAGGCTGCGGTGGTGGAGGAGGCGGGGTCTGCGCTCAGCATGTCCGTCTCTAACTCCTTCCTGAGCCGCCAGGCCTCCTCGACCACCCCCATGGTGAGTGACACTCAATGGGCCTGTGTCTGTCTGTCTGTCTCTATCTCTGCTCACTCTCTACAGTACTTGGCTTCAAATAGTGTTTTTCTTTCTATGACTTTTTCTTTCTATGACCAGGGTTCAACTAGTATAAACCAATACTAGTTGAACCCTGGTCTGCTCCACCACAGACTCTGCTTCTGCTTTAGAACTAATAACAACAATCCAACAAGTTATTTTATTAGCCGTTGTACACAATGTGTTCGGTTACTGATAAGGGAGTATCTTGGGCAAAAAACACACACACACTGACAAACCTACTTTCATTCGCCACCCTCAGCCAGACCTCTCAATGTTTACACACTCCAAATGACAATCTCTGTCAGAGAGAAAGCATGCACTTAACATGGGTTTTTTCATCCAGTGTTTGTGAAATTTGTCACGTACAAAGCATACAAATCAAAGAGTGCATGTTTCAGACCAGTATGAATATTACAGTTATTTGAATCAACTGATGTCGATCCTTTAAAACTAGTGCTTGAACCCCATCCATAATTATTATGATACAAACCTATCAAATGCATGTTCAGTATTATTTTCTGTCTAATTATTTAATTTTGGAGCAATGATGAGGACTTGTTCTTGCTGAATAACGGTTTATCCTTGTTGCACCATTTTGACTTGGTTGCAATTAAA
Source organism: Coregonus lavaretus (assembly GCF_964263955.1). Classification (NCBI taxonomy): domain Eukaryota; kingdom Metazoa; phylum Chordata; class Actinopteri; order Salmoniformes; family Salmonidae; genus Coregonus; species Coregonus lavaretus. The sequence continues at coordinate 9,815,406 of NC_140004.1, forward strand.
TATTGGGATATTCAACAGATCTGAGTTACAACAAGCACATTTTGTGAATATGTAATTTTGAAGAGACTGAGTTGGATTAGGAATTCTAGTCACTGACTAACCAGTCATATACACAATATAGCCTACAGTCATATTGTTCTCTGATGGCAAGAATGACAATGCTTCTTTCTTCAATTCTTTTTTTCCAAATGTTTTACTCTTTAACCTTCTACATCTCTCAAGTAGGTTTGAACCTAATCTCTCTTTCTCTTTCCCTCTTTTCTCGCCCTCGCTCACTCAGCATAAGACAATTATCCGGTCCTATTCTCAGGACTTTGCGCCTCTCTGCCAGTCTTCCATTCCATATCTCCTCTCATCTGTCTCTTCCCACTCTCCCATTGTCCACCAATCGCAGAGCATGGACCTAGCTGCCCCAGGCACTGGCAGCCCTGACCCTGTGCTGGTGGCCAACGGCTCACTGGACAGCTCTGGTGGCTCTCTTGCAGTCTGCCTTCCCACTGACTCTTCTTTCTCTGACACTCGTCAAACCTCTTTGGTGAGCCCTAGCTGTGTGTTGTGACAAGCGTTTGGCACTGTGCGAGAAGAAAATGGGATTGTCTATGAAGCGTTCGATGGGCGGGGAGTGGGGAGGGAGGGTGTTTTCTAAATTTTTACATTTTAGTCATTTAGCAGAAGCTCTTATCCAGAGCGACTTACAGTTAGTGAGTGCATACATTTTTCATACTGGCCCCCCGTGGGAATCGAACCCACAACCCTGGCGTTGCAAGCGCCTTGCTCTACCAACTGAGCTGGAGTAAGAGCAGAGCTGGAGTAAGTTACAAAAATTGTTTCAATGTCAGGAACGTGATGTTCTTATCCTTGAAAATAGGCCAAGCCTTAAGTAAAAAACAGGCTGTAGCCTATGTATGCTGAGGTGATTGGAACAATTCGTTCTTAGTGGTTTCACTTGAGATTATATAGCTACTTGTTTGTTTTGTCCAGCTTACTGCGAGCAGCTTTCACATTCGCAGTATACTTCTTTTTTTTTTTTTTTACCACATTTGCTTTTTCCCTAGCATCTGTCAATCTCTTTGCTGTCCTCCTTTTTCCTCCGTAGAGTGAAAGCGCTAATGAGGAAGTCGGGGAGGGAGAGTACGTCAATCTGTACTCATCCAGCCAAGCCAACGGAGACGGGCCGCTCTCCCGCCGAGTAAGTAGCCTTAGCAGAGAGGCGGCATGGGAGCGAGGAGAGAGCGGAGAGCACGGTGTGCTTTCACAGACACGGTGCACCGTGACTGACAACGGACCTCACTAACTAACCCCGTTTGAACTCGACCTGACTTCTCAGGGTTCACCGTCTCTTCGACCGCTTGGCATGCCCTGCTTCGCTAACTGCCCGTACATTACCATGGGTTCTCCTTTCCCAAACCCCTCCTACCACTGGACTGTCCCCATGCCCTACTGTAAGGGCCTATGTGTAGTTTTAGCTCAAAGGACACCAAATTCACCTCCTGTCATTGTCTGATTTAGTTTTTTTTTTATCACGTTCACATACTTGACATTTGGCCGTTAAGGACATCAGTGGTTGTCCCCGACCATTGGGTCAGGTCCAGAGCGTAGTAACTAATTTCAACTGGAAGTATTAATGGTTTTGTGTTTAGTCCCAGTATTTAACTTCTTCCATCAAGCCTTTTATCAGGGAAGATATAATCCAATAAAACGACTAATCATCCAGTTTATTTCTTCAGCCATTCTCACTCAAAGTTCTCCCCACATTAAAAGAAAATTCTGGCCTCTTAGAGCATCTCCTTTTGGGGTGGAGATGGGTATATACAGTGCCTTCAGAAAGTATTCACACCCCTTGACTTTTTCCACATTTTGTTGTGTTACAGCCTGAATTTAAAATGGATTAAATTCTGATTTTGTGTAACTGGTCTACACACAATAGCCCATAATGTCAGAGTGGCATTATGTTTTTCCAAATGTTTACAAAGTAATTAAAAAGGAAAATCTGAAATGTCTTGAGTCAATAAGTAGTCAACCCCTTTGTTATGGCAAGCCTAAATAAATTCAGGAGTAAACATTTTCTTAACAAGTCAAATAATACGCAAAATGACCAGAAGTATGTGGACACTTGCTCGTCGAACATCTCATTCCAAAACCATGAGCATTAATATGCCAGTCAAGTTCCACACCGATCTCGACAAACCATTTCTGTGTGGACCTCGCTTTGTGCACAGGGGCATTATCATGCTGAAAAAGGAAAGGGCCTTCCCCAAACTGTTGCCACAAAGTTAGAAGCTCAGAATCGTCTGGAATGTCACTGCATGCTGTAGCGTTAAGATTTCCCTTCACTGGAACTAAGGGGCCTATCCCGAACCATGAAAAACAGTCTCAGACCATATTCCTCCTCCACCAAACTTTACAGTTGGCACTATGCATTCGAGCAGGTAGTGTTTTCCTGGCATCCGCCAAACCCATATTTGTCCGTCGGACTGCCAGATGGTGAAGCGTGATTCATCACTCCAGAGAACGCGTTTCCACTGCTCCAGAATCCAATGGCGGCGAGCTTTTCACCACTCCAGCCGACACTTGGCATTGCGCATTGTGATCTTAGGCTTGTGTGCGGCTGCTCGACCATGGAAACCCATTTCATGAAGCTCCCGACTAACAGTTCTTGTGCTGACGTTGCTTACAGAGGCAGTTTGGAACTTGGTAGTGAGTGTTGCAACTGAGGACAGACTATATTTACACGCTTCAGCGGTCCTGTTCTGTGAGCTTGTGTGCCCTACCATTTTGCGGCTGAGCTGTTGTTGCTCCTAGACGTTTCCACTACACAATAACATCACTTACAGTTGACCGGGGCAGCTCTAGCTCTCAGCTCTAGCAGGGCAGAACGAACTGACATTGAATATCCGTTTGATCATGGTGAAGTTATTATTACATTTTGGATGGTGTATCAGTACACCCAGTCACTACAAAGATACAGGAGTCCTTCTTAACTCAGTTGCCAGAGAGGAAGGAAACTGCTCAGGGATTTCACCATGAGGCTAATGGTTACAGAGTTTAATGGCTGTGATAGGAGAAAACTGAGGATGGATCAACAATATTGTAGTTACTCCACAATATTAACCTAATTGACAGAGTGAAAAGAAGGAAGCCTGTACAGAATAACAAATATTCAAAAACATGCATCCTGTTTGCAACAAGGCACTAAAGTAATACTGCAAAAAATGTAGCAAAGCAATTAACTTTTGGTCCTGAGTACAAAGGGTTATGTTTAGGGAAAATCCAATACACACATTACTGAGTACCACTCTCCATATTTTCAAGCATAGTGGTGGCTGCATTATGTTGTGGGTATACTTGTAATTGTTTAAGGACTGGGGAGTTTTTCAGGATAAAAAAGAAACTGAATGGAGCTAAGCACAGGCAAAATCCTAGAGGAAAACCTGGTTCAGTCTGCTTTCCACCAGACACTGGGAGATGAGTTCACCTTTCAGCCGGACAATAACCTAAAACACAAGGCCAAATCTACACTGGAGTTGCTTACCAAGAAGACAGTGTTCCTGAGTAGCCGAGTTACAGTTTTGACTTAAATCTACTTGAAAATCTATGTCTAGATCAACCAATTTGACAGAGCTTGAATAATTTTTAAAAGAATTATGGGCAGATGTTGCAAAATCCAGGTGTGGAAAGCTCTTAAGAGACTTACCCAGAAAGACTCACAACTGTAATTGCTGCAAAAGGTTATTTTAACATGTATTGACTCAGGGTTGAATACTTATCTAACAAAGATATATTAGTGTTTTATTTTTCATACATTTATTGCAAATGTTAGAATTTTTCTTCCACTTTGACATTACAGAGTATTTTGTTTAGATCATTGACAAACAAATACAATTAAATCCATTTTAGTCCCACTTTGTAACACAACAAAATGTGTAAAAAGTGCAGGGCTGTGAATGCTTTCTGAAGGCACTGTATAGAGCCCCACAGTGGTGTCATAATACCCATAACACTTAGCAGTCAAACAGGGAAATGGTTCCAATCTTTTTCCACCATACATTTTTCCCATAGGGAATTTAAGAAAAACTTGTAAAAATGGCTGTGTTTCGTGTAAGCTTACCCTGGCGTGACGTTTAGATAACCATGTAAATCTCTCTTAGCATTTCATTTTTGTTGGGTAAATACAGGCGAATATATTGATAAAAGTCACCTTTTCCTAGAGAGATTTACACAGTTATCAAAACGTCAAGCCAGGGTAAGCCCACACAAAACATTTATTTTAAGTGTTTCTAAAATCCCCTAATGGAAAAACAATTCGAACCATTTCCCTGTTTGACCGCAAGGTTTTACAGGTATTATGACTGAGGTACTCTATTACCTGTATATTTACTGTTACACTAGAGAAGTAAGGCTGGAGTTATGTGTGTATGCATACAGCATTTGATAATGATATTGTGTGTGAACTGCCATTACCTGTCTTACTCAAACCTGACTGAACAACTCACTGAATACTAGGTTGCAACCTCCCATGTCCTTAAACAACGTAACGTACAATTACATCTACCTTAACTAAGAAAGCATTTTCACCTTTAACATGACCTCCAGGTAATGTTAATTAGGCACCGAACAGAAGAACATGTACTGAAACAGGGATTGAAATGTCCAATGAGAATCTCACATTTTAGTTTTCCACTTCAAAACATTTCAAATTGTTTTCCATTGCATGCCCTAATGAACATGACCTCAGGCTGCTGGATTTGGTGCGAGACCTGACCCTGTCCTAACCACGTTGTGTGTCATTAGGACTCGTCCGCCATAGATGACTCGCTGGAGGACACTGCCTCAGATAACCCACTGTGCAATAACAAGGACATGTGCAATGACAGGTAAATGCCCATGCCATGACAGACTGTCCCTTCTGTTAGTTCATCATTCTCCATTGTTCCTACTCTCGATTTGACAATAGGAAGGATTCGACAATTTGAACAAGTGAACCTATAATGATTTTGATGTTGTATCTTAAATCACCTCCACCCCTCCCCTTTTCGTTATAATCTTTTTTTTCTCTCTCAGCCGAAGGCAAAAGTCCTCAGAAGAAGGGCCGAGTAGCGAGGAGACGGATGAGCTTTCCCTCATCGATCACATGGAGATCATGTCCCGGATAACACTGAAGCAAGAGGTAAATGTGCTTCTTAGTTTCTACTATTGATGGTCAGTCCATTTTACCTCGAGGCTCTTTCAGCTCAAGCCGTTTAATCACAGGAGATGCCTCTTTCTGAGGTACTTCATATGAATCTACAAGAAGGATACTCCTAATACTAAATAAGCCTCCACCCCAAAGCTGCTTACAGAGAGCCTGTCCTCTGCTACCCCCTGCCTCTGTAACTCAATGGCAACGTCCCTGTCTGTTACTGTGTATGCGATTACAATCTCACAGTAGGATAAGTATGTGATTATCAGTGAAAAGCTAGAGTTGGCATGGCAAGGTCAGACCAGCTTTAGTAGCACATATCTCCTTATAGATAACCCTCTCACGGCTAACAAGTCTGGCTTTTCCAAAAATATTTTTCTATACTGTCGGTACGGTTTAGTCAGGATAGTCACTCGTAGGGCTACACTGGGACTCATCACGAGGTCAACACTTAGGCTAATCCTCTCTCCCCGTACAACCTTTCATCTGTCCATGTGATACCAGAGCGACGACGGTCCAGATGTCCGAGCCGGAACGGGGGATATTTTATTAGTCCACGCCACAGAAACAGACCGCAAAGGTATTTATGACCTCCGTAGCGCACGCGCACACACACACACACACACACATCCCCCAGAGGAGACTACTACATGCGGTCTGTGTCTGCTCAGTAGGGAGTGTTTCTCCCCACCCTCCTACTTCTATACCTCATACTTACTGGAGTCAACAGGACTGTATGTCATGCTTCTTTCTATATGCCAATGTTTTTATGTTTTCATGATTTCTCTCGTTGATTTTGTGATGACCTACCAAAGTTGAGTATATTACTGTCAATAATAAGGCTTTTTCCGTATTAGACCCAGACTTTCCTTCCCTCAAATGGAGCTCTGGACAAACGAGAGGATATTTAGTTAATCTCCTGTGGGGTCTTCTTTTCCAGATCTTGTCTTATACTGTGAGGCTTTCCTGACAACGTACAGAACATTTATAACCCCCGAGGATCTCATCAAAAAGCTGCACTACAGATATCCTTTCCATGCTTCACATCTCACATGTAGTCCAAGGGCCACCCACGAAAAAAGTTTTCAGAAAAGGCATTCCGTAACCCAGGACTCTAAACTGCAAAGTTTCAACATCATTACGTAGATCATTTTATGAATATGAACACTGTGTGGTTCAAAACGTGTAAAAGTTGCACATTAATTAAATATTATAAATCAAAGGTACAATTTCCAAAGTCATAGCGCATTTTGGGTAATTTCCCCTAGCATGAGGTTGCCATGTTACACCTTGGTTACAATTGTTACACACGTTCCGTTGTCCATGCTTTCAGAAAGCAACGTATGTACTGGACCGGAGAAATCCAGAAATAATACGCGATAAGCTGTTGAAAGGTGGTAAATGGATTTTTCCCAGATGTTAGAACAACGCTTTATGTAACTGTCAGGACCTTGAATGTTTTGAGAGCTGTGTTACCTAGCAAAAGTTGTGCTGTCTTTAGTTTGGCTAGCAGTCTAAAGCAATGATGGCCCTTGTAGGCTAAATACAGCTGCCAAAACATCTTATATTAACTAAGAAAACCACTTAAAACATATTTCCTTGTTTCGGGGTTCATCTGGATCAGTGAAGGACCAGGTAACATGTTGCTTGACCTTATGCAAGGATGAACACACAAATAGTTTTGTGTTCTGTGCGCCAGTGTGCAACAAGTAACCGAGGTGAAACAGAGCAACGTCAGAAACGTTTCTAGGGAAATTATCCAAGATCCGCTATGATTTCGATGCAAAAAATCGTAACTTTTATAAAAAATAACAAATTAATGTGCAACTTTTACAAGTTTTGAACCACAGCATTCATATTCATAACAATATCTACGTAATGTTGTTGAAATTTTGCCGTTTCGTTTTCTGGGTCACGGAGAAACACATTTTTGATGGGTTGCCCTTGGACTAATGTGGACAAAAAGAGATTCCTTCAACAAAGCCTGCTTGGTTGAGACAATAGGGAATGGGAAGCAAAATCCCTACGATAGACGTAAACACTCTGAATACTGTAACATTGGAGACCGTTTGTTTCGCTTAACCCCTCCACACATACACCAGATTTAGTCACAGCCCAGACACCTTCAAGAAGAGAGTCAGCAAAAACACCTTCTTCGTTCTGGTCCGTGTGGTGGACGAGCTGTGGTGAGTTCCCTAGGCTGTCATTTGACTAGAAACATGTCTATCAAAAACCTGCACTCTGCAAAGACCATTTTTCATGTCCTACAATGTCAGTGCAGACTTAAACGATTCTTATTTGCATTTCCTTTTGCGAAAGGGGGGAGGGGTTAGCTAATCATGATTCATTTTCAATTAAACGCCTCCTCGCGTCTTTTTCCTGTCTTTTTTCTCTTTCACCACCCTCATCCCCTCGGCTTTGGAACTGTGTGTGTGTGTGTGTGTGTGTGTCAGTCTGGTGGAGATGACGGAGGATATTCTGAAGCAGCTGATGGACTTGGTGTTCAGGCTGGTGTGTAACGGTGAGCTGAGCCTGGCCCGCGTGCTCCGCAAGAACATCCTGGACAAGGTGGAGCAGAGGAAGTTGCTGCGCTACACCCACTCCCTCAGACCACTGGCCGCGCGAGGTGTCGCTGCCAGGTAGGCCCGCCCACACACAATTAGTGAACGAGAATACCGTGACGGCTAAAACCTCACATTTCCTATTGTTTCAGAGATGTTACCATTTGCAAACGCATTTGGAAATGTTCAGCTCCGCAACAGTAACGGAATTCTTTGTTGTTTTCTGAACACCAATGTATCACAGTGTCTAGTTCTAACTCTGGCCATATTTACTTTTTTCATTCCCCCCTGTGTGCGACTTTAGACCGGGGACCCTGCATGATTTCCGCAGTCACGAGATTGCTGACCAGCTAACTCTCCTGGACGCAGAGCTCTTCTACAAAATTGAGGTAGCGCATCCAAGTCTTTCTCCTCCTGCATATGCTGCCCCCTCCCTAAAAAGTCCTTATTTGTGTGCCTCTGTTTCCCTCTGCACAGATCCCTGAGGTGTTGCTTTGGGCTAAGGAGCAAAATGAGGAGAAGAGTCCCAACCTCACACAATTCACAGAGCACTTTAACAACATGTCCTACTGGTAAGCCTGCGCCCCACATCTTCTCTTACTCACCACCGTGCTTCACTGCTGAAGCAGGCAGGTCCGGAGAACGTGATTGACAAACTGATGCATCTCTCCTCCTTCGTGTCTCCCTCAGGGTACGCTCCATAATCATTCTGCAGGAGAAAGCCCAGGACCGAGAAAAGCTCCTCCTTAAATTCATCAAAATAATGAAGGTACGCCTGTTTTGAAATGTGGATACTTAAGAATGAGCAAACAGTGGTATTGGGAGGGTTTGTTGAAAAAGCAACAAATTCTCAGGTGCATTTTAAGATGGTTTCCCTTCACTGTCTTGCAGCACTTACGGAAGCTAAATAATTTCAACTCGTATTTGGCAATATTATCTGCCTTGGATTCGGCTCCAATCCGAAGACTGGAATGGCAGAAAACAACCTCAGAGGTGAGTTGAACTGTGTTGTCTAATAGATGTCCATAGATTGCTCTGAAACATTAGTTTAATGTTTATCTTTCCTTCACAGCACTTACTCTAAGATGAGAAATCTACACATTTTGGTGTTGTGTTTGAGGTTAACAAGGATGGGTGTCACTGTTCTGTTCTGTTTACAGGGCCTAGAGGAATACTGCACGTTAATAGATAGTTCCTCCTCGTTCAGGGCCTACCGAGCGGCACTGGCAGACGTGGAACCCCCATGTATACCATATCTGTAAGTCAAACTGCTGGGTTGCAAGGTGTACGCACTTTGTTGTCACAAATGACACAAATGTATTTGCAGGTCTCCAAAATGTATTGCTTACTGTGTATTTCTTGTCTTTATTGTACTGACTGTTTTTGTTTTTGTTTTTTGTACACGACACACAGGGGTCTTATCCTCCAGGACTTGACCTTTGTCCATCTGGGCAACCCTGACCTCATCAATGGGAAGGTCAACTTCTCAAAGCGCTGGCAGCAGTTCAATATCCTGGACAGCATGAGGCGCTTCCAGCAAGTGTACGTATATAGTGGCCAAAAGATCTGGGATAACTATATTTTTAAATATTCCTTGTGGAAAGTAACTATTTTTCCAGGGGAACAAATATTTACTTTGGAGGTGACTACACCTATTTGAATACGTCCCAAAAAAAGTACTACTTTTTAAAACTATTTGAATACAGATCTCAGAAAGTGACTACTTTTCAAAACTATTTGAATACAGATCTCAGAAAGTAACTACTTTTTAAAACAATTTGAATACAGATCTCAGGAAGTGACTACTTTTCTGAAACTGTTGGATTGGCTGCCTTCAACTAATGGCAGGGCTGTATCTGGAACTGCATGTTAAAGATAGAAATATAATTAATAGAGGACACAATCTCCTATACTACTCCAATCTATCTTGATCTACACAATACATTTCTATCTTAAAGTAATTCAAAGCCATTTGCAAACATTGCAAACAGCAAGTTGGATGCTTAGCAAAAACAAGTTTGAACCTCTTTGTCCATCTGAGGGTAAGTGTTCTTGTTTCAAACACACACTATACCATCTTTAAAGGGATTTTCCATCTACCTTGGCTATAGTTGATTCAATAAGGCAGTTTTGGGATATTTTGTTTCCTTTCGACACTTAATAGCCCTATTTTGTTACAGTTAGCATTCTCAGTAACACTTAACATTAAACTGTTCTTGTCCCTGTGTAATAAAACTGTAATTACTTTTGGAGCAAAATTGTATTAACATGTTACATAATACTTTGTTAATTGCATTTTAATTACATAGCAATGAGCTGAGTTTTTGTAACTTCTGTACACAGGAATATTGACTGTTCCTTATTCCACGTATGTAATAACTCACTTATTATGCAATTATAAAGCAATTTCCAAAGTCCTATGTAATAACAATGTTGCTATTGTAATAATCACAAAGTTACTACACATTTAGAACTTGATGATCTTATATTTAGGCTAATTCAACTGTTGTAGTTTTTTGTTCATCAAATATTTGGCAGCCATCAAATATTTTAGTTGTTGTTTTCAAATAACTTGCATATATTCAAATACCTTCAAATATTATTTGGTTTTCTGAGAGGTATTCAAAATACTTTCAAATATTATTTGTTTTTCTGAGACCTGTATTTATTTTAAAATCAAAGAAAATAGTTGCCTTTTAGTTGAAACTATATGAACTATATTTGACTACCTTAAGTTGGTATTTTCAAATAAACTATCAAATACAACTATTTTCTGCCCATGTCTGGTGGCCAATCTGGCCGTCGCTCTCATACAGCTTTATGTTCAACGCACATTTCTTTCTCCCCCAAAAAATTAATTGGAATTTTAGGATATTTTCCTTGGACTTTTCCCACCTTTGCAATGTTTTAGATGGTGTTTTCCCTCTCTCCCAGGCATTATGATCTGAAACACAACGACGACATCGTCTCCTTCTTCAATGATTTCAGCGACCACCTGGCAGAGGAGGCTCTGTGGGAGCTGTCTCTGAAGATCAAACCTCGGAACATTACGCGGCGCAAAACAGAACGCGAAGAGAAGACATAGGAACTTGTCCCGTTGTATTGGACCTTTGGCCATTTTACTAAAATCATGGAATTACAAGAGACTACAAACAAGTAGAACTGTGAAGGCAGCTAAAAGACTGGGATGGTTTTGTTTTTGTTTTTTACAGGACCTCTCTGACTTGGGATTCTCTGTTTGGGATTGCACTCAGTCCGTGTGTGAGTAAAGCCAGTGGGAGAGACACTGTGCAGTGTTGGAAGGCTCGCAAAAAGATTCCTCATGTTCACCTTTGTGTCACCAACCTCATCCCCCCAATGCCATATTATGGGTATGGTCCAAGCATTACAGGATACGCTAGGGGTTGTCCTCTCACAACCCGCGACATTGTCTTGACTAAAACCTTATCATACTGATGTGGGCCATGGGAAACACTGCCCAATGTCACTCGGTTTAGACTTTTTTATACAGGACACCAGCCCCTTTTTTGCTGCCACAAACTGTGATGCTGTATCGCCTGACATGGCAGAGAACTGCTATGGGTGGTGCAGAACTTTGAGACAAAGACACTCAAATCACCTGGGTCTGTTTCTAGACTGGTGGAAAAATATATTACTGGTGCACATAAAAGACAGAATTGTGTCATTAAAAAACATGTTTTTTCAAGGAAGTGTTGTATGTATGATACTGTCTGAGTGATGCAATGCAGTTTTTCTGTTTTTCTTTAAAAGGATGTGATAATTATACTTCAGAAATGCGGAGAAGTGATACATGAAGTTCATATACAGTGGGGTCTGGAATTATTGGATTCCTTGATAAAGATGAGCAAAGAAGACTGTATAAAATAAACAATGCAAACACTGAGCTATATTGGATATAAATATATTGTGTATAAATTGTCCTGGTACTTGGTAAAGTTCATGATGCCGTTGACCTTAACAAGGCCTCAGGACCAGTGGAAGCAAAATAGCCCCAAAACATCAAGGATCCACCACCATATTTTACAGTAGGAATTAAGTATTTTCTGCATATGCATTTTTCTTTCGAAGGCCAAACCCACCGTTGGTGTGCATGGCCAAGGAGCTCTAGTTTCATGTCATCTGACCATAGCACTACCTGGAGTTTGCTAAACGGCATTGGCACTTGGATTGGAGCCGGTGCTATGGTCAGATGACATGAAAATAGAGCTCCTTGGGTTTGGCCTTCAAAAGAGCAATGCATATGCAGAAAATACCTCATCCCTACTGTAAGATATGGTGGTGGGTTTTTAAACGTTATGGGGCTATTTTTCTTCCACTGGTCCTGGCGCCATTGTTAAGGTCAATGACATCATGAACTTTACCAAGTGCCTGGTTGCCTCTGCCAGGAGGCTGAAACCTTGCCGCAAGTGAATCTTCCAGCAAGACAATAATATTCATAAAATAATTTGTTAATTGACCACAAAATCAACATTTTGCAATGGCCATCTCAGTCTACAAATATGAACCTCATTGAAAACCTGTGGTTTGAATTGAAGAGGACAGTCCATAAACGCAGATGAAGGATATCAAGGATCTGGAAAGATTCTGTATGGAGGAATGGTCTAAGATCCCTCCCAACGTGTTCTCCAATCTCATAAAGCATTTTAGAAAAAGGCTATCGTTACTATCGCAAGGGGAGGGTGCTGGAGTATTGGAAACGGGATCCAATCATTTTGACCCTTCTTTTATTTATTTTTTAAACAAAATCTAATTCTCTGAGCAATTGTATTAGTATAAAACAATTTTTTATAATTGTTTGGCATTTATACAGTCTTTTTTGCATATCTTTATCAAGGGATCCAATAATTGCAGACCCCACTGTACTTGCACTTAAAAATCAAATGAACAAAAAAGTGATGTATGTGTCAAGGGAGCTGTATATACCAGTGAACATTAGAAACATTACAGCAATCAGAAGTGGACCTGGTTGACATCCCTCTACTGTTTAATCTGGATGGTGAATGAAGGCCTTTTATACTGAACAAAAATATAAACACAACATGTAAAGTGTTGATCCCATGTTTCATGAGCTTAAATAAAAGATCCCAGAAATGTTCCATAGGCACAAAAAACGTATTTCTCACAAATTTGTTTACATCCCCTTTTAGTGAGCATTTCAACTTTGCCAAGATGATCCATCTACCTGATAAGTGTGGCAAATCAAGAAGCTGATTAAACAGCATGATCATTACACAGGTGTACCTTGTGCTGGGGACAATAAAAGGCCACTCTAAAATGTGCAGTTTTGTCTCACAACACAATGCCACAGATGTCTCAAGTTTTGAGGGAGCGTGCAATTTGCATGCTGACTGCAGGAATATCCACCAGAGCTTTTGCCAGAGAATTGAATGTTAATTTCTCTACCATAAGCTGCCTCCAACGTCATTTTAGAGAATTTGGCAGTACGTCCAACCGGACTCACAACCGCAGACCATGTGTAACCACGCCAGCCCAGGACCTCCACATCTGGCTTCTTCACCTGCGGGATCATCTGAGACCAGCCACCCGGACAGCTGATGAAACTGTGAGTTTGCACAACCATAAACCGTCTCAGGGATGCTCGTCTGTGTGCTCGTCGTCCTCACCAGGGTCTTGTCCTGACTGCAGTTTGCTCACCTTCAATGGCCACTAGCACGCTGGAGAAGTGTGCTCTTCACGGATGCATCCCAGTTTCAAATGTACCGGGCAGATGGCATCATGTGGGTGAGCGGTTTGCTTATGAACAGAGTGCCCCATGGTGGCGGTGGGGTTATGGTATGGGCAGGCATAATGAACACAATTGCATTTTATCGATGGCAATTTGAATGCACAGAGATACCGTGACGAGATCCTGAGGCCCATTGTCGTGCCATTCTTTCGCCACCATCACCTCATGTTTCAGCATGATAATGCACGGCCTCATGTCGTAAGGATCTGTACACAGCTGAAAATTCCCAGTTCTTCCATGGCCTGCATACTCACCAGACATGTCACCCATTGAGCATGTTTGGGATGCTCTGGTTCGACGTGTACGACAGCGTTTTCCAGTTCCCGCCAATATCCAGCAACTTCGCACAGCCATTGAGTGGGACAACATTCCACAGGCCACAATCAACAGCCTGATCAACTCGCGCTGCACACTAGGTATTGACTGGTTTTCTGATCCACACCCCTACCTTTTTTTAAAGGTATCTGAGACCAACAGATGCATATCTGTATTCCCAGTCGTGAAATCCATAGATTAGGGCCTATTGAATTCATTTCAATTGACTGATTTCCTTATTTGAACTGTAACTCAGTGAAAAACTGTAACTCATGAAATTGTTTCATGTTGCGTTTTATATTTTTGTTCAGTGTATATCGCAACTACAAGATGGCACATTAGCACTATTATCCCTTGACAGAATCAACCCTACCAGACCACACAGATCCCTGTACAAATAAATAAAACCTGCAGTATTTCTACAGGTTCTGTGGGCATTATTTATTCTCTCTGCCATAGTGTTACCATGCAGTGTGCAATTGCATGTTATCAAGTAAGCATAGAATGAATGAAGGGTCAATGGAGGTTTTCCTTATGAATAAAGCATATTTCTAATCAGGCCTTAAATACGACAGTCAGAAGCTCAGTCAGAACAACGGGGAAAAAATCAGTTCTGCTACATTGGACCATTTTCTCCTCACTTGATTAAAGCTTTTTGAGTCTTGAATTGATTGCACCCTCTAGCGCTGGCGGTAGCGTTATAGGTTTGGAGTGTCAAATATTGTTGCTATTTTCACAACTGGAATTATGGGTGCAGTAGCTGGCGGTGGCGCGAAAGGGCTGGGTTTTGATGAATAAACAAGTTGTGTGTCGAGGCTTGGCCCCTCACTGGCAAATCAGAATGTGCTCCATGGCTAAATATGTAGTTGCTTCAAGTTGTGTATTTACGGTATTTTATGTATTGTGTTGTCATCAACTTTAATTTGAATGTTATTCAGTTTATGGCCTAGTTCGTTAAATAGTCTGCCCCATATTTGCTAAATATGTTGAACATGTTTGCAGTCCACATTGTTCTAATTGCATTGCTTCAATATGGAAATACGTTGCATTCACAATGATATAGGGGCTAGGCCTACAGGAAATTGCAGTATGGACATGCCAAACATCAAGATTAAATCCACTAGACTATTGATAAGTCCTAAAAAGACAGTATATAATTATAAAAAAATCTAATAAAAACGAAACCACTTGTTTTAAATAGGCTATGTCTAAATACAGTTACAGGCACCATCATTTCTACCTGTGGGCGTATAATACAGAAAGGCAACTTAGACTATGGAGGGTTTTACGCACATCCAAACTTTTCACAGGGGCTGGATAAAGATCCAATATAAAGAGAAAGGAGGAATGTCCACTCACCATTATACTGCTCGGAAATGTTTTATAAACATAATGGAACCATCTTACAGGTCATATTTGCACTTCTCAAGAAATGGCGAGGAGAGCCATGTACAGGTGTGTTCTCACCATGAACCCATGGACGGAGAATCTTTCTAATAAGTTTGGTTTTTAATCAAATTAAACAAAATAAAAATGATATTTTTTTAAACCAACAATAATTCTAAATGGGATTGTGTCAGAAGCATGATGATATACAGTACCAGTCAAACTTTTTTACACACCCACTCATTCAAGGGTTTTCTTTATTTTTACTATTTTTTACATTGTAGAATAATAGTGAAGACATCAAAACTTTGAAATAACACATATGGAATCATGTAGTAACCAAAAAAGTGTTAAACAAATCAAAATATATTTTATATTTGACATTCTTCAAATAGCCACCCTTTGCCTTGATGACAGCTTTACACACTTTTGGCATTCCCTCAACCAGCTTCATGAGGTAGTCACCTGGAATGCATTTCAATTAACAGGTGTGCCTTCTTAAAAGTTAATTTGTGGAATTTCTTTCCTTCTTAATGCGTTTGAGCCAATCCGTTGTGTTGTGACAAGGTAGGGGGGTAAACAGAAGATAGCCCTATTTGGTAAAAGACCAAGTCCATATTATGGCAAGAACAGCTCAAATATGAATACGGAAAGTTTCTTCAAGTGCAGTCGCAAAAACCATCAAGCGCTATGATGAAACTGGCTCTCATGAGGACCGCCACAGGAATGGAAGACCCAGAGTTACCTCTGCTGCAGAGGACAAGTTCATTAGAGTTACCAGCCTCAGAAATTGCAGCCCAAATAATTGCTTCACAGAGTTCAAGTCACAGACACATCTCAACCTCAACTGTTCAGAGGGGACTGTGTGAATCAGGCCTTCATGGTCGAATTGCTGCAAAGAAACCACAACTAAAGGACACCAATAAGAAGAAGAGACCTGCTTGGGCCAAGAAACATGAGCAATGGACATTAGACTTGTGGAAATGTGTCCTTTGGTCTGGAGTCCAAATTTTAGATTTTTGGTTCCAACCGCCGTGTCTTTGTGAGACACGGTGTGGGTGAACGGATGATCTCCGCATGTGTAGTTCCCACCGTAAAGCACGGAGGAGGAGGTGTTATGGTGTGGGGGTGCTTTGCTGGTGACACTTTCTGTGATTTATTTAGAATTCAAGGCACACTTAACCAGCATGGCTACCACAGCATTCTACAGCGATACGCCATCCCATCTGGTTTGGGCTTAGTGGGACTATCATTTGTTTTTCAACAGGACAATGACCCAACACTCCTCCATGCTGTGTAAGGGCTATTTTACCAAGAAGGAGATTGATGGACTGCTGCATCAGATGACCTGGCCTCCACAATCCCCTGACCTCAACCCAAATTGAGATGGTTTGGGATGAGTCGGGCGGCAGTGTGAAGGAAAAGCAACCAACAAGTGCTCAGCATACATGAAGTCGGAAGTTAGGTTGGAGTCATTAAAACTCGGTTTTCAACCACTGCACAAATTTCTTGTTAACAAACTATAGCTTTGGCAAGTCGGTTAGGACATTTACTTTGTGCATGACACAAGTAATTTTTCCAACAATTGTTTACAGACAGATTATTTCACTTATAATTCACTGTATCACAATTCCAATGGGTCAGAAGTTTACTAAGTTGACTGTGCCTTTAAACAGCTTGGAAAATTCCAGAAAATGATGTCATGGCTTTAGAAGCTTCTGATAGGCTAATTGACAACATTTGAGTCAATTGGAGGTGTATCTGTGGATGTATTTCAAGGCATACCTTCAAACTCTGTGCCTCTTTGCTTGACATCATGGGAAAATCAAAAGAAATCAGCCAAGACCTCAGAAGAAAAAAATGGTAGACCTCCACAGGTCTGATTCATCCTTGGGAGCAATTTCCAAACGCCTGAAGGTACCACGTTCATCTGTACAAACAATAGTACGCAAGTATAAACACCATGGGACCACGCAGCCGTCATACCGCTCAGGAAGTTAAAGCTTGGTCACAAAAGGGTCTTCCAAATGGACAATGACCCCAAGCATACTTCCAAAGTTGTGGCAAAATGGCTGACGGACAACAAAGTCAAGGTATTGGAGTGACCATCACAAAGCCCTGACCTCAATCCTATAGAAAATCTGTGGGCAGAACTGAAAAAGCGTCTGCGAGCAAAGAGGCATACAAACCTGACTCAGTTACACAAACTCTGTCAGGAGGAATGGGCCAAAATTCACCCAACTTATTGTGGGAAGCTTGTGGAAGGCTACCCGAAACGTTTGACCCAAGTTAAACAATGTAAAGGCAATGCTACCAAATACTAATTTAGTGTATGTAAACTTCTGACCCACTGGGAATGTGATTAAATAAATAAAATATGAAATTAATAATTATCTCTACTATTATTCTGACATTTCACATTCTTAAAATAAAGTGGTGATCCTAACTGACCTAAGACAGGGAATTGTTACTAGGATTAAATGTCAGGAATTGTGAAAAACTGAGTTTAAATGTATTTGGCTAAGGTGTATGTAAACTTCTGACTTCAACTGTATGTGGGAACTCCTTCAAGACTGTTGAAAAAGTATTCCAGGTGAAGCTGGTTGAGAGAATGCCAAGAGTGTGCAAAGCGGTCATCAAGGCAAAGGGTGGCTATTTGAAGAATCTCAAATATAAAATATATCTTTATTTGTTTAACACTTTTTTGATTACTACATGATTCCATATTTGTTATTTCATAGTTTTGATATCTTCACTATTATTCTACAATGTAGAAAATAGTAAAAATTAAAGAAAAACCCTTGAATGAGTGGGTGTGTCCAAACTTTTGACTGGTACTGTAAATAGTTTATCTTGTTCCATTGTAGTTTGCACATGTAGGACTAAATGTCTCTAAGCATAACATTTGCACGTCTATACAAAATACTAGGCTCCTGTCAATTGTATCATTACCTATATGCGAGGCAGATTCTCAAAGAAATCTGCCATTAATATGGCATTATAGGATGACTGGTTTCCATCGCATTTTCAACTCTTTTATGGATGGTTTTGTCACAAAAACTGTTGCGATTATAGCAAACTTGTCCAATCTGGTTTTGGCGCATGCTAGACAACAGTTTCCTAATAAACTGTATAGGGTAGGTTATATGATGAGATATGGATAAGAGCAATATCATTTTTATTTGAGAATTGGCAGCCAAGCATCGATCATCATGTCACCAGCATTCAAATAATACCCTCGATAGAATATTTGCATCATGTAACAAATCTTTCAGTTTAAGAGGTTATCTGAAAGGTCGTATGAAGGTTTACAGTGACACAAGGGATAGGAAGATTCACACAGGGGAGAAACCCTATTCCTGTCATGAATGTGGCAAATGTTTCCCTCGTAGCAGGTCTCTGCAATGGCATATGAGGATCCACACAGGAGACGAACTATGTCATTGATGTCTTTGCAGCAAACTTTTCTACAATAGCGGTAATCTGACAATGCATATGAAGATTCACACGAATGATAAACCGTATCACTGCCAGGATTGCAGCAAATATTTCACTCAGAAAACCAATCTGAATCTCGATATGAGCAGTCACAGAGGGGGAGAAACCACATTACTGCCATAGTAGTGGCAAATCTTTCACCACTGGTTTCCAACTGACATTGTATATGATAATTCACTCAGGGTATACAGTGAGGGAAAAAAGTATTTGATCCCCTGCTGATTTTGTACGTTTGCCCACTGACAAAGAAATGATCAGTCTATAATTTTAATGGTAGGTTTATTTGAACAGTGATAGACAGAATAACAACAACAAAATCCAGAAAAACGCATGTCAAAAATGTTATAAATTGATTTGCATTTTAATGAGGGAAATAAGTATTTGACCCCCTCTCAATCAGAAAGATTTCTGGCTCCCAGGTGTCTTTTATACAGGTAACGAGCTGAGATTAGGAGCACACTCTTAAAGGGAGTGCTCCTAATCTCAGTTTGTTACCTGTATAAAAGACACCTGTCCACAGAAGCAATCAATCAATCAGTTTACAAACTCTCCACCATGGCCAAGAACAAAGAGCTCTCCAAGGATGTCAGGGACAAGATTGTAGACCTACACAAGGCTGGAATGGGGTACAAGACCATCGCCAAGCAGCTTGGTGAGAAGGTGACAACAGTTAGTGCAATTATTCGCAAATGGAAGAAACACAAAATAACTGTCAATCTCCCTCGGCCTGGGGCTCCATGCAAGATCTCACCTCGTGGAGTTGCAATGATCATGAGAAGGGTGAGGAATCAGCCCAGAACTACACGGGAGGATATTGTCAATGATCTCAAGGCAGCTGGGACCATAGTCACCAAGAAAACAATTGGTAACACACTACGCCATGAAGGACTGAAATCCTGCAGCGCCCGCAAGGTCCCCCTGCTCAAGAAAGCACATATACAGGCCCGTCTGAAGTTTGCCAATGAACATCTGAATGATTCAGAGGAGAACTGGGTGAAAGTGTTGTGGTCAGATGAGACCAAAATCGAGCTCTTTGGCATCAACTCAACTCGCTGTGTTTGGAGGAGGCGGAATGCTGCCTATGACCCCAAGAACACCATCCCCACCGTCAAACATGGAGGTGGAAACATTATGCTTTGGGGGTGTTTTTCTGCCAAGGGGACAGGACAACTTCACCGCATCAAAGGGACGATGGACGGGGCCATGTACCGTCAAATCTTGGGTGAGAACCTCCTTCCCTCAGCCAGGGCATTGAAAATGGGTCGTGGATGGGTATTCCAGCATGACAATTACCCAAAACACACGGCCAAGGCAACAAAGGAGTGGCTCAAGAAGAAGCACATTAAGGTCCTGGAGTGGCCTAGCCAGTCTCCAGACCTTAAACTCCCTCCACAGATTTTCTATGGGATTAAGGTTCGAATTGCCAAATGTCAGCCTCGAAACCTTAATGACTTGGAGAAGATCTGCAAAGAGGAGTAGGCAAATCCCTCCTGAGATGTGTGCAAACCTGGTGGCCAACTACAAGAAACGTCTGACCTCTGTGATTGCCAGCAAGGGTTTTGCCACCAAGTACTAAGTCATGTTTTGCAGAGGGGTCAAATACTTATTTCCCTCATTAAAATGCAAATCAATTTATAACATTTTTGACATGCGTTTTTCTGGATTTTTTTGTTGTTATTCTGTCTCTCACTGTTCAAATAAACCTACCATAAAAATTATAGACTGATCATTTCTTTGTCAGTGGGCAAACATACAAAATCAGCAGGGGATCAAATACTTTTTTCCCTCACTGTATGTGTCCTGTATGTAGAAAGTGCTTAGTGATGCAAGTGCATTAAATGCACACTGAGGAAAGGAAAACTATATATTCAGTGCCATTTTGTTAGGTTATAGCCTTATTCTAAAATTGATTTAATTGTTTTTTTCCCCTCATCAATCTACACACAATACCCCATAATGACAAAGCAAAAACTTGTCTTTAGAAATGTTTGCTAATTTATTTAAAATGAAAAAATGAAATATCACATTTACGTAAGTATTCAGACCCTTTACTCAGTACTATGTTGAAGCACCTTTGGCAGCGATTACAGCCTTGAGTCTTCTTGGGTATGACGCTACAAGCTTGTCACACCTGCATTTGGGGAGTTTCTCCCATTCTTCTCTGCACATCCTCTCAAACTATGTCAGGTTGGATGGGGAGCGTTGCTGCACATCTATTTTCAGGTTTCTCCAGAAATGTTAGATCGGGCTCAAGTCCGAACTCTGGCTGGGCCACTCAAGGACATTCAGAGACTTGTCCCGAAGCCACTCCTGCGTTGTCTTGGCTGTGTGCTTAGGGTCGTTGTCCTGTTGGAAGGTGAACCTTCGCCCTAGTCTGAGGTCCTGAGCGCTCTGGAGCAGGTTTCCATCAAGGATCTCTCTGTACTTTGCTCCATTTATCTTTGCCTCGATCTTGACTAGTCTCCCAGTCCCTGCAGCTGAATAACATCCCCACAGCATGATGCTGTGTTATGAGAATTATTTAACAAACTATTTAAATGTCTCTGTGCGTCTCCTAAAAAGGTTGTAATGCTTTTGGATCAAGAAACGGACAGAGTCCCGGTCTGCATAGTCAGAGATGTTTATTCATTGAGAATTCTGCCACAAAATGGTCGTACACTATTTTTATACGCACACGTCATACGAAAATCCCACCCCTCTGTAGGCGGGGTGTAGTTTTCCACTTTAAAACTGCTCTCCTGACCATCAGTTCACACACGCATGTTCTTATCATAGGTTGCATTCCTTAGTTATCGCCGTCCTCACAATATCCTGCACCATATTTCATACTCCTTAAAAAGCCTAACAGTTTCTCTCCTCCCTAAATTGGAAGGCCTCTTTATCTTGGTTTCTCAGTTGTCTGTAGACAGTTCTCCTTGTCCTTTGTTGTCTGGCCTAACTCTTACTCACATTGCTAAATAGTAGCACAATGTCATAATCTTTACTGGTCCTACACTCACACATTACCAGGTAGTAGATTCTAACACATCTCACACAGTTTCAGAGTGTAATAATTAGTCACTACTAAGAAAGTACTAATCATACTTAAAACAAGAACATTTCACAACTATATTTAAGGGTGGAACATTTAGTCATTACTTTTAACGTCCTCTGTAGCTCAGCTGGTAGAGCACGGCGCTTGTACCGCCAGGGTAGTGGGTTCGATCCCCGGGACCACCCATACACAAAAATGTATGCACACATGACTGTAAGTCGCTTTGGATAAAAGCGTCTGCTAAATGGCATATTATTATTTTTATTATTATTTTAATTTCTATATCAATCCACCCTTTGACTAAATTATCCACACTTTAATACACAGAAAATCATTACAATTACTTTTAAACTAGAGATTTATAGTTCTAAGAAAACATCCAGTCTCAAACTATCTGAATCGTCGTCGTCCTCCACCAAGCCTGGTGGGTCATATTCTTCATTCCTTAGGTCGGAGTCCGGGATTGGGCCATATCTCACCATCTGTTGGGAAACTGCATCCTCCAACGCCTTGCTCACCAACCCTCGGACACAGGGAATAAGACAACATCCACAAAGAACAAACATACCCATAGAAGCTATAGCTGCACCCAGAACAGTTGCAACAATAGCTTTCCATTTTCCAAACATGTTATCAAACCAACCAGTCATTGATGTATTCACCCCCCAGTTCTCAGCCCATTCTTTACTTAATGCAGTGAGACCTGCCAGTGCTCTAGTTACTGTACCATCTGGGGCTGTATTGTTGGGGATAAACATACAACAATGACCTCCCAACATCTTGCAAATCCGCCCTTCTCTGCTAAAAGCATTTCGAGAACCAAACTATTCTGCAGGTCATGAGTGAGGTGGCGGATAGTTGGTCTGAAATTCCCTCAACTGCATCCCTTGTCTAATTAACAAACCTTTGTAGATGTAATTAATCCAGTCAACATTTTTCTCAATTGTAACCCACCAGAAAAACGTTGTTGTAAATCCTTCTCCAATTTGATCTGTGATTCGCATTACTTTGGTGTCTATAACATTGATAATCTCCGGGGTTCATGGTGAATTGGGGTGCCTTAGTATTATCCTTTTTAAGAGTGGTTATTTTAATATCAGAACAATTAGGTGAGGTTTGGTTTGATCCCAAATCTATCACACAAGAGAACATGGTCTGAGGCATAGGTGCAGTTAGAAGGGTTGGCCTACCTGTTGAACAGGCATAACAATTAGTTTGACCCAACACCCTAGCTGTGTAGTTCATCCACCTTACCCAGAAGTTCTCATTTGAAATTCCTTCTACTTCTCCTTGGTTCATTTCCTGCAAGAGGAAATATTCTAACCTGGTTTAGTGCTATTTTGGATTCCTTCTGAGGGCCTTCCAAGGGGTATTAGACTAGTTTTTGGTACCTCTGGTGATAACATTAGATCTACTTGCTGTTCTGTCTCTGGGGTGGAAGATTCATTTCTCTCCTGAAAAATGAGCCTCACACATGTATTTCCCCCGACATCATCAACACAGACCCAGTAGTTCCTTGCTATGTCATCTTGCATAATTGACTTTACCGTTATCACCAGTTCCGTTTTACATTTATCATGGGTTTGTTTAATTCCCCATCGGTGTACTGCATCCATTCCATTCTCATAGTATGTTCCCCAGGTATGTTTAAACACCCTTGCCCAAGGACATGAGTGTTCCCCAGTGCAAATGTATTTACCATACCTTCTAGGACCTAACTTTCTTGTACACGCCCCCTTCTTACCAAAGCCCCCAAAACCTCCTATCTCTTCATGGGAGAAGTAGAATGGTATCTTGAATCCCCCATCTTGTCCTAAACTGACTTTAACTATAAAATAATAATTCCCCCAATAGTCTTTCTTGGTTTCAGTATTTCTACGAGATCGAATCAGTGCATAATTTCCCTGTTTAGGTTAACCTGGATTAATCCATAATATGGTTAACACGATGATGTAGCTCAGAGTCCCCCAAAATCCCCAAAACCGCCATCCCAATCCTGTCCCTGACCCACCTGCCTGGTACTTCCCCATACCCACACCTCTATAAACACCCCACAGTGATGAAAGGTCGGGGTAGGGTTTCTTCGTTAACAGAGTTTACCCCCGAACCCTAGTGGGTCAGTTCTTCTCTTTAACTCTGTGTGTGTTCAACGGTGTTGGTATGTGGGTGTCACGCCCTGGCTCTAGGGACTCTTTTATGTTGAGCCAGGGTGTGTAGAGTCTATGTTTTGTGCTCTTTGTTTTCCATTCTAGGTCTTGTATTTCTATGTTGGCCAGAGTGGTTCCCAATCAGAGGCAACGAGTGTCAGCTGTTGCTGGTTGTCTCTGATTGGGAACCATATTTAAACAGTCTGTTTTCCCTCAGGGTTTGTGGGATCTTGTTCTGTGTTCCTAGTAGGTTGTATTTGTCTAAGGACGTCACGTTATCGTTTTGTTCGGTAAATCACTAATAAATATGTTCGCAAATAACGCTGCGCATTGGTCCTCTGTTCCCGACGATCGTGACAGAAGATCCCACCAAAACTGGACCAAGCAGCGTGTCCAGGAGCCATCGCCAGGGGAATCGCTAGCAGATCTCCGTGGCAACCTCGACTGGGTCAAGCCTAGTGAAGAGCAGAGAGGGTGGACTTGGGAACAGTGGAGGAAGAGTCTCGACTGGGTCAAGCCAAATGAAGAGCAGAATGGCTGGAGTTGGAAGCAGAAGAGCGAGAGTTGGGCGAGAACTATAGAGGCCTGGCCCACGGGGAGGAGAGACCCCAATAATTTTTTTAGGGGGGGGCTCACGCCGTGGACGACGGGGCAGCAGGAGGCCGCGATGGAGCGGTCCAGCGGGTGTGCAGAGGAGGCCGCCAGGTTAAGGGGGCCACTGGTCACAGAGGAGAGGGAAAGTGTGGAGGCACGGCGAGAGGTACTGGGGTGTGTTACCAGTCCAGTCCGGCCCGTTCCTGATCCCTGCATAGGGCCAGTGGTGTGTGTCCCCAGTACGGTCCGGCCTGTTCCTGTTCCTCGCATCGAGCCTGTGGTGCGTGTCGTCAGCCCGGCCCGGCCTGTTCCTGCTCCCCGCACCGAGCCTATGGTGCGCGTCGCCAGCCCGGCCCGGCCTGTTCCTGCTCCCCGCACCAAGCCTATGGTGCGCGTCGCCAGCCCGGTCCGGCCT
The DNA here is from genome assembly GCF_964263955.1 of Coregonus lavaretus. Lineage (NCBI taxonomy): Eukaryota > Metazoa > Chordata > Actinopteri > Salmoniformes > Salmonidae > Coregonus > Coregonus lavaretus. The sequence goes on from NC_140004.1 coordinate 9,840,302, forward strand.
GTTCCTGCTCCCCGCACCGAGCCTATGGTGCGCGTCGCCAGCCCGGTCCGGCCTGTTCCTGCTCCCCGCACCAAGCCGATGGTGCGCGTCGCCAGTCCGGCCCGGTCTGTTCCTGCTCCCCGCTCCAAGCCTATGGTGCGCGTCGCCAGCCCGGCCCGGCCTGTTCCTGCTCCCCGCACCGAGCCTATGGTGCGCGTCGCCAGCCCGGTCCGGCCTGTTCCTGCTCCCCGCACCAAGCCGATGGTTCACGTCGCCAGTCCGGCCCGGTCTGTTCCTGCTCCCCGCACCAAGTCAGTGGTGCGCGTCGCCAGCCCGGCCCGGTCCATTCCTGCTCTCCGCACCAAGTCAGTGGTGCGCTTCGTCAGCCCGGCTCAGTCTGTTCCTACTCCCCACACCACGCCAGTGGTGTGCGTCGTCAGTCCGGCACGGCCCGTGCCTGCTCCACCGGTGCCTGGTCCGGTACCGGTCAGCTGCTCCACGTCGGAGCTAGAGCAATCCGCTCCACCAGTGTTCAGTCCAGCTCCGGCCAGCAGGGCCAGACCGGACCAGGGGTACTGTGGGGGGTTAGAGAGGGAGTGGGGATCATGCCCAGAGCCGGATCCGCCGCCAAGGCGGAGTGCCCACCCGGTCCCTCCCCTGTGGTGTTCTGTTGGCGCGGTCGGAGTCCGCGCCTTTGGGGGGGGGTACTGTCACGCCCTGGCTCTAGGGACTCTTTTATGTTGAGCCAGGGTGTGTAGAGTCTATGTTTTGTGCTCTTTGTTTTCCATTCTAGGTCTTGTATTTCTATGTTGGCCAGAGTGGTTCCCAATCAGAGGCAACGAGTGTCAGCTGTTGCTGGTTGTCTCTGATTGGGAACCATATTTAAACAGTCTGTTTTCCCTCAGTGTTTGTGGGATCTTGTTCCGTGTTCCTAGTAGGTTGTATTTGTCTAAGGACGTCACGTTATCGTTTTGTTGTTTTGTTCGGTAAATCACTAATAAATATGTTCGCAAATAACGCTGCGCATTGGTCCTCTGTTCCCGACGATCGTGACAGTGGGCCTACCTTTTTGCAGTGGGTAACGTGGACCCAAGTGTCTCTCTCAGCTATTCTTATAGCGAAGGCAGTTACCAATAGGACTTGGTATGGTCCCTCCCAGCATGACTGCTTTCAATCCTTTTTCCTCAACGATTGGATCCACACCCAGTCTCCAGGTTATATACTATGAATCACCTTCTCCTTTAATTCTCCTGTAGGACACAAATTCTTAGACATACGGGTATGGTTAACGAACAATGTTCTCATGTGTTCTGCTAGTGTATTCTCTAGTTCTATGTCTGCCTGTTCTGGTCCTGCCAACTGTGGCATTCTGTAAGGTCTTTCAAACACTTTCTCAAAGGGGGACAACCCAATTTATCTGATGTTACCCTAATCGTCATTAATACTATCGGTAGACATTGTACCCAATTTCTTCCTTTCACTCCGTGATAACTCTATAAAATCCATTTACAATTGCTGGACTGGATATTTTGACAGGGGAATATTCCCCCTGGGGTGCTCTCTGTCTATCCTGACCATCAGTTCACACACACATGTTCTTATCATAGGCTGCATTCCTTAGTTATCGCCGTCCTCACAATATCCTGCACCATATTTCATACTCCTTAAAAAGCCTAACAGTTTCTCTCCTCCCTAAATTGGAAGGCCTCTTTATCTTGGTTTCTCAGTTGTCTGTAGACAGTTCTCCTTGTCCTTTGTTGTCTGGCCTAACTCTTACTCACATTGCTAAATAGTAGCACAATGTCATAATCTTTACTGGTCCTACACTCACACATTACCAGGTAGTAGATTCTAACACATGAGTGTAATAATTAGTCACTACTAAGAAAGTACTAATCATACTTAAAACAAGAACATTTCACAACTATATTTAAGGGTGGAATATTTAGTCATTACTTTTAACTTGTATATATTTTAATTTCTATATCATGCTGCCACCACCATGCTTCACCGTAGGGATGGTGCCAGGTATCCTCCAGACGTGACACTTGGCATTCAGGCCAAAGAGTTCAATCTTGGTTTCATCAGACCAGAGATTCTTGTTTCTCATGGTCTGAGAGTTTTTTTTTAGGTGCCTTTTGGCAAACTCCAAGCGGGCTGTCATGTGCCTTTTACTGAGGAGTGGCTTCCATCTGGCCACTCTACCATAAAGGCCTGATTGGTGGAGTGCTGCAGAGATGGTTGTCCTTCTGGAAGGTTCTCCCATCTCTACAGAGGAACTCTAGAGCTTTGTCAGAGTGACCATCGGGTTCTTGCACATTGAAATAAACATAATTGATGTTGTTTATTTGACAGGGCATAAAAACTAAAATCCACACCTGTGCAAATTACAATATGATCAGGGCACACCCCACCACACCCACAAACGGGAGCAAAGATATTTAACATACCTCAGACTGTTGAAGAACTGTGCAAAACATACTTTGAAGTAGGCCTACTACTTAAGTTGTTTTTAGGGGTATCTGTACTTTACTTGAGTATTTATATTTTTACTTTTACTGCACTACATTCCTAAAGAGAATATGTACTTTTTAATCACATTTAGAATGCTCAGGCAGGATGACAAAAAGGTCCAATACATGCACTTATCAAGAGAACACACGGTCATCCCTACTGCCTCTGATCTGGCGGACACACTAAACACAAATACTGAATGGTGTACTAGATTTACATTTACATTTTAGTCATTTAGCAGACGCTCTTATCCAGAGCGATTTACAGGTAGTGAGTGCATACATTAATTTTTATATGTTTTTATTTTATTTCATACTGGCCCCCCGTGGGAATCGAACCCACAACCCACAAACCCATGCTCTACCAACTGAGCTACATTCAGGCCAAAGAGTTCAATCTTGGTTTCATCAGACCAGAGATTCTTGTTTCTCATGTCTCAGTGATGTAGATGTTGTCTCAGTGTTGGAGTGTGCCCCTGGCTGTCCGTAAATTAAAAAAGAAAATTGTGCCGTCTGGTATTCTTAATATAAGGAATTTGATTAATAGTAAAACCATATACTTTTAGAATTAACTGAAGTAGTATTTTACTGGGTGATTCACTTTCATCTTTACTTTTACTGAAGTATGACAACAATTGGGTACTTTTTCCACCTATGACCGTTTTGGAAGGTTTGTTGTTTAGTTCAAACTGTCGCGGAACGTAGTAAAACGTTAAATAAACTGAATGCACCCCAGGTATTTCCTAGGCCTTTTCTCAATTTGATTTTCTCAACTCCTGCTTCCTCTCTGGCCTCATTTTGATAATGGTCAAAGGTAATCAAGGAGATGACCTTTTTCACCCTCTATAACCACTGTGATTATTATTTGACCCTGCTGCTAATCTATGAACGTTTAAACATCTTGAAGAACGATCTGGCCTTAATGGCCATGTACTCTTATAATCTCTACCCGGCACAGCCAGAAGAGGACTGGCCACCCCTCAGAGCCTGGTACCTCTCTAGGTTTCTTTCTAGGTTCCTGCCTTTCAAGGAAGTTTTTCCTAGCCACCGTGCTTCTACATCTGTATTGTTTGCTCTTTGGGGTTTTAGGCTGGGTTTCTGTATAAGCAGTTTGTGACAACAGCTGATGTAAAAGGGGGTTTATAATTTGATTGATTGAGAGGTGGCGAGGAAAGGGAAAGTGGACGAAAAAAATGACACATCAGTCAAATTACCTTTACAGGGTGGAATCCCCAAATAAATATATAAAGTGATCAAAACAAATGTGGCTAGTTATGCTAGACATCTCATAGATAAAAAGATAAGTAGCATATTCAAAGGGGGTGTGGCAGATTTCAAAACTCTTCCGTGAAAGACCCAGGTAGGATACAGTTGTGCTTCCTCGCCAAAAGGAGGCTATCGAGGAGGGGAGGACCATCTTCCGTTTGCCTTCTAATGAATTGACACTCCTCGACAACTTATCGGTTTCCAGGACACGGTGGAGAGAGGACGGAGGAGAGGGCAGAGGATGTAATTTTCCCAAATGAGAAAAGGCCTAAGTCAATCCACCCTCAAGCATACAGTTTTCAGAGGAAAAGGAAAGGTTAGTGCTATCCGGAAACCTTGGGACATCCATACCCTAAACCCTAGCAACCCCTAACCTTAACCACAACCCTTACCTAACCCTAACCTTAACCATTTAAAATGTAAACTTCAATGGGGTAGGGACGTCCCAAAGATCCCGGATAGCAAGGACCGAAAAGGAAGAGAGCCTGTGACACGACTTCCGCTTTTGGGTGTGCGCCTCGCTGTTTACAGTCCCCGGTGAAATGGATTAGAATACTACTGGAAAACATGTAGCCAAAAGGCCGGCAGACTCGCTATAGACTCGCTTCATCTTACCGTCCAAAGGGAATGTATGTAGTCGGCATTCCCCCATGGTACGGTTAGTAAATAAAACATTCTCCAACTCCATTTAATGGGAGAAGGTGGAAAAAACTGGGAAAATATGCGTACTTTCTGTATAAAACTAAGTTTTCCACCACCATGCTACAGTGGCTAATGCTAGTCCCTAATGTTGCATATCACGTCCAGCCAATCAGACCAGGGGTGAAGAAACACAATGCTGCAACCTGATTGGCTGAATGCGATACGCAACATCCGGGACTAATAACATATGATGTGCTTAGCTGATACTTAAAATACCTATCCAGGCGTTGTAAGATCTGGCAACGTGTAAGCACTAGAACGCTACCCATATAATTCGGCAATTTAGTGCCCTACTGCACAGTCGATGATGTGCCAGGAAAACATTCCACTGCCACCAGCCTGTACCATTGACACCAGGCAGGATGGGGCCATGGAATCATGCTGCGTACGCCAAATCCTGACTCTGCCATCAGCATGACCAAACACGAAACCGGGATTCGTCAGACCAGGCGATGTTTTTCCACTCCTCAATTGTCCAGTGTTGGTGATCGCATGCCCACTGGAGCCACTTCTTCTTGTTTTTAGCTAATAGGAGTGGAACCCGGTGTGGTCATCTCCTGCAATAGCCCATCCGTGACAAGGACTGACGAGTTGTGCGTTCCGAGATGCCATTCTGCCACCACTGTTGTACTGTGCCGTTATTTGTCTGTTTGTGGCACGCCTGTTAACTTGCACGATTCTTGCCATTCTCCTTCGACCTCTCTCATCAACAAGCTGTTTTTGCCCACAGGACTGCCGCTGACTGGAAGTTTTTATTTGTCGCATCATTCTCAGTAAACCTTAGACACTGTCGTGCGTGAAAAGCCCAGGAGGCCGGCTGTTTCTGGGATACTGGAACTGGCACCGATGATCATACCACACTCAACGTTGCTTAGGTCACTCATTTTGCCCATTCTAGCCTTCAATCGAACAGTAACTGAATGCCTCGATGCCTGCTTTATATAGCAAGCCATGGCCACGAGACTCAATGTCTGTAGGAGCACACCATTTTTGTGAACAGGATGGTGTACCTAACAAACCGAGAAGGGTGTAATTGCAATTAGGGGAGTTTTCTGATATGGGCGTTTCTTGATATCAAGTTATACACATTGATGCTCACTATTGGACCGCGGCCGATTCTTTTAAGTGCATCTTTTTAATGACGAAAAAAGCTGCGGTCGTTAGATTTTGACATTGTCGGTAAGTTCTTCCACGTAAGCAACCTCTATATCTTTGTTACTTCTCAACGTGTTCAACTGGACACTTTACCTACCCAATTCTTTATATATTTGAAGGCAACATAATTGGATAGCTACAAATAACTGGGAAGCTGTTATGTTAGAAGATAGCTAGCTAGCTAATTAATATTGACATTAACGTTGCCGAAGAGTACAAGTCAAATGCCACGAGGCTGTCGTAGTTGCTAGCCAGCACCAGTCAGTCAGCTGAAGTACGCTTGAATTTTTTAACAGATTTTAACTGTAGCTAATTACACTGAACAAAAATATAAACGCAACATGTAAAGTGTTGGTCCCATGTTTCATGAGCTGAAATGAAAAATCCCTGAATGTTTCCATACCCACAAAAAGCTTATTTCTCTCAAATTTAGTGCACAAATTTGTTAACATCCCTGTTAGTGAGCATTTCTCCTTTGCCAAGATAATCCATCCATGTCTGCCATATATTAAAGACAAAAATTGGCTGAAAAGATTGGCATAAATAGAAAAATATACCAGTTTCATTTGAGGACATAAATATTGCCAGCCGCACCATACAGGTTGCAAAGTAGCTGGGAAGACATTTTCGATGTACCGATTCCATGGCACATTGTATATAAACTGATACAAAAAACAACACTTATTATTTCAATTTAAATTATTATACAAAATTCTTGCCACCAATAGAATGTTATATATATGGGGCATACAACAATCTCAGCTCAGCAGATTTAGCTGCGAAGAGACAGAATCATTAGATCATTTATTCTGGTATTGACCCTATGTAGCTTGTTTCTGGGCAGAGGTTCAGGAATGGTTATAAAATCACAACATTCATTTAAAATTAACCCTACAAATAGCGCTGTTGGGCTATTTGGAAAGCCATAGTCAATCAATCAACAATATAATAATGCTTGTAGAACAGGTTTTCATCTTTAGCTCACAATGTGTGGATACTATGCGCTTAGAAAGGTTAAAAATGCATGTAAAACATCAGAGCACAGTGGAAGAATATATGGCACATGGAAACCAAACAAGAGTGGTCTAAGGTAATAGGTGGAATGGGCTGAGAGTAGCTAAGGGGTGGGATAATCGGTAATGGTATTATTGAAAACAAAGGCATATAATGTATACCGAAGTAAAATCGTATATATGTGTGTATGTACACTACCGTTCAAAAGTTTGGGGTCACGTTCTCCCGAGTGGCGCAGTGGTCTAAGGCACTGCATTGCAGTGCTAGCTGTGCCACTAGATCCTGGTTCGAATCCAGGCTCTGTCGTAGCCGGCCGTGACCGGGAGACCCATGGGGCGGCGCACAATTGGCCCAGCGTCGTCCTGGGTAGGGGAGGGAATGGCCGGCAGGGATGTAGCTCAGTTGGTAGAACATGGCGTTTGCAACGCCAGGGTTGTGGGTTCGATTCCCACGGGGGGCCAGTATGCAAAGTAAAAAATAAATAAAAAATTAATGTATGCACTCACTAACTGTAAGTCGCTCTGGATAAGAGCGTCTGCTAAATGACTAAAATGTAAATGTAAATAGAAATGTCCTTGTTTTCAAAAGAAAAGCAATTTTTTTGTCCATTAAAATAACATCAAATTGATCAGAAATACAGTGTAGACATTGTTAATGTTGTAAATGGCTATTGTAGCTGGAAACGGCTGATTTGTTTTAAATGGAATATCTACATAGGCGTACAGAGGCCCATTATCAGCAACCATCAGTCCTGTGTTCCAATGGCACGTTGTGTTTGCTAATACAAGTTTATTAATTTAAAAGGCTAATTGATCATTAGAAAACCCTTTTGCAATTATGTTAGCACAGCTGAAAACTGTTGTGCTGATTAAGAAGCAATAAAACTGGCCTTCTTAGACTAGTTGTGTATCTGGCGCATCAGCAATTGTGGGTTCGATTACAGGCTCAAAATGGCCAGAAACAAATAACTTTCTTCTGAAACTCGTCAGTCTATTATTGTTCTGAGAAATTAAGACTATTCCATGCAAGAAATTGTCAAGAAACTGAAGATCTTATACAACGCTGTGTACTACTCCCTTCACAGAACGGCGCAAACTGACACATGCAGAGATCATCCGTTCACCCACACCGCATCTCACAAAGACATGGCGGTTGAAACCAAAATTCTCCAATTTGGACTCCAGACCAAAGAACACATTTCCACCGGTCTAATGTCCATTGCTCGTGTTTCTTGGCCCAAGCAGGTCTCTTCTTATTATTGGTGTCCTTTAGTAGTGGTTTCTTTGCAGCAATTTGACCATGAAGGCCTGATACACACAGTCCCCTCTGAACAGTTGATGTTGAGATGTGTCTGTTACTTAAACTCTGTGAAGCATTTCTTTGGGCTGCAATTTCTGAGGCTGGTAACTCTAATGAACTTATCCTCTGCAGCAGAGGTAACTCTGGGTCTTTCATTCCTGTGGCGGTCCTCATGAGAGCAAGTTTCATCACAGCGCTTGATGGTTTTTGCGACTGCACTTGAAGAAACGTTTAAAGTTCTAAATGTCTTAAAGTAATAATGAACTGTCGTTTCTCTTTGCTTATTTGAGCTGTTCTTGCCATAATATGGACTTGGTCTTTTACCAAATAGGGCTATCTTTGGTATATCACCCCTACCTTGTCACAACACAACTGGTTTGCTCTAACACATTAAGAAGGAAAGAAATTCCACAAATTCACTTTTAAAAAGGCACACCTGTTAATTGAAATGCATTCCAGGTGACTACCTCATGAAGCTGGTTGAGAGAATGCCAAGAGTGTGCAAAGCTGTCAAGGCAAAGGGTGGCTACTTTGAAGAATCTAAAATATGAAACACTTATTTGGTTACTATATGATTCCGTATGTGTTATTTCAGTTTTGATGTCTTCACTATTATTCTACAATGTAAAAAAACATGTAAATAAAGAAAACCCTTGAATGAGTAGGTGTGTCCAAATTTTTGACTGGTAGTGTATTTATATTCTGGACTCTGACATTGCTAATTCTAATATTTCAACGTTTCTTAATTGCGTTTCTTAAAATGTTTGGAATTTGCGTGTATTGTTTTGTATTGTCAGGTATTACTGCACTGTTGGAGCTAGGAAAATAAGCATTTCGCTACACCCACAATAACATCTGCTAAATATGTGTAGTTGTACAAATCGATTTAGCAAGCAGATATTTCCGTTTTTTATTTTCAAAAAATTTGCTAAAATTTCTAAAAAACTGTTTTTCTTTGTCATTATAGGGTATTGTGTGTAGATTGATGAGGAAAATCTATTTTAGAATAAGGCGGTAACGTAACAAAATGTGGAAAAAGTAAAGGGGTTGAATACTTTCCGAAAGCACTGTATATATGTGTATGTATGTATGTGTGTATATACAGTGCATTCAGAAAGTATTCAGACCCCTTCACTTTTTCCACATTTTGTTACGTTACAGCCTTATTCTAAAATGTATTAAATTATTTAATTTTTTATCAATCTACACACAATACCCCATAATGACAAAGCGAAAACAGGTTTTTAGACATTTTAGCAAATGTATTAAAAATAACAAAAATGAAATACCTTATTTACATAAGTATTCAGATCCTTTCCTATGTGACTCGAAATTGAGCTCAGGTGCATCCTGTTTCCATTGATCATCCTTCAGATGTTTGTACAACTTGATTGGAGTCCACCTGTGGTAAATGCAATTGATCAGACATGATTTGGAAAAGTCTATATAAGTCTATATAAGGTCCCACAGTTGACAGTGCATGTCAAAGCAAAAACCAAGCCATGAGGTCGAAGGAATTGTCCGTAGAGCTCAGAGACTGGATTGTGTCAAGGCACAGATCTGGGGATGGGTACCAAAACATTTCTGCAGCATTGAATGTCCCCAAGAACACAGTGGCCTCCATTATTCTTAAATGGAAGAAGTTTGGAACCACCAAGACTCTTTCTAGAGCTGGTCGCCCGGCCAAACTGAACAATCGGGAGAGAAGGGCCTTGGTCAGGGAGGTGACCAAGAACCCGATGGTCACTCTGACAGAGCACCAGAGTTCCTTTGTGGAGATGGGAGTACCTTCCAGAAGAACAACCATCTCTGCAGCACTCCACCAATCAGGCCTTTATGGTAGAGTGGCCAGACGGAAGCCACTCCTCAGTAAAAGGCACAAGACAGCCCGCTTGGAGTTTGCCAAAAGGCACCTAAAGGACTCTCAGACCATGAGAAACAAGATTCTCTGGTCTGATGAAACCAAGATTGAACTCTTTGGCCTGAATGCCAAGCGTCACGTCTGGACTAGTCAGGATCGAGGAAAAGATTAACGGAGCAAAGTACAGAGAGATCCTTGATGAAAACCTGCTCCAGAGCGTATCCTCCTACATGCTTTACGGTCAGGCCAAAGAACACATTTCCACCTGTTTAATGTCCATTGCTTGTGTTTCTTGGCTCAAGCAGGTCTCTTCTTCTTATTGGTGTCCTTTAGTAGTGGTTTCTTTACAGCAATTCGACCATGAAGGCCTGATTCACACAGTCCCCTCTGAACAGTTGATGTTGAGTTTGAATTCCACAAATTAACTTTAAAGGCACACCTGTTAATTGAAATGCATTCCAGGTGACTACCTCATGAAGCTGGTTGAGACAATGCCAATAGTGTGCAAAGCTGTCATCAAGGCGAAGGGTAGCTTTTTTGAAGAATCTCAAATATAAAATATATTTTGATTTGTTTAACACTTTTTTGGTTACTACATGATTCCATATGTGTTATTTCATAGTTTTGATGTCTTCACTATTATTCTACAATGTAGAACATAGTAAAAATAAAGAAAAACCCTTGAATAAGTAGGTGTCCAAACTTTTGACTGGTATGTGTGTGTATCTTTGTCAGGTGAATGCTGTATTTAAAAGTACAATTTATGTAGTATGTAAACCGTATGTATATGTAAAAAAAAAAAACTGAAAAAGCTATTTTGTCCTCCAGAGGGTGGATGGGTTAATTCAAATAAAATAAAATATAATCCATCCACCTGACAGATATGGCATATCAAAAAGCTAATTAAACAGCATGATCATTACACAGGTGCTGGTGACAATAAAATGCCACTATAAAATGTGCAGTTTTGTCACACAACACAATGCCACAGATGTCTCAAGTTTTGAGGGAGCATGCAATTGGCATGCTGACTGCAGAAATGTCTACGAGAGCTGTTGCCAGATAATTGAATGTTCATTTCTCTACCATAAGCCGCCTCCAACGTCGTTTTAGAGAATTTGGCAGTTCGTCCAACTGGCCTAACAACAGCAGACTACGTGTAACCACGCCAGCCCAGGACTTCCACATCTGGCTTCTTCACCTGCGGGATTGTCTGAGACGAGCCACCCGGACAGCTGATGAAACTGTGTGTTTGCAAAACTGATGTATTTCTGCACAAACTATATGAAACCGTCTAAGGGAAGCTCATCTGCGTGCTCGTCGTCCTCACCAGGGTTTTGACGTGACTGCATTTTGCCGTTGTAACTGACTTCATTGGACAAATGCTCACTTTCGATGGCTACTGGCATGCTGGAGAAGTGTGCTCTTCAACTGTAGATGGCAGACAGCATGTATGGCGTTGTGTTGCGAGCTGTTTGCTGATGTCAACATTGTGAACAGAGTGCCCCATGGTGGTGGTGGGTTTATGGTATTGACAGGCATAAGCTACGGACAACGAACACAATTGCATTTTATCGATGGAAATTTGAATGCACAGAGATACCGTGACGAGATCCTGAAGGCCACCGCCATCACCTCATAATGCACGGCCCCATGTCGCAAGGATCTGTACACAATTCCTGGAATCTGAAAATGTCCCAGTTCTTCCATGGCCTGCATACTCACCAGACATGTCACCCATTTAGCATGTTTGGGATGCTCTGGTTTTCTGATCCACGCCCCTACTTTATTTTTAAAGGTATCTGTGACCAACAGATGCATATCTGTATTCCCAGTCATGTGAAATCCATAGATTAGGGCGTAATGAATTTATTTCAATTGACTGATTTCCTTATATGAACTGTAACTCAGTATAATCTTTGAAATTGTTGGATGTTGCATTTATATTCTGTTCAGCATTTTGTGCCGACTGTATTTTGTATTTGCTACAAGATTAACTTATGGAATAGGAAGTCATTTGTTGTATGCATAATTCTGACAGTGCTTTGATATGTGCGTATAGTGATAATGTAAACGTACAAACGCTTGCACACCCTATAGCTCTCCAGGACCAGGGTTGGCCACCCCTGGTTTGGGGAGTGTGTTTGGGGGGGTCTGGGTTAAACCAAGTACGTCTCTCTGTTTTTAAGGTTTATGACTGTTTGTATGTACTACATTCCTCTGACCCAGATGCTATTGTTGTACCTTGACTAGAGACACCAGTAATAACGTCATCATAGGAAAAGGGAACGGAAATGTTAGTCTATTTGTCTCTCCTGCTCTCTCCGTGAGGAGAGGATACTGATCCAAGCAACTGAAGCTTCTGTGTGAACTGAAAGATGATAATACAGTTTGACGTGATTTGACTGAAGCGATAAAGTCGGTTGAGACTTTGGTGTTAAGTGACTTTGGGCATCTTGAAAAGCGCTTAAAATAAAATGTATTATTTATTATTATTATAATAATATTGTGTTTTTTTTTTTTTTTTCTGATGACTCTGAAGAGGTCTGTGTGCTTGAGAGCTAATAATATACCATACCAGGTAGGTGAGTGCATTTTCCTGCTCCCTTTGTCACCACACATCTCAGTATTAGTCATAACTAGTGTTTATATATGTATATTTATATATGTATATTTATATACAGTAGAGATCAGTGGTGTAGTGGAGGGTAAATGCAGTTTACGCAAAAAATTTATTTTGTGAGAGGGTTTATCCACCTTTTGTGGAAAAAAGCATTGAAAGTATAGGGAGAGTTACTTTATTCAATCAATCACATTTTACTTATAAAGCCCTTTTTACATCAGAAGATGTCACAAAGTGCTATACAGAAACCCAGCCTAAAACCCCAAACAGCAAGCATTGCAGATGTAGAAGCACGGTGGCTAGGAAAAACTCAGATCCGAGTTTACCGCGACATCACTTTTAAGATTGTGAGGTTTCTAGCTGAGGATAGCTGAAGGCACCAGAGTTATAACCTCTCACTTTGCCAGAAATTCACACACACACAGCCTAATTTTAGTTTAGTTTTGTCAGTGTTAGACTGTGGTAATGTTTTCAACTTTGAATGGTCATTCAATCAACTTTATTACTGTTAACTCTGTAACTGACTCTTTTTACAGTCTAATATGTTTGTTGTAGGCTATACAATACGACTTTGAAGGGTTGGACAAGAGTAGGCCTAAATGTCAAGTTTATTAGTGCTGTTTCATAACGGTACAAAATGAATTGTTGGAAAGGTGGCATCCTATGAAGGTGCCACGTTGAAAGTCACCGAGCTCTTCAGTAAGGCCATTCTACTGCCAATGCTTGTCTATGGAGATTGCATGGCTGTGTGCTCGTAAAAAAATTAATATATATATATATTATTTTTTTTACATTCACATTTTAGTCATTTAGCAGACACTCCTATCCAGAGCAACTTACAGTTAGTGAGTGCATATATATATATTTTTTTCATACTGGTCCCCCGTGGGAATCGAACCCACAACCCTGGCTTTGCAAGCGCCATGCTCTACCAACTGAGCTACATGGGTCATACATATATCATACTGTATCTAAAGCATTCATTTAAAACAAGTACTTTTTTCGACATCTGTGGACTAGAAGAGAAAGAGGAGAGAGCACCATTGTTGTGTATTTTATTCCTCTCATGTTACTATTTTAAACTCTGCATCATTGGGAAGTGCTCATAAGCAAGCAATTCATGTAAAGCCCACACAAGTTGTATTTGGCGCATGTGACAAATAACATTTGATTTGATTTGAAATCCGGAAGCTCCTTGATATAAACAGCGTGGAACTGACCAATGTCAGGTATCAATGGACCGACCAATGGCGGGCACCAATGGTCTGACATTAATTATTATTATTAATTAATTATCTGACATCAAGGAACGCCCATATCAAGAAATGCCCTGAATTGCTGTCTGCAATTACACCATATTGAACAAACTGGCCACTGAGTGTATATCTTGTCATAAGCACAACGTGACTGCAAAAGAGATAGTTTGGAGCGTCTATTCTCATCAAATTAATAGGAAGTCTGACTGAAAGCGACATGATTGTTTGGTTGCGGGACAAAGGGCCAAAATCCGGGACATGTGGTTCCCATATTACCGCGTTCAAGACAACTGGGCCCTCTGACAAAAAAACAGCTAAGGATGGGGAAAATCGTTTGAACGGTCATCCAACTCGCAATTCCAAGTCGGAAACTCGGGCAACTTTCGAGAGCTCCGACTTTCCGACCTGAAGATCGCTGACATCATGATTTGACCTCGTTTATTTTTTGTTCCCAGTTGTCTTGAACGCACTGAAGTTGGAAGTCAGAGATTTCCAAGGACCGAGATCCCGGTTGTCTTCTTCTTCGTTAAGGTTTTATGGCGGTGTGCATATCAGTATTAAGTACATTACCGCGACTTACCGAGCTGGAGTGTGATAAGACTATGGAGGTGTTCCCAATTGTTTTGAACGCGGCATTAGTTATAGTCGAAGACACAGTCAATGAGGCAGCACGCAAGCATTGGTTGATGCGTGCAACCTCTGAGCAGGGGAACGCGACCATTGTCTCCACTGCAGCAGACCCTCAAGTCGACTACCGATTTATGGTCTCACTGATGGAAAACCCTGCGGGCAGCGAAATGTTGAGACATTCCGAAACCGTGCCAAATTAAAGGTAATTGTATGGCCATCGTACCTAGCTAGTTAGTAATATACATTCGGGTCCTCAAATTTTGCTAGAAGACTAAAGGCTAAGGTTAGCTTGCTAAGAGTGGGTGGAATGGGGTGAATAAAGGTTAGCTAGTCGGTTAGCTAGCTATAATTAGCTAGCTAGTTAGGGGAAACCACTGGAATCAGTCTGAATTATGGGTTTACAACAGAAAAATTGTTCTGTATGTAATTCAATGGGTAACCTATTTGCCTATAGGTGATATTATTTGCTCCATATTTGTTAGCGAGCAGTAGCTGGCTACGTTCTGTACAGAGACTTATGGCCATGCAAGCATCATGGATCCAATCAGTCTCTAGCCTCATCTTTTTATTCGATTGTTAACTAGCTAACTAGATTGTAATGTGGGAACAATTGGCTAATTGTGTCATTGGTTATGATTGAATCCTTGTAGTTAATGCTGACAACCAAACCCTGGGCACACAGGAGCCATGCTGACGTCTATCAAGCTGCCTATTGTGATCAGAGCCGAAATCAATTTGGTTTTGGTGGTAGTGACAGCCCTTGGACTTTTGTCCAGACTGTATGGAATTAACTTCCCTAAAGCTGTTGTGTAAGTAGCTCACATTTACATTTCACATGTTTTCATTTTGCAGACGCTCTTATCCAGAGCGACTTACAGGAGCAATTAGGGGTTAAGTGCCTTGCTCAAGGGCACATCGACAGATTTTTCACCTAGTCGGCTCGGGGATTAGAACCAGCGATCTTTCAGTTACTGGCACAATGCTCTTAACCACTAAGCTACCTGCCGCTACTGTATATCCAACCTCTGTTATATTCTTCACTCCTGGTTCGGATCCCACTGACACCCAGGCTTTTGTTCCAACCCAGTGTGAAACACGGAACACACCCATTTAGCCACTGATTAGTTGAATCAATCTGTGTTAGGCCAAGAACTGTACTGGAACAAAAGTCTGAAAATCCTAGCCTGATGGTCCCCTGGACCAGAGTTGAAGGACCCACATTAAACAACAGTAGCCCATACTATACTGGACCGCCCTTGGTAGATAAGACAAATATCGTTTTTTTTAATAAGACATGTTTTTATTTTTATTTAGCAAGACAGTAGTTTACCCTGACACCCCCATTGATGTTTTACAGGTTTGATGAGGTGTACTATGGACAGTTTGTATCTCTCTACACAAAACAGGTCTTCTTTGTTGATGAGAGTGGACCACCTCTTGGTCACATGATTCTAGCATTTGGAGGTAAGTACTGAACCCTTACAATACGATACAATATACACTACATGATCAAAAGTATGTGCTCAAACACCTGCTCGTCGAACATCTTATTCCAAAATCATGGGCATTAATATGAAGTTGGTCCCCCTTTGCTGCTATAAAAGCCTCCACTCTTCTGGGAAGGCTTTCCACTAGATGTTGGAACATTGCTGTGGGGACTTCCATTCAGCCACAAGCATTAGTGAGGTAGGGCACTGATGTTGGGCGATTAGGACTGGCTCGCAGTCGGCGTTCCAATTCAAAGGTGTTCATTTCTGTATGGACCTCGCTTCGTGCACGGGGGCATTGTTATGCTGAAACAGGAAAGGGCCTTTCCCAAACTGTTGCCATAAAGTTGGAAGCACAGAATTGTCTAGAATGTCATTGTTTGCTGTAGCGTTAAGATTTCCCTTCACTGGAACTAAGGGGCTTAGCCTGAACCATGAAAAACAACCCCAGACCATTATTCCTCCTCCACCAAACTTTACAGTTGGCACTTTGAATTGGGGCAGGTAGCGTTCTCCTGGCAGTCCCGTGTAGCTCAGTTGGTAGAGCATGGTGTTGTTGCATGGCGCCAGGGTTGTGGGTTCGATTCCCACGGGGGGCCAGTATGAAAATGTATGCACTCACTAAAAAACTGTAAGTCGCTCTGGATAAGAGCGTCTGCTAAATGACGTAAATGTAATCCGCCAAACCCAGATTTGTCCATCGGACTGCCAGATGGTGAATCGTGATTCATCACTCCAGAGAACGCGTTTCCACTACTCCAGAGTCCAATGGCGGCGAGCTTTACACCACTCCAGCCGACGCTTGGCATTGCGCATGGTGATCTTAGGCTTGTGTGCGGCTGCTCGGCCATGGAAACGTATTTCATGAAGCTCCCGACGAACAGTTATTGTGCTGAAGTTGCTTCCAGAGGCAGTTTGGAACTCGGTAGTCAGTGTTGCAACCGAGGACAGACGATTTTTACACGCTATGTGCTTCAGCACTCGCCGGTCCCATTCTGTGAGCTTGTGTGGCCTACCACTTCGTGGCTGAGCCGTTGTTGATCCTAGACGTTTCCACTTCACAATAACAGCGCTTACTGTTGACCGGGGCAGCTCTAGCAGGGCAGACATTTGACGAACTGACTCGTTGGAAAGGTGGCCCAGTGCCACGTTGAAAGTCACTGAGCTCTTCAGTAAGGCCATTCTACTGCCAATGCTTGTCTATGGAGATTGCATGGCTGTGTGCTCGGTTTTATACACGTCAACAATGGGTGTGGCTGAAATAGCCGAATCCACTATTTTGAAGGGGTGTCCACATACTTTTGTGTGTGTGTGTATATATATATATATATATATATATATATATATATGTATGTGTGTGTGTACTTTCCATTTACATAGAAATTCATTTTGTGATGAACCTTTAATCCCTTCACTTAGAATAATGCTCATTGTTTCTCTAATTTATACAGCTCATCTTGGTGGATTTGATGGTAACTTTATCTGGAACAGGATTGGAGCAGGTAGGCAATCTAATTACTACAGTGCCAATGCATCTTTAGATCTAATGCCCAACATCCGAATGTATGTGCTTTTCTCAAGTTGTTTAATCAAGTTGTTGTTTCTTACAATTCTTTGCAGAGTACTCCAGTAATGTGCCTGTATGGAGTTTAAGACTGATACCGGCCCTGGCCGGGTCACTGTGTGTACCCCTGTGTTACCTTCTGGTAGTGGAGCTCGGGTACTCACACCTCACAGCACTGGGGGCTGCATTGCTCTTCCTCATGGGTAATGTTGTCCTATACTTCCTCTTATACAGTCAAAGTTGTATTTGGATTTGCATAATCGATTTTTGACTCCATTGTTGCTCATTCTTTTCCATTTCCATTGAGTGTAATAAGAGGAACCGTGTATTTTCTGTTTTTGTGAAACAGAGAATTCCTTGATTGTTCAGTCACGCTTTATGCTGCTGGAATCTGTACTGATCTTCTTCCTGCTTCTCGCTGTCGTATCCTACCTCCGGTTTCACAATGCACAAAGCAGGTGAGTGTCACAATTCCTCTGTACCTACTAGGAAGGGGTTGTCATTCCATGATCACCAACACATCTAACACACACCAACACAAACAATGTTCAATGGCGATTAGCAGAAATGTACCCCACTTCCTTGATTTTGGTTGATGTGTAGTGTCCGCTCGGCATGCTCTCAGCCTGTGTCCGTGCCAGCTGATGTTTCTCTTCATCCTTTTTAGCTCACCAGTCAGATTGGCGTGGCTGGTGCTGACTGGAGTCACATGTGCCTGTGCTGTGGGGTTAGTTCAATCAATCAGCAACATTTTAAAACGAATTGGATGGAAATGAATCTATTGAAAAATCGAAGTTTAAACAGTTGTCCACAATCATCCCATGGTCATGTTTGTGATGACTGAGGGTGTTTTACCTCTTTAGGTGTCACTCATGAAGGTTTGGGTTTGTTTGCATGCATGTCTAAACGGTCTGCTTCTCCCATTCATCAGAGTGAAGTACATGGGTCTATTCACCTACTTTCTGCTGCTGGGCTTGGCGACCGTGCACACGTGGCAGCTTATTGGGGACAGAGCACTGAGCAATGTGAGTTCATTAGTTTTTTTTTTTTTGTTTGTCTATGAATATATCCATTAATTCAAATGGACAGCTTGACCTCCCAGAAGCATCCTGCTAATGTTTGAAGTGTCTCCCAACCGTGCAGAGTGTGGTGCTGATGCAGGTAGTGACCCGCTTCCTGGCCCTCGTGGTCCTACCCCTACTACTCTACTTGGGCTTCTTCTATGTCCATTTAACCCTGCTCTACCGCAGTGGCCCACACGACCAGATGATGAGCAGTGCCTTCCAGGCCAGCCTAGAGGTCAGTATTCCTCTCTCTGAGACCCAGTTGAGATGGCAAGCAACCCACCGAAATTGTCTATTGGATCTATGAAGTGTTTTTAAAAGACTTTACATTGGGTAGTGGTGCTGCTCTGCTGCATGTTATTTGAGTTTATATCCAGTGTGTTTGGCTGGATTCAGGGAGGATTGGCCAGGATCACTCAGGGCCAGCCTCTGGATGTGGCCTATGGCTCTCAGGTGACCCTCCGCAGTGTGTCCAGTAAACCCATCCCCTGCTGGCTACACTCCCATAAGGCCAACTATCCCATCAGGTGAGGGGGGTGTTTCTGGTTAGCAATTATTTATATTTGGTTACCGTCAGCCTTTTATCAGATCTGGACCATGCACATGACACAACACTAGTATGTAGTGTATTTGTGTTCTCGCAGCATGACCCGTTTCTTATTCTTTGGTGCTCTGAAGGTATGAAAATGGGCGTGGTAGCTCTCACCAGCAGCAAGTGACCTGTTATCCATTCAAAGATGTCAACAATTGGTGGATAATCAAAGATCCAGGAAGGTATGTGCAGGCCAGCTTTAATTTGGATGTCTATAACACCCCCCCATTGTGATGCAGTGTTTATCCACTAAACCGTGTAGCTCAGTTGGTAGAGCATGGCGCTTGCAACGCCAGAGTTGTGGGTTCGATTCCCACGGGGGGCCAGTATGAGAAAAAATAATGTATGCACTCACTAACTGTAAGTCGCTCTGGATAAGAGCGTCTGCTAAAATGACAATTTTTTAAAATGTATATTGTTTATCTGATTCTCTTCCAGACAAGACCTTGTTGTGAGCAGCCCTCCCCGCCCTGTTCGCCATGGTGATGTTGTCCAGCTTCTTCACGGCATGACCTCCCGCCTCCTCAACACGTACTGTAGAGCCACCATTTTGCTCACTGCCTTTTCCATCTGCACCCCAGACAACATGTCTGTTTATTTAAAGAAGCTACTTTAATTTAGCATTTGTAACCAATATATTAGTTGTGTTACTGTGCTTAGCTGCAGCCTAACCTCATTATTAATAGTATCTATGGTCTCTCAGGCACGACGTTGCAGCTCCCATGAGTCCTCACGCACAGGAAGTGTCTGGCTACATTGACTTCAATGTGTCAATGCCAGCCCAGAATCTCTGGAAAGTGGTGAGACACACACACACGCACACACTCCCACCACCTCATACGTCACCTTTTGTTTTACATGCATTTAATCACAATAACTTATACACTCATTTTATGCTCATTATTTTGTATTGTGATAAATCCACTGTCCTCAAAGGAGTTATACACTTTATTAGGTACACCCATCTACTACCTCATCGGACCCTCCTTTACCTCCAGAACAGCCTGAATTCTTCAGGGCATGGAAACGTTGCTCAATTGGTCAGTGTTGGTGATGGCGTGCCCACTGGAGCCGCCCATCCATGACAAGGAACGATGAGTTGTGCGTTCCGAGATGCCTTCTGCACACCACTGTTGTACTGCGCCGTTTGCTTGTTTGTGGCCCGCCTGTTAGCTTGCGCGATTCTTGCCATTCTCCTTCGACTTCTCATAAGCGAGCTGTTTTCGCCCACAGGACTGCCTCTGACATTCTCGGTAAACTCTAGACAATGTTGTGTGAAAAGCCCAGGAGGCCGGCCGTTTCTGAGATACTGGAACCGGCGCCATTGTGTGTGTGTATATACAGTACCAGTCAAAAGTTTGGACACACCTACTCATTCAAGGGTTTTTCTTTATTTTACTATTTTCTGCATTGTAGAATAATTGTGAAGACATCAAAACTATGAAATAACATATGGAATCATGTAGTAACCAAAAAAGTGTTAAACAAATCAAAGTATATTTTAAATTTGAGATTCTTCAAATAGCCACTCTTTGCCTTGATGACAGCTTTGCACACTCTTGGCATTCTCTCAACCAGCTTCATGAGATAGTCACCTGGAATGCATTTCAATGAATAGGTATGCCTTGTTAATTTGTGGAATTTCTTTCCTTCTTAATGTGTTTGAGCCAATCAGTCGTGTTGTGACAAGGTAGGGGGGTAAACAGAAGATAGCCCTATTTGGTAAAAGACCAAGTCCATATTATGGCAAGAACAGCTCAAATAAGCAAAGAGAAACGACAGTCCATCATTACTTTAAGACATGAAGCTCAGTCAATATGGAACATTTCCAGAACTTTGAAAGTTTCAAGTGCAGTCGCAAAAAACATGAAGTGCTATGATGAAACTGGCTCTCATGAGGACCACCACAGGAATGGAAGACCCAGAGTTACCTCTGCTGCAGAGGATAAGTTCAGTAGAGTTACCAGCCTCAGAAATTGCAGCCCAAATAAATGCTTCACAGAGTTCAAGTAACAGACACATCTCAACATCAACTGTTCAGAGGAGACTGTGTGAATCAGACCTTCATGGTCGAATTGCTGCAAAGAAACCACTACTAAAGGACACCAATAAGAAGAAGAGACCTGCTTGGGCCAAGAAACACGAGCAATGGACATTAGACCGGTGGAAATTTGTCCTTTTGGTCTGGAGTCCAAATTGGAGATTTTTGGTTCCAACCGCTGTGTTTTTGTGAGACGCGTTGTGGGTGAACGGATGATCTCCGCATGTGTAGTTCCCACCGTAAAGAATGAAAGAGGAGGTGTTATGGTGTGGGGGTGCTTTGCTTGTGACACTGTCTGTGATTTATTTAGAATTCTAGGCACACTTAACCAGCATGGCTACCACAGCAATCTGCAGAGATATGCCATCCCATCTGGTTTGGGCTGAGTGGGACTTTCATTGGTTTTTCAACAGGACAATGACCCAACACACCTACAGGCTGTGTAAGGGCTATTTTACCAAGTAGTAGAGTGATGGAGTGCTGCATCGGCCTCCATAATACCCCAACCTCAACCCAATTGAGATGGTTTGGGATGAGTCGGACCGCAGAGTGAAGGAAAAGCAGCCAACAAGTGCTCAGCATATGTGGGAACTCCTTCAAGACTGTTGGAAAAGCATTCCAGGTGAAGCTGGTTGAGAGAATGCCAAGAATTTTTCCTTTACACGACGACCGTGACAGAGCAAAGCTGTCATCAAGGCAAAGGGTGGCTATTTGAGAATCTCAAATATAAAATATATTTTGATTTGTTTAACACTTTATTTGGTTACTACATGATTCCATATGTGTTATTTCATAGTTTTGATGTCTTCACTATTCTACAATGTAAAAAATAGTTTAAAAAAAAAACTTGAATGAGTGTGTGTGTCCAAACTTTTGACTGGTAGTGTGTGTATATGTTATATATATATATATATATATATATATATATATATATATATATATCTCACACACACTACCGTTCAAAAGTTTGGGGTCACTTAGAAATGTCCTTGTTTTTGAAAGAAACACAATTTCTTTGTCCATTAAAATAATATCAAATTGATCAGAAATACAGTGTAGACATTGTTAATGTTGTAAATGGCTTTTGTAGCTGGAAACGGCTGATTTTTAATGGAATATCTACATAGGCATACAGAGGCTCATTATCAGCATCAGTCCTGTGTTCCAATGGCACGTTGTGTTTGCTAATCCAAGTTTATCATTTTAAAAGGCTAATTGATCATTAGAAAAACCTTTTGCAATTATGTTAGCACAGCTGAACATTTTTGTGCTGATTTAAAGAAGCAATAAAACTGGCCTTCTTGAGACTAGTTGAGTGTCTGGAGCATCAGCAATTGTGGGTTCGATTACAGGCTCAAAATGGCCAGAAACAAATAACTTTCTTCTGAAACTTGTCAGTCTATTCTTGTTCTGAGAAATGAAGTCTATTCCATGCGAGAAATTGCCAAGAAACTGAATATGTCGTGCAACGCTGTGTACTACTCCCTTCACAGAACAGCGCAAACTGGCTCTAACCAGAATAGAAAGAGGAGTGGGAGGCCCCGATGCACAAATAAGCAAGAGGACAAATACATTAGTGTCTAGTTTGAGAAAGACACCTCACAGGTCCTCAACTGGCAGCTTCATTAAATAGTACCCGCAAAACAACAGTCTCAACGTCAACAGTGAAGAGGCGACTCCGGGATGCTGACCTTCTAGGCAGAGTTGCAAAGAAAAAGCCATATCTCAGACTGGCCAATAAAAAGAAAAGATTAAGATGGGCAGTCTGAGATATGGCTTATGATCAAAAGTATGTGGACACCTGCTGGTCGAACATCTCATTCCAAAATCATGGGCATTAATATGGAGTTGGTCCCACTTTGCTGCTATAATGGCCTCCACTCTTCTTGGAAGGCTTTCCCCCTAGAAGTTGGAACATCACTGTGGGGACTTGCTTCCATTCAGCCACGAGCATTCATGAGGTCGGGGACTGATGTTGGCCGATTATGCCTGGCTCGCAGTCGGCGTTCCAATTCATTCCAAAGGTGTTCGATGAGGTCAGGACTGTGCAGGCCAGTCAAGTCTTCCACACCGATCTCGACAAACCATTTCTGTATGGACCTCGCTTTGTGCACGGGGGAATTATCATGCTGAAACAGGAAAGGGCCTTCCCCAAATTGTTGCCACAAAGTTGGAAGCACAGAATCATCTAGAATGTCATTGTATGCTGTAGCGTTAAGATTTCCCATCACTGGAACTAAGGTGCCTAGACCGAACCATAAAAAATTGCCCCAGACCATTATTCCTCGTCCACCCAGATTTACAGTTGGCACTATGCATTGGGGCAGGTAACGTTCTCCTGGCTACCGCCAAACCCAGATTCGTCCATCGGACTTCCAGATGGTGAATCGGATTCGTCACGCCACAGAACGCGTTTCTACTGCTCCGGAATCCAATGGCGGCGAGCTTTACACCATTCCAGCCGACGATTTGCATTGTGCATGGTGATCTTAGGCTTGTGTGCGGCCATGGAAACGTATTTATGAAGCTCCCGACGAACAGTTCTTGTGCTGACATTGCTTCCAGAGGCAGTTTGGAACTCGGTAGTGAGTGTTGCAACCGAGGACAGACAATTTTTACACGGTACGTGCGTCAGCACTCGATGCTCCTGTGAGCTTGTGTTGCCTATCACTTTGTGGCTGAGCCGTTGTTGCTCCTAGACGTTTCCGCTTCACAATAACAGCACTTACAGTTGACTGGGGCAGCTCTAGCTCTCATCTCTAACAGGGCAGAACGAACTGACTTGTTGGAAATGTTGGAAAGGTGGCATCCTATGACAGTGCCACGATCAAAGTCACTGAGCTCTTCAGTAAGGCCATTCTACTGCCATGTTTGTCTATGGAGATTGCATGGCTGTGTGCTCGATTTTATACACCTGCCAACAACGGTTATGGCTGAAATAGCCGAATCCACTAATTTTGAAGGGATGTTCACATACCTTTGTGTCTGTACACACACACTCAGTGGCCAGTTTATTAGGTACAACACGCCATTCACTAAAATAGGTTGCTCCTACAGACATTGAGCTGTGGCTTGCTATATAAAGCAGGTATAGAGGCATTAAGTTACTGTTTGATTGAACGTTTGAATGGTTCCAGTATCTCAGAAACGGCCGGCATCCTGTACTTTTCACGCATGACAGTGTCTAGGGTTTACCGAGAATGGTGCTACAAACAAAAAACATCTGTCAGCGGCAGTCCTGTGGGCAAAAACCGGTTCTTGATGAGAGGTCGAAGGAGAATGGCAAGACTCGTGCAAGCTATCAGGCGGGCCACAATTGGGCAAATAACGGCGCAGTACAACAGTGGTGTGCAGAACGAGTCGTCGGTCTTTGTCACAGATGGGCTATTGCAGCAGACGTCCACACCAGGTTCCTATCAGCTAAAAACAAGAAGTGGCTCCAGTGGGCACGAGATCACCAACACTGGACAATTGAGGAGTGGAAAAACATCGCCTGGTCCGCCAAATCCCGGATTTAGCGTAGGCAGCATGAGTCCATGGCCCCGTCCTGCCTGTTGTCAACTGTACAGGCTGGTGGTGTAATGGTATGGGGAATGTTTTCCTGGCACACGATAGGTCCCTTGATACCAATTGAGCAATGCTTCCATGCCCCAAAGAATTCAGGCTGTTCTTGAGGCAAAGGGGGGTCCGACCCATTACTAGATAAACTGCCCACTGAGTGTGTACATATACAGTATATTAGACCGCAAGAGAAACATACTAACGTTGTTCTTAACTCTATTCTGTAGGACATTGCGAACAGGGAGGCGGAACAAGAGGTCTGGAAGACTATTCTGTCTGAAGTACGTTTGATTCACGTCAACACCTCGGCTGTGCTCAAGGTATGCTCAGGGAGCCCGGGGGATATCTTAAAACTATTTGTCTTACTGTCTTATCTGTTTTAACATTGAAGCCCTCTTTCTCATGTTGTGGCTGTGCAGCTGAGTGGGTCCTCCCTTCCAGAGTGGGGATACAGACAGCTGGAAGTAGTGGGAGATAAGATCTACAAGGGCTACCAGCCCAGCGGGGTGTGGACTGTAGAGGAGCACCGATACGGCAGGAGTAAGTTGTCCTAACACTAATCAAGTACATTCAGTAACACTTTACTTAAAGGGGCTATACATAAGGCATTCATAAAACCTTTATGAAACCAGTCATAACATCTTTGAGTGTTGCAGTGTCATTCATAACAACCTTCATAACACATTTATTCAACTCATTCATCAGGCTTCTTAACTGAATCGCTACACCTTGTGTAATTGTTACTGTGTTCTGATGAGAGCATGGCTTCCTTTTTTTAGGTCAGGAGCAGAAAGAGAGAGAGCTGGAGCTACACTCCCCCACACACATTGACATCAACCGCAGCCTCACCTTCATTGCAAAATTCCTGGAGCTACAGGTAAGAATAGGATAGCGTACCTATGAGAATGTGATTCCTTTCGATGCTGTTTCATTGGTGGACTCCACATGTTCTCTCCTTTTGTGTTGGTCTGACAGTGGAAGATGCTGACGGTAAAGCATGAGGAGTCTGAACACAAGTACAGCTCTTCACCTCTAGAATGGATCACTATGAATACCAACATTGCATACTGGCTCCACCCCGCAAGCAATGTAGGTTTGCTTCAACCTTTGTGTCTGTCAGTCACTCAAGTGTGCTGTGTTTTTTATATTCTAATATCTCTACTGTACTCCAGCCAAGATTTGAACAGTTGTGTGTATTCATGAATTCTTACATTGAAATGTAATAGTGCTACCATGTGTTAGCTTGATTAGCCTTTACTCTCTGTTTCAGGCCCAGATCCACCTGATTGGGAACTTTGTCACTTGGACCCTGGCAAACCTCGCCCTTGCTGTGTACGTTCTTCTTTTCCTATCGTATCTATTAAGGAGGCGACGGAACATTGAAGACATTCCAGAAGGTACACGCGCCTCTCGTACATACAATTATGTTAACGCTAACAGAATGTTGACACATTGCAAAGTGGCATGTTAAAAACAGTCATGTAATGTTTTGACTTTGTTGTCCAGCCACCTGGTGCCAGCTGCTTCAGGCAGGAGTGGTGTGTGCTGGTGGCTGGGCCGTCAACTACCTGCCCTTCTTCATGATGGAGAAGACGCTGTTCCTGTATCACTACCTGCCAGCGCTCACCTTCCAGATCCTTCTGATCCCTGTGGTTCTGGAGCACCTGCACACACACATGCTGCGGTGGGCACCAATGGCTCGTCTCGGGTTGGGATTGAATCCGGTCACACTGTTGCCTTTCTCCTGACAGGTCTTAATCATTCCATTTTTAAAACATTCTCCCTCTCTCTAGGTGTGCTTCTCACCGGCGTGCTCTTCATGGAGTTGTATTGGCGGGGCTGTCCTCAGTATATCTGTCCTTCCGGACCTTCAGTCCTCTCACCTATGGTCAACCAGAGCTGAGCGCTGAGCAGCTGGCCTCGCTGCGCTGGAGGGACAGTTGGGACATCTTGTTTCGCAGACGTTAAGTCTTAACCATACACCCCCACTGACTGGGGAGAGGCGACGCTGTACATTTGCACAGGGCAGGAAGCGCCTAAGGGAACCGTTCTAGGGAAGGCCTTTGTCTTATTAACATGTATATTTTTTTTGGTAGAATGGATTACCTTAATTTTATCAGTGAGTGCATCTACATGGGATCAGAGAACTTTGGGTCCAGAAACAGTTTAAATCTACAGCTATGGTCAATGTGAAAACCATGAAATGTTTACAAGTATTTTTCACTATCATTTACAGAGGAAAAGGGAATATGTTTATCCAAAAATGTGTCACTGTGATGAACCACTTTTTAACAATTTCTTCATGTGGAATTATGAAGGCTGCATAACACTTGAAATAAAAAAACAATGAATAACAACAATGTTGCATCATTGTAAAGAAAAAAAATAAATAATGTAAATGTAATTAGGCCGGGATTCTATCTGTAGCGCTGGACTGCTAACATACGTATTTTGTCCTGATTCTGATTCTGCCCAAATATTAGCCATCACATCTACACATGGTATTAATGTGTCTCTGATCTGTCCACTGTGTCTGCATTGAGACCAGATTTCCTGGTCCCTCCCTGTATGCAAATATTTAACATATTTCGTCTAAATAGGTATTTCTTTAAGAGACATCTTGATGCCAAAAGTAAATGGTGGCACCTGTCAATGATTTTAGAGGGTGGGATAATGTTTTCACTGTCCAGATCCATCTACACCTGTAAATATCTGGACATAATGCATCCCAACTACCTCCAGAGTTGGCTAGGAAGATCAGGGCCATGTTCAGTACGAAAACGTTTTTGGAACGTTGCTGGTAGAAATGCGATGAATAGAGCCGATGTGATTCTTTACTCTACATGTTAGAAAGGCATGTTTGTTCTACATAGCATATTTTTATCTGAACGTAACTAAATGTTGCATTCTGCTGAACGCGCCCTAGATCACAATTAATATTTTAATCGTCTACACCTGTCTAAAAATGTGGGCACAATCAGAATGTGGACAAGATCAGGACCAAGGACGCATGTAAGCATCCGGTATAAATGGGGCTTCTGTGTTTCTGCTCACAGTTCTGAGGTTACCTGGTACATAGTCACAGACCTCCACTGCTTTCAGGTGATCTTGGCAGTGATAAGAGGCTGTTTCCTTGCATGGTTGCTCCAATGGAACATCAATAGATTCCTGGCCACGGTCTAGCACATAAAAGGTTATATATGGTCACACATTTGTAAGACTGTATAAATCATATACAGTATATATATATATATATATAAGATGTGCCGAATATGAAAATATTACTGCAGTCCTGTATTTGAGGTCCACTGTGCTTCTCTAGCAGAGTGCCAGCTTCTTTTTGGCAAATGAGGGTGGTGACATTTTCCCTCTTAATTACAGCTTCTACAATTCCAGATCAAATCAAATGTAAGGCTGTATATTGACATTTAAATCAACAAGGCTTTGGAGGATGGATGGAGACTTACAGCCAACTTGGACCTCATCTACAGTCAGGATGTTGTCCATCTGGAAAAGCAGGTTCTCTGTCAGAGAGGTGAGTGGCTTTCACAAACACCTCCCCATGTTTCCTCTCACATGCCGGAAATCCACAAAATGAGCATTCTAATAAAAAAAGAATGTGCATCCATGAAGTTCAAAGTCACCGAACCACCAACTCCCTATTACTGATTAGTTGAAAAGTTGTGGATTTGGTCGAACCCCTGTCAGTGCTTACCTGTAGCTCTTGCTGTGTGTTTGTGTATTGTGTGTGTGTGTGTATATACAGTGGGGAGAACAAGTATTTGATACACTGCCGATTTTGCAGGTTTTCCTACTTACAAAGCATGTAGAGGTCTGTAATTTTTATCATAGGTACACTTCAACTGTGAGAGACGGAATCTAAAACAAAAATCCAGAAAATCACATTGTATGATTTTTAAGTAATTAATTTGCATTTTATTGCACTAACAGGGAGCAAAATGTGTATGGCAAAGCTCAGCACAAATATGCAACACTGAAATAATTAATCTGGGTCAAAACAAAAGCATGTAATGTAACTTCTCTTTGGGTTTTAGTTACAGGGCTGTTTCTGAGGAAACATAGAAATGGAAAACACAGTGCAAGAACAGAACGTAGGAAAATGAACATAATAGTAAGATACATTAGTATAGAATGTGGATTTGCTCACCAATTTACTTCTTGACAGATGATAGAGAGTTATAACACTTAGTGATAAGAGCCTTACAGCATCTTGGAGGTATCATGGCACTATAGATAAACCCACACACAACATATCAATAATTGTCGTCATATATAGGCCTATCTGTCTAATGTATCCCTAACTAAATGTGACACCCTGACTTGTCACACAATAGGGGAAATCGCCTGCTCACCCACGTGAGTGACTGAAGAATTTTGAAGCGTCATTCTCGAAAAGATTGCTGAGCTGCAAGCATGTTGTCCAGATTAGCTTGTACATCTTTGGGACATTGGATTGGAGGGCTGCCCATGAAATCTCTAATGTCAAAAGGTTAATGGGATTTAGAAGTTGGTCAGCAATTATCATGGGTGGGCGGACTGGCCATCAGGCAATTCTGGCAAATGTTGGGTGGGCTGGTCGAAATTGTCAACAACAAAAGTATTCAGAAATTTTTTTTTTCTTCTCTTTTGTCATTATTGTATACAGCTCCAAAAGAATTGTGACAGTGACAAATGTTTTGTTGTCTTGGCTCTGTACTCCAACACATTGGATTTGAAATTATACAATTTAGAACCATTTAGAAATTACAGCCCTTTTTGTACATAGTCTCCCCATTTTAGGGGACCAAAAGTATTGGGCCAAATTAGTAAAAAGTTAAGTATTTGGTCCCATATTTATAGCACGCAATGACTACATCAAGCTTGTGACTCCACAAATTTGTTGGATGCATTTGCTGTTTGTTTTGGTTGTGTTTCAGATTATTTTGAGCCCAATAGAAATGAAAGGTAAATAATGTATTGTGTCATTTTGGAGTTACTTTTATTGTAAATAAGAATAGAATATGTTTCTGAACACTTCTACATTAATGTGGATGCTACCATGATTACGGATAATCCTGAATTAATGGTGAATAATGATGAGTGAGAAAGTTACAGACGCACAAATATCATACCCCCAAGACATGCTAACCTCTCACCATTACAATAACAGGGATTTTTGGGGATATGATATTTGTGCATCTGTAACTTTCTCACTTATCATTATTCACGATTCATTCAAACAGCAAATACATCCAACAAATGTGTAGGCACACACTTGATGTAGTCATTGTTTGCTACATTTTAAACTTTTGACTACTTTAAAACACATAAGTGAATTTTGTCCCAATACTTTTGGTCATATAAATTGGGGGGACTATATACAAAAAGTTATGTAATTTTGAAACGGTTCACAAGATATGGATGGAAATACACTCAAATTAAAGCTGACAGTCTGCACTCTAACCTCACAGTCTGTATCATTTCAGAGACAAAACAACAAAAAATGTGTCACTGTCCCAATACTTTTGGAGCTCGTTGCATATTTGAGCATTTGCCTGATCAGTGGACAACGGCGGGCCCCGTTTTCTGATTGGCTGAGCTGAGGTTGTGCAAAAATTCACATTCAAAGCCAAAAACACGCATCAGCAAAGAGACCTGCTTTGACTCACTGTCATCAGTCAGCCCAGATCAAGGATCGTAAAAAACTGAAAGATGGTACCAAAAAAGTTAGAGACTAAAAAAAGGCTCTTGATGCCGATGCTGCTAAATGTGTGAAATTAACCAACTTATTTTGTAAAAGTTCTGGTTCTGCTGGTCCAAGTTCTGTGACTGTGTCTGTGCTTAGAAATGATGCTAGGCTTAGCACTGACAGACCAGCAGCTGCTGCAGAAGACAGTGCAGTCGAGGTAGGGAGAAAACCAGGGGCGCAACTTTGGTTTTAGAAGTGGGGGGGACATAATCAAAATAATCAAAACATATTTATATATACAGAGCCTTCGGAAAGTATTCAGACCTCTTGACTTTTTTACAGCTTTATTCTAAAGTTGATTAAATCGTTTTTTCCCCTCATCAATCTACACACAATACCTGTAATGACAAAGCAAAAACTGGTTTTTAGACATTTTTGCTCATTTATAAAAATAAAAAAAAACTGAAATATCACATTACATAAGTATTCAGACCCTTTTACGTTGGTGAAGCACCTTTGGCTGCGATTACAGCATTGAGTCATCTTGGGGTATGACGCTACAAGCTTGGCACATCTGTATTTGGGGAGTTTCTCCCATTCTTCTCTGCAGATCCTCTCAAGCTCTGTCAGGTTGAATGGGGAGCGTTGCTGCACAGCTATTTTCAGGTCTCTCCAGAGATGTTCGATCGGGTTCAAGTCTGGGCTCTGGCTGGGCCACTCAAGGTCATTCAGAGACTTGTCCCAAAAACACTTCTGCGTTGTCTTGGCTGTGTTCTTAGGCCTGATTGGTGGAGTGCTGCAGAGATGGTTGTCCTTCTGGAAGGTTCTCTCATCTACACAGAGGAACTCTAGAGCTCTGTCAGAGTAACCATCGGGTTCTTGGTCACCTCCCTGACCAAGGCCTTTCTCCCTCGATTGCTCAGTTTGGCCAGGTGGCCAACTCTAGGAAGAGTCTTGGTGGTTCCAAACTTCTTCCATTTAAGAATGATGGAGGCCACTGTGTTCTTGGGGACCTTCAATGCTGCAGAAATGTTGTGGTATCGTTCTCCAGATCTGTGCCTCGAAACAATCCTGTCTCGGACCTCTACGGACAATTCCTTCGACCTCATGGCTTGATTTTTGCTCTGACATGCACTGTCAACTGTGGGACCTTATATAGACAGGTGTGTGCCTTTCCAAATCATGTCCAATCAATTGAATTTACCACAAGTGGACTCCAATCAAGTTGTAGAAACATCTCAAGGATGATCAATGGAAACAGGATGCACCTGAGCTCAATTTCGAGTCTGATAGCAAAGGGTCTGAATACTTATGTAAATAAGGTATTTCAGTTTTTTATTTTTAATACATTTGCAAACATTTCTAAAAAAAAGTTTTGCTTTGTCATTATTGGGTATTGTGTGTAGATTGCTGAGGATTTGTATGTATTTAATCCATTTTAGATGTAACAAAATGTGGAAAAAGGGGTCTGAATACTTTCCGAAGGCACTATATATATATATATATATATATATATAGCACCAGTAAAAAGTTTGGACACACCTACTCATTCAAGGATTTTTCTTTATTTTTTACAATTTTCTACATTGTAGAATAACAGTGAAGACATCAAAACTTTGAAATAACACACATGGAATCATGTAGTAACCAAAAAAGGGTTAAACAAATATATTATATTTGAGATTCTTCAAATAGCCACCCCCTACCTTGTCACAACACAACTGATTGTCTCAAACGCATTAAGAAGGAAATAAATTCCTTCGACCTCATACAGAAGATAGCCCTATTTGGTAAAAGACCATGTCCATATTATGGCAAGAACAGCTCAAATAAGCAAAGATAAATGACAGTCCATCATTACTTTAAGACATAAAGGTCAGTCAATCCGGAAAACTTCAACTTTGAATGTTTCTTCAAGTGCAGTCGCATAAACCATGAAGTGCTATGATGAAACTGGCTCTCATGAGGACCACCACAAGAAAGGAAGACCCAGAGTTACCTCTGCTGCAGAGGATAAGTTAATTAGAGTTACCAGCCTCAGAAATCGCAGCCCAAATAAATGCTTCACAGAGTTCAAGTAACAAACACATCTCAACATCAACTGTTCAGAGGAGACTGCGTGAATCAGGCCTTTATGGTCGAATTGCTGCAAAGAAACCACTACTAAAGGACACCAATAAGAAGAAGAGACTTGCTTGGTTCAAGAAACACGAGCAATGGACAATAGACCGGTGGATATCTATCCTTCGGTCTGATGAGTCCAAATTTGAGATTTTTGGTTCCAACCGCCATGTCTTTGTGAGACTCAGAGTAGGTGAACGGATGATCTCCGCATGTGTGGTTCCCACCGTGAAGCATGGAGGAGGAGGTGTGATGGTGTGAGGGTGCTTTGCTGGTGACACTGTCAGTGATTTATTTAGAATTCAAGGCACACTTAACCAGCATGGCTACCACAGCATTCTGCAGCGATATGCCATCCCATCTGGTTTGCGCTTAGTGGGACTATCATTTGTTTTTCAACAGGACAATGACCCAAAACACACCTCCAGGCTGTGTAAGGGCTATTTGACCAAGAAGGAGAGTGATGGAGTGCTGCATCAGATGACCTGGCCTCCAAATCACCCGACCTCAACCCAATTCAGATGGTTTGGGATGAGTTGGACCACAGAGTGAAGGAAGAGCAGCCAAGAAGTGCTCAGCATATGTGGGAACTCATTCAAGGCGGTTGGAAAAGCATTCCAGGTGAAGCTGGTTGAGAGAATGCCAAGAATGTGCAAAGCTGTCATCAAGGCAAAGGGTGGTGTGATGGGTGATTTGAAGGAGTCAGGCGCAGGAGAGTAAATCACAGAATAACATAATTTATTCCGGAACACAGAGTTACACAGTAAGGCGCACTGGAACCAACAAGGCACACGGGGAAAATAACCTGGCAATACAAAATACAAGGAGCTCAACCGAGCTTCACTCTCCTCACAATAAACAATCACACACAAAGACAAGGGGGCAGAGGGAACACTTATACAGGTACTGATGATGGGATATGAACCAGGTGTGTGTAATAAACAAGACAAAACAAATGGAATGATGAGATGAATAGCGGCAGTGGCTAGAAGGCCGGTGACGACGAATGCCGAAGCCTGCCCGAACCAGGAGAGGAGGCAGCTTCGGAGGAAGTCGTGACAGGTGGCTACTTTGAAGAATCTCAAATATAAAATACATTTTGATTTGTTTAGCACTTTTTTGGTTACTACATGATTCCATATATGTTATTTCATAGTTTTGATGTCTTCACTGTTATTCTACAATGTAGAAAATAGAAAAACTCTTGAATGTGTCCAAGCTTTTGACTGGTTCTGTATATACTGTATATGTCATCATGAAGTGCTTTGAGAGACGGCGGGATATACACTACATCGTCAGGATAGAACGGCTGACTCCGGTAAGACAAGGGGTGGCGGTCTGTGTATATTTGTAAACAACAGCTGGTGCATAAAATATAATACTAAGGAGATCTCGAGGTTTTGCTCGCCTAAGGTAGAGTATCTCATGATAAGCTGTAGATCACACTATTTACCAAGAGAGTTTTCATCTATATTTTTCGTAACTGTCTATTTACCACCACAAACCGATGCAGGCACTACGATTGCACTCAATGAGCTGTATAAGGCCATAAGTAAACAGGAAAATGCTCATCCAGAGGCAGTGCTCCTAGTGGCCGGGGACATTAATGAAGGGAAACTTAAATTCGTTCTACCTAATTTCTACCAGCATGTTAAATGTGCAACCAGAGGGGAAAAAAACTCTAGAGCACCTTTACTCCACACACAGAGACGCATACAAAGCTCTCCCTCACCCTCCAATTGGCAAATTGGACCATAACTTTATCCTCCTGATTCCTGCTTATAAGCAAAAACCAAATCAGGAAGCACCAGTGACTCGGTTAATAAGGAAGTGGTCAGATGACGCAGATGCTAAGCTACAGGACTGTTTTGCTAGCACAGACTGCAATATGTTCCGGGATTCCACATCAGTCACTGGCTTCATCAATAAGTGCATCGATGACGTCGTCCCCACAGTGACCGTACGTACATACCCCAACCAGAAGCCATGGATTACAGGCAACATCTGCACTGAGCTAAAGGGTAGAGCTGCCCCTTTCAAGGAGCGGGACTCTAACCCGGACGCTTATAAGAAATCCCGCTATGCCCTCCGACGAACTATCAAAAAGGCAAAGAGTCAATACAGGACTAACATTGAATCGTACTATACCGGCTCTGACGCTCGTCGGATGTGGCAGGGCTTGAAAACTATTACAGACTACAAAGGGAAGCACAGCTGCGAGCTGCCCAGTGACACAAGCCTACCAGACGAGCTAAATCACTTCTATGCTCGCATCGAGGCAAGCAACACTGAAGCATGCATGAGAGCATCAGCTGTTCCGGAAGACTATGTGATCACGCTCTCCGTAGCCGAATGTGAGTAAGACTTTTAAACAGGTCAACATTCACAAGGCCGCAGGGCCAGGCGGATTACCAGGACGTGTACTCCGAGCATGCGCTGACCAACTGGCAAGTGTCTTCACTGACATTTTCAACATGCCCCTGATGGAGTTTGTAATACCATGTTTCAAGCAGACCAACAGAGTCCCTGTGCCCAAGAACACTAAGATAACCTGCCTAAATGACTACAGACCCGTAGCGCTCATGTTTGTAGCCATGAAGTGCTTTGAAAGGCTGGTCATGGCTCACATCAACACCATTATCTCAGAAACCCTAGACCCACTCCAACATGCATACCCCCCCAACAGATCCACAGATGATGCAATCTCTATTGCACTCCACACTGCCCTTTCCCACCTGGACAAGAGGAACACCTACGTGAGAATGCTATTCATTGACTACAGCTCAGCGTTCAACACCATAGTGCCCTCAAAGCTCATCACTAAGCTAAGGACCCTGGGACTAAACACCTCCCTCTGCAACTGGATCCTGGAATTCCTGACGGGCCGCCCCCAGGTGGTAAGGGTAGGTAACAACTCATCTGCCACGCTGATTCTCAACACGGGGGCCCCTCAAGGGTGCGTGCTCAGTCCCCTCCTGTACTCCCTGTTCACCCATGACTGCATGGCCAGGCACGACTCCAACACCATCATTAAGTTTGCCAACGACACAACAGTGGTAGGCCTGATCACCGACAACGATGAGACAGCCTATAGGCCGTGTGGTGCCAGGATAACAACCTCTCCCTCAATGTGTAGCAAAGTAGCAAAATGGACAGTTTCTCTCAGTCCTGGGGAGCTGGTCCACAGTCATGAACATTGACGGTTTGAATCTGACCTGGGATTTTGTAGTCGCTAGCGACACAGACTTCCTGGTAAAATACGGGGCTGTACTTGATTTGAGAAAGAAAACATGTTGTGTTTTGGGGAAGCAGATTCCGTTGATTTTCAAGGGAGGGGCAGGGGGAGTGTGTAAAGTGGTGGTGATGAATGACACGATTATCCCCTCCAGAAGTGAAATGTTTATAACTGGCAAAGGTGAGGGTACAGTAAACAATAACAAAACTGAGGATCTTCTTGAGCCCTGTGTTAAAGTCACTGATACAAGTAAGCTGTTGGTAGCATGTAGCATTTGCTGCTCAGTGAAGGGGAAACTGCCAGTGTGTGTGATGAATGTAACTCCGGAATCACAGTTACTGAGGGAGGTCACTAAACTGGGGGGTTTCTCTATCTGGGAGAAGGGTAGTGAAGACACTATCGTTGCTAGCCTACAGGCTAATCAGCCGCCATACTCTCCCACCACAGCAAAGTGGGACGTAGAACAGTTAATGCAAGAGCTGGACATAGATTGCAGCCAGCTGAGGTGCAGCTGAGAGCTGTAAAGGAAATGGTGGGAAGGTATGTGGGAGTGTTTAGCACTGGTGATTTTGACATAGGCTGCACAAAACTAGTCCAGCATAGGATTGACACAGGGGACACC
Source organism: Coregonus lavaretus (assembly GCF_964263955.1). NCBI lineage: Eukaryota > Metazoa > Chordata > Actinopteri > Salmoniformes > Salmonidae > Coregonus > Coregonus lavaretus. The sequence continues at coordinate 9,876,576 of NC_140004.1, forward strand.
AGGCCTATCAAACAAGCGTTGAGGCGGGTGCCTGTTCATCTGCAAGCAGAGTTTGACAAGCATTTGCAGGACATGTTAGAAAGGGGAATAGTTAACCCATCCAGCAGTCCATGGGCAGCACCAGTGGTGTTAGTAAGAAAGAAGGACGGCTCAGTCAGGTTCTGTGTGGATTACAGAAGGTTAAACGAGAATACTGTTAAAGACTAAATAGCCTTGGTTTCTCAAATGACTGCCTCGCCTGGTTCACCAACTACTTCTCAGATAGAGTTCAGTGTGTCAAATCGGAGGGCCTGTTGTCTGGACCTATGGCAGTCTCTATGGGGGTGCCACAGGGTTCAATTCTTGGGCCGACACTTTTCTCCGTGTATATCAATGATGTCGCTCTTGCTGCTGGTGACTCTCAGATCCACCTCTACGCAGACGACACCATTTTGTATACATCTGGCCCTTCATTGGACACTGTGTTAACAAACCTCCAAACGAGCTTCAATGCCATACAACAATCCTTCAGTAGCCTTCAACTGCTCTTAAACACTAGTAAAACTAAATGCATGCTTTTCAATCGAACGCTGCTAGCACCCGCCCACCCGACTAGAATCACCACTCTCGACGGGTCTGACCTAGAGTATGTGGACAACTACAAATATCTAGGTGTCTGGTTAGACTGTAAACTCAACTTCCAGACTCACATAAAGAATCTCCAATCCAAAGTTAAATCTAGAATCGGCTTCCTATTTCGCAACAAAGCCTCCTTCACTCATGCTGCCAAACATGCCCTCGTAAAACTGACTATCCTACCGATCCCTAACTTCGGCGATGTCATTTACAAAATAGCCTCCAACACTCTACTCAGCAAATTGGATGTAGTCTATCACAGTGCCATCCGTTTTGTCTCCAAAGCCCCATACACTACCCACCACTGTGACCTGTACGCTCTTGTTGGCTGGTCCTCACTACATGTTCCTCGTCAAACCCACTGGCTCCAGGCCATCTATAAATCACTGCTAGGCAAATCCCCGCCTTATCTAAGCTCATTGGTCACCATAGCAGCACCCACCCGTAGTCTGCGCTCCAGCAGGTATATCTCACTGGTCATTCCCAAAGCCAACACCTCCTTTGGCCGCCATTCCTTCCAGTTCTCTGCTGCCAATGACTGGAACGAATTGCAAAAATCTCTGAAGCTGGAGACTCTTATCTCCCTCAATAACTTTAAGCATCAGTTGTCAGAGCACCTTACCGATCACTGCACCTGTACACAGCCCATCTGAAATTAGCCCACCCAACTACCTCATCCCTATATTGTTATTTATTTTGCTCTTTTGCACCCCAGTATCTCTATTTGCACATCATCTCTTGCACATCTAGCATTCCAGTGTTAATACTATTGTAATTATTCTGCACTATAGCCTATTTATTGCCTTACCTCCATAACTTGCTACATTTGCACACACTGTATATATATTTTCTGTTGTATTTCTGACTATGTTTTTTTACCCCATTTGTAACTCTGTGTTGTTTTTATTGCACTACTTTGCTTTATCTTGGCCAGGTCGCAGTTGTAAATGAGAACCTGTTCTCAACTGGCTTACCTGGTTAAATAAAGGTGAAAAAAAAAAAAAAAAAAAAAAAAAGATGCTTATCCACTTCTTAGGACTGACGGGACCTTGGACTCGCTTGCCGGTGCTCAGTGGTTTTCCACTTTAGACTTAGTCAGTGGGTACTAGCAAGTCGAGATGAACCCCGAGGATTGTTGCAAAACTGCTTTTGTGACAAATAGAGGGCTTTTCGAATTCCAGGTCATGGGGTTTGGGTTGACAAATGCTCCAAGCAGCTTCCAGCGTCTCATGGACCTGGTTTTGGCTGATTTACAGTGGACAACATGTTTGGTGTACTTAGACAACATCGTAGTGTTTGGTCGTACATTCCAATAGCATTTGAAGCGTTTAGACAAGGTTTTCAGCAGATTGGAGCAGGCAGGACTTAAGGTGAAGCCATCTAAGTGCCATTTGTTCAGGTTGCAGGTGAGCTACCTGGGACACAGCATCTCGGCTGAGGGAGTGTCCACTGACCCCATAAAAACAGAGACAGTCAGGTCATGGCCTAGCCCCAAGTCACTGACAGAGACAAGAAGCTTTATAGGCCTGGCGTCATACTACACAAGGTTTATACCAGATTTTGCAGCTAAGGCGGAGCTGTTGTACAGATTGACAGATAAGGGGAAAAGGTTTGAGTGGAACGCAGCGTGTGAAGTGGCCTTAAATGAATTAAAGTCCAAGCTTACCACATCCACCATACTTGCTTTCCCGGACCCAAATCTAGATTTCATAATAGATAGTGACGCATGTGACACAGGCATAGGGGCAGTCCTCTCCCAGAAACACTAGGGTAGAGAGACAGTAGTAGCATATGCCAGGGGGGCACTGTCAAAACAGGAGAGGAAGTATTCAACTACCAAGAAGGAGCTTCTTGCTGTGGTAGTGTTTCTTAAACATTTCAGACACTTTTTGCTGGGGATGAAATGTCTACTGAGAACTGATCACAGCTCACTGAGGTGGCTGAGTAACTTCGAACAACCTGAGGGACAGTTGGCTAGAGAAACTGGATCGGTTTGACTATGATATTGTCCACAGGCCAGGGAGACTGCACAGTAATGCAGATGGTGTGTCACGCCGTCACACACAGACAGAGAGTGTAGACACAGCCGTCTCACAGGAGGCCACTGTCAATCTGAGAGCCATCGTAAACAAGCCTCAGGATGTCACTATTGAGCCTGTAATTGGAGCTCAAACAAGCCAGGCAGTACCCAAAAATGCAGCTTTCCTTCTCCCAGTTAAAGAAATGTAAAAAAGAGGGTAGAGTTGCAATCGGAGCCAAAGTCCAGACCTTTCAAACAAGTGTGGGGGGATTTACATGTGAAGAATGGAGTGTTATGCCTTAAGAGTCAAACTATGAGACAGATGACACCATCTGGAGAGGGGTATTACCAGATGAGCTCGTACATGAGATACTTACCTTTATCCACAATGACAGAACAGGAGGCCATTAAGGAGATCAGAACAAGATTTGATTAGCCAGGCTGGCAGAGAGCCATAAAGCAGTGGTGTAAGGGCTTACAAGTTACAGGGTCCAGCCCCCAGAGCGCCCATGACAAGTTCGGTCACAGGCCGCCCTTTTGAAAGGATAGCTGTAAACTTAATGGGTCCGTTTACAGAGACGGGACAAGGTAACAAACACATTATGGTAGTGTCCGATTCCTTTATTAGGTGGTCAGAGGCATATGCCATACCCAATCAGGAAACAGTGGCCAAGAAACTGGTAGAGGAATTTGAGTTGAAGCTTGACGTTCCTCACTCTATCCATAGCAACCAGGGGCGAAATGTTGAATCTAGTCTTTTTAGAGAAATGTGCAATCTTTTACAAATGGACAAAACACGAACCACTCCGTACATCCCACAATGAACAGAACTCTGAACAATATGCTGTCACTTTTTGTTGATGACAATCAAAGAAATTTGGATGAGATACTCCCATATGTGATGATGGCATACAGGAGTAGTGTTCAATCTTCCACGGGGTTCACACCATACAGGGTGCTGTTCGGTACTGAAATTACTTTACCGGTTGATGTGGTTATGGGAACACAACAAAATGAAGGGAAACAGTATGTTTCTCAGTATGTGCAAAAGGTGCAAGGGTATTTAAGCACTGTAAGGGAAGCTGTAAAGAGAAATCACCTAAAAGCCACAGGTAAACAAAAGCAATACTTTGATCTAAAGGTGACACCCCAGAGGTATGAGGAAAATGAATATGTGTGGCTTAGAGACTACCAGAGGAAAAAGGGGTTGTCACCCAAACTGAGAAAGAAATTCAAGGGTCCTTTCAAAATTGCAAAGAAACTGTCAGAGGTGCTGTATGAAGTAGTACAGTGTAATGGACCTTATCATGCCGTGGTACATTACAACAGGCTCAATCCTTACTTTGGGGTTGTTTCAGAGCATGAGGTCACTGGCATGGGACAAGAGACTGAGTTGAGCACTGACTCATTTGTGCCTAGTCAGACATATTACCTATCAAGGAAACAGGGTGCTCTGAGGAAAAAGCAACCAATGTTGCCTAGGTTACCCTTCAGGAGAAGGGTGGGGGACATTGTGAGCTCCAAGGGATGTTAATGTTTCAGTGGAACGGAAACTGGACACTGTCAGGACAGGTCAAGCACCTGAGTCAATTGCAGCAGAAGATCACATGGGTCAGGGGGGTAGACCCCAAATAACTATTAGGAGGCCTGTTTGGCAAGAGGGTTTTGGGTTGAACTTGGTCAATTCATTCTGAATGTGTTTGGTTACTGTACACTTCTCAGAGGTTATTTTGTGTGTGTTTACCCAGGTTATTAAACACAGGGTGTTTTCAGCTTAAGAAGGGGGTAATGTAATGTTTACACATTCGAAAGTCTCTCAGCCTATCACACAATGTTATGCAAATGAGTTCCTGTATGTGAGGACGCGGGAGGCATGCTGGGGGAGAGTTTTTGGGAAGGCGTTTTGTGCAGCGGGTCAGTGCACTGTCTGTTCATCCAAATAAAATACAACTTGATTATTTCATGGGAAATCAGTGTCCTAGACTGTTTACGCTAGTCAACAAACAATGTGCGAGTTTCGGTGGCCTTACAGTTTCGTTACAATAGTAATAATAGCCACTTCATATCGCTATCTGACAGATAACTAGTGGCTAGAGCTGACCTGGCTGTGGTAGCTACTCACTAGTGTAGCTTTTTCATTCACCTCAGTCGAGAGCGAACGTTACATGTCAGTTACAATACTAGCTCAGCACTGCGAATAAACAGAAAACAGAGAAAGACACACGCAATGGCACAGATTAAGCCTACTGATGCCAGTTAATATTTTGGTTGTATATCATATGAAATAGTAGGCTACCTAACACTTCGGCCTAATAAGGGAAGGGGGGATTCAGGGGAACACATATGACAGGCACTAACTTGCAATAGCCTAAAAAGTTGTTCGATTGACTTTTATAACACATAAGCGAATATCCATCTATTAGACATTAATACAGTGCTACTGCTTTTTGTTAAGTGCAATTCATGATGTTTTACAATGAAACGTCCATAGATTTAGAAAAAAAGGACAACTCTGGCAACCAAACTGATAGAACGAACGACCACCCGGTTTGGGTAGCAACCCTAGATTTGTGTTGGGACTATATCTTGTAGAAGGATGAAGTAGTATGAATAAATCCATCAAAATAAGGTTTTTACTGAAAATGTGTCAATCATTATTTCTATATGTTGTTAACCCATTGTATAAAAGTGATATTGCCCTCGAAGCCAGTGTTTGGAGGATAGATATATTGGCACGGTTTGCCAGCCCTCGACTTTGTCTCGGGCCTAACAACACCGTGCCAATATATCCTCCAAACACTGGCTTCTCGGGCATTATCACTTAAGTGATTTTCTTCTTTGTCTGATATATGTGTTTATTCATTCACAACCAGGATGGGTAACGCTTTATTTTAAGGGTCCGTTATAAACCATTTAATTAAAAGGCATTTCTAAATTGTGTGTTCACCATTTATTAATCATTACTCCCACATTAATAAACCATTTACTAATCATTACTACAGTATTTTTGCAGTCCCTCATCTAAAGTGAGTGCTATTTATACTTTATGATGTTTTGAGTGACCAGTGTAATTTCTCACAAAAAGATGTGCATGCCGTTGGTAGATATTCCTGCTGTACCTGGTAAAAGAATAAGCACACAACACAGGATGTTTAAGGAAATATATGGTCCGCTTTAAATGACATGCAGCTTATAAAGGCTTCATAAAGCCTTCATAAAGCTTTAATAAACACTACATAAATCTGTTATAAATCATCTATAACCGTATGTCATGCTTTATAAAAGGTTCATAAATGTGGCATAACTGTGTGACACAACCACCAATGTCAAATGTGACATAACCCACTATGTCAAATATGGCATAAACCTGTGCTTTACAAAGGGTGGCATAAGCACCGCTTAATAAAGGCCTTATGAATCATATTACATTGAGGCTTCACAAAGCATTTATAACTCTGTCATGCATCTTGGTAGAGCATTGCAATGCCAGGATATTGGGTTCGATTCCCAGGACCAGCTATACGTAAAAATTTATTCACGCATGACTGTAAGTCGCTTTGGATAAAAGCGTCTGCTAAATTCTATATATTATATTATATGTCACTAAAAAAATTCTAGGATAGCCCAACGTCTTTCCCTCTTGGGTGCATAGTCAATATAGGCCCTGAGCTCAACTTCCCCCAAAATGCCGTGCTGCAAGATGACACACATTCTAATGTGCAGTCATGCACAGCAAAAAAAAACGTTGGATGGGCATTTTAAAATCCGCATTAATCGTTTGCCTACAGCTGTTTTTCTTCCAAATTCCGTTTTCTTGGTTTTTCCAGATTTCGGATGTCCACCATTTTTTTCATACTTTTTTCTATAGAAAAACAACCAAATTTGATTTTCTGTGTTCACAGCAATCCTTAAACCACATCAGGGGAGGACTTTTGAGGTCTGTAAAAAATCAAAGAAACTTTGATTTTTGAGTGTAGTTGCCGTTAAATTCAGTGAGCATGCCCTGCACTGTTGTTTGGTTAGCGGATTTTCTGTAGTGCAGTAAGCACACATGATGTGATTCGGCCGCCAATGGAATGGGTGGAGTAAAAGGCCAGCAACACTCCATATTATTCAGAGACCCATGAAATGACACCATATAATATACTGTATATACGGTGCATACGGAAAGTATTCAGACCCCTTGACTTTTTCCACATTTTGTTACGTTACAGCCTACATAAGTATTCAGTACTTTGTTGAAGCACCTTTGGCAGCGATTACAGCCTCGAGTCTTCTTCGGTATGACACTACAAACTTGGCACAGCTGTATTTGGGGAGTTTCTCCTATTCTTCTCTGCAGATCCTCTCAAGCTCTGTAATGTTGGATGGGGAGCGTCCGGGTTCTGGCTGGGCCACTCAAGGTCATTCAGAGACTTGTCCCGAAGCCACTCCTGCGTTGTCTTGGCTGTGTGCTTAGGGTAGTTGTCCTGTTGGAAGGGGAAACTTCGCCCAAGTCTGAGGTCCTGAGCGCTCTGGAACAGGTTTTCATCAAGGATCTCTCTGTACTTTGCTCCATTCGTCTTTCCCTCGATACTGACTAGTCTCTCTCCCAATCCCTGCCGCTGAAAAACATCCCCACCACATGATGCTTTCACCACCGTGCTTCACCGTAGGGATGTTGCCAGGTTTCCTCCAGACGTGACGATTGGCATTCAGGCCAAAGAGTTCAATCTAGGTTTCATCAGACCAGAGAATCTTGTTTTTCATGGTCTGAGAGTCTTTACGTACCTTTTGGCAAACTCTAAGCAGGCTGTCCGTCTGGCCACTCTACATTTAAGGCCTGATTGGTAGAGCACTGCAGAGATGGAAGGTTCTCCCATCTCCACAGAGGAACTCTGGAGCTCTGTCAGAGTGACCATCGGGTTCTTGGTCACCTCCCTGCCCAAGGCCCTTTTCCCCTGATTGCTCAGTTTTGCCGGGCGGCCAGCTCTAGGAAGAGTTGGTGGTTCCAAACTTCTTCCATTTAAGAATGATTGAGGCCACTGTGTTCTTGGGGACCTTCAATGCTGCATACATTTTTTGGTACCCTTCCCCAGATCGGTGCCATGACACAATCCTGTCTCAGCACTCTACGTACAATTCCTTTGACCTCAAGGCTTGGTGTTTTCTCTGACATGCATTGTCAACTGTGGGACCTTATATAGACAGGTGTGTGCCTTTCCAAATTTTACATTTACATTTTAGTCATTTAGCAGACGCTCTTATCCAGAGCGACTTACAGTTAGTGAGTGCATACATGTTTTTTTTTCATACTGGCCCCCCATACTGGCCAGTATCAATTGAATTTACCACAGGTGGACTCCAATCAAGTTGTACAAACATCTCAATGATGATCAATGGAAACATTTACATTTACATTTTAGTCATTTAGCAGACACTCTTATCCAGAGCGACTTACAGTTAGTGCATACAATATTTTTATTTTTTCATACCCCCTGTGGGAATCGAATCCACAACCCTGGCGTTGCTAGTGGCACAGCTAGCACTGCGATGCAGTGCCTTAGACCACTGCGCCACTCGGGAGATAACTCGGGAGAAACAGGATGCACCTGAGCTCAATTTCGAGTCTCATAGCAAAGGGTCTGAATACTTAATGTAAATAAGGTATTTCAGTTTTTTCTTTTTATAAACTTGCAAGAAAAATTTTAAACCTGTTTTCGCTTTGTCATTATGGGGTATTGTGGGTAGATAGATGAGGAAAAACATTTATTTAATCAATTTTAGAATAAGGCTGTAACGTAACAAAATGTGGAAAAAGTGAAGGGGTCTGAATACTTTCCGAATGCACTGTATATACAGTAAAAGTCAAAAGTTTGGACACACCTACTCATTCAAAGGTTTTTCTTTATTTTTACTACTTTCAACATTGTAGAATAATAGTGAAGACATCAAAACTATGAAATAACACATATGGAATCATGTAGTAACCAGAAAAGTGTTAAACAAATACAATTATATTTAATATTTGAGATTCTTCAAAGTAGCCACCCTTTGCCTTGATGACAGCTTTGCACATTCTTGGCATTCTCTCAACCAGCTTCACCTGGAATTATTTCCCACATATGCTGAGCACTTGTTGGCTGCTTTTCCTTCACTCTGCGGTCCAACTCATCACAAACCATCTCAATTGGGTTGAGGTCGGGTGATTGTGGAGGCCAGGTCATCTGATGCAGCACTCCATCACTCTCCTTCTTGGTCAAATAGCCCTTACACAGCCTGGAGGTGTGTTGGGTCATTGTCCTGTTGAAAAACAAATGTTAGTCCCACTAAGCCCAAACCAGATGGGATGGCGTATCACTGCAGAATGCTGTGGTAGCCATGCTGGTTAAGTGTGCCTTGAATTCTAAATAAATCACTGACAGTGTCACCAGCAAAGCACCATCACACCTCCTCCTCCATGCTTCACGGTGGGAACCACACATGCAGAGATCATCCATTCACCTACTCTGCGTCTCACGAAGTCACAGCGGTTGGAACCAAAAATCTCAAATTTGGACCAAAGGACAGATTTCCACTGGTCTAATGTCCATCTCTCATGTTTCTTGGCCCAATAAAACCTCTTCTTCTTATTGGTGTCCTTTAGTAGTGGTTTCTTTGCAGCAATTCGACCATGAAAGTCTGATTCACGCAGTATCCTCTGAACAGTTGATGTTGAGATGTGTTTGTTACCTGAACTCTGTGAAGCATTTATTTGGGCTGCAATCTGAGGTGCAGTTAACTCTAAGGAACTTATCCTCTGCAGCAGAGGTTACTCTGGGTCTTCCTTTCATGTGGCGGTCCTCATGAGAGCCAGTTTCCACATAGCGCTTGATGGTTTCTGCGACTGCACTTGAAGAAACTTTCAAAGATCTTGAAATTTGACTGGATTGACCGGATTGACTGACTTTCATGTCTTAAAGTAATGATGGACTGTCGTTTATCTTCGCTTATTTGAGCTGTTCTTGCCATAATATGGACTTGGTCTTTTACCAAATAGGGCTATCTTCTGTATACCCACCCCTACCCTGTCACAACACAACTTACTGGCTCAAACGCATTAAGAAGGAAAGAAATTCCACAAATTAACTTTTAACAAGACACACCTGTTAATTGAAATGCATTCCAGGTGACTACCTCATGAAGCTGGTTGAGAGAATGCCAAGAGTGTGCAAAGCGGTCATCAAGGCAAAGGTTGGTTGATTTGTTTAACACTTTTTTGGTTACTACATGATTCCATATGTGTTATTTCATAGTTTTGACGTCTTCACTATTATTCTACAATGTAGAAAATAGTAAAAAATTAAGAAAAACCCTGGAATGAGTAGGTGTGTTCAAACTTTTGACTGGTAGTGTATATATATTTATAAACTGGGTGGTTCACGCCCTGAATGCTGATTGGCTGACAGCCGTGATATATCAGGTATATACAGTGGGGAGAACAAGTATTTGATGCACTGCCAATTTTGCAGGTTTTCCTACTTACAAAGCATGTAGAGGTCTGTAATTTTTATCATAGGTACACTTCAAATGTGAGAGACGGAATCTAAAACAAAAATCCAGAAAATCACATTGTATGATTTTTAAGTAATTAATTTGCATTTTATTGCATGACATAAGAATTTGATCACCTACCAACCAGTAAGAATTCCGGCTCTCACAGACCTGTTCGTTTTTTTTAAGAAGCCCTCCTGTTTTCCACTCATTACCTGTATTAACTGCACCTGTTTGAACTCGTTACCTGTATAAAAGACACCTGTCCACACACTCAATCAAACAGACTCCAACCTCTCCACAATGGCCAAGACCAGAGAGCTGTGTAAGGACAACAGGGATAAAATTGTAGCCCTGCACAAGGCTGGGATGGGCTACAGGACAATAGGCAAGCAGCTTGGTGAGAAGGCAACAACTGTTGGCGCAATTATTAGAAAATGGAAGAAGTTCAAGATGACGGTCAATCACCCTTGGTCTGGGGCTCCATGCAAGATCTCACCTCGTGGGGCATCAATGATCATGAGGAAGGTGAGGGATCAGCCCAGAACTATACGGCAGGACCTGGTCAATGACCTGAAGAGAGCTGGGACCACAGTCTCAAAGAAAACCTTTAGTAACACACTACGCCGTCATGGATTAAAATCCTGCAGTGCACTCAAGGTCCCCCTGCTCAAGTCAGCGCATGTCCAGGCCCGTCTGAAGTTTGCCAATGACCATCTGGATGATCCAGAGGAGGAATGGGAGAAGGTCAAGTGGTCTGATGAGACAAAAATAGAGCTTTTTGGTCTAAACTCCACTCGCCGTGTTTGGAGGAGGAAGAAGGACGAGTACAACCCCAAGAACACCATCCCAACCGTGAAGCATGGAGGAGAAAACATCATTCTTTGGGGATGCTTTTCTGCAAAGGGGACAGGACGACTGCACCGTATTGAGGGGAGGATGGATGGGGCCATGTATCGCGAGATCTTGGCCAACAACCTCCTTCCCTCAGTAAGAGCATTGAAGATGGGTCGTGGCTGGGTCTTCCAGCATGACAACGACCCGAAACACACAGCCAGGGCAACTAAGGTGTGGCTCCGTAAGAAGAATCTCAAGGTCCTGGAGTGGCCTAGCGAGTCTCCAGACCTGAACCCAATAGAACATCTTTGGAGGGAGCTGAAAGTCCGTATTGCCCAGCGACAGCCCCGAAACCTGCTTTTCTGATGTATCAAATACTTATGTCATGCAATAAAATGCAAATTATTTACTTGAAAATCATACAAATGTGATTTTCTGGATTTTTGTTTTAGATTCCGTCTCTCACAGTTGAAGTGTACATATGATAAAAATTACAGACCTCTACATGCTTTGTAAGTAGGAAAACCTGCAAAATCGGCAGCGTATCAAATACTTGTTCTCCCCACTGTATATATTTGGAACTCAGTCGGGGTCTCAACTTACTGTTGAGAGTTATAATTTTGAAATGTGTTATAAAATTGCTCAATTTTCTCTACACCCCATGGCAAAATGTGTAGAATTGCAGGAATATTTAGAATGGCAGGAAATTAACTACTCAAATGGATTAGGCAACAAAGACATTCTTAGGGCCCCTAAAAGGCTAGTGCCGGCTCTGACTGCATGTGTGGGTGTGGATGTGGGTACGCAGACCCACGAGCCACTGCAGCCCCTCATGATGAGTTCAGTTTTTTTGTGGCCCCCACCACCATCAAAGTTGCTCATCCCTGCTCCACGTTATGGGGGCTCCGTTTGCAACATTTGTGAAAACATTTTATTCCGTGACACGAAATGCAAACATTGCAACTTTTTTTGTCCATAAATTCCAAATAGTGTCTGCATTTTGTACACAAAGTGCAAGTGAGTACCACACCTCTTTACCAAAGATTTCTATACAAATAGTAGCTTTACTTTTCTTTGCCTTTCATTATCCCCACTTTCCTCTGCTTTTGCATTTCTTCTAAAATGCACATACAAGCAAAGACATTAGAGGAAGGTTTTGAAACTGTCTCTGGTACAAGTAACTTGCATAGAGAAACACATTCATCATGCAGTCATGGTTCAAAATATTACAATTTTATTAGAAAAATACAAAGATTAAACATATTCATAATATCAACAAAATGATTATTTCAATTGATTTAATAATTCTATTTTTTTTGTTTAAGAATGTAAACTAGCCTATGTGTCTGAATGACCTTGCCATGCCACCCAGCCCGTCCTCTGTTCCCCCTCTCTCAGTCACATCCCATCCGTGTCAGTGTTGCCACTTCCACTGCTGTTGTCTAGGACACAAGGTGTGTGTTCCTTGCATGTGGCCTTTGACCTCCTAAGGGCACGTTTCCTGTTGTTGAATAATGAAATTATTATTAACATTTTACAAAGAACAAGGTAACATAAGCAGCATAAATCAAGTCCCTTTACCACACCAAAATCACTCCCATACATAACCCATAGCAGGGCATAGCAGTTTACCCCTATGGAGACAATCTATGACAAAATACAGATACTGCGTTTTCAACAAATGTTCTCTGAAACATATAAACTAAGTTGCCAACCTTCTGTAGTAGAAGTTACACCTCGATCTGGGCTTGCTGCAGCCTAAGAGTTCATCCACTGATAGAGCTCTTTCCTGGCACATGAAACAAAGCAAAATACATTTACAATACACATTAATCATTAACTTCATATCGGTTTCCTTTTTAACTGCAACAAATTTCTCTAGGAGCTAAAAAGGTTATGTGTGTTCCATCCAGATAGAGAGAAGTGAGTTCAGTTGAAACAACTACTGATAAGTGGTTTGTTATATAATAAGAAAACCTCAACTAGTCAAGAGATAAACAATTGAAGGTACTTACTGCTGAGATATTCTCTTCCCTGGACCCTCCTGCACACAACGGGTGGTCTTGCGAAGCAATGCACACATCATACTCCCCTGATGTCTGACTTTGCAGCTCCACACTACTAGCTGTGATTTTTAAAACATGTTTTAAAGTAGCTAACAACATAGAATGCTAGGATTTCAAAAAGCATGGTAAAATCACATCTTAAGCTAAGCTTATGATTAGCCTGAACACAAAAACGAGAACTTTTCAGATTGTTATTGAATATATTTTTTGGGTGATGATTATTTGTCACTTATCATAGATTTCTTGCCTTTGTCTCTGCAGTCTTCCTCACTAGTCTGGCTTTTCTGTGGCAGAGAACACACAAAAAGAGCACACTCAATCTAACGTGGGTTGGAGAGACAGAAAAACACATGAGTTGCCAAAGCAGAAACACAGAGGTCAAAAGTAGAAGTAGAATTATTCCGATCCTTGAACGTTGCAAACGTAATAATACTGCATGGACTAATTTGTTATAAATCAGGAAGCAAATTATATTTACAATCTCTGCAAGGAACCATCCTCAAAGTCTGACGTCTGAGAGTGAAATATGTTAATTAATATAAATATGTTTCCAAAATCAATAGGCTATCCTAGGCTATCCTTTCAAACAAAATCGACGGAAACAATTAATGGAGAGAGAATCTGAGAAGCTTGCAATTCAGTGATTCTGGTAACATTCTATGTTTGAATTAAAACAGATCTTAAATGGAAGTGGTTGCTGGAACCCATTCTCACATCATGTGGGGAGCAGGTGTGTGTGTGAAGCCTGGTCTGTAGTGCCATAACCTCTCCCTCAGTCCGGAACAACTGGACCTGCAGCTCATCACAAAGCTCACCCAGCTCCCGAATCTGCTTCCGGTACTGGTCCTTATCCTGGAGGCTCAGGCAATTCTCCTGGTGGTACTCCTCTCGTGAGGCGATGGCCTATCACAACAATCGAGGAAAGACTAAACAGATGCTTTGGTTTGCTTTGCTGTAGTGGTTTATATCAAAACAGATGGCAAGTGTGGTTGGATGAGCATCTGATCACAACCACGCAGATAGTCAATTATTTAATTTGAATCAAATAGAAGTCAACTCTTTTGGATCAAATAAAAATAAGCACTAAGGGACGAATCTTAACCTCCACTTGAATTTTCACTTATTCATGCATTGAAGTCAATGGGAGACAAAGTGAAAGGAGAAGTTAGGATTTGCCCGCAAGCCAGTGAAGTCCTAGAATGACACAGTCCTAGAATCACACCATGTTCACCTTGTCTCTCTCCCTGATAACCTCATCCATCTGTTTCAGGATTTCCTCCAGTCGGTCACGATACATTTTGGCATCCTTCTTCAATGTTATGCATTTCAAGTCAAGAACCTCGTTCGCTTCCAAGTACTGCAAGAATAAATCAAACCTATGTATTACAATTGGAACAATAGAACTTGCCACATCATGGGGAAAACCAACTTGCACAATTGAACACACAGGCAGCGATTCCAATGAATGAGGAACAAGCTTGGGCAGATGACAAAAATAAGGAAATATATGAATTCCGATGCTCAGGATCAGCATTTTTAAGGAAATAATAAAATATGTGTCATAACTTTTGAGGTCCTCTTGCACCTGTGTTGAAAGAGCAGTTGAATAGTTTTTATTTAAGAAATGCTATATAATCAGTAGTCTTCTCTAGAACTAATCCGAAACAGTGCTCAGTGTTGTGGAAAACAAGAGATGTATACCCTATTCTGCCATGCCTCAGCATCGTGCAGATCTCTGCGCAGGGTGTAGATGTTGTTTACCAGCTCCTGGTGCTGAGCCTGAGAGTGCTGCTTGTAGTCCTCTAAACTCTCAGTGCTCAGCCTCTCTTGATCCAAGGGGGCTGGAGCTGTCCCCTGCTGGAACATACAGATGAATCCTGTCACACTACTCACTCAAGTCAATAATTTTATCACACTACTGTACCGGCCTGAACCGTACTGTGCCGATTCAGATACTTTCTTTTCACGTTGTCCTTTTCAGCAGAGTTCCCTCAAACTATAGTAGATGCGTAACCAAGCCAGCACAGTACAGCTCTGCTCAGCTCAGCACAACTCGGCTCAGAAGTGCCAAAAGGGTACAATTGTGCATCAGAAAAAAATCACATGTACTTTATTTGCTTTTTTTTTTTTTTGCGGTGCACAAAATGCCACTCCTAGCTGTTATTCCAAAATGTGTCCAGTGCAGCGCAGTGTCCTTTATATTTCACTGCATATCCAAACATTTGTTGAGAAATTATCGCTGAAGAGATCAAACGTACCTGAGCAGAAGTTTCCAGATCCTGGATGCGTGCTGTGAGCAGATCATTCTCTCTCTGGAGCTGCCACATCATGTCCTGACTGGGTCTCTGCTCCATGGCGTTCTTCAGTTTCACAGTTCGCTTGCGTTGAATTTTCGAGTCGCTCTCTGCGTTCATCAGGCAGTGCTTCAGCTTCTCTATCTATTAATCAATAAAAATCTCAAAAACTGTTGTCGCTGTTGCTGATTGAGTTTGTGCTGTTTTCTAACAAATGTGTCAACATGTCTGACAGCAGAGGACTTCCTATACTGAAAATGTAAACCAATAGCCATTGCTTTTGTCGTAAGTTGTTGGGTTTGGGTTTGTCAGAGCTGCAACCCCCTCTCTCCCCATCTCACCTCCAGCTGCAGATCACGGTTGGACATGAGGGCACTGTTCTTCTCTTCGCTCAGCTTGGTCACATTGTGCATCAGGCTGTACTTCTCGTCCTTCAGGTGGTGCACCTCCTCCCACAGACGTTCCCTCTCCTCCCGCATACGCTGCACGCGCTCCTGCTGCTTCCGCAGCTCCCTCTCCCTAACCTGCTGTTGCCGACCAGCATCCTCCTGCGCGGCTGCAGCCGCAGCGGCCTCTTGTCTGCGCCGGCGTTCCTCCTGCAGTCCCTTCTGCAGGCGGGTGACCTCATTCATCAAGAACTGAGTCAGTCCTGACTCACCCACCGTGTCTATGATGTCAGAGAGAGGACAGTATGTTATGCAGTGGAGGCTGAGGGGAGGACGGCTCATAATAATGACTGGAACGGAGTATATGGAATGGCATCAAACACATGGAAACCAGTATGAAAAATGTATGCACTAACTGTAAGTCGCTCTGGATAAGAGCGTCTGCTAAAATGACTAAAATGTAAATGTAAAATGTATTTGATATTATTCCGCTCCAGCCATTACCACGAGCCCGTCCTCCCCAAGGTGCACCAACCTCCTGTGATGTTATATTATGGTCAAATCCATTGTCACAGTCAGACATCGGCACTTTGAAGGATCTGAGCAATCAATTAAACTCATAACTTACAAAAATACATAAAAGCTTGAATGGAAAATACACTTTTCCACAGAAAGATGGTTTATAGCTACTCACCAACTAGTATAGAGAAGACCCGGGCAGGTTCTTTGCCAGTAATTTTTTGATACAGTTGAGGATAATCCAGCTCCAAGCTCTCGAGGAATGCCACATAGCCTTTGCGTCCAGTTCTTTGAAGAATATCCAATAGTGCACCTGTGAGCATGGATCTGAGGTTTAAAAGTAAGGTATGGACATACATTTCAGGAGATTGTGGGCACATTCCAGATTATCTTTATTTAGCAGATTATCACATCTCTCAACAGCTGGATTGATATATATATAGCAATCTTCTGAGATGTGCAATGCAATTGCAATAAAGATGACCTGGAATACAACGTAATTGTTGTAGTTCAAAGTAAAAAGTGGAACACTTAACCGTTTGCTCAATAACCTGAAATAGAAGACAGTGCCTTACCTACTTTGCGTCGGCGGATGACCAGATTGGGGTCATTGAATATCTGCTCCTCATCATCACTGCCTAGCACCTTGCACTGCCGAAGGTAGGGAGTGATTCTTGACGGCTCAATGGTCTTTATCAGCAGCAGTCTGTATTCTTCCAGCTGGACCCAGCACTCCTCATCCTCCATATCTGACACACTCTGACTGTCAGTCATGGTTGTCTCCGAGTCCCTGCTGGTCCACTAACTCCTTCACTAAGGGTTTATCAATTTGGAGCAAACTCTATCTGTTAAAGTGTCTACAATCCAAATGTGGAACTGTTATGTGGAACTGCTCTTTTATGACGCAAGAGTCAAGTTCCTTTTTGTAGAAGTTATTTCAGTTTTTCCATTTCCCCCATTTCACAAGCATTTGTGCTGAGACACCTTCACTATTAAATGTTTAATAGTGAAAGTGTAACAACAGTAGTGAGTTGTTGAAAAGTTGTGAATAATCAACCTACCAACATATGTTCCTTTTTTCCTAATAAGCCAACACAGAATTATGAAATGATTAGAATGATAGTATTGGTAGGGACATCTGCAGTTACTCACTCTCTTCTTTAATGACTTTGAGACAATGACTGATTCCCTCAATCATTTCCTTCCCTCTTGTTTGTTGCTAAAACAGTTCTGTTGATAAAACGACTTGATTACTCTAGTTTTGAAAGTTAAGGTAAAATTATGTATTTTCTTCATTGTAAATAATATTCAAAACAGGTTACTCACTGAGTATTGACTAGTTTATATACACTCGATATAATATTAAGACATTTCTTAACTAGGATTGCAAAATTCCAGTAACTTTCCCAAAATCCCAGGTTTTCCAGAAATCCTGGTAAGAGAATGCCGGATTTCCTGCTTATTCCATACTGATCCCGGGGATATTTCAGCCAGAATTCTGGGAAAGTTACCAGAATTTTCCATCACTATTAACTCATGAACTGCACAATTCCTAGTTTTAGGCTAATAAACTTTTGCATCCTGGCTAAAAAAACATTTGTTCACGGGCAGAGAGGTGTTCCCCTTTGAGGACAAACTTTGACCACAATTAAACCACACTGCCAGATTATAATGAGTGTTATAAACCGGGTGGTTCGAGGCCTGAATGCTGATTGGCTGAAAGCCGTAGTATATCAGACCATATACCATGGGTATGACAAACAATTACTATTTACTGGTCAAATTACAATGGTAACAAGTTTATAATATCAATAAGGCACTTTGGGGGGTTGTGGTATATCGCCAGTGCATTCGGAAAGTATTCAGACCCCTTGACTTTTTCCACATTTTGTTACGTTACAGCCTTATTCTAAAATGGATTACACACAATACCCCATATTGACAAAGCGAAAACCGTTTTTTATAAATGTTTGCAAATTTATAAAAAAACAAACAGAAATACATTACTTACATAGGTATTCAGACCCTTTGCTATGACACTCAAAATTGATCTCAGGTGCATCCTGTTTCCATTGATCATCCTTGAGCTGTTTCTACAACTTGATTGTAGTCCACCTGTGGTAAATTCAATTGATTGGACATGATTTGGAAAGGCACACGCCTGTCTACAGTACCATGGCTAAAGGCTATATCCAGGTACTTTGCATATACCACCTCCTTGGGCCTTATTGCTTAATAATAGTATTTTTTGCACAGATTTAAACTACACTGAACAAAAATATAAATGCAACATGTAAAGTGTTGGTCCATGTTTCATGAGCTGAAATAAAATATCCCAGATATGTTCCATACACACAAAAAGCATTTCTTTCAAATGTTGTCCACAAATTTGTTTACATCCCCGTTAGTGAGCATTTCTGCTTTGCCAAAATAATCCATCCACTTGACAGGTGTGGCATATCAAGAAGCTGATTAAATGGCATGATCATTACACAAGTGCACCTTGTGCTGGGGACAATAAAAGGCCACTCTAAAATGTGCAGTTTTGTCACACAACACAATGCCACAGATGTCTCAAGTTTTGAGGGCGTGTGCAATTGGCATGCTGACTGCAGGAATGTCCACCAGAGCTGTTGCCAGAGAATCATATGTTAATTTATCAACAACAATACGCCTCCAACGTCGTTTTAGAGAATTTGGCAGTAAGTCCAACCGGCCTCACAACCGCAGACCATGTGTATGGCATCGTATGGGCGAGTGGTTTGCTGATGTCAACGTTGTGAACAGAGTGCCTCATGGTGGCGGTGGGGTTATGATATGGGCAGGCATAAACTATGGACAAACACAACTGCATTTTATTGATGGCAATTTAAATACACAGAGATACCGTGACGAGATTCTGAGGCCCATTGTCATGCCACTCATCCGCCGTCATCACCTCGTTTCATGATAATGCACGGCCCCATGTCGCAAGGATCTGTACACAATTCCTGGAAGCTGAAAATGTCCCAGTTCTTCCATGGCCTGCATACTCACCAGACATGTCACCCATTGAGCATGTTTGGGATGATCTGGATCGACATGTACGACAGCGTGTTCCAGTTCCCGCCAACATCCAGCAACTTCGCACAGCCATTGAAGAGGAGTGGGACAACATTCCACAGGCCACAATCAACAGCCTTATCAACTCTATGCAAAGGAGATGTGTCACGGTGCATGAGGCAAATGGTGGTCACACCAGATACTGACTGGTTTTCTGATCCACGCCCCTACTTTTTTTTTAAGGTATCTGTGACCAACAGATGCATATCTGTATTCCCAGTCATGAGAAATCCATAGATTAGGGCCTAATGAATTTATTTAAATTGACTGATTTTCTTTATGAACTGTAACTCAGTAAAATCTTTGACATTTTTGCATGTTGCATTTATTTTTGTTCAGTATATTATGCACCATGTTAATGTCACCAAGTATATAGACTGTGATCTGCAAAAATATTGTTGAGGGTCAACCTGAGCCAACTGCTATGAAGATCCATCCAGACATTTATTTTTAAATAAGTAGAATGATTTATTACAAAATATATACAGGTCAACACAATACTTTCTCTTTTCACAATATGTATATGAATAATTAAATTATTAACAAAAACAAGTACAAATATGAACCATTAGTTTAGTGCAGTGGTCACCAACTGGTCGATTGCGATCTCCAAGGCATTCCTAGTTGAACACCAAACATTTCTGTAAAAAAACCAACAATAAAGCCATGCGTTCTTATATTCTATATTTTTTGAATTCGCACTGTTGGCAGTAGGTGCACTTGATTCAGCAACCCTAGCGCGTGGAAGAGTGTTCCCATTATGAACAATTTCATGTGTCTGAAGGTAGAGCAAATCATGTGAACTTATAGGCCAATCAGATAGGTCAGATCACCATGTCTGCACAGTTTCCTTGCGCCATAGACTGTAAAAAGAAGCCTCGAACGCACAGCAAAGTTGATATTGTGATTTCAAAACTTTTAAAACCATGACTAGAGACTCAACGAATACAGCAAAGAGCTGCTGTTTTTATCAGTAACTTCATGTTTAAAGTTGTTATTCAGCGCTGTCAACACTTTGTTCAACACTTTTATAAGCCAGAAAATGCACATTCTCCCTACTACCACTCACGCTACAATCAGCACAGCAGCCGCAAGAATGAGTAGAGCAAAGCGTTCCGATAAGCTTGTGTAGTTATTATTAGCGGCTTGTCTTTTTTTAACATTGAGGAATATTTCACTTTTTCTGGTCATAGGAGTAACAACATGAATTAGTGCACGAGGCAAAAATAATGCAGTGCGACTTGTTTTGCCATCAGCTGGAAGACTGTCCCCTTTTATCAGCAGAGGATGGGAGAGCCGACAGATGGTGAGTTGGGTGAGAGGAAGCCTCACAGCTTCTCCCTCCCCTCAGACTGACCATCAGATGCAGGCCATCAGTCCAGTAAAAAAAATAAAAGCAAATTATTATGTTCACTCAGCTGTGCCTCACAAGTAATACAACAAATTATCTATTACCAGTGTGATCATACACCAAATGTTTTATATATATGCACTACCAGTCAAACGTTTGGACACACCTACTCATTCAAGGGTTTTTCTTTATTTGTACTATTTTCTACATTGTAGAATAATAGTGAATATATCAAAACTATGAAATAACACATATGGAATCATGTAGTAACCAAAATCTAAATATATTTTATATTTGAGATTCTTCAAATAGCCACCCTTTGCCTTGATGACAGCTTTACACACTTGGCATTCTTTCAACCATCTTCATGAGGAATGCTTTTCCAACAGTCTTGAAGGAGTTCCCACATATGCTGAGCACTTGTTGGCCGCTTTTCCTTCACTCTGCGGTCCAACTCATCCCAAACCATCTCAATTGGGTTGAGGTCGGGTGATTGTGGAGGCCAGGTCATCTGATGCAGCACTCCATCACTCTCCTTCTTGGTCAAATAGCCCTTACACAGCCTGGAGGTGTGTTTTCGGTCATTGTCCTGTTGAAAAACAAATGATAGTCCCACTAAGCGCAAACCAGATGGGATGGCGTATCGCTGCAGAATGCTGTGGTAGCCATGCAGGTTAAGTGTGCCTCGAATTCTAAATAAATCACAGACAGTGTCACCAGAAAAGCACCCCCACACCATCACACCTCCTCCTCCATGCTTCACGGTGGGACCCACACATGCTGAGCTCATCCGTTCACCTACTCTGCATATCACAAAGACACAGTGGGTGTGTCCAAACCTTTGACTGGTACTGTGTGTGTGTGTGTGTGTTTTATATATATATATATATATATATATACAGTGGGGAGAACAAGTATTTGATACACTGCCGATTTTGCAGGTTTTCCTACTTACAAAGCATGTAGAGGTCTGTAATTTTTATCATAGGTACACTTCAACTGTGAGAGACGGAATCTAAAACAAAAATCCAGAAAATCACATTGTATGATTTTTAAGTAATTAATTTGCATTTTATTGCATGACATAAGTATTTGATACATCAGAAAAGCAGAACTTAATATTTGGCACAGAAACCTTTGTTTGCAATTACACAGATCATACGTTTCCTGTAGGTCTTGACCAGGTTTGCACACACTGCAGCAGGGATTTTGGCCCACTCCTCCATACAGACCTTCTCCAGATCCTTCAGGTTTCGGGGCTGTCGATGGGCAATACAGACTTTCAGCTCCCTCCAAAGATTTTCTATTGGGTTCAGGTCTGGAGACTGGCTAGGCCACTCCAGTACCTTGAGATGCTTCTTACGGAGCCACTCCTTAGTTGCCCTGGCTGTGTGTTTCGGGTCGTTGTCATGCTGGAAGACCCAGCCACGACCAATCTTCAATGCTCTTACTGAGGGAAGGAGGTTGTTGGCCAAGATCTCCTCCCAGACCTGTACTAAAGCATCCGCCAACTCCTGGACAGTCTGTGGTGCAACGTGGCGTTGGTGGATGGAGCGAGACATGATGTCCCAGATGTGCTCAATTGGATTCAGGTCTGGGGAACGGGCGGGCCAGTCCATAGCATCAATGCCTTCCTCTTGCAGGAACTGCTGACACACTCCAGCCACATGAGGTCTAGCATTGTCTTGCATTAGGAGGAACCCAGGGCCAACCGCACCAGCATATGGTCTCACAAGGGGTCTGAGGATCTCATCTCGGTACCTAATGGCAGTCAGGCTACCTCTGGCGAGCACATGGAGGGCTGTGCGGCCCCCCAAAGAAATGCCACCCCACACCATGACTGACCCACCGCCAAACCGGTCATGCTGGAGGATGTTGCAGGCAGCAGAACGTTCTCCACAGCGTCTCCAGACTGTCACATGTGCTCAGTGTGAACCTGCTTTCATCTGAGAAGAGCACAGGGCGCCAGTGGCGAATTTGCCAATCTTGGTGTTCTCTGGCAAATGCCAAACGTCGTGCACGGTGTTGGGCTGTAAGCACAACCCCCACCTGTGGACGTCAGGCTCTCATACCACCCTCAATGAGTCTGTTTCTGACCGTTTGAGCAGACACATGCACATTTGTGGCCTGCTGGAGGTCATATTGCAGGGCTCTGGCAGTGCTCCTCCTGCTCCTCCTTGCACAAAGGCGGAGGAAGCAGTCCTGCTGCTGGGTTGTTGCCCTCCTACGGCCTCCTCCACGTCTCCTGATGTACTGGCCTGTCTCCTGGTAGCGCCTCCATGCTCTGGACACTACGCTGACAGACACAGCAAACCTTCTTGCCACAGCTCGCATTGATGTGCCATCCTGGATGAGCTGCACTACCTGAGCCACTTATGTGGGTTGTAGACTCCGTCTCATGCTACCACTAGAGTGAAAGCACCGCCAGCATTCAAAAGTGACCAAAACATCAGCCAGGAAGCATAGGAACTGAGAAGTGGTCTGTGGTCACCACCTGCAAAACCAGTCCTTTATTGGGGGTGTCTTGCTAATTGCCTATAATTTCCACCTGTTGTCTATTCCATTTGCACAACAACATGTGAAATGTATTGTCAATCAGTGTTGCTTCCTAAGTGGACAGTTTGATTTCACAGAAGTGTGATTGAGTTACATTGTGTTGTTTAAGTGTTCCCTTTATTTTTTTGAGCAGTGTATATACACACAGTGAGGGAAAAAAGTATTTGATCCCCCTCTGCAAAACATGACTTAGTACTTGGTGGAAAAACCCTTGTTGGCAATCACAGAGGTCAGACGTTTCTTGTAGTTGGCCACCAGGTTTGCACACATCTCAGGAGGGATTTTGTCCCACTCCTCTTTGCAGATCTTCTCCAAGTCATTAAGGTTTCGAGGCTGACGTTTGGCAACTCAAACCTTCAGCTCCCTCCACAGATTTTATATGGGATTAAGGTCTGGAGACTGGCTAGGCCACTCCAGGACCTTAATGTGCTTCTTCTTGAGCCACTCCTTTTTTGCTTTGGCCGTGTGTTTTGGGTCATTGTCATGCTGGAATACCCATCCACGACCCATTTTCAATGCCCTGGCTGAGGGAAGGAGGTTCTCACCCAAGAGTTGACGGTACATGGTCCCGTCCATCATCTCTTTGATGAGGTGAAGTTGTCCTGTCCCCTTAGCAGAAAAACACCCCCAAAGCATAATGTTTCCACCTCCATGTTTGACGGTGGGGATGGTGTTCTAGGGGTCATAGGCAGCATTCCTCCTCCTCCAAACACGGCGAGTTGAGTTGATGCCAAAGAGCTCGATTTTGGTCTCATCTGACCACAACACTTTCACCCAGTTCTCCTCTGAATCATTCAGATGTTCATTGGCAAACTTTAGACGGGCCTGTATATGTGCTTTCTTGAGCAGGGGACCTTGCGGGCACTGCAGGATTTCAGTCCTTCACGGCGTAGTGTGTTACCAATTGTTTTCTTGGTGACTATGGTCCCAGCTGGCTTGAGATCATTGACAAGATCCTCCCGTGTAGTTCTGGGCTGATTCCTCACCGTTCTCATGATCATTGCAACTCCACGAGGTGAGATCTTGCATAGAGCCCCAGGCCGAGGGAGATTGACAGTTCTTTTGTATTTCTTCCATTTGCGAATAACCGCACCAACTGTTGTCACCTTCTCACCAAGCTGCTTGGCGATGGTCTTGTAGCCCATTCCAGCCTTGTGTAGGTCTACAATCTTGTCCCTGACATCCTTGGAGAGCTCTTTGGTCTTGGCCATGGTGGAGAGTTTGGAATCTGATTGATTGATTGCTTCTGTGGACAGGTGTCTTTTATACAGGTAACAAGCTGAGATTAGGAGCACTCCCTTTAAGAGTGTGCTCCTAATCTCAACTCGTTACCTGTATAAAAGACACCTGGGAGCCAGAAATCTTTCTGATTGAGATGGGGTCAAATACTTATTTCCCTCATTAAATTGCAAATCAATTTATAACATTTTTGAAATGCATTTTTCTGGATTTTGTTGTTGTTATTCTGTCTCTCATTGTTCAAATAAACCTACCATTAAAATTATAGACTGATCATTTCATTGTCAGTGGGCAAACGTACAAAATCAGCAGGGGATCAAATACTTTTTTCCCTCACTATATATATATATATATATATATATATATATATATATATATTTATATATCAAAATGGTCTAAGAACATTGGCAGGGTAATTCACGCAGACCCAATATGCAGTGATAATGTATTGGGGCCTATAGCCTACTGCACAAACCTCATTGCTACATAACTGTTTTTAATTGGGTAATGTTGCATAGGCTTACGTTTTTTAAGTCATGTATTTATTTTTTTATCTGAGTGGTAGATCTCAGCTTGCATTTTGACTCAAAGTGATCTTGACTAAGAAAAGGCTGCTTTAGTTCAATTTCAACAGCTTAAAATTCTTCTGAACTATTCTGTATTGAGTGACATCTTAGAATACAGCTATCCACTGCTATCCTCTATCAATTCCAGTAACATCGCTTTCTATGACAGTGATATCACAACAAAATTGGAAAGAACTTTCAAACATAAAACCTGGTTAACCTGTAAGACCACACGTCATTCCAAAACGATTCCATTTACTCTGTGTCCGTGTTGAGGTAGCGGCTTTTATTTCTTGTGGTGATTCCAGAGAAGAAGGTGGCAGGAGGTCCTGTTCCGTCAGTGCTTAGCAGAGGGGCCTGAGAAAAGATCATAACACAAGCTCAGTGGTTCAGTGAAAGAAGAGGACAGCATTGCAGTGTATCGAACACATGTTTTGAGACTGAACTCACCTGGAGTGTTGTTGGCTGTTCATACCCAGTATCTGTCTGCTCCCCTGGACGGTTTCTGAAAGGTTCCTCCTCCACATCACTGTGGTCCGGTGTGGGGGACTTGGAGAGTTTGACTGGATTGATAGTAGCCAGAAGAGCAGGCATGGTGAAACAGGACAGGAAGCGAGCCTTCAGGAGCAGATAGCCTGGGTTATGGCTGAAGCGCTCTGCTACAAATCTCCGCACTGCAGCTACCTGCTGCTGCTCTTCCTGGTTCTCTTTCTCCTCTGGGGGCAGGACCAGCATTGCATTAATTGCCAAAGTCGTTTTACATTTCAGGAGGCCCGACAGGGTATTAAGGCTACTGACAAAGGGGGGTAGGTAGGGCAGAGTGACATCCAAATCCGGAAGCGCAACTCCTCGCTTGCCGCTCAACCACTCTCTCACTTGTGCCGGGTCCTCCATGAACATCAGGTTGGGATCAAACTGCATTAGCTCCGGATTGCGGGGTGGAGAGACACGTTTCGGGGGGTTAAGCTGCACGATTCGGAGGGCTCCCCTCTGTGGGAATGAGGCTGGAAGGGAGCTTGGAGGGACGTTGAGGACTAAAGCCTGCGGAGGTCCAGTCTGTGGTCTAATGGGAGCCGAGATGACAGTGTTCATGCGAACAGAGAGAACAGGTGAAACTGCATTGAGCTGAGGACCAGCGGTTGCCACAGTCTGCATGACTGGGTTAGTTATTCTCACGCTGTTCACTGGGTTGGTCAGTCTTGGAGCAGTGTTGCTTGTGAAGGTAGTGGAGGTGGAGAGAGAGGTTAACACAGATGGGGAGGCAGTTCCCTGTCCTATGGATGAGGCAGGAGATACCATGAGGGCAGATGGGTCTTCAGGGGTAGAGGGACATGGGCAGACATAGGTCATATTGGGAGAGGCCTGTGCTGCAGCAGCATTTAGTGTTAGAGGTACTTGCTGGTTGATAATAATAGATGGACAAGCAGGTGCAAAAGCATTTGCTGGTAAATTCCGAGGTGTCATCTGGATGCCAATGCCACTGATTGGCACAAGTCCAATGGGCGTCAGGACCCAGGCAGTTTGTGGAGGGGACAGAACCACGTTAGAAGGTTGGACAACTATGCTCTCTTTGGGAGGACTTCGCGTACGGGCTTTCTTGCGTTTGGGCGACTCTTCCACTGACTTTTTAGCAATTGCAGCATCCTTGGCCTCCTTGAGGGCCTGTGCTTTCTCAGTAGGTTTGCGAATGCGTTTTTTTCCTGAATGATTCTCATTTGCCTCCTCGTTCACCCTGTCTATTGTAGTTGAGGATTGGATGGGAGCAGGGAGTATAGGTCGGCTGGGGGTAGAGGGTACAGGTTGACCAGGTGTGGAGGGTATAGGTCGGCTGGGGGTAGAGGGTACAGGTTGACCAGGTGTGGAGGGTATAGGTCGGCTGGGGATAGAGGGTACAGGTTGACCAGGTGTGGAGGGTATGGGTAGGATGGGGGTAGAGGGTACAGGTTGACCAGGTGTGGAGGGTATAGGTCGGCTGGGGGTAGAGGGTACAGGTTGACCAGGTGTGGAGGGTATGGGTAGGATGGGGGTAGAGGGTACAGGTTGACCAGGTGTGGAGGGTATGGGTAGGATGGGGGTAGAGGGTACAGGTTGACCAGGTGTGGAGGGTATAGGTCGGCTGGGGGTAGAGGGTACAGGTTGACCAGGTGTGGAGGGTATAGGTCGGCTGGGGGTAGAGGGTACAGGTTGACCAGGTGTGGAGGGTATAGGTCGGCTGGGGATAGAGGGTACAGGTTGACCAGGTGTGAAGGGTATAGGTCGGCTGGGGATAGAGGGTACAGGTTGACCAGGTGTGGAGGGTATAGGTCGGCTGGGGATAGAGGGTACAGGTTGACCAGGTGTGGAGGGTATAGGTCGGCTGGGGATAGAGGGTACAGGTTGACCAGGTGTGGAGGGTATGGGTAGGATGGGGGTAGAGGGTCCAAGTTGGGTAAGTGTGGAAGGCATGAGTTGTTGTCTGGAAGTTGGAGTGGAGGGGACCGCAGGATGTGGGATGGACTGTACTACAGGCTGTGTAATGACAAAGGTCTGAGGAATCATCATCACAAGTTGACTGTTCTGCTGCTGACTGTTCTGTTGCTCGTTTCCCTTCTGGTTCAGCATACTGGCCACTGTTCTGGGACCATGGCGTAGCTTTGGTTTTTTCAATGAAGCTAGAAAAAGTCAATAAAAACAGGGGCATTTACATTAAACTCGCATTATAAATGTAATATCGATTAATAGATTTATTAAAAAATATACTTTGCAGTTGACCATCACTGATCTGAGTACTGAGGCTCTTAGCTAATGTATAAGTGATTTTGGGTGGTAAAAATACCCTGAAAGTAACCAGGAAGTGACTGCCCCTCAGCATAGTAAACGATACAGAAGTAAAGCAGAAGTGGCCGTCACTTTCACAGGGTATGACATATTCAAGGCCATATACAAATATAATGTTACCCTGATTCGCTTCCCAAGATTTGTTTCCCATGAGTACAGCCTGAAACAGATAAATTGACATCACAATTGTCACAATAAGCCCTGTTCAAATTGATTATAAGTAGAAAAATGTAAAACCGTATAAAGGTTGTAAAGTATGATAACTTTTTGTTTATAGTGTGGTAAATTATACTCACTTGTTTGTTACGCATTTTAATTATCTGCTTACAGCCTT
Source organism: Coregonus lavaretus (assembly GCF_964263955.1). Taxonomy (NCBI): domain Eukaryota; kingdom Metazoa; phylum Chordata; class Actinopteri; order Salmoniformes; family Salmonidae; genus Coregonus; species Coregonus lavaretus. The sequence continues at coordinate 9,904,790 of NC_140004.1, forward strand.
CTGCATCTACACGGAGGACCTGTTTCAGATCACAACATTAGAAAATGAGCAATGCATAATACATTGGTCATACTATCAGGATCAGCTGACAATGGATTCAAAATATGGTATTATAATCAGTTAACCTTTTTCAGATAATCTGGGCTGATGTTATGATGCATTCATTGTGTACCATAATAGCTAGTCATGTGCTCTTGATATGCCAATAAAGAACATTTGTTGTAAAATGTGTTCAATCTTTCCTGTATGTTACTGGCCATAATATCTGCATAGGCCTACGTCAGGGGTCTCCAAACTGTTTTGGCCAGCGACCCCATTTTTATATAAAATAATAATAATGTAATCAGCGGCCAATGTTTACTTTTTAAATTTGGGCTATGACAGTCTTTTACAAATCAGTCTGACACTACTTTTGACAGAACAGTATTTCAATCTGAAGGAAGTATGGTTTGAAGTGACTGAAATGCATCAGAAAGATATTGGACTCTACAAGGTGTCAAAAGCGTTCCACAGGGATGCTGGCCCATGTTGACTACAATGCTTCCCACAGTTGTGTCAAGTTGGCTGGATGGCCTTTGGGCGGTGGACCATTCTTGATGCACACGGGAAACTGTTGAGGGTGAAAAACCCAGCAGCGTTGCAGTTCTTGATACAAACCGGTGCGCCTGGCACCTACTACCATACCCCGTTCAAAGGCACCTAAGTACTTTGTCTTGCCCATTCTCCCTCGGAATGGTACACATACACAATCCATGTCTCAATTGTCTCAAGACTTAAAAATCCTTCTTTAACCTGTCTCCTCCCCTGTATCTGCACTAATTGAAGTGGATTTAACAGGTGACATCTATAAGGGATCATAGCTTTCACCTGGATTCACCTGGTCAGTCTATGTCATGGATAGAGCAGGTGTCCTTAATGTTTTGTACACTCAGTGTATGTGTTCCTGAGAGTCTTATCTTTCAGTGATGGGCTCATAATATTTTGTAGCTTAAACGGTTCAAAAGATAGAGGCACATTTTTAGGAAGAAAACAGAACCCCCCCGTTTATTACAACCACATCAAGTGGCTACCGGAGGTTACTAAGGTACACCGGTTCTATGAACCAAGCACAATTTTATTTATTTATTTTTAGAGTTTCTCTCGCGACCCTATTTTCAAATCAGGCGATCGCGACCCCTAGTTTGGGAAACGCTGGCCTAGGAGCTTGCATCCTTAAGTAAAACCTGACTGGCATAATATGAAATGACATAATTGTGCTCATTCATAGAAAGTGTTGTATTTGTGGGTTCATTCCCTACCTGCAGAAAGAACAAGAACACTGGGGTATTGGTGAGTCCAATGCTCTCTGCTCTCTCTCGCACCATGTCCGCTACAAAAACAAGAGATCGTAGGATCAAGTCAAGTCATTGGTTCAGTCCTGAAACAACTCTTATGAAACGAACAAAATGCAAATAGTCATTTTCTACAAGTGAGAGAGAAGTTGTGACTTATTGCCTTGACATCTCATAAAGTACCTTCACGGCGCTTGTTTGAAAAGAGTGGTGGCGGTATAAGCACATTGCCCACCCAGGGAGTGACTGCCAACTGAAGGGAATAGTTGAGAGTGGTGCAGGTTTCACTTTTGGCAGAGGAGTCCTTTTGCCTTGAGGAATTGTGGGGCGTCCCCTGGTCACCGCTCATAGACCCACTGTTTTTCTGCAGAGACAAATACATGGGCTAGAAAACAGAAGACATGCATCACAGGCTTTACAAGGAGAAGACCTCTGTATAAACAAAGCTTCATCTGTGTCATAGATTGATCTAGGTGGGCCATGCAACTAAAGCGTTGAGCACACAACTATGACGACAACATATTTTTTCACTCCCTTCTAACCTTGATTCAACAGTTTATAATCTACGTATTTGTATGAAATGGTCAGATGTATTGATGTATTCTAATAATAATCAACATATTTTATTAACATTTATACGGACAAATGAATAAAAATGTTCCCACTGGAAACATCTTTGTTTGGGACAAAAAGCAATTAAAACACTTGCTTCACCACAAAGAGAGGCTCAATGAAAATATAGATCTTTTTTTGGGAGCGTCACCTGGCGACTTACGTGTTTTGTGGCATTGGTTTTCTTCCAAGCGATTATGTTTCTCACCTCTCCGTAGCACACCTTGAGCATGGCCAGGTCACTGTTATAATCCTTTAGAAGGAACACATACAGAGAATGTCACATGCTACTTTACGTCACAAAGCAGGATCAATGGCTTAGCTTGCTAACTTTCCTACATATTCTAAAATAATAATCATATTTCAGAGTTTATAAACAGAGACACTCACTTTAAATGAGCATGGTGTAATTGACTCCACACTCCAAACAGCTGATTCATGTTTCAATGTTTATTCATGTTAACTGCCTAGCTTAATGATCCTGTTTTGTAATACTCTGATGAAGTCAATATTTATGGTTGCTGTTGCAGAGCCACAGCAGAGACAGTGGGAACAAAATGACAATAGGGACAGGTGTTGAAAATGTGCATAAGTTCTAACGTTACACATAATGGTGCAACACCTCACATGATTGTTTATAAATAAATAAATGCCGGTACCTTCTTTGCTAGGATTGGGGGGTTTTGTCCAATGACAGTGGCAGCAGGCTTGCCAAAGCGGTCCAGGATGGTGGAGCGTACCACTGTGAACTTGCGTGCTGCGGCCTGGCTGTCCGTCGCTGCCTGCTCTTGCATTGTATTCTTGCTGGGCCGTTCAACCATCATGCTCCTCACCTTCCCCAGCCCTTCAAACTCCTTCTCTGGCATGGGGATCCATTGCTCTATGTCTGGTTGGGTGTAGTCTTCGATAATGTCACTTTCCTGATCAGACAGATCAAAGAACTTCTGCTGTTTCTTCTCGTCGTCACTGTCCATAAACTCCATCTCAACGTTCTCCTCCTCATCGGAGCTCGAGTGCACATCATCGTCTAGCCTCATCAGCCTACTCTTGATGCTCCTCACAGCCGCTGTCTTTCTCCTTCTCTGCAATGCTCTTTTCCTTTTGTCCCTCTGAGGTCTGGGCTGTTTACAAAAACAAGACTTAACTGTGTCCAGTGTCACAGATTGAGTTAAGGGGGACATAAAGGCTACATAGTCAACACTCACCTTGTACCCTGTCATTCGCCTCCACTGTTGAAGGACCTGGCAGTCAATTCTGTTGGGGATCTCGGCAGCTATCTTAGACCATTTACCTATAAAAAGGGACAAAATTAACTGTAAGACGATTATTATCAAGAAAGATGATGGATTGTTTTGAAATAGTCAGCTTTCTATAACAGTTCCTACGTCCATATTTCTCCACCAATCGTCTGAGCTGTGCCTTTTCCTTCTCGTCAAAGGGCCCCTTCTTCACGTTCCCAATCAGGACGTCCACATACCTACAGAATAAAACAAAGTTTGTCAGTGACAGTATGTTCTAACACTTTTTAAAGTTTGAGTTAACTAAAATGGGGTGGCAATCAGGGAAATGGTCAGTGAATGTTGTGAGAGTTTGGTCAATATATTGGCATTATCGATCAGTCCATGTTAGTCCTCACCTGTCCCTACACTGGCCATCATTTCTGCCAGGCACATCCTGACGGATTTTCCACCAGTTCCCCACCCCGTATTTAGCCACTGCTCTCAGTAGCATCTGCAACAACAACCAACTTATATTATCAAATAACTATACATATCGGGACTTCTCAAAATGTCCTTGTAACCACATCAATTTCACAACAAAAATGCCCCAAACCCTCCTGACCATACCTCATCTTCTTCTTTAGACCAATAGCCTTTTTTGAGGGTGGGGTCCAGAACCTGAGTCCACCGATACATCAGCTGGCATGAATCCCGGCCCTCCATGAAATAGGAGACTGGAGTAAAACAGAAATCACGGAGAAAGCAAGTGAAATTTCCAGAACCCAACACACAATGCACTACCGCGACAAGCTACAGTATCTTGTATTGAACAAGCACTTTGTCTAGAGAAAATAATTAGTAGAGTAGAGCAGGGGACAGTAGTATCCCGAGAGCTTTACGCCTCACTGGAGCCTTACAATGAAGGGGACATAAGCTGGGGCCAACAATAAGAACAACAGTCATCGATGTGCACAAACAATAACATATTTAATGCATAAAACCCAGGGTGAACACTGGGTGGTGGGGACTTACTCTGGGTGTAAGGGATGTAGTTCCCGATACGCATCTTCTCAACCAGCTCTCTGAGGATCTCGTCCTCCACGCCGCCCCACTTCCTCCTCCTGAAGTCGGTGCAGATGTAGCGCTGGTACGTCTGGAGACACATGAAGGCTGTCCTGTTGGTCTGTGTGTGACAGACAGGGGGGGAATGGATAATACTGAATAGTTTACACATTCAAAGAAATGGGTTGTGTTAGACGTTCAGGGAATTACACTTGATCTACCTACTACCGAGAAACTTAACAGTTCAGTATCAGGCACTTGTCTCTAAACAAAGCCCAATCAATCAAACTGTGCAAATCAGGACTGGAACTAGCACCTCTGGATCCCACTGATAGGAAGGGGTAATGACCATGAGTCATGATTGGCCAATCCTATCTGTCTGCTCTTACCCCAAGTTTATCAGCAATCTGATCCCAGTTGTGGTGTCCATATTTTACAGCGACTTTCTTGAGCATCTCAATTTCGTCTTCCTTCCAACTGGCTTTGTTAATGGAGGGATGCAGGTAGTTCTGCCAAAAGCTTTTTATGTCCTCAGCTTCACGGATGCCTTCAAACTGGATAGGAATAAGATTTTAGCATCAACACTTAAGCCTTTTTAACAATAGGAAAACAAACATATGAATGGGGGAGATGACAGAAGTTACTCAACCCACATCAATATTGGAAATCTTTTGCCAGTCATGGTCATCATAGCGGCCAGCCAGCAGCTCATCCTCCTTCAGTGCACTGAAAGGTAAAGCAGATCCGGCAACAGTTAAACAGCAATGGTTTGACTCAGGAATAAACATTACAATACATATTGATTAAACAATTCAAATCCATCTAATCTCTTCATGTAAAGTGAGAACAAACACAAAACAGACCTGTCTGACAAGATAACCTGACTCATCTTGGAATTAATAGGCTAGGTCATTATTACCCATTAAAGAGTTATGATGGGACTCACCTGATGGCCTCAATGTCCTTTTCAATTTCAGTGATTTGTTTCCGCAGGATTTGCTTTTCCACGTTTTCAGCTTTGACCATTTTCTGTGTAAGGTATTCTACCCTATGAGACAAAAAACGTGTTATTCATGAAGGCCATTGGGTTAATAATAATAATCTATTCAACTTCTATAGCGCTTTTCTTCACAGAAATAATCTCAAAGCGCTTGAAAAAGCAAAACAAACAAGAATAAAACAAAACAGCTATGACAGTCGGTCTGCACTACTATTTTCAGACAGAGTAGAACATTTTCATTTGTTAAAGCCTCCAACAGATGGGCAGACAACAATCCTCATTAAAATGTTAACCTACATTTCGTACACCCTGTGTAAAAATCTGAAGTTTTGCTACATTTTGAAAAGCACAGGAGCGAATAACACATTACCATTTCAAAATCCATCTATAGAAAGTCTACACCCTCTTGAACTTTTTTCAAATGTTGTTACTTTACAAAGTGGGTTTGAAATAGACTTAATTATAATTTTTCCTCAACGATCTACATAAAATCCTCTGTAACGTCAAAGTGGAAGAAAAATTCTACCATTTTTTAAAGATTCATGAAAACTAAAACACTAATATAGCGTGAATAGATAGGTATTCACCCGAGTCAATACATGTTAGTAACACCTCTGGCAGGTGTGCAAAGCACATACATAAGGTTATAAATGATTCTTTTCAAAATTCTTCAAGCTCTGTCAAGTGCTGGGGATCATGACAAGACAGCAATTTTCAAGTCTTGCCATAGATTTTCAAGCAGATTTATGTAAAAACTGTAACTAGGCCACTCAGGAACATTCACTGTCTTCTTGGTAAGCAACTCCAGTGTAGATTTGGATTTGTGTTGTAGTTTATCGTCCTGCTGAAAGGTGAATTCCTCTCCCAGTGTCTGGGGTAAAGCAGACTGAAGCAGGTTTTCCTTTAAGATTTTGCCTGTGCTTAGCTCCATCCTGTTTCTTTTCATCCTGAATAACTCCCCAGTCTTTGCTGATGTCAAGCATACCCACACCATGATGCAGCCACCACCATGCCCCAAACATAAGGCTTTGCATTTAGGCCAAAAAGTGTGCTTCTATGACGTTTTTTTTTTCCAGTATTACTTTAGTGCCTTGTTGCATACGTATTCATGTTTAGGAATATTTTTTATTCTGTATATTTTTCTTCTTGTCATTTAGGTCATTATTGTGGAGTCACTACAATGTTGTTGATCCATCCTCAATTCTCCAATCACAGCCCCTGTAGCTCAGTTGGTAGAGCATGGCGCTTGCAACGCCAGGGTTGTGGGTTCGTTTCCCACGGGGGGCCAGTATGTAAAATGTATGCACTCACTAACTGTAAGTCGCTCTGGATAAGAGCGTCTGCTAAATTACTCAAATGTAATTGAACTCTGTAGCCTTTTTAAAATCACCAATGGCCTCATGGTAACATCCCTAAGCAGGTTCCTTCCTGTCCTGCAGCTCAGTTCAGAAGGACGACTGAATCTTTGGTGGTTTAATACATAATCCACAGCATAACTATTAACTTCACCATGCTTAAAGAGATATTCAATGTCTGATTAGTTATTGTAACCCATCTACCAAATCACTGCCCTTCTTTATGAGGCTTTCGAAAATCTCCCTGGTCTTTGTAGTTTAATCAGTGATTGAAATTCAATACTTGACTTTGGAACCTTACAGATGTTGTATTTATGGGGGAAAGAGGAAGGGGTAGTTATTCAAAAATCATGTCAACCCCTATTATTTCACACAGAGTGAGTCCATATAACTTATGTGATTTGTTAAGCCAAATTTTACTTCTGAACTAATTTAGTCTTGCCTAAACAAAGTGGGCGAATACTTATACAACAACTATATTTTAGTTATTTAATTTATATTGATTTGTAAAACAAAATATGAAAAAAAAATTCACTGACACTATGGAGTATTTTGTGTATATCAATGACAAAAAAATCCCAATTACATCTATTTCAATCCCACTTCAAAACGCAACAAAATGTGAAAAAGGTTCAAACGTTGCAGTTGAAATGTTGTGTTATAGATTCTTCTTCCATAGGCTCAAGGGGGTGTAGACTTTCTATAGGCACTGTACATGATGAATACATTTTTTTATATAAAATACTCTGCAAAGATACTCTTCAGGGGAAAACAATAACCCTTTACTCTTTACTTACTTGGACAGCTTGGGCTGTATCATGCGTTTCCTGCTGTCTTTGATGACAGCATTTATCAGCAGAGTCTTCTGCCACCCTTCCCCTGAAAATACAAAATCCCCAATTTAAAAGTAATCAAGACACCACGTCACATTCCCATAGTGGTGATGTCACATAACAAGGATGCAAGAAGCACTAAGGTCTAACGATTATTATTTTTAGACTCACATCTTTTCATCTTGATGTTGTCAGTAGGTCTGATCCTTTTACTCATCTTCTCCCTGGCTTCTGGATTAGCAGGTGGGCCCTGTGGGAATCGGAGAGGTAATGTTAAAACATGGAGATATACCTTCGACCAAAGCTATAACCCGCTGACCCTGCTCATATTGTACTGAATCTGCAGACTCATACCTACCAGACATGTGACTTTATCTCTGAAATAGGGCTTCAGAAAGCTCCCCAAGAAAAGCTTCAGTGTGGGTTGTCCAGATGTGGTAGCCTGGGGAGTTCCTGTGCCAGACAGCTGAGTCATAATCTCTTTCTGTAGGGAAAGACAGACATTATTACATCGCATGGACATTGCACAGCTTCTTTTAACAGATTCACAGATTCCGTACTGCACCTTTAAGAAAAGCAGTATGCTTTTAGTTGTTGGCCTCTTACTTGTTGCTGTTGATTGTCTGATAATAGTCGCTCCAGCTCCTCTAATTTCTCTTTCAACACTTCCTGATAAACCAGGTTCATTTGCAGACATGTATCTGCGTTCTGGGGTAGGTCCAGCTCCTCAGCACTGTCCTCTTTGCTCTACCAGATGTGGGAGAAAGGAGAGGGCAGGCATTTTACAGACACTTTATATACTGCATTATTTACATCATGTGACAAACTGAAAACTGGAGTGTTAGAATAGTGAAAATGATCATCAATACGAACCGATTCTGTTTCACTTCCTTGGCCATCCTCATCTGTTTCAACACATTATAAAAGAGGTCACACATGGTAGAAATGTATACTAGCAGGAAAACGTATCCATGAAACAATGCATAACATGTTTAAAGAACACAAGGCAAGGGCTACCTGACAGAATCTCAGCATTAGATGCACCTGGGCCAAGAGTGCGCTCCAACTCTTCAATCTCTCTCTGTATTCGCTCCCGCTCTGCCTCCAGGTTCCCCGGAGGACCCTAGAAGAGCAGGTTAACATTATTTCTCAATTCACCTGAGAAAAATCATGGTAACACGGTACTATTGGTGATGACCTCCCGAGTGGCGCCGTGGTCTAAGGCTGTGCCACTAGAGATCCTGGTTCGAATCCAGGCTCTGTCGTAGCCGGCCGCGACCGGGAGACCCATGGGGCGGCGCACAATTGGCCCAGCGTCGTCCAGAGTAGGGGAGGGAATGGCCGGCAGGGATGTAGCTCAGTTGGTAGAGCATGGCGTTTGCAACGCCAGGGTTGTGGGTTCGTTTCCCACGGGGGGTATAAAAAAATAATGTATGCACTCACTAACTGTAAGTCGCTCTGGATAAGAGCGTCTGCTAAATGACTAAAATGTAAATGTAAACATAAATGTCAATGAGTCTTACCAAATCTTCTGGTTGAGATGCATTGTCGTCTGATCCATCATCTGCCAACAGTTTTTAAAAAAACGAATTACATTTAGAAAGCCGTTAGCCAAGCAAACACAGCCAAGGAGTTGTGGAGACTAAATTGCATTCTATGATTAGACCTTGCCTGGCTACCCATCTACATTGCTCCTGCAACTGACGTGTAGCGATCGATAGAGCAGCGGAATTAAATTTGGGGTGAGTCATTAGGCAAGATTAGACATGGGCCCATTTTTTCTAAAGTTATCCATCTGGATTTCACCTATCGATAGGATTAAATGCATAGAAATATAATTAATAGAATGGAAGTTCCCATTCAAGTCAATGGTTCGTTATTTCTATGCATTTAATACTATCCATAGGCGAAATCTAGATAGATAACTTCTGCAAAACTTGGGGTCAGGGTCTCTCTCTGCAAACCCACTGCAACAATGATGCAGAAGCAACACCCCCCATCTAATCCCAAGGATACCACCCAGAGTCCACGGGCCATCACGCTGGCAAAAAGACTAATACAGTGGCGTGTATTCATGGATGCCAACGGAAGCCAGGCTTCCCCAAAACATTTACCCAAAAAATTAAATTAAAAAAAACATACTATAATTTTCTGTGTTTCATAATTTTCCTTAAATTCACAAGAGGCTGAATGTATGTCACTGGCCAATGATTATAAAGGCGATTCTGAACCAACCATTAATTCATACATTGTTGTGCCCCTGGCCTTAAGAGGATGGCAGTTCAATATGTAGCTAGATGTAGAAGGCTGTTAACTAGCTAACGTTGCCCATGAACGGAAGTTAGGATAGCGAGCAAGCATTTTAGCCAGGTAGCCTAGGACAACAAAAAAATAAAAGCATGTACTGTGTGACAGAGTGATTGACAGTTTCGTTAACTTGAAAGAGAAGAGGATGTCACGCACAGAAATCAGAACCATGGACACCCTCATCATATTTAGCTTACGTTGATTGGACTAAATAGTTTTTGGTATCTTTTAGTTGTCACTGTATTAGACTAAGCAGAGGTGATTTTATGACGTTGAAATGTTGAAGTTGAAATGGTGCTGGAATAGTGGAGGAAGCTCCTGTTTTCTTTGCGATTTGCGGTAAGGTAACGTTAACTGGTTATAAATCAATAGTTGTTTAGTGGTCCGAAAATGTCAGACCACTTACTGTACATGCAATATGCTTTGTGGACTTTACTGGACATAGGTTGCTATCTGGTTTTCTGCCACTGTCTTCTTATTGTCTCAGCCTACTATATATATATATATATATATATAATATCATGGTCGCAAGGCATATGAATTAACAGGTTATTGTCGTAGTAAATATATAATGTTATAGCTTGGTCTGACTAAAATCTTGTGCATGACCCATCTTGTGTTGGGCCTTTGTATTTAATACAATGCACAAAGACTTCTATCTTGTCGGCCTTATCAGCAGGTGGCTATGGACAACACCCACGCCATAGGTCTCTCAGTTCTCCCAACTCACGAGTTCTTGCTCTGAGGACATACACACACACACCCCCACACACACACACACATACACACACACACACATCATCATTGTTAAACATACACACACATACACACACACACACACACACACACACACACGTACACACACACACACACACATACACACACGCACACACACACACACACACACATCATCATTGTTAAGCACACACACACACAAAAACCCCCTTCTCTTAGGCTGAACATCTGAAGACAGAGAACCCGACTCAGAGCCAATGCAATGGAGGTGACCTCGACCAACTCATCAGGACCAATCAGAAGATCAGAACTACTAGAATCAACCTACTTTATTTTATTGTATAAAATGTCAGCACACAATGTTTAGGGGCTCGCTCTCAGATATCTCCCTACGAGATTGACGAACGGGTCCGTGCACGCTATTTTCAGATATCTTTACCTCTGAATAAACTGCCTTATATTATACAATTATCCACCTTGTCCGAAAGTCTCTACTTGGTCTCCGTTCTCCAGTAAACTTGTGATCATCAACAAAATAGAGCAAAAAACGCAATTATCACAACACATAGGTTGTAATATGGCTCCCCCAGTGATTTTACCCACGCACCGCTACTGCTTTAATATACTTCAGATACCCACCAGATGAACAACTGTCTGAAGATAGTTCAATTGAGTTGCTTTCGGGACCAAGGGTGCGCTCGAGCGCCAGAATTTGGCGTTCGAGTTTCTCCCTCTGTGCAAGATGGTCATCCGAGGACATAATGGAGGAGACACCTTTTAAAAACAATGTAAAATGAATGATTACAAAACCAGGGACCAATTTATTTAGCACAATAGCCATTGAAAATACAGGAAGTTACAGTAGCTAGCTGACAACATTGGCAGGAAGCAGGGGGAGCATGCTGGAATCCAACCCCATGCGCGAGCAGCAACATAACATTTGCTGGTAACTAACGTAGTTAGTAACTAGCAAACAACACCTGAACTAACCTTGACATGCAAACACAACATCCCTCAACTTCAGCATCCGTCAAAAAGTATGTTCTAATTTAGCTAACTTGCCATGTAGTCTTGACCAGGAGCATCTGAAGCTTGCTAACGCTACTTACCAAGACTGTCATCCAAGTTAACAGATGTGTCTCCTTATGTTATACATAAAATATGATGTGGCAACAAATATATTAAGCTAGCTAAATCCCAATTAAATTGGCTGGCATGCTATTTCACTTGACATCTCTACGCGCTACAAACGACAGGGCTGGAATAACATATTTCCCAGAATGCAATTGAAGGAATCAACGTTTGTTGTTTTTAAAATTATATTATTGTTTATCATGTATAAACAATTTAGACACATATTCAACAAATATTCCTACTCAAATACTATTTCCTTGATTTAAACAATCAAATGTAACGTTGTAATCTTTAAATGCATGAATACCCACAATGCAACACGAGTGCCACTGTAAACGTCACAGCCTTGCACAGAGTCTCTACGCCCTAACAATGGGAGTCGTTGTCCACAAAGCGGCACGGTGGGCTGTCTAGCTCCCGCCTATCCTCTCTTTGGATTGGTTAATACATCTCATTATTGTAATAATATTTGAATATTCTATGAGGGTTATTGACGTCAATAGCCATCTCGAGACAACTCCGATATAAAGTGTTTTTTTCTCAGTTGCCGTGATGTCACGTGCCCTACTTATGTCAGTACACTCATAACAACGTAAGCATTACGAAACTTCTATTCGAGCAAATAAACCTCACGTAGCAAATAAGCCATTCATTTGTGTGTTGACCAATTCGACGCTCTTGTTGGCCTCCTTACAAAAACTAATTGCTTGAAACAACGAAAAAACGCCACCTGCTGGAGGAAGATAGATTTTCCTCCGAGCTGGGCCTCTCTTCCTCTTCCTCTCTGTTGAAACACAAGCTTATCAAAGCCACCACACAATTGTGGCAAACTCAAATCAAATTGTATTTGTCACATGCGCCGAATACAACAGGTGTAGACCTTACAGTGAAAGGCTTACTTACAAGCCCTTAACCAACAATGCAGTTTTAAGAAAAATAAGTATTAAGTAAAAAAAGAAAAAAAAGAGCAACAGTAAAATTACAGTAGTGAGGCTATATACAGGGGCTACCGGTACAGAGTCAATGTGCGGGGGCACAGGTTACAGTACCAGACAAAAGGGTTTTTCATAATTTTTACTATTTTCTACATTGTAGAATAATAGTGAAGACATCAAAACTATATGAAATAACACATATGGAATCATGTAGTAACCAAAAAAGTGTTAAACAAATCAAAATATATTTTATGTTTGAGATTCTTCAAATAGCCACCCTTTGACTTGATGACAGCTTTGCACACTCTTGGCATTCTCTCAACCAGCAGGAAGCTTGGCTCCAGTGATGTACACTACCCTCTGTAGTGCCTTGCGGTCGGATGCCGAGCAGTTGAAATACCAGGCAGTGATGCAACCAGTCAGGATGCTCTCGATGGTGCAGCTGTAGACCATTTTGAGGATCTGAGGACCCATGCCAAATCTTTTCAGTCTCCTGAGGGGGAAAAAGCTTTGTTGTGCCCTCTTCACGACTGTCTTGGTGTGTTTGGACTATGTTAGTTTGTTGGTGATGTCGACACCAAGGAACTTGAAGCTCTCAACCTGCTCCACTACAGCCCCGTCGATGAGAATGGGGGCATGCTCAGTCCTCTTCTTTTTCCTGTAGTCCACAATCATCTCCTTTGTCTTGATCACGTTGAGGGAGAGGTTGTTATCCTGGCTCCACACGGCCAGGTCTCTGACCTCCTCCCTATAGGCTGTCTCATCGTTTTCGGTGATCAGGCCTACCACTGTTGTGTCATTGGCAAACTTAATGATGGTGTTGGAGTCGTGCCTGGCCATGCAGTCATGGGTGAACAGGGAGTACAGGAGGGGACTGAACACTCACCTCTGAGGGGCCCCCGTGTTGAGGATCAGCGTGGCAGATATGTTGTTACCTACCCTTACCACCTGGGGGCGGCCCATCAGGAAGTCCAGGATCCAGTTGCAGAGGGAGGTGTTTAATTCCAGGGTCCTTAGCATAGTGATGAGCTTTGAGGGCACTATGGTGTTGAATGCTGAGGTGTAGTCAATGAATAGCATTCTCACATAGGTGTTCCTTTTGTCCAGGTGGGAAAGGGCAGTGTGGAGTGCAATAGAGATTGCATCATCTGTGGATCTGTTGGGGCGGTATGCAAATTGGAGTGGGTCTAGGGTTTCTGGGATAATGGTGTTGATGTGAGCCATGACCAGCCTTTCAGTGCTATGGGTCGGTAGTCATTTAGGCAAGTTACTTTAGTGTTCTTGGGCACAGGGACTATGGTGGTCTGCTTTAAACATGTTGGTTTTACAGACTCAGTCAGGGACAGGTTGAAAATGTCAGTGAAGACACTTGCCAGTTGGTTAGCGCATGATCGGAGTAGAGGTCTTGGTAATATGTCTTTCTGAATGTTGACTTGTTTAAAGGTCTTACTCACATCGGCTAGGGAGCGCATGATCACACAGTCATCCGGAACATGCTTCAGTGTTGCTTGCCTCGAAGCCAGCATAAAAGTAATTTAGCTCCTCAGGTAGGCTCTTGTCACTGGGAAGCTTGCGGCTGTGCTGGAGCAGTTCAACCTGAGAGAGAAACTGGTGGGGATCTTGAAGAGAGAATGGTGCAGAATTTTTCTGGGGGGAGGGTGGTCCAAAATAGGGGAGGGTTGTCAAACTGTTCTTATTGATTTGGGGAGGATTGCGTGTTTTTTTTATTGGGCACAGGGGAGGGTAGTGCGTATCCTACCCTCTACCCACCATTCATAGTGACAATAGTGGTAGGTGGCTCGTTTGTCCAGATCTGCAATAGGCTAACTAACAATCATACCACGTATAAAAACATTCAAAGCGGCATACATTTTTTATATGAATCGACTATAACAAATAGGAATAGCTGATAGGCAGCCAAGACGCCAGGTGCATTATTGAATATTAAAGAACAGTGAAGACATGAGACACACTGCTAAAAAATCTCCCCTGTTGATCTTCTTTAGGGACAATATAATTATCCTACCTAGACTAGCCTACAACACCACAATGCAATGAATAATTTCATAATTGTCTTCAAGTAAGTACAACATTCTAGCCTACTCTAGGCTGCAGTGAAAATTTCATTTGAATAACTGCGCAAAAGCCCTGTGATTCTACTCTCGACAGTTTATAAGGTCTAGAAAGGCAAAGTAGCAGGCCAGTCTGTCTGTATTTTTACTTCTGATACGCTGTCTGTTGCAGATTATCATTATCAAGTCGTCCTATAGTAATGTTGCCACATATGCACCCGGCAGGACCAGTTATTCAGGAAGCTTAACACACACTCTGCCTCCTCTCCAATAGAGCGGCTATTCCTTGCGCTCCTAGAACCTAACGGTTCAATATAGGCGAAATATTTATCATTACACTTTTTATATGTATTACCTTTCATATGTGTCATAAACACAACCAGTCACAATGTTTTAATCTGATTAGGCTACTTCAAAAGTATCACGTAGGCATGCGCACGTTCATCCAAAATATAATTCCAGCATCCTCAAAATGGCTTCACATTAACCAGGTTTCCATCCAACCTTTTTATGCGAGAAAAGTAGCCTACATGTCTGATTTAAACAAAAATCACCACAGTTTATTAGGCTACAGATGAAATAAATTATGATGAACTTCAGAGTGGTGAAAGTGCACAGTGATGAGGTTGATGCTCCTTTCAATAAATATCGATGGTCTTATTCCGGTGACATGATGATCGATCCCTGGCTGCCATTTGACAAATAAAAATAATCATTTTTAGTGACTAAACCATCAGTATGCCTACAGTTGAAAATGGGTTGGAAACCCATTTAACTAGTGTTTTTTAATCGTTACATGGGAATTTAACCTCAAATTGTATTTTATGTGCACTACGTATTTACGTACATACTTTTATCTGCAACAAGTCAATTTGATGTAAACACAACTCTGATGGGAAAATGCACCAGGGTTTCCCTTAGCTGGTAATTGCCGGCATTTGACATAAGCCGATAAATAAAATTGTAGCAGGCCAAATTGTCCAGGAGAGGCTGTCTATCATAGCCTACACCCCAAATTCGCGCTTCATCAACATTCTCTCACGCCTTACACGCACCTGCTACTGAGGAGAGAGAGCCCAACAGAAGAGCCTTGGCCCAGGCTACTGTTGATTGCAAAGATGGAGGCCTTTTTCATTTAAGTAAAACAAAAGTTAGAGGAAAAAGAGTATGCCTATAGTGAAAAGCCTTTAATATAAGTTTTTATATTGTAGTGGACTAAAATGAGAAGAGTGCAGGCTACTGTGCAACTCCCTATTCAGGTAAGATGCAATTTTGGAACTTAGATGTATTTATAATAATTTGTTTGATCATTATTATTATTGCATATCATTGTTATTAGTGTAAGCCTATTTATTCATCTAAACCAGTTCTTTAAATATGCAAAACCTGTTTTGTTTAATTCTGTTGAGACATTTTCATTGGCTAAATTAAATTAGAAATGTGCATATGGTTTTTATGCACATTTTTGAATATTTGCATGAAAATCTGTCGCCAATTGGATGGAAACCTATAGACACTCTAAAGACTCTGGCAAGTGCGCTAGTCCAGTGTCACTTTGATTATGCCTGCACATCATGGTTCACCAGCAGCCCCAAACATCTAAAGAATAAGCTACAGACTGGGGTTGAATATTTTCCCGGTATTTTACAAATGTTCCATCCCGAGAATAATCCCTTTTCTCCCAGGTAACCTTCCCGTCCCGTATTATGGTCTATCATCATAACTCTCTTTCACTGTGTGTGAATGTGTGTTTCAGTGAATCTTGGGTACCCAACCAAGCCGTGTATAAAATCGAGCAAACTTTTGTTAAGGTTTGGTGTGGCTATTATTAAGCTTAAGCTACTGCAAGCCTATGATATGAAGGCAGTGTGCACCTGCGCTCCAACTGACAGTTGACTCAGACAGCCATGCAATCTCCATAGACAAACATTGACAATAGAATGGCCTTACGGAAGAGCTCAGTGACTTTCAACGTGGCACCGTCATAGGATGCCACCTTTCCAACAAGTCAGTTCGTCAAATTTCTGCCCTACTAGAGCTACCCCGGTCAACTGTAAGTGCTGTAATTGTGAAGTGGAAATGTCTAGGAGCAACAACGGCTCAGCCGCAAAGTGGTAGGCCACACAAGCTCACAGAATGGGACAGCCAAGGGCTGAAGCGTGTAGCGCGTAAAAATAAAAATTGTCTGTCCTCGGTTGCAACACTCACTACCCAGTTCCAAACTGCCTCTGGAAGCAACATCAGCACAATAACTGTTCGTTGGGAGCTTCATGAAATGGGTTTCCATGGCCGAGCAGCCGCACACAAGCCTAAGATCACCATGCGCAATGCCAAGCGTCGGCTGGATTGGTGTAAAGCTCGCCGCCATTGGACTCTGGAGCAGTGAAATGCGTTCTGTGAAGTGATTAATCACGCTTCACCATCTGGCAGTCCGACTGACAAATCTGAGTTTGGCGGATACCAGGAAAACGCTACCTGCCCCAATGCATAGTGCCAACTGTAAAGTTTGGCGGAGGAGGAATAATGGTCTGGGGCTGTTTTTCATGGTTCTGGGTAGGCCCCTTAGTTCCAGTGAAGGGAAATCTAAACGCTACAGCATAAAATGACATTCTAGACAATTCTGTGCTTTCAACTTTGTGGCAACAGTTTGGGAGAAGGCCCTTTCCTGTTTCAGCATGACAATGCCCCCGTGCACAAAGTGAAGTCCATACAGAAATGGTTTGTCGTGATCGGTGTGGAAGAACTTGACTGGCCTGCACAGTACCCTGACCTCAACCCCATCGAACACCTTTGTGATGTATTGGAACGCCGTCTGCGAGCCAGGCCTAATCGCCCAACATCAGTGCCCAACCTCACTAATGCTCTTGTTGCTGAATGGAAGCAAGTCCCCGCATCAATGTTCCAACATCTAGTGGAAAACCTTCCCAGAAGAGTGGTGGCTGTTATAGACATAATAATGTGAAAACTGAAGTGGCACACCCTCAGTCCCATAGAGTAGGAGTGTATCTGGATCACTAGGCGGGTACTCTGTCCTTCTACAGTGTCTCGGACAAAATACCCTCCTCCACTCAGCCCCTCTATCCTGGGTTTTGGCTTCATTGCTTTAAGACCACTGCTGAGCTATGTGAGCTAGAGTAGAGGCCCCTGTCAGAGTAATGCTTTATGATGCCCTACTTTTCTGTTAATTGTTTATCAGAGATAAACATTTCCTTCTATGAATCTCAGAGAATTGACCATCACAGTTTGAGCTCTCTATGGTCTACATAGAATTTGAGTTTTTTTTCTCAAAATCTAAGGATGTGGTTCAGTAGCACCATGCTCAGTAGCTGACTTTTCATTGACAATATGTTTCATGGACAGTGCCTTATTATTATTCCTGGCGGCAGGTGGGGAAAAAACGTACTTAGGGCCCCAAAAGGCTAGCCAATACATAAGCCATGGCAAAATGTGTTGTATAGCAGGAAATTAGCTTTAAAACAGCAACATTGTCCCTCGGCCCCATGGCAAAATGTGTAGATTAGCAGGAAGTTAGCTTTAAAACTGCAACTTTTCTTCTCAGCCTCATGACAAAATGTGTAGAACAGCAGGAAATTAGCTATAAAACTGCACAATGTTCTCTCTGCCCCATGGTAAAATGTGTAGAATTGCAGGTAGTTCGCTTTAAATGTTTTATCTCCACCACTATGAGGGGGGCCTCCAAAATGTTATTGCCCAGGGCCCCAGATATGGTTAGTCCAGCCCTGCCATCCAGGGTTCCCAATCAAGCAGAATTAATACTCTGTTTTGAATTACATTTAACCAAATGACACTTACTTTTACTGTGTTTTTTCTGAAATAAGATGAAAAGAATGGAAATGGAAATGAATTTAATTCAATGCTCTAGCATTTATTTAATTAAATAAGTATTGTTACTTGTTGTAACAACTGTTAGGCCAAACTGAGCAATCGGGGGAGAAGGGCCTTGGTCAGGGAGGTGACCAAGAACCCGATGGTCACTCTGACAGAGCTCCAGAGTTCCTCTGTGGAGATGGGAGAACCGTCCAGAAGGACAACCATCTCTGCAGCACTCCACTAATCAGGCCTTCATGGTAGAGTGGCCAGACAGAAGCCACTCCTCAGTAAAAGGCACATGACAGCCCGCTTGGAGTTTGCCAAAAGGCACGTTGGATGAACTTTTTAAGGTGATGTGAAGGCCTTTGCTTCTGGCCGAGAACATCCTGACAAAGATGGAGGGTTTTTGTTTCTTCTCCTCGGGTTGAGAGGTGAACGGAATACTCTCATCAAGTGGAGCCGTGACAGCTTTTGGCACTATGCGGCCTGCTAGAGACAGAAAATGATCAGGTACTTCTGTAGGCCTACATAGATGTCATGTTTTTATGTTTCGTGTTCATCAAACATTTTTCTCACATGAACATGTTGCTATTGTTGTGGCACTGGAAAATATATATAAGTGACAACATTATTGATTAGCTGATAGACTTACGTATGCAATGCTCCTCCTCATGGGGAACCTTAATGTGGTTCTGTGTTTCCTTTTCAGGGCTGGGTCTCCTTTATGTTGCTCTGCTTGAAGCACTAATTGTTTCAAAAGAAAAACAATGTAAATTAATCACAAATGGAATTCTTAAAACACCATAACTTTTACAACAGGAATTCAAAGGGTTGTTCATTGAAAACTAGTACAAAGTTTGATAAATTGATAAGTTTGATATGTTTCATAGTGTGGAGCAAGATAACAAATAGGCCTACCTATAACAATACTTAATAATGAAACTTAAACCAGAAACATTTCTGGTGTACCTTGAGGTTGATTCTGAACGTGGTGATCTTTGGTAGAGATCTGAACCTCCCTTTGCCTTGTTTCATAGCCTGAGGAGAACTGGAATCACTTAAGGCCTGCTCCTCAGTCCCAGTGGCTATGACAAATGCCTCTCTGTCATGGATGTTGTCAGCCATTTTCACTGTACAAACTTCAGCTGGGAAAGTCACTTTACAACAGTGTTCCGCCTCCATTGTGGGACTAGAGGTCCCAGATACGTTTTCTGTCACTGACAGATCGCCTTTGTGAACAGATTCACTGTATTATTGTACATCTGTGAGAAACTGCCAGACACCAGAGAGCTACTACCATCAAAAACAGTCACTTGAGAAGTAGTGAAACTTGAGCTACGGCGGCTTGATGCTCTGGATGGAACATCGTGAAGATCTCTGCTTCTGGTGGCCAAAAGTTGAGAGTAAATTCCCTCAGCATATTCTGCAACCTTTTAGCAAGCCACGAGTAGAGATTTCACTTTTGGAAAAACTGATTGTGCAATACACTTCATATTGCTCACAAAGGAATCCATAATTTCAGAGGCTTCTGAACCCACATTAACTGTAGTAGTTAAATGTTCCTCTGGCATAGCTGGCAGATTTGTTTGACTGGCCAGATTATTGTAGACTCAGGTGTGCAAGCAGAAATCTGTGCAGATAGATTCTGCTAGACCTAATGAGCACCTCGCTAATAGCTTCAGTGGCTTCTGACTTCAGGTCAACACTAGAGAGTTTCTCAATGGTTGACATGACAGGAGATCCAAGCATTTTGTCAGAGGGTGAAGGTATGAGCATGTTTTGACTCACCATGCTGCCAGAGGATACTGTCTCTTTCAGAGATTTTTTTCTCTGCTGCGGAGACTTCCAGATTAAGACCACCAACACAATCCCTTGATGCTAAACTAAGTTATTTGTGTGCGAATCATGAAACACATCCATTGTTCCTGGCTCTATTTCCTGGCATTCTCCGGAGTCCAAAATGGCAGCCATGACTTCTTCTGTCAATGGTGCAAGGCAGGCCTCAATGTCCCTATCCTCTTTAGATGGAGTGGTCTTGGCTTGAGGTGCAGCCTGGCTAGTGACTCCAAACCACCGCAGTTTAGCGGAGATAACAGACACCATCTTTTCAGCGGCTTGTATGGCATATCGCCTCCCAGTGTCACAACACACTGGGCTTGATTTACCTGAGCGGGAACAGGAGATGTCAGAGATGTCAGAGTTAACCTGACCCACGACATCTCTGACCACAGATCTGGCCAATCCAGGTGAGCCAGAAGAGCTGGATTGATCACCCAGTGCCTGAAGAATCGTGTCCTCGGTGATCCCAAAGAGGGCATTAAGAGGATTTGTCAGGGGAGCCTCTCCTCCATGTACCCTCTGCAACGAGGTCTGGGAACTTCAAAACAAACACAATAATTGATCAATCTTGTCTAATGTTTACATATTGATCTCTAACAATTGTTACTTTGAATTAAACAATATTTAATAGTTTGTTATCTTAAGTGTTTATACACTGAGTGCACAAAACATTAAGAACACCTGCTCTTTCCATGACATAGACTGACCAGGTGAATCCAAGGTGAAAGCTATGATCCCTTATTGATGTCACGTGTTAAATCCACTTCAGTCAGTGTAGATGAAGGGGAGGAGACTGATTTTAAAGAAGGATTTTTAAGTCTTGAGACAATTGAGACATGGATTGTTTATGTGTGCCATTCAGAGGGTGAATGGGCAAGTCAAAAGATTTAAGTGTCTTTGAACGGGGTATGGTAGTAGGTGCCAGGCGCAACGGTTTGTGTCAAGAACTGCAACATTGCTGGGTTTTTCACGCTCAACAGTTTCCCGTGTGTATCAAGAATGGTTCACCACCCAAAGGACATCTAGCCAACTTGACACAACTGTGGGAAGCATTGGAGTCAACCTTGGCCAGCATCCCTGTGGAACGCTTTCGACACCTTGTAGAGTCCATGCCCCGATGAATTGAAGCTGTTCTGAGGGCAAAAGGGGAGGTGCAACTCAATATTAGGAAGGTGTTCCTAATGTTTGGTATACTCAGTGTATGTGGTGTCAGCATTCTTTACAATAAACATTTTAGTTTCTTAGCTTTGTATCCTTAAAACTGTCAAATGCTGTGTAATGTGTGAAAAAGTTAACCTGAATTGAGTATTGGGTCAGGCACACAGTTGAGGTGTGGTTGGTGAACATACAGTACCTTCTAGAAGAAGAATGCGGGAGCTATAATAATGTCTGCCACTGCTGCTCTTCCGCAATTCTTTGCTGTGGTAACTGTGTTTGCGGATCAACACCAAGCTCTGTTCAAATTCAGTGGATGAGGAGTAGGGAGTCTTGATCCATTGACTGCACAGAGACTTTCCACTGCTAGGCCTTGTGGGTAGGTCTTTGTCATTAAACTTCACCATGCGTGACTGCTTAAAGTGAGTGGTGGAGGGGTAGGGAGTCTTGACCCATTGGCTGCACAGAGACTTTTCACTGCCAAGCCTCTTTGGTAGACCTTCTTCATTAAACCTCACCACACATTCCTGAATGCTTGTAATGGTTTAGCACTCTGATCCAGTCAGTGAGGGAGAGGAGCTAGCTTGCTTAGCGTCATTAAGCTTTAACACAGTTGAAGTCGGAAGTTTACATACACCTTAGCCAAATACATTTAAACTCAGTTTTTCACAATTCCTGACATTTAATCCTAGTAAACATTCCCTGTCTTAGGTCAGTTAGGATCACCACTTTATTTTAAGAATGTGAAATGTCAAAATAATAGTAGAGAGAATGATTTATTTCAGGTTTTATTTATTTAATCACATTCCCAGTGGGCCAGAAGTTTACATACACTCAATTAGTATTTGGTAGCATTGCCTTTAAATTGTTTAACTTGGGTCAAACGTTTCGGGTAGCCTTCCACAAGCTTCCCACAATCTTGGGTGAATTTTGGCCCATTCCTCCTGACAGAGCTGGTGTAACTGAGTCAGGTTTGTAGGCCTCCTTGCTCGCACACACTTTTTCAGTTCTGCCCACAAATGTTCTATAGGATTGAGGTCAGGGCTTTGTGATGGCCACTCCAATACCTTGACTTTGTTGTCCTTAAGCCATTTTGCCACAACTTTGGAAGTATACTTGGGGTCATTGTCCATTTGGAAGACCATTTGCGACCAAGCTTCAACTTCCTGACTGATGTCTTGAGATGTTGCTTCAATATATCCACATAATTTTCCTTCCTATCTATTTTGTGAAGTGCACCAGTCCCTCCTGCAGCAAAGCACCCCCACAGCATGATGCTGCCACCCCCGTTTGGGATGGTGTTCTTCGGCTTGCAAGCATCCCCCTTTTTCCTCCAAACATAACGATGGTCATTATGGCCAAACAGTTATATTTTTTTTCATCAGACCAGAGGACATTTCTCCAAAAAGTATGATCTTTGTCCCCATGTGCAGTTGCAAAACGTAGTCTGGCTTTTTTATGGCGGTTTTGGAGCAGTGGCTTCTTCCTTGTTGAGCGGCCTTTCAGGTTATGTCGATATAGGACTCGTTTTACTGTGGATATAGATAATTTTGTACCGGTTTCCTCCAGCATCTTCACAAGGTCCTTTGCTGTTGTTCTGTGATTGGTGCGAAAAGTGCAAATCAAAGTATGTTAATCGCTAGGAGACAGAACGCGTCTCCTTCCTGAGCGCGGTATGACGGCTGCGTGGTCCCATGGTGTTTATACTTGCGTACTATTGTTTGTACAGATGAACGTGGTACCTTCAGGCATTTGGAAATTGCTCCCAAGGATGAACCAGACTTGTGGAGGTCTACAATTTTTTCTTGGCTGATTTCTTTTGATTTTCCCATGATGTCAAGCAAAGAGGCACTGAGTTTGAAGGTAGGCCTTGAAATACATCCACAGGTACACCTCCAATTGACTCAAATGATGTCAATTAGCCTATCAGAAGCTTCTAAAGCCATGACATAATTTTCTGGAATTTTCCAAGCTGTTTAAAGGCACAGTCAACTTAGTGTATGTAAACTTCTGACCCATTGGAATTGTGATACAGTGAATTATAAGTGAAATAATCTGTCTGTAAACAATTGTTGGAAAGATTACTTGTTTCATGCACAAAGTAGATGTCCTAACTGACTTGGCAAAACTATAGTTTGTTAACAAGACATTTGTGGAGTGGTTGAAAAACGTGTGTTAATGACTCCAACCTAAGTGTATGTAAACTTCCGACTTCAACTGTATGTGTGCAAGGGCTGGGATGAGGATCTCTATCGCCATATGGGAAACCATGTTCGCTATCCTCCGGCACATTTTGGCAAGGTGTCCTTTGGTCATCTGTTTCAATACAAAAAATAACATAATATTTATTTTTGAGAGGTTGTGGTGTTAAGTGCTTAGTAATCAATATGATTAACTTTATGTCCAACTTTCTATTTTTTTTGTTTTGTTTGTTTCACCTTTATTTAACCAGGTAAACCTGTTGAGAACAAGTTCTCATTTTCAACTGCGACCTGGCCAAGATAAAGCAAAGCAGTGCGATAAAAACAACAACACAGAGTTTGTCACGATCGTTGAGAGACGGGTCAGACCAAGGTGCAGCGTGGTATGCGAACATGTTTATTAAACTCAATAAACATAAACAAAACAAGAAACAACGTAACGTGAAGTCCTCAGGCTATACACATACAAGCCTAAACATGGATCAAGATCCCACAACTAAGGTAGGCAAACAGGCTACTTAAGTATGATCCCCAATCAGAGACAACAAGCGACAGCTGCCTCTGATTGGGAATCACACCCGGCCAAACCTAGAAATACACATCTAGATCCTAAACATAGAAATTCTAACATAGATCCTCACGCCCTGATCAAACCAACTAAAGACAACAGGCCTCTCAAGGCCAGGGCGTGACAGTACCCCCCCCCCCCCCCCAAAGGTGCGTACTCCGGCCGCACCAACCTGACTCATTAGGGGAGGGTCCGGGTGGGCATTCAGCCTCGGAGGCGGATCCGGCTCCGGGCGTGACGATCTCTTCCTCTCTGCCTACCCCCGTTGCGCCCCTGGTCTGGTCTGGACCTTGGCGCGATGCTTCCCCTCTCCTTCCTCCCACGATGCACCAAGCCCTGTCTGGACCCTGGTGTGGGAGACCCCGAACCTGGAGAGGGGCTGACGTCTGGGCCTGGATCGGCAATCCTCCCGCGATGCACCAAGCCCTGTCTGGACCCTGGTGTGGGAGACCCCGAACCCGGAGAGGGGCTGACGTCTGGGCCTGGATCGGCAATCCCCCCACGATGCACCAAGCCCTGTCTGGACCCTGGTGTGGGAGACCCCGAACCTGGAGAGGGGCTGACCTCTGGGTCTGAAGTGGAGCCGCTGGCCGGTGCTGGACCAGGCACCGGTGGAACGGGCCGGGCCGGACTGGGGACACACACCACTGGCTTGGTGCGGGGAGCAGGTACGGGCCGTACCGAACTGGACTGCTCTGGCTCCGGAATGGAGCAGCTGACCGGAGCTGGATCAGGCACCGGTGGAGCGGATTACTCTGGCTCCGGAATGGATCCGCTGACCGGAGCTGGACTTGACACCGGTGGAGCGGACTGCTCTGTCTCCGGAGCGGAGCAACCGACCGGCGCTGGATCAGGCACCGGTGGAGCGGATTGCTCTGGCTCCGGAGTGGAACAAACTTCCGGACCCGTATCCATCCCCATCTCTGGAGCAGGACTAAACGCCGTGCCCAGCCTGGGCACCGATGCAGAGGAAAATTCCAGCCCTGTAATAGGACTGGTTGCCGGCCCCAGACTGGACACCGACATGTTTAGGAGCTCCTGCTCCAAAACGGGGCTGTACGTCGTGCCCACCCTGGGCACCGACGCAGAGGAAAATTCCAGCCCTGTAATAGGACTGGTTGCCGGCCCCAGACTGGACACCGACATGTTTAGGAGCTCCTGCTCCAAAACGGGGCTGTACGTCGTGCCCACCCTGGGCACCGACGCAGAGGTGGTTTCCAACCCGGTAGTTGGGATGGTTGCCGGCCCCAGACTGGGCACCGACACGCTAAAGTGCTACCTGCAGGGGTCCGTCGCTGGAGGTCGGGTGAGTTGTGTGGTTGGAGGAGGTGTAGAAACGCCACCTCTCTCCCATCGCTCCAATGTACTCACCACGCGCACCATTGCGCTGCGGAGCGCCTGGATCCTGCTCGCTTGCCGTTGGATACGTTCCTCCCAAGCTCCGGACGGACCGACTGTACCTGCTGACTCCATTTTAGGTGCGTGTTTCTGTCCTGGAACGGGCCGTGCCGGACTGGGAACACGCACCACTGCCTTGGTGCGAGAAGCAGGCACGGGCCGAGCCGGACTGGGAACTGGCGTTGGATATGTACGACTGTTCCAGTCCTTCTCTCTCCGCGCCCAACCTCCTCCAGTGAGGACTCCTCCGGGAGCCCCCATGAGGTAGGGAACAGAAACCCATCGTCGTCGTCATCCTCCGACTCCTCAGTGTAAAACTGTTCCCATTCCTGTTCCCATGGTCGTAGGGACTCCAACTGGAACCCCACCGGGTGCAGTGGTCGGGGCTCTTCTCTCTCGATCCGCAGGTCTTGGAAGACCTCTAAAATAGCGTCCTCCTCCTTTAGAGGTCCTCCTCCTCTCTAGTCAGCCCTTTCCCGGCCTCCTGCTGCCTCGTCGTTCACCCCGTGAGCCCCTCCTCAACATTTTCTTGGGGCTGCTTCTTGGGCTTCCTCTTCGGCCGGCATCGTTGATGTCGCCATTGATCCTCTCCTACCCGGGCTTCCTCCTTCATTGCCTTACTGTAACGGACGGCCTCCTCCTCTGTGATTTTTCCCCAACCGAGGAGAACATCTACCAACGTAGCCTCCCGTTGAGTACCAGGTGTTTGCTCCTTCTGGGCACGCTGCTTGATCCTTTTGTGGTGGGATCTTCTGTCACGATCGTTGAGAGACGGGTCAGACCAAGGTGCAGCGTGGTATGCGAACATGTTTATTAAACTCAATAAACATAAACAAAACAAGAAACAACGTAACGTGAAGTCCTCAGGCTATACACATACAAGGCTAAACACGGAACAAGATCCCACAACTAAGGTAGGCAACCAGGCTACTTAAGTATGATCCCCAATCAGAGACAACTGATTGGGAATCACACCCGGCCAAACCTAGAAATACACATCTAGATCCTAAACATAGAAATTCTAACATAGATCCTCACGCCCTGACCAAACCAACTAAAGACAACAGGCCTCTCAAGGCCAGGGCGTGACAGAGTTACACATGGGATAAAACAAAACATACAGTCAATAACACAATATAAAATCTATATACAGTGTGTGCAAATGTAGTAAGTTATGGAGGTAAGGCAATAAATAGGCCATAGTGCAAAATAATTACAATTTAGTATTAACACTGGAGTGATAGATGTGCAGAAGAAGATGTGCAAATAGAGATACTGGGGTGCAAATGAGCAAAATAAATAACAATATGGAGATGAGGTAGTTGGGTGGGCTAATTACAGATGGGCTGTGTACAGGTGCAGTGATCGGTAAGCTGCTCTGACAACTGATGCTTAAAGTTAGTGAGGGAGATAAGAGTCTCCAGCTTCAGAGATTTTTGCAGTTCGTTCCAGTCATTAGCAGCAGAAAACTGGAAGGAATGGCGGCCAAAGGAGGTGTTGGCTTTGGGGATGACCAGTGAGATATACCTGCTGGAGCGCATACTACGGGTGGGTGTTGCTATGGTGACCAATGACCTAAGATAAGGCGGGGATTTACCTAGCAGTGATTTGTAGATGACCTGGAGCCAGTGGGTTTGGCTACAAATATGTAGTGAGGGCCAGCCAACGAGAGCGTACAGGTCACAATGGTGGGTAGTATATGGGGCTTTGGTGACAAAACAGATGGCACTGTGATATACTACATCCAATTAGCTGAGTAGAGTGTTGGAGGCTATTTTGTAAATGACATCGCTGAAGTCAAGGATCGGTAGGATAGTAAGTTTTACGAGGGCATGTTTGGCAGCATGAGTGAAGGAGGCTTTGTTGCGAACTTTGAAGCCGATTCTAGATTTAACTTTGGATTGGAGATGCTTAATGTGAGTCTGGAAGGAGAGTTTACGGTCTAACCAGATACCTAGGTATTTGTAGTTGTCCACATATTCTAAGTCAGACCCGCCGAGAGTAGTGATTCTAGTCGGGCAGGCGGGTGCAAGCAGCGTTCGATTGAAGAGCATGCATTTAGTTTTACTAGCGTTTAGGAGCAGTTGGAGGCTATGGAAGGAGTATGTGGTGTATGGCATTGAAGCTCGTTTGGAGGTTTGTTAGCACAGTGTCCAATGAAGGGCCAGATGTATACAAAATGGTGTCGTCTGCGTAGAGGTGGATCTGAGAGTCACCAGCAGCAAGAGCAACATCATTGATATACACAGAGAATTGAAATTATGAAATTATCACAGATCAAATGTTAACAGATAAACTTACCGGATCTCTCATGCCCTCTTGAATCACCTTCCACTGCCTTATAAAGAAAACACAAGTAAACATGTTCAGTTGTTTTGTAGCGGCTCAGCCAGGTTGTTGTATATAGAATGCATAGTACTGAAAGATTTTGAGCATACCTGTCCCTGAGATTCCTCATGGGAAGCAGACATCCTCTTCCAATGCTGTGGGGCGAAGTCGATAGACTCTTGTGTAATTCCTCCTCTAAGAGTTGAATTACTGTCACTCTGTTTTGGTATTTATCCGAAGACTGAGCTCTGGATGAACAGAATACCACAGAGGGACCTAAAGGACAGCAATATGACTGAGGTCTAATCCAAATACCTATACAATGTTAACCATGATCTCAATACTCTCACTACTACTTTCTGTGGAGCAAATGTAGACCAAATCAATATTACATTTTGGTCATTGGCTAAACTAGGATAATAATGGCATTAATGAAAGCCACCTGCCCTTTATCAAATTAGTCTTCCTTTGAATTGATTGTGTGACTTTTAAGGGGTTTTGATTGAAATACTGAATCTGCATAAGAAATGGCACACTAATCATACAATGTATTAATATAGAAGAATCTCTAACCTGCTTCAGTGCCATGGTCGGCTGAGGTCTTCTTGGCACTTGATTTCCGTTTGGCCTTCAAGAAAACAGATTTCAGATCTCACATTGTTATGAGTAACATCAAGTCAAAGCAGCCCATTATTCAGCAAATGCATAGACAGATAGATTCAAACCTAGCAAAGAACCCACATGACCAGAGAACCAATCTTACCTTCCCAGACTTCTTCTTCTTCTTTTAGCTGAGCAACTGGCTCTTTTTCCTTT
Organism: Coregonus lavaretus; assembly: GCF_964263955.1. NCBI lineage: Eukaryota > Metazoa > Chordata > Actinopteri > Salmoniformes > Salmonidae > Coregonus > Coregonus lavaretus. Next base: position 9,933,522 of record NC_140004.1, read on the forward strand.
ACCTCCTCCTCCTCCATCCGTTTCTCCTGGTGACTATCTTCCTAGTCCCGTTCTAATCATGTGTTGTTACAATCATCATAGCCTATACAAAAGGAAGCTTTTTACAATGTCTGTAGACATTGTAGACCATTTTTGTTGAAAAGGCTAACTCAAAGCTGCCAAAATAGACCTACCTTATTTTTCGTCTGACATTAAATCAAGTTTATAAAACGAAACCAAAAAGTGCAGAAATGTGTCCTAGTGCAAAGCCATTTTAACATGTACTGTATATACCAGTGGACACAGCATAGATGGTCTGTCTGAACTGCAGAAACCAAAGTAGCCTAAGGATAAACCCATATTGACCTTGTCATCATAATGATTGATGTCATATTACAATTGTCATAGTTGACAACAGGTGCCCTTGACAGGAACTTGCATGAATGCAACCATGTCCCATTAAAATAGCCTAATAATGTAGTAATAATATGTCCTATGTTGTAGGCATAGGCCCAATAACTGCTTCTACACAGTTAGGCCTATGTGACAATATTTGCTTCATCACTTGCAAGTCAACCTATTCTTAAAAGTTAAACCAGGTCATTGATTTTTTTTAAAGACTTCTGCTATTCCTCGCTCACCATTTTGTACATTCTGTCTTCATCCATGTTCATGCACTATTTTGAAGACCTGTGTGGTGACTTTGTCACAGGACTAGGCTTAAAAGTTAGATGGTGGTAAGTAGGCCTAAACAAGATTCAGCACCATTCTACCAGACAGCGACTGAATCGGAATCCCGCAATCTGACTTTCAGCACGACAGTGCAGAGGACAGCGGTCCTCTCAAATCCTGTTACAGCACAACAGCAAAAAGTGTGGCGGGGCTACAGTGACCTTTGGCTGAAATAAGCATTGTAGCTTTAAGACAAACGTGTGCAAAAAAAACAAGGACATGTGCCGCCCAGAGTTGGCTACTAAATCTGTAAATTCTTATACTAGGCCTATCTTTTACGAATATCCAATAAATGGTAACGTGGGTAGGCTAGTTTACTGGGTAACATGGGTTATAGCAAGCCTACTAAAATATCAATGTACAGTTCAGTCATAAGCTAACCAAATTGGTATAGTTGTATTCAGGGGTGCAAATTGGAAGAAATCACTCCTGGAACCCTCCAATGTAAAATCCATGAATTCGATGTAAAAAAAATAATAATATATATATTCCACTCACGGAACCTGGAACAGTATATATGATCGGGGATTGAGACGCATGCCCGTTTCTTTTATAGCTCTTTGCCTCCCTCCAGTGGTTAAAAATGATACACGATACCAGAGACTGTATAGAGCAGGGGTATTCAACTCTAACCAGCAGGCTCCAGACCTCATAGGGTTTCTGTATCAAAGTCACTCATCACAAATACACTCATTACTAACCAGACTATCTGACAGTCTCAGAAAAAGTGGATGAAATGCAACTCAAATACACTAAGGGGGATCAGAGGTAGGAAAACTTGGCCAGTAATTTACTGACAAGTAGCTAGCTACAGAAAATCTCCAGAGAATCTCTACTCGCATAGAATGGCTATGTTCAAGCAAAGATTGTGGAACAAATGCAGTGTAAAATGCTCACAAAATAAAAACCTACCAACTTTGAAGGATATCTAGTCACATGTTTATTAATCACAATATTTGAGTCATATTTACCTCAGTGTTAAATACATCTGTTGTTTGTATATATTGTTTTCAAATCGCCTGTTAAAGTGGTTTAAACTAAACATTTGATGAAGTACAAGTAAAAAATATGTGCAATATTTTTTTGGGTCACAAATCAGTGCACCCACCAGAACTTAAAATTCTCTGTGAGTTGTTTTCCAGTTCCTTGTTGCTGGATGGTACTAGATCTGAAATCTCTATGGTCCTTTAAACTCCATCAGCCTTCATTGTGAATCTCAGATATGTTGTCGATGGACTGCAGCAGTTGAGATACTAGACAAAGAGTCTCTGCTCCTGTAAGTAATTGCCTGTGGACAGAATCAAACCGATAGCCTGAACTTGGAGAAAATACCCCAATGTAAAACACTATGAACTGAAATTGCACATTACCCAATACACACACAATCAATATGAGGGACAGTTTTTTCCCACTTGTATGTGGATAACACTATGGGAGAGAACTCACTTGATGGAAGTCTCTGCATTGAGTGCTGCTTTGTTAAGGTACTCTGAGGCCACTTGCGCATTATGTTTCATTGTATTTAAGGCAGCTGTTTCTCCAGCTCGAAGTCTCTCATTCTCAAACCGGTACCCATCTACTTGGCCCTGTAATATAAAGAGGATCACATCATGAAATCATATGTCACTGGAGCTCATCATCCAGTAACAACAGTAACACCAGTCAAGGTCAAACCTGTAATTGATGCAGCTCCTGTTTGAGTTTTGATACAATGTTTTCAGCCTTAACTGCTCGTTTCTGTCAAGAAGAAAAAGGTCAAAATAATGAATAAATAATAAATAAAAGACTTCATATCTCAACACGCTTCTGTTTAGTAACTAATCATGACATTTGCTTGTAATCTTATTGAGACATATTTCAGATGATCAGTGAACAAAAATGATTCTTCATCTTTGAGAAACTGATGAACTAGGAGAAAGAGGGACAGGTGCGTACGGTCATTAACTGCAGGTTCTGCTCTACGGAGTGGACCATGGTCTCTAAAGCCTGAGCCTCCCTCTCCTCCTGCACTCTTCTCTTGTGCAACTCATCTGTGACGTGTCGAATTCTATGGGGCAGTCAGAGAAACATGATGATAAGCATAGGTTAAACACTCTTTAAATAGCATTAACATATGAGTACAGTTGACATCTTAAATGTACATCTAAAGAGTACTATTCGAAGCATTACTGCCATGCCATAACATAATATAGGCTTTAACACCATCCCTTAAATCCCTCTTATGCTCCAGGTAGGTCTGTACTCAGCAGACCATATCAACTGGCACTTCTATCCACCTACCTTTGATCATCATACTCAGACTTCTTCACAAGATCTTTAATGTGCTTCCTGAGCAGCACATTTTCCTCCCTCAGCTTAAAAAGAGAAACAGAAATACCCAAAATAAAGGACTTGTGACTAATCCCACGTGATATCCAATCACACGTGTGCATCTGGAAGCAAAGCCTTGAGAGAGGAAAATTACCTTTTGTTGATCCCTAATGCCATTCTCGGTACTACTCTTCTTGGTCTTGTAGGAGAGCTCTGCCATTGATGTCTCATCATCTCCCTCATAATTCACTGGGGCCCTCCTGGACTGGCGGGCCTCTGGTGAGAATTCTTCATCCACCTGCCATAGGGAGGATGAAGTCTCCTCTTCTTCCTCTGTGCACAGGGAGGACTGACCAGAGTATGTGCTGCTGTCTGCTGCTGCAGTGCCACACAGTCCAAACTCATGTGCCTCCTCAATGGCTGATGGCTGGTAACTCCCAGCCCACTCCTCTTTAGTCTCATTTTCCAGAGACTGAGGAAACGGTGTGGGGTCCATGTAAAAGTGACCCTGGAAGTCTTGATCGAAGCTCTTCGGGGCAGTATATTCCCCCTCTGCCGGAAATGTGCTCCCATATGCCTTCTACAACACAAGAAGCAGCAGTAAGGTAAGCCACCTTCACACCAACATTACACCAAAAGTATTAGTCTAAACAGTCTGACCATCTTTACAGGCCTTGTATATTATGCTGTGACTTTATTTCCAAGGACCTAACACCTAATTTCATGCATAGGCTTTGTAACAGTTCATCTCTGGGGTTTAATGTAAAACTGGTTAATTTAAAATGTACAGCACCTTTCGCGGTGAGTAATTCTTCTCATCTGGATCCCCTTTAATATCTGGGTACTGGTTTTTACTGCGGATGAACTCTTTGAAGGAGAAAGGATTCATCTCCTCTCCATCTTCTCTGACTTCATCTATGAAATAAGACATATCGGTAAATATTTGGATGATAGTTATTTTCAAACTGTCTGGCTGCCATTATTGGAGAACAACAAGAGTTGGACTTTGTTGTGGATGTGTGGGGGGCAATATGCCGTCCTACTCCAGCAACAAGTGTCATGGGATTTGTAAATCCAGATTGTCTCACTAAAGGACAGCACCGTGCCAGGGCAGGGTGCCTGGGTCATGGAGTTCTTAGACCAGAGGTAAGAGTGCCTCCCTAATGGCACCATGCCAGCAGAAAGAACTCTGATCCTGGTACCAACCATGCCAACCCCAGCACTGCAGTGGTTTTAAACCTAGCACTTGACAGTTATAACACAAATGAATGCCCCATTACTTGCTGATCACTCTTCGATGGTGCTGAACAGATGTGCCCCTGTCTCAGGTTGATGAGATGTGTGTTATTGCATCCAATGATGTGAATATCAAGTAGCCTATGTCTATATGGTTGCATGCATCATGCCATCTGAATACTGTACAAGGATCAGCTAGCTATAGCTAGTTTAGAATGTACAACAGAATATTGGACAGATGGATTAGCTATGGAAGTAACAACTTACCATCTTCGATTATATTCGTTTTTTCAGAGGCTTTATGCTTTGCCATGTTGACGGTTAACCAGTCAATCCGTGATGGTATGAACGGTTCAGTGGCTAACGCGTAGTTAGCTAGTTAGCACAGTTTACGTTATCTAGCTAGCTAGCTAGCTTGCTGAAAACAGAAGCGTGGCACTGTGCATTGATTATTAACTATCGAAATAATGTACTTGCAAATTACTGGATGTAGACGACATTAAAGGTAATTTATCAAAATGACATATTCCAGATGTGGTTGTTGGTCAGCTGTGTGCGTCGACTCACAAAACGTAAGCTAGCTGCTGAAAATCACGTGGACAATCCTAAACTTCTCATTGGCTACGATTCAGATGACGTTTTAGGGAAAACAAACAACATTTCCCATGAGTCAATCCGATTTCCCGGCAAATTTTACACGTGCCGCGATTAATTCGAAATCCTGGTAAGTGTAAAAGTGTATTTGATTAAATGGTCATTCTCATAAATGTTTCAAATATTGCTCTGATCCGTTGCACACATTATAGGCAACGAGTCTTCACATTTATTCGGTTAGCAAGCAACCACTTAATTTCGCCGTCGTGCTATCTAGACTAGCTAAATTAGCTAACTACAACGGAAATAATTAGGGCACTTGTGAAACTGATTTAGTTTTGCGCTATTTGTGTTTGGTGAGGATACAAATACAGTTAACTCGCATGACAGGTTAGTCAATAACACTTCGCATTGTTGGCAAGAAACTAGGAACGTATTTGTAAATAGATGGAGCATGTTGAATGAATTACACACAGCTAGCTAGGTAGGCAGATGATTCCGACCCTACCGTTATGCTTGTTTACACTGAGCTGTACTACTGAGGTCGGAACGACATCATGGTTAGATTAAGACACCATAGAGCTGGTGTGAGATAATGTTGGAAAATGTACCTCAATGCAGGGGTGGGATATGCCAATGTACTCCCAATTTTACCTTTATCCAAACTGATACTTGGAGAAGATTGAAATACTGCTAGTTTCAGAAAACTGCCCTTTATCGTCCTCAAACTAACTAACAGTAGCCACAGCAGCCATTATGGAATGGCATGTCACTTTGAACAACAAATGAGCTGATTGGCTAACACTGCCATTCCAAGATGGCTGAGGTGGCTACTGGTAGCTGGCATGAGGAGGAAAATGACAGTTTTCTGGAAAAGCTAGATGTATCAGTTTGGATAAAGGTCAAATTTGGAGTACAGTGGCATAGGGTCAGAATCTTCTGGCTAGCTACAAGAGTTGCCAAGATCATGGATTTTCCAGACTAGGTGCATTATGAATACATAGGCGACTCATTTATTCATATCAATCAATCTTTAATTAATATTCATAATGCACAGATTCTCAGACGCAAGTTATACATGAGGACTTTGCTTAGTTTACGGACATGGGGAACATTGTTTTGGAAAATTGAAAGATGTTGTGATAACCTGAATAATGTGTTATTATTTACTTGAATAGACTCAGACTGAGGAGAAATATTGACCATGTCCCAGGAGAAGCCAGATGCTGGCAGTCAGACACAGTCGCAGCCTCAGACTCAGTCCCAGAGTGGTTCCAGCTCCTCCTCTGGGTCAGGCACGCTCAGCTCAGTGGACACCATCCCTGTTAGGGACCTTGGCTCCATACCAGAGGAGCCTGAGCCACAGCCCTGGGGTCGCCTGCTGCCTATGCAGAGAGGCTTCAGAGCCCACAGTGAGTGCAACCACATGACATGCCCCGGTTTTCTGGGTTGATAGGATACCTTCAGGTAGGGCTATGACTGTCATGGAATTTTGGATGACGGTTATTGGTCAGCCAAATGATCATGGTCACCTTATTAATCGTTTGAATAGCCAAAAGAAAAGACGCACATTTTCTCCTCTGCTCCGCTCGTGACTGCAGGGATGGGGGCGTTGCCTAGGCAACCGAAGACTGTTTGTTAGAACACCTTGCTGTTTCAGCCATAGAGATCCATTCTAATTCCTAATTCTATGGTTTCAGCAAGGAGCAACAAAGTTGTATCACGTTGTAGAGTCCATGTTACAGCAGAAACGGACTCAACTGCACAAATGCTCGGCCGTCATTTAAATAAAAACAGTTATGACTGTTATTTTCATTAAGGTCTTCATCTATAACCGTCGGTTATATGGTAATTGTGCCAGCCCTACCTTCAGCATAGCTATTGAATTGTAACACGATATGTGATGGCGCCGTATCTATCTGGTGTGATGGCTTAGCTTCTGGAAAACGCTGCCACATTTTTCAACTAACCTGGTCTTGGTGATACGTTCTTCGTTTAGATTCAGAAGAAAGGTGTATCTTATAAATGTCTGTGTCTAGTTACAGGTGGTTCTACAAAAAACTGTGAAAATTCTAGAAGCTAAAAAAAAATCCATGTTTTGTACTGCGCGAGGAGGTTCCTCGCCATCTTAGCTGCCGCACATCTAGCATTTCCCAGCATCTTTGCAGGAACCAGTCGGTTCTATGCGGCGACGTTTAGAAGTAGATGGCAGCACGTCACACAGTCCCATTCCATTTCTCACACCATACAAAACATGGATTTAATATATTTCGGAATTTTCTCTGGTTTTTGAAGAACCACTTGCAATTGGACACTGATATTTATAAGATACACTTTTCTTATAAATCGATAACTAAGAAAGTATCACCAAGACCGGGTTAGTTTAAAAATACAGTGCATTCCGAAAGTATTCAGAAACTTTCCCTTTTTCCAAATGTTTGTTAAGTTACAGCCTTATTCAAACATTTATTTAAAAAAAAAAATCTATTAGACTCGAAATTGAGCTCAGGTGCATCCTGTTTCCATTGATCAACCTTGATGTTTCTACAACTTGATTGGAGTCCACCTGTGGTCAATTCAATTGATTGGACATGATTTGGAAAGGCACACACCTGGCTATATAAGGTCCCACAGTTGACAGTGCATGTCAGAGCAAAAACCAATCAGCACTCCACCAATCAGGACTTTATAGTAGAGTGGCCAGACGGAAGCCACTGCTCAGTAAAAGGCACATGACAGCCCGCTTGGAGTTTGCCAAAAGGCACCTAAAGGACTCTCAGACCATGAGAAACAAGATTCTCTGGTCTGATGAAACCAAGATTGAACTCTTAGGCCTGAATGCCAAGCGTCACGTCTGGAGGAAACCTGGCACCATCCCTACAGTGAAGTATGGGGGTGGCAGCAGCATGCTGTGGGGATGTTCTTCAGTGGCAGGGACTGGGAGGACTAGTCAGGATCAAGGGAAAGATGAACAGAGCAATGTACAGAGAGATCCTTGATGAAAACCTGCTCCAGAGCGCTCAGAAACTCAGACTGGGGTGAAGGTTCACCTTCCAACAGGACAACAACCCTAAGCACACAGCCAAGACAACGCAGGAGTGGCTTCGGGACAAGTCTGAATGTCCTTGAGTGGCCCAGCCAAAGACCGGACTTGAACCTGATCTAACATCTTTGGAGAGACCTGAAAATAGCTGTGCGGCGACGCTCCCCATCCAACCTGACAGAGCTTGAGAGGATCTGCAGATAAGAATGGGAGAAACTCCCCAAATACAGGTGTGCCAAGCTTGTAGCGTCATACCGAAGAAGACTCAAGGCTGTAATCTTTGGCAAAGGTGCTTCAACAGAGTAAAGGTTCTGAATACTTATGTAAATGTGATATTTCAGATGTTTATTTTTAATACATTTGCTAACATTTCTAAACCTGTTGCTTTGTCATTATGGGGTAATGTGTGTAGATTGATGAGGGGAAAAAATATTTAATCCATTTTAGAATTAGGCATTATCGAAACAATGTGGAAAAAGTAAAGGTGTCTGAATACTTTCCGAATGCACTGTATGTAGCAGCGTTTTCCATTAGCTAAGCTGTAACCCCAGATACAGAGCCATCGCATATCGCGTTACAATTCCGTAGCTACTGTAGGCAGTGAATACAGGGGCACGTTTAGTTATGAAACATTTTGCTACAGTTTGTACTGGACAACACGTTTTCCCACCACGGCGCGCACCGTTCCTCAACATTCTTTGAGGTATGTTTGATCCCATTTGGGTGTGGCGGGGTGTGACCTGATCAATATGGGTGTGACCATTTGAAATTGCAAACTACTGCAGCAGCACACTGTACATAATTGCCCTCATTGCCACCATAATCAGTAATCAAAATGTTCTTCAACTGGTCATTCAGAACAGCACTGTTTACGTTCAATGAACAACGTTGTGTCCTGCTGAACGCAGTCCATGTGGAAGCTGAGTGTGTGTGCAGTTTGCTTTGTTTGTGTGAGATTCTTTGTATTTCTCAACTAGCAGCGCTAGCATCTGTGTATTCTCTTCTCTATTGAAGTGATGGTGTTAGATTTACTTCCATTTTTTTCAGACTGTGTTGAGGACGACGCTTGGTTTGGCCGGGACACTAAATGTAACTATTGCTTTGATGACCCCGTACTGAAGAAATCACCCAGATTTGCTGCATACAGCAAAAAACATTTCAGAATATTCAGAGTAGGTCTATTCATTTGACACAATTATGTATTTCATAATATTTTATTTACAGAAGTGAATTTTGTTCGTCATGTGTGCTCAGTAATGACGGTCAGATCTTTACCTTGCAGGAGCAGAACATTGTCTATGTCTTTGACAACAGTGGTAATGGCACGTTTGTTGACGGTAAAATTCTTGGAAAAGGAAAAACGTTGCCACTAGCAAACAATGCAGTGTTGTCCCTAGCTGAGGAACGCCATAAAGGTACCCTTGTTACAGAGGTTTATTTTCAAGTCATTTCTGTTTAGGTCACTGATACGCAAATAGCAGCCAGGAGGCCATATCTAGCATTCCACTATATTCCCTGTCGCTCTCAACATTAAGTATACTGCATCATTCCCTTATTGGTGATGCCGGTTTTAGTTTTTGCATTTATAATAAATGAGATTAATAGTTTCTCCCCTCATTAGTGTTTGTGTTCATTGATCTCATGGCGGATGAACAGTCCAACCTCCCCAAAGAGTTCAGTGAGAAATACCTGATCACCAAAAAGATTGGAGCGTAAGTGAGCATTTGATACATTTTTTACTTGTGTATTTTACAAAATCATATGATTTTGTTTTGAATTACAGAGTGACATTCTAATATGATCAATGTGTGTAAACGTGGCTGATAATGATTTATTATATCAGTGGTGTGTGCGGGGAAGTGAGGCTGGCCTTTGAGAGGGCCACTTGCAAAAAGGTGGCTGTGAAGACAATCAACAAGAAGGACTTCCCAGCATCTGTTGGCGTAAGTCTTTTCACAATTTTTCTCATGTTCTAGGTTTATGAATATTACTGCAATAAACGTAACACTCCTTTTTGTGCAATTAGACTGCCACACGAAATGCGGAACGAGAGATCCAGATCCTCCAAAAGATTGACCATGTAAGTAAGTATTCATTGTAATTTCTAATAGCCTGTTTATACACTGAGTGTACAAAACATTATGAACACCTGCTCTTTGCATGACTGGTCAGGTAATTCCAGGGGAAATCTATGATTCCTTATTGATGTCACTTGTTAAATCCACTTCAATCAGTGTAGATGAAGGGGAGAAGACATTTACATGACATTTTAGTCATTTAGCAGACGCTCTTATCCAGAGCGACTTACAGTTCGTGAGTGCATACATTATTATTTTTTTGTCATACTGGCCCCCCGTGGGAATCGAACCCACAACCCTGGCGTTGCAAACGCCATGCTCTACCAACTGAGACAGGTTAAAAAATGATTTTTAAGCCTTGAGACATGGATTGTGTATGTGTGCCATTCAGAGGGCAACTCAATATTAGGAAGGTCTTCATAATGTTTTGTACACTGTGTACATCTATAACTTATTACGCTGTAATGATTGCCAAGGAAAGGAGCCAAGGAAAGGAGCCTAGTAAAGGAATGGTTATTTTCATGTCCAACCATGTTTTTTTTCTGGGGTAATCAAATACCATAGAAGTAGTCATTTTCAACTTATGTTTTCTACTGGACAAAGCCACAGTCATAACACTTTTTTTATACAACCACTTTGTATCAAAAACACCTGTAGTATTTTTCTGTGTAACTTTTGCCTCCTGTCTTTTTCAGCCATGTCTAATCAAAACAGAAGACTTCTTCCAAACAGATGACTCATACTACATTGTTTTAGAGCTGTGAGTTTAGTATTTCATTCAAGCAGACATTTTTTAAAAATCAATGACAAACCATTATCATTACATTGCATGTAATATTAATGTAATATTTTCAGTAGCCCTCCTCAGAAGTACAATTTTCACAAGCATAGTATTTCCCTTCCCGTTTGTTTTATTCTGTTTCAACTGATAGCATGTATGTGTTTCAGCATGGAGGGTGGAGAACTCTTTGACAGGGTCAAAAGCAAGCACCAGATCGAGGAGTCAATTGCCAAGCTCTATTTTTACCAGATGTTGAAAGCCGTAGAGGTGGGTGGAGTGATGTATTTCTCCATCATTTTCCCATTTTAATTTCTAGAAGAGTGATATTCATGGTAGGATTTATTGAATAGGCTCTGCTGTGATGTCAAAATACGCCATACCGATCTTGTTTTAGACTGGAGATATTTACTGTCTCTTGAGTAGGTTTACAACTGCTTCCTTATGCTGGTTTATTTCACATTCCTTCCACTAGTACCTTCACAAAAATGGCATCATCCACAGAGACCTCAAACCTGAAAATGTGCTGCTTTCGTCACAGGACGATGTTTGTGTCATCAAGGTAAGGTTTCTCAAGTAAAGTCATCATGTGGGTCATTTTCCCACAATAATTGAACATGGTACATCAAGAGTAAGTGAGGGTAGATAGTTATCCACCTGAACTCCTTGCCTTCCTGAAGCAGACCTCTAAACACTCTAGATCTGGAGAAGGGGGGGGGGGGGAACTGAAAGCTTGGTTGAATAGTCACTGTAACTGAAGTGAGGAGTTACAGGCCTCTCTATGTGACAGATCACAGACTTTAATCAGTCCAAGATACTGGAGGAGTCTGCCCTGATGAGGACCCTTTGTGGAACACCCACGTACCTGGCACCCGAGGTGTTCACCGACGCAGTCACCGTGGGTTACAGCAGGGCCGTAGACGCCTGGAGTTTAGGGGTCGTCCTGTTTGTGTGGTAGGGATCCATACTCCTGATGACAGGGTAACATAAATGACAGTGCTGCATGCTATGACTGTAGCAGTAGTAGGAAGTGGCAAGTAACTTGTTTCTGTCAACATTTAAAGGGAATTGTAATGCAATTATTTCAATCCATTTGCAAATAACTTGGGCCACGATTACTTTTCAACAGCACGCAAGGTTTTCCTGTTAACAGATTCACATAACCTTTTAAAGTGAAGCTTACTTCCTCTCTCCCTCACAGCTTGGCAGGCTATCCCCCGTTCCACCCTGATGCACAAACTGGTTTGTCAGTCAGGGATCAGATCACGCAGGGAATTTATACATTTATTCCATCCAAATGGGACGGCATCTCGGATGATGGTAAGGGACTACTGTAAATCCTGTTTGGCTTTGTCATACATGTGCTAGAGCACATAGAAATTTGAAATGGATTCTTCCTGTCTCTGGTTGGGAAAGAACTTTGGGTACTTTACTACAGTCGTATTGATAATTCAATATATGCTGTCCAATACGTATTTTACTTATCCAATCATGTCTAGCTAAAGACGTCGTGAAGAGGCTGCTTGTAGTGGACCCCAATGCCCGCCTCACCATTGAGGAGGCTTTACACCATCCCTGGCTGATGGTAAGAGCTTTATTGCCGTCTCTCATTGCCTGGCCCTAGTGCCGTCAAGGCGGGTACGTTTACTGGATGGAGGGGTATTTTGTATTTGGGGCTAGGCAGTGTTGTAAGTGGCAACAGTGAATCATCTCTGGTCCCATCAATCTCCATCTCAGGATGAGGCCATGAAGGAGACTGCTGAATGCATAATGTACCCCAAGGACTCTGGAGATGCCACAGCAGCTGATGCCACAGCAGACTCAGGAGATGCTACAGTAGTGAGAAACAATGTCATTCTACTATAGCCGTGTTTCCCACCCCTCTCCTGGGGGACCACTAGACAGTTCATATTTTTGTTCTAGCCCTGCACCGACACACCTGATTTAACTAAGGTCTTGGTGATTAGTGATTCCGCGTGTCCGTGCAGGGCTAGAACAAAAATGTCAACTGTCTGATGGTCCCCTCGAGAGAGGGTTTGCATATGGCGATATTGTTCAGAGTATGGTGTTGCTCACAAAATTGAAGTATGTCTCCTGTTACTTTAGGCTTCAACTACAAAGAGGTCAAGAGAAGATGACGGCGAGCAGCAGCCGGCAAAGAGGAGACCAGGCCCATCCACAGAGGCAACATGAGTCACATTTCATCCTCATCACCCCATTGGCGACTCCCCCAGGTCGTTTTCCACCGGCAATTAGGCCTCCTGGAAATCTACCAGTATATTGCATTTTATCACACATCTATAGCTGTTTCCATTAACTTGTCCAATGATTTTAGACATTTAGAACGTTCGCATAGAAAAATAGATGCGACAATTGCCTGCTGCGGTGCGTTTCCATTTAACTCTCTTGTGTCAATAGAAACAGCTATATATAATGACGTCACACATAAATGCCTTTTTTTAGCGAAAAAAATAGTTTCGAATAAAAATTAAGTGGTTGAAGTGTTTCCATTAATAAATTTGCTACAGCCTGTATGCCCTAACACCTATCTGTTTCATGTCTCAGGTAGCCCGCAAAAGCCAGCGTGGATAGAATGCAAGAATGTACTAATATTTGCCATATTTTAATAATTATCATGTGCCAACATATCGCCATGGTGAAACGTGCACTCCTGTAGCCTAGATTTTAAATAATTGGATGGTGAAACTTGCATCCAGCCAACCAGAATAGCAAGGCGAAGCAATTCAGGCCTTCCTGAAAGTTCAGACAATTGTCCTGCAAAGAAACATTATTTTTATAGTTGAAAAATAGATTGAGCAAGCAGTAGGCATTTAGAATTGAATGTGGAGTGGAGCTTCCAAATTCGACAATCATCATTTAATAAAAAAACACCTTTTCCATTATCAAGTTCGACAAACGAAAAATCCACCCGTCGAACAGATAAAAATGTTGGCAGCTATAGAACAAATGTTCTAAAGATCGACATTTCCTTTACATATGGTGAAATCATCTGAAATGTACTTGATTAACGTTACTATACTGAACAAAAATATAAATGCAACCATTTTTATTTTATTGAGTTAGTTCATTTAAAGAAATCAGTCAATTGAAATAAATTCATTAGGCCCTAATCTATGGATTTCACATGACTGGGAATACAGATATGCATCTATTACTCAGATACCTTTAGCAATATGGGCCTCAGGATCTCATCACGGTATCTCTGCATTCAAATTGCTATCAATAAAATGCTATTTTGTCTGTAGCTTATGCCTGCCCATACCATAACCCCACCATGGGGCATTCTGTTCACAACCATGGGGCACTGTTCACAACCGCTCGCCCACACAACGCCATACACGGGGTCTGCGGTTGTGAAACCGGTTGGACGTACTGCTAAATTATCTAAAACGACGGAGTCGGCTTATGGTAGAGAAATGAATATTCAACCCTCTGGCAACAGCTCACCATGCCAATTGCATGTTCCCTCAAAACTTGAGACATCTGTGGCATTGTGTTTTGACAAAACTGCACATTTTAGTGGCCTTTTATTGTCCCCAGAACAAGGTGCACCTGTGTAATGTTCATGCTGTTTAATCAGCTTCTTGATATGCCACACCTGTCAGGCTGATGGAATATCTTGGCAAAGGAAAAATGCTCACTAACAGGGATGTAAACAAATTTGTGCACAACATCTGAGAGCAATAAGCTTCTTGTGCGTATGGAACATTTCTGGGATCTTTTATTTCAGCTCATGAAACATGGGACCAACACTTTACATTTTGAGTTTATATTTTTGTTCAGTGTACATGTTGATTTCTAACTTGTGGGCACATACTGAGCTATGTCCACTGGAAATTGCCTCCTGTTTTGTAAATAATTGTTTTTGTACAGCTACTGTTGAATAAACAAACATCTTTTCCACTGGGTTTTATTGTTATACATCCCTTAATTCTAGGCAGTTGTATATCATTGAAAAATATATCTTACTCTATTCCACATTTCCCATCTCCACTCCAGATCAAGGTCCATAATGCGGAACCATCTAGTAATTTTGTAGCATATCATACAGAGGCTCATATAAGGCACTGATCACTCTCCCATAGAGCCTATCAACAACATCAATCTCTAGGTCAACATGGACAGCACAAACATAATCAGTAAATACATCTGGTTGCTTTCAAGCATTGTGCAAGCTTTTATATCAAACCATATTGAGATTATTTCATAGCTTGGCTTTGGACCTGTCCCGGAGACTGTACAGCACTCTGTGTGCCTCGTCAAAGGAGTCCCCCAGCGCAGACTGGACACGACTCTTCCAGCTCAACATCTTGGGATGATCCTTCAGGATGTCTCTGCCGCCACCTAGGGGCTGAGAGCAAAGCAGTCAATTAATTTAGTAGGCTGAAATGGGTAGCAATCCATACATCAAAATATACTGTAAGTAGTCAAAGACAGTCTTTGAGATTTGACACATTCCTGACTGCATTGTAGGACCATTTTCTCAGCAGAGGTGGCTGGTTCACCCAGTGGCTGAGCTCTGATGGACCAGTTGACTGAGTTTTCCTCACCTGCATGAGTTCACACACGGCCAGCAGGTCAGCCAGGCTGATGTCATCTCCACAGAGGAAGGGCTGCCTCTTGAGGAACATGTTCTCCAGCTTCTCCAGAGTGTCACTCAGGTCTGCCAAAGCCCTCTCCACCTTCAGTGGGTCTGTTGGCTGTCCTGTCATTTGGGGCAGTAAAACCTACAGCACAAAGCAGCGACGCATGCCATCAACAACAACCACAGAGCATGAGATAACAATAAAAGTCTATTGCATAAATGTGTAATACCCTGCAAAGAGATGGTGGCTTTGGGATTAGACTACATTTCACCTGCCAAATGACATAGAGCTGAGTGTTCCATGAGCAAGCCTTACCTCCATGAGAAAGACCTTGGCCGCATGTGGCCGGGTGTTGGTATGGTGCCATGCTGTGTACTCATCCACTCTCGCCCTCCTCTCTGGGTGGCGTGGATACCAGTTACCTGGGACATCGTATTTGGTGGCCAGGTATTTTAATATGGCATCACTGTAACAAGATGAGGGAGGGGAAATGCCCCTTTTATTTTTTTCATTAAACATTTTTTAAAAAAACATTTTAAACTACAAAGTGAATGAAGAGTCTTACCTCTCAGTCAGAACAAAGTCATTGTCGACCATTACTGGGACCTTCTGCATGGGATTGAGTTTTGTATACTCTGGTGTCCTATTCTCCCCTATATTTAAACAAAGTCATTGAGATACAGTATGTTAATTACATTTCTTTGAGGTATTGGTTTATGCATTTAGCTATACTGAACAAAAATATAAATGCAACATGCAACAAAAACATTCAACGTTTTTACTGAGTTACAGTTCATATAAGGAAATTGAAATAAATTCATTAGGCCCTAATCTATGGATTTCACGATTGGGCAGCGGTGCAGACATGGGTGGGCCTCCACTGGGGAGCCAGGCCCAGCCAATCAGAATGATTTTTACCCCACAAAAGGGCTTTATTACAGACAGAAATACTCTTCAGCACCCCCCCCACACACGATCCTGCAGAATCCAGATGTGGAGGTCCTGGGCTGGTGTCGTTACACATGGTCTGCCGTTGTGAGGCCGTACTGCCAAATTCTCTAAAATGATGTTGGAGGCAGCTTATGGTAGAGAAATTAACATTAAATTCTCTGGCAACAGTGCTGGTGGACATTCCTGCAGTCAGCATGCCAATTGCATTCTCCCTCAAATTTAGGCATCTGTGGCATTGTGTTGTGTGACAAAACTACACATTTTAAAGTGGCCTTTTATTGTCACCAGCACAAGGTGCACCTGTGTAATGATCATGCTATTTAATCAGCTTCTTGATATGTCACACCTGTCAGGTGGATGGATTATCTTGGCAAAGGAGAAATGCTCACTAACAGGGATGTAAACAAATTTGAGAGAAATAAGCTTTTTGTGCATATGGAACATTTCTGGGATTTTTTTAATTTCAGCTCATGAAACATTTGACCAACACTTTACATGTTGCGTTTATATTTTTGTTCAGTGTATTTGTCTAAATTTGAATACATGGACGATTGTGAAATAATAATAACATAGACTTGTCATTCTGAATAGCTAGTTAGTACACATTCGGGACAACTATCAACAGAGAACATGCATGCTGCTGTACAGAGTAGGACAAAGTTCAAGGTACAATAGGTCTAAGTTCATTGCAGGACAGAGCACACACATTTTGCATTTAAAACAATGTAGCACTCAGTCTGTGTATAAATGTATCAAACATATTTGCATTTCCATTTAACATTAACAATCTTGCTTTAGTAGCAACCAAAACGATAGCTAGATTGATTGCATGTTTAACTTTAGCTAGATGATGTTGGTAGTTAACGTTAAACGTTAGCTAACTTTCGCCCAGCCAGCTTGAAACTCACCTTTTCGTAATGCAACAGTTTTCACCTTGTGTGGAATTTTATTGCAGTTCAGAAATATATGTATTGCTCTACATGGTTGTGACAATAAATCTAAATACACTTCTAGTTCTACGGCCTTTCTACCGTCCATGATAAACGTATTTGTATTGCTTGCTAACGTTAGGTACTGTAGGCTACTAGTATTTTGCCAGCAGCACAAATTATGTCACTTTTGTAGGGTAATGACGCTACCTTCCACGTTAAAGCCCCCCCTCCCCCTTGAGTAAGGCACTTAACGCTAATTGCTCCTGTAAATCGCTCTGGATAAGAGTGTCATGTAAAATGTTTTTTAAGACCAATAATGAAAATACAATGTTGAAACTGGTATGTTGAGAATATTGGGTTGTAGAGAGATACATTTTCTGTCTCAGCTAAAGTGGGGTGGAAAATATATAATAAAATACGTGAAATTATATTTTTTTCAAAGGTGGTTGCAGTGCTGTGAAAAACAGTTGTACTGCACTGGACTGGAAAAAATAGATATTCCCAATTTAGCGTGTCTTTGCAGGGGGACTCTTATTTTGAAAATAAACAACTGATCGTGCTGCCCGCATAATATCCTGCTGCTAGGAGAACGGTAATCTGTAGGCTACATAGCCACCAATTGAGTCAAAACAAAAGTCGTGCAGGGCGTGATCAATGGATGGCCGAGCAGCAGATTTCCCATAATCCTTTTAGATTTGAGATGAGGGTTTAATAACATTTTTTAGTATAAAATGACGCTTAAGATCTATTTTGTGAGTAAATGTTTGCAGAATAAAAAGTGTACATTATGGCTGTAAAAACAACAACATTCTGAAAGTTACACAACGTCAGTTAAAATTGTATATTTACTTTAACCTACATAATGCATTTACGCGATAATGTACATGGAGCATTAGGAAGGCTTATAAATTAGGCTACTAACTGAGAACTAAGTTTCTCCAGGAACGCCCTAGGGGACAGTCCCCGGGCACATGGCAGAAAGTGCACTGCCGACTAGCAGTCATTCGGCTTGTGCGTTACAATCTGTAGCTGAGACGTTCAATGGAACTGAGCTTGGTACTCGCAGGTTGCCTTTTGTCAGTGCGATAGCCGATAGGTATGCATGAACAGAAAGGGTCTCATTCTCATGTCGTTTTAAGAAAATGCACCATCAGTTTGTGAGATATCAGTGGAGGTCACAGCTTGGCAAATTTCTGTATATAGCAGCAAGCATGAAGCATAGACGGAGCATGGGGTGGCATCAGTTTCTTGTTTTAATTGACAAGGAAGATATATATTCCATGTCAATTAAAACAAGAAACCTAATATCTCCATCAGTGTTTTCAATATAAAATGGATCCTTCAATTTCTGTAATAGCTTATTAAATTTTTATCTATACCCCTTATGGCATTTTCCTTCCTCCTTACCCTGAATTATTTATTTGTTCTGTTTCTAGACAACTTCCTTATCATATGGCCTGTCCATATGGCTGTGATGCTGCTGATTTTACTTTAGTATTTTGTTTTTGTAGTGGGGACAGTAACATTAGTACTTTCTAATATATATATATATATATATATATATATATATATACTTAAAGGCCCAATGCAGCCGTTTTTAACTATATCAATCATTTCTGGGTAAGGATGTGTGTTAGCAATGGATCTGAACGGATATGGGTGGGGCAATGTCTACATATTATGGGTGCAAATTTCAAACACTCACAAAATCTTTGATGAAGGCAGAGAGGGCGATACATAAAGCTTAATAAAGAACAGTGATACTAGCAAGAGCAGTGTGCTGGTTTCTCTCTTCTTTCACAGTATTATTCGATCATAGTGTGGAAATATATGTAAATCACAGGAAAATGAAGTTTGACAGTCCTGGCCCTAATAGAATAAACATGGCAAAAACAAATGTAGACATTAATAAATGCATTTCTATAGCTTCCAAAATATTTTGTACAATGGTGGGGGAGTGCCAAGATGGCGGCGCGGTGGCTTCAAAACAGCGGCCCCTATCAGTAATTTGTTTTCTCAGCGGCAGTCGCTGCGGGCATGTCTGTGATGGTCGTGTCAGCGGTGGTCTCGTCGCAAAACTAAGACGGTTCTGCCGAGTTGTTCAGCAGAGTTATTCGAGGAAGGAAAGAGAGGAAGACTCCACACCACTCTCTCACTTGAGTATCTTAACTAGTTATTTTCAGATGATCTAATTTTGCTCTTTTGTAGCTTTGGAAATTGTGTGTGTGTTTTCTATACCTGTTCGCACCGCTCCCTGTAGGCTTTACAGACGCTCCCCACCCCTTGGCTGCAGCCCTTCTAATTTAGTGTTCCCTGCACACACAACCCATGTGGAATTCCTGGTCTCTGGCAGTGTTTGGAACTGCCGATCTGCGGTCAAGAACGCTGAGTTCATTTCAGCCTACGCTGCCCTTCAGTTCCTTGACTTTTTGGCCCTGACCGAGACATGGATCACCCCAGAGAACACTGCTACTCCAGCTGCTCTCTCTTCATCTGACTATGTTTTCTTTCATAGCCCGAGAGCATCTGGTCGTTGCGGTGGTGACACAAGGCTACTAATTTCTCCTAAGTGGAGATTTTCTATTTTCTCCCTCACTCACATGTCCATCTCCTCATTTCAATTCCATGCTGTCACTGTCACTTGTCCACTCAAGCTTAACATTGTTGTCATCTATCGCCCACCAGGTGCCCTTAGAGAGTTCCTCAATGAACTTGACACCTTGATTAGCTAATTTCCTGACGATGGCTCACCGCTCTTCATACTTAGCGACTTCAACCTCCTGACGTCTGCTTTCGATTCATTTCTTTCCAACTCTTTCTTTCCCCTCCTTGCCTCTTTTGACCTCACCCTTTCTCAGTCCCCTCCCATTCACAAGGCAGGCAATACGTTTGACCTAATCTTTACTAGAAGCTGTTCGCCTACTAATCTCACTGCAACCCCCCTCCAAGTCTCTGATCACTACTTTGTTTCCTTTTCTGTCTCCCTCTCCTACAACCCTAGCCACTCAGCCCCCACCTAGATCGTCATGCGCCCTCACAATCTCCGCTCTCTCTCCCACTACTCTCCTCTTCTATACTAATCATCTCTCCCTTTTGCTAAATCCTTCTCTCGCCTGTCTCCTGATTCTGCCTCTTTGACCCTACTCTCCTCCCTTTCTGCATCCTATGATTCGCACTGTCCACTTTCCTCCCGGCTGGCTTGGCCCTCCCCTCCTGCTGCATGGCTGAGTGACTCATTGCGAGCTTAAAGAAACAGGGCTGCGGGCAGCTGAGTGAAAATGGAGGGAAACTAAACTTCCGGAGGACCTATCATCATTTCACTCCCTCCTCTCTACCTTATCTTCCTCTGTATCTGCTGCTAAAACCACTTTCTATCAATCTAAATTTCAAGCTTCTGCCTCTAACACTAGGAAACTATTTTCCACCTTCTCCTCCCTCCTTAATCCTCCACTCCCTCCTTCTTCCCTCTCCGCGGACGACTTTGTCAACCACTTTGAAAAGAAGGTTGACAACATCCGCTCCTCATTCACTCAGCCTATTGAGTCCATTGGTCCCACTCACACAGAACTACCCTACACCTTGACCTCTTTCTCCCCTCTGTCTCCAGATTAAATCCTGTGACTAGCAAGGTCTGGCCGCCCGACAACCTGCCCGCTTGACCCCATCCCCTCCTCCCTTTTCCAGACCATCTCTGGAGACCTTTTCCAATTCCTCACTTCCCTCATCAACTCATCCCTGACCACTGGCTGCATCCCCTTTGACTTCAAAATGACTCGAGTCGCTCCACTCCACAAGAAATCAACACTCAACTCCTCTGACATCAAAAACTACAGACCAGTATCCCTTCTTTCTTTTCTTTACAAAACACTTGAGCGTGCTGTCTCTGACCAACTCTCGCTGTCTCTCTCAGAACAATTTCTTGACCCTAACCAGTCAGTCTTCAAGACAGGTCACTCAACCGAGACTGTTCTTCTTTGTGTCACGGAGTCTCTCCGCACTGCCAAAGCTGACTCTCTCTCCTCTGTTCTCATCCTCCTAGGTCTATCTGCTGCCTTCGACACCATGAACCATCAGATCCTCCTCTACACCCTCTCAGGTCTGGGTGTCTCAGGCTCTGCACACTCTTGGATTGCATCCTACCTGGCAAGCCGCTCCTACCAGGTGACATGGAGAAGATCTGTGTCAGCACCACATACTCTCACTACTGGTGTCCCCAGGGCTCGGTTCTAGGCCCTCTCCTTTTCTCTCTATACACTAAGTCACTCGGCTCTGTCATATCCTCACATGGTCTCTCTATCATTGCTATGCAGATGACACTCAGCTACTTTTCTCCTTCTCCCTTTATGACACCCAGGTGGCGACACGCATCTGTAAGCTTGGCCGATATCTCAGCTTGGATGTTGGCCCACCACCTCAAGCTCAACCTTGACAAGACGGAGCTGCTCTTCTTCCCGGGGATGGCCTGCCCGCTCCAAGACCTCTCCATCACGGTTGACAACTCCACGGTGTCCCCCTCCCAGAGGGCAAAGAACCTTGGCGTGGCCCTGGACAACACCCTGTCGTTCTCTGCAAACATCAAAGCAGTGACTCGCTCCTGCAGATTCATGCTCTACAACAGCCGTAGAGTACGACCCTACCTCACACAGGAAGCGTCGCAGGTCCTAATCCAGGCACTTATCATCTCCCGTCTGGACTACTGCAACTCGCTGTTGGCTGGCTCTCCGCTTGTGCCATAAACCCCTGCAACTTATCCAGAACACTGCAGCCCACCTGGTGTTCAACCTTCCCAAGTTCTCCCATGTCACCCTGCTCCTCCACTCACTCCACTGGCTTCCAGTCGAAGCTCGCATCCACTACAAGACCATGGTACTCGCCTACGGAGCAGCAAAAGGAACAGTCCCTCCCTACCTTCAGGCTATGCTCAAACCATACACCCCAACCCTAGCACTCCGTTCTGCCACCTTTGGTCTCTTGGCCCTCCCACCCCCAGCTCCTGCTCAGCCCAGTCTAAGCTCTTCTCTGTCCTGGCACCCCAATGGTGGAACTAGCTTCCCTCTGAAGCTAGGACAGCAGAGTTCTAGCTTAGGCCCTTTATCTACTTCCCCAGAGTCAGATTATCTTGGGGATACCATTTTTATGTGTCTGCGTGCTGTGTTAAGGAAGTTGCTAACTAGCGTTAGCATAATGTCTGGAAGTCTATGGTGTCTGCTAGCATGCTCAAACCCTACACCCTACCCCGAGCACTCCGTTCTGCCACCAATTACCATAATGCCTACACTTCACAATCCCTGACAAAGAACACACATTCTGGAACTTTGTATCTATATGACAGTGAGATATTCATAACACTGCCAGTTGTTGAATAAGAGTGGCGCAGTGGTCTAAGGCACTGCATCGCAGTGCTAGCTGTGCCACTAGAGATCCTGGTTCGAATCCAGGCTCTGTCGTAGCCGGCCGCGACCAGGAGACCCATGGGGCGGCGCACAATTGGCCCAGCGTCGTCCAGGGTAGGGGAGGGAATGGCTGGCAGGGATGTAGCTCAGTTGGTAGAGCATGGCGTTTGCAACGCCAGGGTTGTGGGTTCGTTTCCCACGGGGGGCCAGTATGAAAAAATAAATACATAATGTAAGTCGCTCTGGATAAGAGCGTCAGCTAAATGACTAAAAAATTTAATGTAAAAAAAAAAGTCCTTGCAGCAAACACTGGAGCTGTGTTTCACAGAGGGGTTGACAACAATGTTGTCCTTGGGCCGTCATCTGCTTTTGAAGCCTTCCTCTTGTCTCCAGACTGGAACTCCGTATGGATCTCCAGGAAGGTTTTGTTCTTGGTCTCAGGGACTACCAGGAATATGTATACAGCAACCAAGACCGAAATCACCAAGAACACCAGGAAACAGTACTGCTGCAGCTTAGTCTGTGGAGGTAAAAGAGCAGACCAAACCAATCTAGAACCATCTCTCCAAACAGCCATCTCTCCTATTTCCATATCAATCGACAGTACGGATATCAAACTACTCTAGTATTGTATAACCTACTGTAACACTAACCATACTCCTTATTTTAAAGGTTAAGTGTCACGGTTGCAAACACTTGGAACCTACCACAATAAATGGAAACACCATGCCAATGAAGAAGAAGCTGAGCCAGTTCACGGACCCTCCGATCATGTATGCAGCAGGCCGTGTGGTTTGTGTGAATAACTCTGTGGTCAAGATGTTTGTCACACCACCTCCAAAGGACAAAGTGAAGGTATAGTGTTCATTTTAAAGTAATTTATAATCAGATAATGAATAATATTGATGCCAGATCACACAAAGTCTGGCAAAACCGGCATAAATGAGCGATAAGTAAGTTCTGTCGGTTACCTGGTCCCAAACCAAAGCTGAGTATGAAAGCAAAGACGCATCCCATGCTAAGATAAGGCATCCATAGGCCTGCTCCCTGCGTTCAATGAAAGAAGACAACAATTAGATCATAGAAAACTAGTGTTCTCAAAGCGGCCAGCCAAGCAACATGAAAGGTCCAATGCAGCCGTTTTTATCTCAATATAAAATAATTTCTGGGTAACAATTAAGTACCTTAATGTGATTGTTTTCAATTAAAATTGTCAAAAATAAACTTCTTAGCAAGGAGCAATTTCTCAAGCAAGAATTTTGATAGGACTGTCTGGGAGTGTGTTTGGGAAAATACACTAACTGTAAGTCGCTCTGAATAAGAGCATCTGCTAAATGAATACAATTAAAAAATGTAAAATCTCGTGTTAAGATAATGTTATTGGCAGAGAGGTTTGGAACTCTCTATCTTATTGGTCTATTAACTAATCACCAGGCAGGCCAAAACTCCATCCCACTAAAACAGTCTGAAATTTCAGGCGGTCTTTTCAAACAGCTCTTACACCAAAAGGGCATTATCATAATGTAAAAAATGTCACAACCTCGTAGTGTGGAAATATATATAAAACACAGGAGAAAATCCCGTTTGTGACTGCACTGGGGCTTGTTACCCAGCAATTATTTGATATTGAGATACAAATAGCTGCATTGGACCTTTTTAAGGGTTGGTTTAATCAACCATAACTTATTTAAGTGCAACACAGGTCTCTTATTCTGATTTAATAAGAGACCGAAATGGAATTGTTAGATCAAAGATGCTTTACTTGGAAGGTGAGGGTCAGAGTGAAGCAAATGCACCAGAAAGCCATTAGGGTGTACCCTCCGATGATGAGCACTTTTCGTCCCAGAGATTCGATCAGCATGCCCTGAAAGACACAGCATCTCATATGACATACCAGCAGAAATATAAGAATGTGGAGAAATATAAGATCTTCTGAGTTAAAAAACTTAGATGTAGGATATTAATTTGATTAACCTGTTGCAAGAGAACTTTCCTTTAAATGCAGGACATTTTAAACTTGTAGTGTATTTGAGGTTTAAAAAGGCTTCTGAAGTTTGTAATTTGGACTTTAAAATTTCAGACTTGATTTCCCTTACGAAAAATGTATCAACTCCTACAAAAATGTCCATTAATTATAATCCACATAATAATTCACATTTCCTGTTGCTGCAGGATTAAGATCCGACATCTGTAGTCAACACATCTTCTAATCATACTTAATATCACAACACTGGTATCTTCATTAAATATGTTAATCCACCAGATGAATAGTAACATAAATCATAGCATAGCATTCAATGAGAACAGAACTGTCATACCAGCATAGCATGATGAAATTTGCGATCAGTCATGTTGTAAAGAGGATTCTAAAAACTAATAAATCCATGCAAAGAATCATGGGGTTGTATGACATTTCCGCTCTACGATGGACTTTATGCATGCTTCTAAATATATGTACTATGACCAATAGTTGACACTCACACAGGTAAGGGCAGTGAGGCATTCACAGGCTCCTGTGCCCACAGTTACGTAGGGTATGTTAACCTCTGGAATTCCGGCCTCCTCAAACACATAATCTGCATAAAAATAAATCTGCAAGAGAGAGAGAGTGATAGAAAACAAGTGAAACACAGGTCCTTCACACTATACCCTATAGTGTATACCAGGGATGGGCAACTTTGAAGGGGGTGGGGGCCACAAAAAAATCAGAACTCGTCATGCAGTCAGAGCCAGCCCTAGGCTTTTGGGGCCCCAAGTTACATTTTGTTGGCCCACCCAGCAAAATATATCATACTATATACGGTACATGTATACCCTATAGTCTATATACCCTATAACAATATGAATGTCCTGCAGGTTATATGAACTTAACATGAGAGTTCTGTGAATGGAATATTGTACATTTAAACCAACTTCTTCTGATCTCAACTGACTTGAGTTCATACTGATAAACGTTGCAGCCCTGAGGGGACATAGGGTCATGTGTGGCAATTTGGTCTGTTGCTGACATACAGCGTTGATGCCGTTGAGCTGCTGGGCAGCGTTGAGCAGGATGATGGTGAGGACTTGCCAGCGGAGGCTGCGGTCCATGAACAGCTGCCAGGGCTTCTTGGGTTTAATGCCCATGGCGCTGATCCTCTCCCTCTCCATGTCCTCCCGCTCGCGATCAAAGTTATCCGTGCCGTGGAGTTGCTTCATCGCTGTCCACAGGAAACACAAGACACAGCTCACATGGTCTCTCTCCTCTCCACGCTTCATTTGTTATCCCTCACACTCATAACAAACAGGAATCCACTCATTCACCCAGCCAGCCTAACAAAACAAAACCAGACAGACACAGTGGGATACACAGAGATATTTCTTTGATGATCAAGGATTGTGTGACTAATGAGAGACATTGCCTGGCAGTGTAACCTGCTGTTACAGTATGCACTGCAGTCATGTGCTTGCCCCAGTATGTCACTCAAGGGGAAAGATTTGTACAATTTATGTTTCCCACCCTGATCTCAGATAAAGGCTGAATCATCACCCCCTCCAAGCGTTCCATCACGTGCATCGTGTCAAATCAATGTTCAGGTACAGGGTGACACAGCTCAGCTCTCTTTTTTTAGATGAATGATTGTAGGTTACAATTTAGGTTTGCACACTTAGATCCTACTTTTTTGCTAAAAAAACGTTTCTGTCTCAATAGTTTTCAGCACGATGACTGTTGTTTTAAGACAAGGAGTCAGTCCTTATGTATGTGAGAGAGCTCATGGTAGATCTTTTCACGTGATTGGAACATACCGTTTCTACATCCAACGTCATCCCCTCTGTCGATCAGCAGGTAGCGAGGGCTTTCTGGGAACCAGGGCAGTATGAGGAGCTGCAGGACCGCTGGGATACAGGTGGTGCAGAGCAGGAAGGGCCAGTGCTCTTCTTTACCCAGGAGCTCACTGCAGGATCATAGACACTCATTATAGGAACACACACAAGAAATGATGCGCAGTCTTCATTTCAAAGTAATCTGCAAATTAGTAGGCAATAGTCCAGGATGATCTAAACTTACTTAAGCCCAATCACCTGTCCAGTAAGGATGCCCCCGGTGATGAAAACCGAAGTCCCCATTGCCATGGCACCACGAAGTGCCCTTGGGGCGATTTCCCCCAGATACTGTGGCTGAACGCATATGCCGATGCCTGCCAATCAGCATATTATTAGAACAAAGTGTGGCATATTGACTTACAGACAAGACAGAACCTTCAAAACATCAATATTTTTCAACTCATCCAGCTTAGAAATAAAGACTGCAAACTGCTGATGTCAACACTTCACTTGACTAACGCACTGACATATTTACCCGCATTTACTCCTGTGAAAAATCGTCCAACGATGAGCAGTTCAAATAATCCAGTGGGGTAGCTCAGGCCCATCAACAGAGCAGCCAGTAAGGCAAATGCGTTGTTCATCATTAGTGTCCCTTTTCTTTGACACAGAATATTTGCCGTTAATGAAACATGTATTGAAAGTGCCTTGTTTGGAGAAAAGAATGCATGCAGTCAAATGGCTATTGCCAAAATAGTAATAGCCTATGTGTAGAATTGGAGACAAATATCCAAATGAGGATACAAGCCACTATTAACAAAACACTTCTTTATACCTCCCAAATCTAATGGCCATTGTTCCACCTATAGTTGCTCCAACAAATCCTCCTATTGTGAAAATGGACACGATGCTGGACCACAGTAGAGTGAGGTATTTCTCTGAGATGTCCTCATCATAGCGCTCCAGCCAGGTTTGGTTGATGAAATTCTGCACAGACTGGGGAAAAAAACATGAGGACAGAATACAAAATGATTATCCAATGTCAGTATCATCTTCTCATTAATTCATTAACACCTAAACATTTTCTCTAAGTATTTCATCTAAGTATATTACACTTAAAGGGGCAATCTGCTGTTGAAACAATTACAAAATGTAATTCCTGCCACTGTTTCAATAAAAGCTGAGGGAGGGGGCTGGATACATGTAACCAAGCTCAAATTCATAGACAGTGCTATGGATGCAAGGACTGACCATCCATCATATAAAAATGATAGTTTAAACCATGTTTTTTGGCTATACAGTGGTTGTTTACATTTACATTGTTTACAAACATTGGAATAAAACAAGCTTATATTTTGGGTTCTGATGGGGTACAGCAGTTGAACTAAGCTCATAAGGCATTTATAAGTTACATTCTTAATGAATCAGTAGGTACATATCATTAATTTATAAGTCCCAAAATGGATGTAGCAACTCCAGATTCCCCCTTTACATAGACAAATATTGACAATAATGTCTTACCTTGGTGGGGGCATTGATGATGGAAATATTATAACCATATTGAAAGGTCCCGCCAATGCAAGCTGCACAAATTGCCAGTAGAAGGGATTTGTTCGGACGCTGAAACCAATAATACACAATTGGTGGTTTAGCATCCCATAATATGTACAGATTCTGTGCTATACTTTTCAACATTCAGTATTGAACAGAAAAATGATACCTCCAACAGGTGTAGCCCAATCATGATCATATTTAACTATTAGATAGCTTTCAGAAGTCCAAATGAGGCACAAATACATATCAAACATATTTTAGCTAAGGTTATTAATTACAATAGCCAAGTGTAGACAATTAAGTAGGCTATAGGTTTCTTTAAATAACTTTATAAGAATTGTAGGCCCTATTTTCAGGAGAAGGACACCAAAAACAGTGGGCTTAGTTAGTTTAAAACAAGATATGTTTCGAAAATGTATGCACTCACTAACTGTAAGGTGCTCTGGATAAGAGCGTCTGCTAAATGACTAAAATGTAAATGTATTTATTATTTATTATTGGTTAACATAACTTATAATTCACACTAATAATAATAATAATAACAACAACACTAATATAATAATAATAATAGTAATGCATGTGTTACTACTGTTGTTGTTATTATTACTAATATAGCAATAACACTTCTTCTTAATATCATTATACATACCTTAATTTTCTCTTTTGTTCCTGTGCTACCTTCAAGCAAAAGTTGATATTCCGTATCTCCTTTAGTCATTTTGAGTCCTGTTTTTTGTTTTATCTATGTACAACTTCAGATTGTATACAGGTTTTGCTGTCTAGAAAAAGGCATTTATCTTACTACAAGTGCAAAAGTTGCTCTCTCCTAGGCTAATGTAGCCTACTCATCCTCAAGCGGAGTGCCTTTCGAGGATGTGTTTGGGTTGCGCAGTAAATATAGTGAGGATAATACAATTGATCAGTTGTTCCTTGGATGACCCAGTGTCCCCTCGTCTGAGCATAACATTGCATTACAGACTTTTCTATTTTTTACGAGTGGGAAACTCTGCACTCTTTAGACACAGTAACCATTGAATAATGCACCGAAACCCATCTCTCTCACACACCGGTTACAGTTCATCAATTTTGTGCAGATATCTTCATCAAACATTAGGCTATTTTTCCCTTTATCATTAATAAAAGGCCTACCTCTTTCTTTAATTCTGCATTGCTATCCATTTTGAATTTCGTTCATTGAGCCCAAAAAATTTAAAAAGCACTATTTATGCAAGTAAAGCAACTGCAACCTACTTATGGATTAAACCTAGGCTACTTATGGTCTGGTCGCACCCAAAAACACACGTGTTGTAGGTGTGATGATTCTATTGTAGCCTAGGCTGTATTATTACCACTAGTTTGAGGGTGTTTAATGAACTCTTGACAGCATTCCTTTATGCTACTCTGCTACCAGTAGGCCTATGCAGTAAATTGACCTTAATCTGATGTGAAACAAGTTAAGAAATTGCACTATCCACTGAGGTTGACTAATAATGATTTTGATCTATAATTAATTTTTTTTATCCAACATTTGGCAAGGTGCAATTTAAAAGGTATAGCCCAGGTCTATTTGAAAACCATGCACAAAAACTAAGAAAAGGTATATTGGATTTGACCTATTTTCTGGTCATCAGTGTGGCAATTTTCCTTTTTGATTATAAAGACCTCATTGTTTGTGAAGTCAAGTGACCAACAAAGCTCATAAGCCCCTTCTTGGTCAGCAGGATGGTCATTCCACTGTTGCCGGATAGGCTGCATGCCTTTACTATAATTTCAATGATTTCCATTTCTACATTAATTTTCACAATGGGGAAAAAACGTAACCTCTTTCTTCAGTTTACTGACTATAGCCTATAGAGCAGGGTTCTTCAATTCCGGTCCTGGAGGGCCGAAACACTTCTGTTTTTTATTTCTACCTGGTAGTTAATTGCACTCACCTGGTGTCCCAGGTCTGAATTAGCCCCTGATTAGAAGGAGAGGATGAAAAACAGAGGTGTTTCGGCCCTCCAGGACCGGAATTGAAGAACCCTGCTATAGAGCCTAGCTAGCCCTAGAAACTACAGACCTTTCACTAGACCTACAGTATATAGTAGCCTAACCTTGCAAGTTTACACAAACATATTGGACTTGGAATGTCAAAATGTCTAAATTCTTACCCAATTTGTAGACAAAAGAGACCCTTGTATTTACTTATATGATGTATTGTCTACTAAATTAATACTACTGTAAACCGTGCAACTGACATGGGAATCTTTGTTATTTTGAGCTGTACTTCTACATTTTAGTCTCAGGGCGGCGCTGTCAAGCCTTCTAAGGGCTTCGACTAGATGGGATACTGTGTCAGAATGGCACATAATATATTTTTCGTAGCCGGTTAGAATTTACGCAACAGGTTAGGATAATTAGGTTAAGGTTAGGAAAATGTTTAGAGTTAGCTAAAATGCTAAACTGCACACAAAAAACAACAACTTTAGATGTAAATTTGACATAACCTCATCTAAAACACAAATGGTTCTATCTATGCGCAAATCATTGACCCTGTGCCAGTGTTGCCAACTTAGCGACTTTGTCTGGTGTTATTGGAGACTCTGACGTGAAAGCACGTTTCGTTCTTACTCTTCTCAACGAGCAGCGGGTGCTGACGTCCCACCCCTGTCCCGAAACACTCACAGCCCAGTCCTCCCGTAGCAGTCCCTCCCATCTGCAGTCAGAGCAGGAGATGTTTACCACTCCTTGTCCAGACTGAAAATGAATCGCGCATGCGGGAAGCCGCAGCTGGCTGATCCCGCCCTGGCTTACATTCAGGGCGGGATGTAAATGTAGGGTGTTTTTTACTCCCTTTTTGTCTCTCCCACGACGTTATTCCTCTCTCCTACAGCGTCCGTCACAATTACATGCACATGGCCAATTATGCAAATTAGGTGATGACGTCACTTGGCGACTTCTAGCGACTTTTAGGACAGCCAATAGCTACTTTCCTTACTGAGGAGTTGGCAACACTGCTGTAATCGTGCCCCTGTCATTTGAAAGATGGTGGAAGGTAGTTCTACAACTGTCATGTCGGGCGGTAGAAAGCCCCGTTCTGTGGCAAACCCTCTGGAATCCGCGATCACCACACCCAGTGAACGAATCTTGAGAGAATGCCACAATTTATATATCGACAGCGAAAACGGTAAATAGCAAACTATTGCTGCACACAGCCTACATGATCAATATAACAGCCGTGCATATTCGTCATGTCTGCTCTGCAACAAAGTAGCATTTCATTTTAAAGTTTCTGCTTGTGTTACACATGCTCGAATATTCTACTCTGATCAAAATGAATGCACTCACTAACTGTAAGTCGCTCTGGATAAGAGCGTCTACTAAATGACTAAAAATGTAAATCATCAAGCGTTGTCTGTCACGCTCCAGTAATGTCACTCACCCCAAACAAACACTGAAATGAATCCCAGGGGTAGGGTATTTTACAGTGGTAAAAGTCTTTAACCAAGTGTTTGGGTGTGTTTTTGTCATTAAGGAAAATGCACAATATTGGTCATATGTAATCTTTGCCATATTTTAAATAAGAAATATAGCCTACAGTTTGTTGGCCAGATCATGCTTTCAGGGGCTAGGGCCTACTGTATGTTAATGGCCTATTCCCTAAACTAGATAACATCATCATATGTTCAAATACAACTGAGGCTATGGTAGTTCAAAGTAGGCTGTAGGGTCTACAAGGACTCATCACAGACTTGAAGCCAATATGCCCTTTTTTTATTTATGGTCATTTCCATTCGAAAGGACCCATGAGCACCACCAATATGTGAAGTTTATAGGAGTTTATCAAATTGGGTTTCAAATTAAAGCTAAGAGTCTATATTTTTGGGAAATGAAGGCATAGATACGTTTTTCAACCATTTTTTAATCTTAAAAATGTGGCATAAGTAAAGGCTGTGATTTCTGGATAAACAGATGAAATGGGGTCTTAAAAACATCTACCACAAAAAGTCTTAAACATATCAGAAATACATCAAAACACAATAATGTTGACCTAAAGACCCCTGCCAACTAATATCAACACTTATATTTAGTTTTGGAGAAATTGTTTACCTTTTGTAAATTTTAAGAAATATTTCCTTGTAATTCCGTAACCACAAACCCACATATCTTTAAGATATTTTATAATTTCTCTCCCTCATGAGGAGGAAGGATAATGAAAGTTCACAGAAGTAACAAGTAATTGTAGACCTAGTGATATCAATTTTGTTTATTAATTATTAAGTGATTAAAATTCGTAATTATTTTACCAAATTGGTAACGGAATTACCAAAAAATCTGTAATGGAATTACTGCAACTGAATTGGCTACAATGGGAAATCAGAATTAGGTCATTCCACCCTGGCCTTGATGTTAACGTCCACAGACCGACTGGACTGAACCAAATCTGAAACTATCATAGACCTATGTGAAACATGAGGAGAATGACATTCATATCTATAATTATGCATTTCTGTGTAGTACAGATCAGGGACCCATGATGTAATTCTGTTACCTTAATTCCATTACCGGGTGTAAATCCACTTCACTTACTGTAGTTCAAAACCATAAGAGATTTCTTCAAACTCAAGGTGCCATGTCATACTGACACCCCATTCTTTCTGCAGGTATCTTTGAATCTTAATTCGAGAGCAGATATTTAAGAGTTTTTAGAAAACATGGTTGCATAAAAACCTGAGGGAGATTTTACCGTAATTCCGTTACCAAAGTTTGCATCTGCACAGTTCTTCCACTAAATTAGTTTTTGTAAAATTTTCAGTGGAAATTGTTAAAAGTAGTCCTTGTACATAGAGTTGTATGGTTTGTTAAACTTTGAAGTCAATGGTTTTTGTTTGGCATACATAAAAAAAAAAAAACTGAGTCAAAACATAATTCTGTTATAGTGGAATTGCCTTGGTTTCCAGACTATATCTGCAAGTCAGGTATCCTAAAGCAGGTGTCGAATAAAGACTGCCATTATAACAGATTACTTTGTTATTTGTAGTTCATTGGATCACTTTGAGTGAAAACAAATGTTGCTTAAATCCCTCTGATGCCACTCTCATGTAGTGGAGTCCTGTCTGCCGGCTCTCTATGTATAGTGTCTTAATCAGATATGTCAGAGGCAGACGGAAACACTTATCTGTTGAGACAGGTAGTATGGCGTACTGGATGACCCTAACTCCGATATAGTAAAGTATCATATTTATTTATTAGTTATTCACTGTGTGTTTTATTCTTTATCTTATCTTTAACTCTGCATTGTTGGAAAAGGACCCGTAAATAAGCATTTCACTGTTAGTCTACACCTGTTGTCTACGAAGCATGTGACAAATAAAATGTGATTACATTTGATATTACGGCTTGCCTGACCCATTCTGTAACAGTAGTGTCCAAAAGAAAGGAAAGCCGCCTGATCTGTGTATGTTTGTGTGTGTTCAGGGCTGGTGAAGATAGCAAGCCACCTGGGTCTCCAGCTCCTTCCTCCACGGAAGAAGATCATTGTGATGATAATGGGGAACCACTCTGCTGGAAAAAGCTCATTTATTAATTGGTAATATAGCTCCCCAATATAACTGCTAAGGACCAGCACAGGCTAGGCCACAATCGAGAGGGAGGGAGGGAGGGAGAGAGGGAGAGAGAGAGGGAGGGAGAGAGAGGGAGGGAGGGAGGGAGAGGGGGAGAGAGGGAGGGAGGGAGAGAGGGGGAAATATGTTTGTTAAAATGAGGCTGACGAATGTCCACATAGGGATTGGAGGTGCTACAAGATACAGTATTAGCCTAGACATTGTGGTCTAACAATCAGGTGATTATCCTAGACATTTCCTAATGGAAAGAAAGGTATCAAGCAATTTAGTGAGGATATGAATTACCTAAGAATGTAGATGTATGAGTCTGTTGAATAAAAAGGACATGTAAAGATTCTGTTTTTGTTTCACAACATTTTCATTATTATCACTGTATCCTAAAGGATATCATGAATCTCATAGTCACCTATACATTTGAAATCAATAATAATTAGTAAGTTTGATTCTGGGATTTTCCCAGTGATGGAATTTGTCAATGTGCAGTACATTTCACACAATTGTTGACCCAATTTCACTTACTGCCATTTCAGGTATGTGGAAGAACATATACAGAAAACAGGTGTTGCCATCGAAACGCAGGGATTTACATTTATCACAAGTGGTCGGAAAAGAGAATCACTGACGGTAGGTTTATAGCACCACACCATCACTGCTATGAATGTCTCTCAAAGCACTTTTAACCATGTTATGAAAAACGTACTTCGTGTTCAGCCAGTGGTGATTGAATAGCATAAAAATAAACCTTGTGGTATACTAATAATTGCTTACCAATGGTTTACTGTTGCAGGCTCTATGAATCTCATTCATTATAGCCATAGCTATGATCACTGCAGCCTGTTAGTCACCACTGGTACATACAGTGGGGAAAAAAAGTATTTAGTCAGCCACCAATTGTGCAAGTTCTCCAACTTAAAAAGATGAGAGAGGCCTGTAATTTCCATCATAGGTACATGTCAACTATGACAGACAAAATGAGAAAAAAAAATCCAGAAAATCACATTGTAGGATTTTTAATGAATTTATTTGCAAATTATGGTGGAAAATAAGTATTTGGTCAATAACAAAAGTTTCTCAATACTTTGTTATATACCCTTTGTTGGCAATGACACAGGTCAAACGTTTTCTGTAAGTCTTCACAAGGTTTTCACACACTGTTGCTGGTATTTTGGCCCATTCCTCCATGCAGATCTCCTCTAGAGCAGTGATGTTTTGGGGCTGTCGCTGGGCAACACGGACTTTCAACTCCCTCAAAGATTTTCTATGGGGTTGAGATCTGGAGACTGGCTAGGCCACTCCAGGACCATGAAAGGCTTCTTACGAAGCCACTCCTTCGTTGCCCGGGCGGTGTGTTTGGGATCATTGTCATGCTGAAAGACCCAGCCACGTTTCATCTTCAATGCCCTTGCTGATGGAAGGAGGTTTTCACTCAAAATCTCACGATACATGGCCCCATTCATTCTTTCCTTTACACGGATCAGTCGTCCTGGTCCCTTTGCAGAAAAACAGCCCCAAAGCATGATGTTTCCACCCCCATGCTTCACAGTAGGTATGGTGTTCTTTGGATGCAACTCAGCATTCTTTGTCCTCCAAACACGACGAGTTGAGTTTTTACCAAAAAGTTCTATTTTGGTTTCATCTGACCATATGACATTCTCCCAATCCTCTTCTGGATCATCCAAATGCACTCTAGCAAACTTCAGACGGGCCTGGACATGTACTGGCTGAAGCAGGGGGACACGTCTGGCACTGCAGGATTTGAGTCCCTGGCGGCGTAGTGTGTTACTGATGGTAGGATTTGTTACTTTGGTCCCAGCTCTCTGCAGGTCATTCACTAGGTCCCCCCGTGTGGTTCTGGGATTTTTGCTCACAGTTCTTGTGATCATTTTGACCCCACGGGGTGAGGTCTTGCGTGGAGCCCCAGATCGAGGGAGATTATCAGTGGTCTTGTATGTCTTCCATTTCCTAATAATTGCTCCCACAGTTGATTTCTTCAAACCAAGCTGCTTACCTATTGCAGATTCAGTCTTCCCAGCCTGGTGCAGGTCTACAATTTTGTTTCTGATGTCCTTTGACAGCTCTTTGGTCTTGGCCATAGTGGAGTTTGGAGTGTGACTGTTTGAGGTTGTGGACAGGTGTCTTTTATACTGATAACAAGTTCAAACAGGTGCCATTAATACAGGTAACGAGTGGAGGACAGAGGAGCCTCT
Organism: Coregonus lavaretus; assembly: GCF_964263955.1. Taxonomy (NCBI): domain Eukaryota; kingdom Metazoa; phylum Chordata; class Actinopteri; order Salmoniformes; family Salmonidae; genus Coregonus; species Coregonus lavaretus. The sequence continues at coordinate 9,969,326 of NC_140004.1, forward strand.
TAAAGAATAAGTTACATGTCTGTGAGAGCCAGAAATCTTGCTTGTTTGTAAGTGACCAAATACTTATTTTCCACCATAATTTGCAAATAAATTCATTAAAAATCCTACAATGTGATTTTCTGGATTTTTTTCTTCTCAATTTGTCTGTCATAGTTGACGTGTACCTATGATGAAAATTACAGGCCTCTCATCTTTTTAAGTGGGAGAACTTGCACAATTGGTGGCTGACTAAATACTTTTTTCCCCCACTGTATTCAGGAAATCTTCTTCACAGCGTTGGTGCTGTCATGTTGGGGCGGCAGGTAGCTTAGTGGGTAAGAGCGTTGTGCCAGTAACTGAAACGTCGCTGGTTCTAATCCCCGAGCCGACTAGGTGAAAAATCTGTCGATGTGCCCTTAAGCAAGGCACTTAACCCTAATTGCTCCTGTAAGTCGCTCTGGATAAGAGCGTCTGCTAAATGACTAAAATGTAAAATGTAAATGTAAATGTTAAATGTACACTTTCAAATAATTTCCACTCATTTGGGATTTAGGCATATAGCTGGATCTACACGTCGATGTACAGTGCCCTCTGTAATTATTGTGACAGTGATACATGTTTGGTTGTTTTGGCTCTGTACTGCAGCACTTTCGATTATAAATGATATAATGACTGTGAGGTTAAAGTGCAGACAGTCAGCTTTAATGTGGTCCTCTGTAGCTCAGCTGGTAGAGCACGGCGCTTGTAATGCCAAGGTAGTGGGTTCGATCCCCGGGACCACCCATACACAAAAAATGTATGCACGCATGACTGTAAGTCGCTTTGGATAAAAGCGTCTGCTAAATGGCATATTATTATATTATTATTATTATTAATTAGAGGGTATTTTCATCCATACCGGGTGAACTGTTTAGGAATTTAGGAAAACACTTTTTGTACATAGGCCCCCCGTTTTAGGGGACCAAAGGTATTAGGGCAAATTAACTTAAACACTACAGTGAGGGGAAAAAGTATTTGATCCCCTGCTGATTTTGTACGTGTGCCCACTGACAAAGAAATGATCAGTCTATAAATACTTATTTACCTCATTAAAATGCAAATCAATTTATAACATTTTTGACATGCGTTTTTCTGGATGTTTTTGTTGTTATTCTGTCTCTCATTGTTCAAATAAACCTACCATTAAAATTATAGACTGATCATTTCTTTGTCAGTGGGCAAACGTACAAAATCAGCAGGGGATCAAATACTTTTTCCCTCACTGTATATGTATTAAAGTAGTCAAAAGTGTATTATTTGGTCCCAAATTCCTAGCACGCAATGATTACACCAAGCTTTTGACTACAAACTTGTTGGATGCATTTGCTGTTTGTTTTGGTTGTGTTTCAGACAATTTTGTGGCCAATAGAAATGAATGGTAAATAATGTATTGTGATATTTGGAGTCACTTTTATTGTAAATTAGAATAGAATATGTTTCTTAACACTTCTACATTATTGTGGATGCTACCATGATTACAGATAGTCCTGAATGAATTGTGAATAATGACAAGTCAAAGTTAGACACAGAAATATCATACACCCAAGACATGCTAACCACTCACCATTACATTAATAATATAATATAATATGCCATTTAGCAGACACTTTTATCCAAAGCGACTTACAGTCATGCGTGCATAAATTTTTGTGTATGGGTGGTCCTGGGGGTCGAACCCACTACCTTGGCGTTACAAGCGCCGTGCTCTACTAGCTCTACCAAAGGGAGGTTAGCCTTTTTGGGGGGTATGATATTTGTGTGTCTATCTTTCTCACTCATCATTATTCACGATTCATTCAGGAATATCTGTAATCATGGTAGCATCCACATGAATGTAGAAGTGTTTAGAAATATATTCTTATTTACAATAAAAGTGACTCTAAAATGACAGTACATTATTTACCATTTGTATTTATTTACTTTTGTATTTGTATTTATTAGGGAATCACATTAGCTGTTGCCAAGGCAGCAGCTCCTTTTCCTGGGGTCCAAACACATTAAGGCACATTCCATATAAAATAGACTTTAGACTACTTTAATACACATATAAGTGAATTTGTCCCAATACTTTTGATCCCCTAAAATGGGGGACTATGTACAAAAAGTGCTGTAATTTCTAAACCGTTCACCCGATATGGATGAAAATACCCTCAAATTAAAGCTGATAGTCTGCCCTATTCAAATCCAAAGTGCTGGAGTACAGAGCAAAAAGACGAAAAGATGCTTCATTGTCCCAATAATTACGGAGGGCACTGTATTCACGTATGAATGTAAGTCGCTTTGGATAAAAGCTTCTGCTAAATGACATATTATTATATATATTGTATATTACATTGGGACATGGTTGTATCTTGACATATTACTCTACTTTTGAGGCCTGAAAAAATCGGACAAAATTTTATTTTATGACTTGAACAATGTCAGTGCAGTGAAATGGCGCTCGTATGAGTTAGATTAGTTTCAAAAACCAAGCATGCAGGTGCCACGTAACACACAGATAATGTTGCACGCATTAAATCTAGTTTTGACATTATTTTAACTCCATATAGTTGTACAATGCGATGAGATGCCACTTTTCTTGCTGGCTTAAGCGATGCATGTATGCCTGGGTAAACCTAACGGTACTGACAGTGGTGATGGCTCACTCTGCATGCTGCTCCATCCTCAGCTGATGGCTCACTCTGCATGCTGCTCCATCCTCAGCTGATGGCTCACTCTGCATGCTGCTCCATCCTCAGCTGATGGCTCACTCTGCATGCTGCTCCATCCTCAGCTGATGGCTCACTCTGCATGCTGCTCCATCCTCAGCTGATGGCTCACTCTGCATGCTGCTCCATCCTCAGCTGATGGCTCACTCTGCATGCTGCTCCATCCTCAGCTGATGGCTCACTCTGCATGCTGCTCCATCCTCAGCTGATGGCTCACTCTGCATGCTGCTCCATCCTCATCTGATGGCTCACTCTGCATGCTGCTCCATCCTCAGCTGATGGCTCACTCTGCATGCTGCTCCATCCTCAGCTGATGGCTCACTCTGCATGCTGCTCCATCCTCAGCTGATGGCTCACTCTGCATGCTGCTCCATCCTCATCTGATGGCTCACTCTGCATGCTGCTCCATCCTCAGCTGATGGCTCACTCTGCATGCTGCTCCATCCTCAGCTGATGGCTCACTCTGCATGCTGCTCCATCCTCATCTGATGGCTCACTCTGCATGCTGCTCCATCCTCATCTGATGGCTCACTCTGCATGCTGCTCCATCCTCAGCTGATGGCTCACTCTGCATGCTGCTCCATCCTCATCTGATGGCTCACTCTGCATGCTGCTCCATCCTCATCTGATGGCTCACTCTGCATGCTGCTCCATCCTCAGCTGATGGCTCACTCTGCATGCTGCTCCATCCTCATCTGATGGCTCACTCTGCATGCTGCTCCATCCTCAGCTGATGGCTCACTCTGCATGCTGCTCCATCCTCAGCTGATGGCTCACTCTGCATGCTGCTCCATCCTCAGAGGGGCTGGGCTGCACAGAGAGGGAGAGCAGGGAGAGAGAGCGGAGAGAGAGAGAGAGGCGTATCTGCAGTATTTTCGGGCTAGGCAACAAGCTTCTCTCTTTCTCCCTCCCCTGGTGAAAGAGATGAAGATGAATAATATAATTCTAGTGAAGGACTGGAAGGATTATCTGCTATATACAGGAAGGGCTTAAAGCCATGCGCGAGCTGCAGCAAAGCCCCTGGCATTGAGACCAAGAATATCGCCTCGCCTGGCTACTCAAGGAGGCAGACATCTTTTTGACCGGCTGGGCTCCCAATAAGTCCACACGTAGCTAGACATTTTCTGTCTGTTCCTACCACCTCTCTCACCATCTTTTATCTTCCACAGGGAAATGCCACGCTCCATCTCTACCCCCATTTCCGACCACTCCTGGAGTTTAAAGGTAGGGTTTCCCCTGTCATCGGAAATACTTTCCAGTGTACGAGTCTGTTTGTGGCACCATTAATGTTTTTCTCTTGCGCAAGTAATTACAGAGTAAAATTGATTGCCGTCTAACTTCCACAGCTTTATATTGGGCCTATTTCACTGTTTTATGCTGTATTCCTATTTTGAACCACCCATTGTCATTTTCACAGTGGCAGGAAAGTCTGCCCACCTGTAACTTAATGACACATTTGTGTGTTCCTGTCCATTATTCTTATGGGAAGCACATTTTGTTGCACCTCAGAACCACCTAAAAGTGTTTGCACCTGTTTGTAAATACAGACCATTTCACAGGAAACTGTTTTAATTCCCTGTAATTAATGCACACTTTACACTGCTGCAAAGGCGTAAAGGAACAGTGCAGTTAAAATATGATTTTCCTGTGATATAAAAAAAAATATATATATATATATATATTTATTATTATTTTTTTTTTCCACACTGAGGTTGGAATAATACTATGAAATTGTGAAAATTATGATAATGCACTTTTAGTGTAAGCGCTGTTTGAAAAGACATGTCAGCTTCCTTTTCACTCTGTCAGGCGGTATATGTTTTTAATAGACCAATAACAAACAACAGCTAGTTTTCAGGTTACACATCCCTCCCATTAGGCTCCTCCAATTAGGCCCCCCTCTCACTCAGACCACTCCCAGACAGTCCTAGCTAAATTCTTGCTTGAGAAATTGCATTTAGCAAAGAAGCTATTTTTGTTTCTTTTTGACCATTTTAATTGAAAAAAATGGCTACATTGGACCTTTTTAAAGTTGTAAATCTGACCCAAGTGACTTTGTCCACGGTATCAGAACATTGCATCAAATCTACTTGGAATGCATTGATTTCTTATTGAAGTATTGGTTCAAACATGACCAGTGTAACCTACTGCTGCTTGGTTCCCTCCATAGGGTGTGTCTGTCTGATAGGCGCTAGAGCTTATAGGTCGTTCGTCTTGATGACTAACGCTCAATTCTGAGTCATCAAGTCTGGTTGCGTCTCAGATGTCTAAATAGTGCACACTACGATGAGAGCCCTGTTCCCTATATAGTAAACGATTTGACCAGAGCCGTTTGGGCTCTGGTCAGAAGTAGTGCACTTTATAGGGAATAGGGTGCCATTTGGTATGCACTATATAGGGAATAGGGTGCCATTTGGTACGCACAATATAGGGAATAGGGTGCCATTTGGTACGCACAATATAGGGAATAGGGTGCCATTTGGTACGCACTATATAGGGAATAGGGTGCCATTTGGTACGCACTAAAATAGGGAATAGGGTGCCATTTGGTACGCACTATATAGGGAATAGGGTGCCATTTGGTATGCGCACTCTGAATATATCAGGGTTGTTTACCACTTCATCTGTGCTGCAGACTCTGTGTGGTTGCTTTTCACTGTCATTTATATCTTGGAAGATGGAGGTGAAACTGGGATGACATAGGACCATCAGACTATAGAGTAGCGGCAGTAGGTTGGATCTCCAATGTGGTGGCTACTAGGTAGCTGCTAATAATAATGTAGATACGGTCTTGGAGGGTGTGCCCAAGGTGTCTCAGCCCAGGGGAGGGCTGTGCAGTGCGGCTCAGTGTGTCTCCACATTGACAGTGAGATGTGTACAGAGAGAGAGCGAGATAGAGAGGGTTCACAGAGTGCAGAGTGCACACTACTGTACGGAGCTGTAAGTCACACGCCCCATCGACGGCAATGCGGTGGAGTCAGGAGGAGGAGCAGCTGAGAAATGTCACGGCCATTAGAGATGGAGCAGCCAAGGCACCAGCAGCAGCCAATGCCACTGACTGAGGAGCCACAGGCCGCCCGCCGGCGCTGAAGAATCATCATGGATCTGTCCTGGATACAGCTAGCTATTTATCTTCACATCACCACCGACGCCAACGCCGCTCTCCAAAGACATGTTGAGATGTTATTAGGCGGCGGAGGATGACTCATCGAAACGCTGTTTGATATCTGTCTTCCGTGAGATTATTGCCATTTGTTTGCTGGTTTATACTTGTCTTTCAAGACGAATTTCTCTATTTGCTTGACACTCTTGTCAGAACAAGTGTGTGTACTCCTGAGGAACAGGTGTTTAATCAAGTAATACGTTTAGTATCATTTCCATAGTGTTGGAACAGCAGTCTTTAATCAATCTCTTGTTAAGAGGTTACGTTCAGATCTCAAATTTGATGTACAGCATCAAAATGTAATGTCAAGTTATCCGTTTTGACAGCCGTCAGTTTGGTCCAACTCTGGTTAGGTATACTATACTACAGTACTTGAGTTTGCCTGGATTGGGTTTAACACAGTTGGGCCATATGTATCAAACAAGGATCAGCGCCCCCTGTCCCTATAATCTTATTCATTGTGACCTAAAAGGCAAAACTGATCCTAAATCGGCACTCCTACTTCGAGACGCTTGATATAAACGCCCCCTGCCCTGTGCTGCCCCTCAGGGTCACATTTTCTTGCAGTGAAGCAGCATTTTTTGCAGCCTTTGACCTTATCCTGGTGCACTGGATATGCTGGATATCTATCCCTCTCTGTCTGAGGTGGCAAGCTCAGCGCTAACAGGGCCAGAATAGAATATCACTCTCTTTACCTTTTCACCTTTCAAGAAGCTTATTGGGGCCTTTTGCAATTAAGGAATCTATTCCATACTGGGGCAGCATGTCTGTATCTAATCTATCTGATTGGCTATTTTTAGGTGTTCTTCTTCTTGCATACTGACAACGGTAGTAGCACAAGTTGTCTCCTGTCTGTTAACCCCTATAGGATCGGACACAGGAGTCTGTGCTGCACGCTTAATGTCTTATAACTGGACCCAACTGGAGCGCAGTAATGGGTGCTGGACCTCATTAACTGTGTTTGACATGGCCCTCTGTTTTGCCGTGAAAGGGACCTTGTCCTTGAGTCTTGGTTGTGTTGTGATTGGAGACAGGGCTGTGTGGGCGGAAATCTATGGAGACATCTCATCTTGTCTCGAGCCGCTGGGGAGATTGACGCATTAGGGGAGCGAGCACCGAGCAGCCATGTTGATGTAGGAGAATGTTGGGAATGTGCACCAACAGCAAGAGCAGCACAAGGCTGTGATTTGTACTGGCTGGTAACACCTGCCTCTCGCAATGAAAAAAGCCCCAGTGTCATTCCAAGTGGGGGAGGAAGGTGGGTATGTGTCTCAACAGTCATCCTGTTCTGATTCTGAGGGAAGGGGTTGGGGGAGGGTCAGTCATAGCTACAGTACATGGTGTATGTGTCATGTCACTGTGCGTTGCTTCACAGTCGTTCTTCACTGGCTAGCTTTATGTCTCACTCCCTTCTGTAAAGCTGCCAGTTGAAGAGCTGTTGTGGGTAACACTTACTACAGGCCTCTCTGCAGATGGGGATTGTAAGGCATAATTCAGACCTTACGAGTCAAATTGAGGGTTGATCTCTGAGGGCATGTTTTGTTTTTGCCTGAGGAGAGGGTTTTTAGTGAAGTAGCCTACTGCACTGTAAAACAATGTGTACTACTAGCTCTGGATCCAATCAAAAGGTTATTGAAATTGTTTACAAATGGTTAATCCTAATTGTTACTGCAGGTGTATCCAAAACCGTTTAGTAATTTTTTTTTTAGAATAGACAGTTCTTGCAGACTAGCACCGCGGGCAGCATCCTCAGCTTTCCAAGTATTGATCGCACTGCAGCTTTATGGGCAACAAATTAAACAGACTGGTGCTGACAGCCTTCAGCGGGACTCCACTTCTTATTGATCACCCACAAGTTCTCCAGAAAGGGCCACACTTTAGTCCAGCTTACTTTACTGTATGTGCCTTCAGAAAGTATTCACACCCTTTGACTTTTTCCACATATTGTTGTGTTACAGACTGAATTTAAAATGGATTATATTGAGATTTTTTGTCACTGGTCTACACACAATACCCCATAATGTCAAAGTGGAATTATGTTTTTAAACATTTTTACAAATTAATTACAAATGAAAAGTTTAATCTTGAGTCAATAAGTATTCAACCCCTTTGTTATTGGCAAGCCTAAATAAGTTAGGAGTAAAAATGTGATTAACAAGTCACATAATAAGTTGCATGAACTCATTCTGTGTGTAATAATAATGTTTAACATGATTTTTGAATGACTACCTCATCTCTGTACCCCACATGTATAATTATCTATAAGGTCCCTTAGTCAAGCAGTGAATTTCAAACACAGATTCAACCGCAAAGACCAGGGAAGTTTTCCAAGGTCTCGTAAAGAAGGCCAACCATTGGTAGATGGGTCAAAAATAAAAAGCAGACATTGAATATCCATTTGAGCATGGTATAGTTATTAATTACAATTTGGATGGTGTATCAATAAATCCAGTCACTACAAAGATACAGGCGTTCTTCCTAACTCAGTTGCCGGAGAGGATGGAAACCGCTCAGGGATTTCACCAGGAGGCCAATGGTGACTTTAAAACAGTTACAGAGTTTAATGGCTGTGATAGGAGAAAACTGAGGATGGATCAACAACTTTGTAGTTACTCCACAATACTAACCTAATTGACAGAGTGAAAAGAAGGAAGCCTGTACAGAATAATAAATATTCCAAAACATGCATCATGGCAAAGCAATTAACTTTTTGTCTTGAATACAAAGTGTTATGTTTGGGGCAAATACAACACATTACTGAGTACCACTCACTATTTTCAAGCATAGTGGTGGCTGCATCATGTTATGGGTATGCTTGTAATCGTTAAGGACTGGGGAGTTCAGGATTAAAAAGAAACAGAATGGAAATAAGCACAGGCAAAATCCTAGAGGAAAGACTGAACCAGGTTGCTTTCGACCAGACACTGGGAGATGAATTCACCTCTCAACAGGACAATAACCTGAAACATAAGGCCAAATCTACACTGGAGTTGCTTACCAAGAAGACAGTGAATGTTCCTGAGTGGCCGAGTTACATTTTTGACTTAAATCTACTTGAAAATCTATGGCAAGACCTGAAATTGGTTGTCTAGCAATGATCAACAACCAATTTGACAGAGCTTGAAGAATTTGTTAAAGATTAATGGACAAATGTTGCACAATCCAGGTGTGGAAAGCTCTTAGACTTACCCAGAAAGACTCACAGCTGTAATCGCTGCCAAAGGTGCTTCCACAAAGTATTGACTCAGGGAATACTTATGTAAATGAGATATTTATGTATTTCATTTTCAATACATTTGCAAACATAAAAAAAAAAAAAAAAACTTTTCAGTTTGTCATTATGGGGTATTGTGTGTAGATGGGTGAGAATTTTTAAATATTTAATCCATTTTGAATTCAGGCTGTAACGCAACAAAATGTGGAATAAGTCAAAGGGTGTGAATACTTTCTGAAGGCACTGTATGCACACAGCCAGTCCCAATTCACTCCTTACCTCTTCCTCTTGGCCCCTTCAATGTTTGCAGATCTGTAATGTGGAAGCAATATGGTGGAAGCTCCACCACTACACTGCTTACACCTATCCAGACCTTACAGATCTGACAAAGGTAAAGGGTTAGGGCATAGGGGGAGGGATAAGGAGCAAATTGGGGCCGGCTGACTTTGTTGTGTTGTAGGTGTTACGGACTATCTGTCGGCTGAGATCTCCACCTCCAAGCAGAAGAAGTTTAGCCTGGTGACGTTCGTGGACACACCGGGCCTGGTGGATGGGGACATGGTCTATCCCTTTGATGTCAACCGCGCTATCACGTCGTTTGGTATGACTCATTCCCTTCGCTGGTGTGGCTTGACATACAGTATACGCACACATGCACACACACACACCCTGATCCCGTCACATAGGCAGGACTGCATCACCTTGTGTAATCATTATGGTATGTTGGTGGGTGGGGGAGGATGGGATATCACAAAGAGGATATATTTTGTATCACTCTAATGCCTAGTCACTTTACTCTGCCTTCATGTACATATCTACCTCAAATACCTCCTACCTCTGCACATTGATCTGGTACTGGTACTCTGTATAGAGCTCCATTTTTGTATTTTATTTTATTCCTCTTGTGTTGCTATTGTTGGGAAGGGCTCGTAAGCAAGCATTTCAAGGTAAAGTCTACACCCAGTTGTATTCGGCGCATGTGACAATTTTATTTTTAAATAAAAACATTCTACATGGGGGTGCCTCTTTCCAGGGGAGCAGGCGGACCTGGTCTTTGTGTTCTTTGACCCCATGGGCCAGGCGCTGTGCAAGCGCACGCTCAACATTGTGGAGAAGCTGAGCGATAAGGTTGCGGACAAGCTGCGCTTCTACCTCAGCAAGGCAGATGAAGCCGGGAGGGAGACGGACAGACAGGTCAGTTACTCTTCGACGATGCACTGTCCATTTAACCTCCATCTAGATCCCTCTGCTGTCCGTGCAGTGACTGGATCAATGTCTGTAGAGAAAAATGTGTGTTCATTTATGCTAGTTGGTTCAGAATGGATTAGATTTTGAAGCACATTATGGCAGTTGCTGTGTTGTATAACAATTGTATTACATGTACTTTTATTATCACATCATAATTAAGCAATAAAGCCAGAGGAGTGTGGTATATGGCCAATATACCACGGCTAAGGGCTGTGGTATACGTGGTGTGACTGGACAACGCGGAGTGCCTGCACATAGCCCTTAGCCGTAGTATATTGGCCATATATCTCAACCCCCTGAGGAACAGTAAAAATACATATTTTGTATACCCGATCTGATACAGTGCATTCAGAAAGTATTCACACCCCTTCCCTTTTGTTACGTTACAGCATTATTCTAGAATGTATTAAATAAATATGTTTCCTCATCAATCTACACACAATACCCCATAATGACAAAGCCAAAACAGGTTTGTAGAAATGTTTGCAAATGTATTAAAAATAAAAAACAGATTCGGACCCTTTGCTATGAGACTCGAAATTGAGCTCAGGTGCATCCTGTTTCCATTGATCATCCTTGAGATGTTTCTACAACTTGATTGGAGTTCACCTGTGGTAAATTCAATTGTTTGGACATTATTTGCAAAGGCACACACCTGTCTATATAAGTTCCCACAGTTGACAGTGCATGTCAAAGCAAAAACCAAGCCATGAGGTCGAAGGAACTGTCCGTAGAGGTCCGAGACAGGATTATGTCGAGACACAGATCTGGGGAAGGGTACCGAACATTTCTGCAGCATTGAAGGTCCCCAAGAACACAGTGGCCTCCATCATTCTTAAATGGAAGAAGTTTGGAACTACCAAGACTCTTCCTAGAGCTGGCCGCCCGGCCAAACTGAGCAATCGGGGGAGAAGGGCCTTGGTCAGGGAGGTGACCAAGAGCACGATGGTCACTCTGACAAAGTTCCTCTGTGGAGATGGGAAAACCTTCCAGAAGGACAACGATCTCTGCAGCACTCCACCAATCAGGCCTTTATGGTAGAGTGGCCAGACGGAAGCAACTCCTCAGTAAAAGGCACATGATAGCCCGTTTGGAGTTGCCAAAAGGCACCTGAAGGACTCTGAGAAACAAGATTTTCTGGTCTGATGTAACCAAGATTGAACTCTTTGGCCTGAATGCCAAGCGTCACGTCTGGAGGAAACCTAGCACCATCCCTACGGTGAAGCATGGTGGTGGCAGCATCATGCTGTGGAGATGTTTTTCAGCGACAGGGACTGGGAGACTAGTCAGGATCGAGGGAAAGATGAACGGAGCAAAGTACAGAGAGATCCTTGATGAAAACCTGCTCCAGAGCGCTCAGGACCTCAGACTGGGGCGAAGGTTCACCTTCCAACAGGACAACGACCCTAAGCACACAGCCAAGACAATGCAGGAATGGCTTCGGGACAAGTCTCTGAATGTCGAGTGGCCCAGCCAGAGCTCGGACTTGAACCGGATCGATCATCTCTGGAGAGACCTGAAAATAGCTGTGCAGTGAAGCTCCCCATCCAACCTGACAGAGCTTGAGAGGATCTGCAGAGAAGAATTGGAGAAACTCCCCAAATACAGGTGTGCCAAGCTTGTAGCGTCATACCCAAGAAGACTCGAGGCTGTAATCGCTGCCTAAGGTGCTTCAACAAAGTGCTGAATAAAGGGTCTGAATACTTATGTAAGTGGGATATTTCAGTTTTTGCTTTGTCATTATGGGGTATTGTATGTAGATTGATGAGGGAAAGAGTCAAGGGGTCTGAATACTTTCCGAATGCACTGTATACCACGGCTGTCAGCCAAGCAGCATTCAGGGCTCAAATCAACCAGCTTATGTATTATAGCACATGTTATTTCCCCAAGCTTAGAATATTGCATACATGGAATACCTAGAATACCTTTCCTGTTTAATTTGTTGTTTTCCCATGAACAGCGTGTCATGATGCAGATAGTTCAGGAACTGTGTCGCCGACCAGGGCTGAACAAGTGTGGCTTTGAGATGCCCACCATATACATCCCCAACCCCCAGAAGGTAAGACATCATGGACTTAGGCTAGACAAGTCTATCCAGAGACCTCGTCCAATATAGAAGACCCTAGTCCAGATAATCAGGGCTGGCAACATTCTAAAAATCTCTGCACAAAGTCACAAATATAGGTTGAAAAGCATTCTCAAAGCATTTCCTGATAATTCAATGTGTATGTACAATGAGAACAAAATGTCTTGGTGTTTTTTCACAGGATATTTAGGCCCACCCACCATACCGCCCTCTGTCCCTGTTTGGCTTGCCTCACAGTTAATGTGACAGTCATTCAAGTAGTATTATTATCTCTACTGAACTTATAATTAATAGGGTATTTAGGATAGATATGAGGCTTTTATGTGCAAAATAATTATATTTTGAAACCATGTGAACAGTGGACGAATGAGAAAAAAAATATTAAACCCATGACACTGTCCTCTGGAGGGAGGCTATGGAGTTGTTTCAGAACATTTCCGTCAAGTGTAGCCTACTCCCTGTAATCGATCTTCAGCTGTTGAACATCGTTGGGTTAGGTCTGGATTTTAGGCACTCCCAATCAGGAGATCTGATGGCTGTGGATCGCTGAGAACAGGATGAATCACTTTTATTATGACAGCTGGGAGAGTTATATGCCGTCTCAGGGGGACTAGGTGTTGTAAACCACCGGGCCTGATCAGCCACCTTTAGCAGCCTCAGGCCTGAGTGATCGCTCCCTCATCCGGTGATCAATGGTTGTGAGGCTGTGCGATGGATGGTTGGTGGATTTATACATTCGTCCTGCACCAATTAATTTCCGCTGAGAGAGGGAGGCCCCACTATACCAGAAAGTACACAAGGCGTGCCGGAGTCAGTGGTCTAAGCTCCTTTTAAAACGTTTTTTTACTCAGGCCTGAGGCTGCTAAAGGTAGCTGATCAGGCCCGGGGGTTTACAACCCCTAGTCCCCCCCCTGGCTGCTTTTCCTTCACTCTGCGGTCCAACTCATCCCAAACCATCTCAATTGGGTTGAAGTCGGGTGATTATGGAGGCCAGGTCATCTGATGCAGCACTCTATGGCACTCCTTCTTGGTTAAATAACCCATACACAGCCTGGAGGTGTGTTGGGTCATTGTCCTGTTGAAAAACAAATGATAGTCCCACTAAGCGCAAACTAGATGGGATGGCGTATCGCTGCAGAATGCTGTGGTAGCCATGCTGGTTAAGTGTGCCTTGAATCTAAATAAATCACTGACAGTTTCACCAGCAAAGCACCTCCACACCACCTCCTCCATGCTTCACGGTGGGAACCACACATGTGGAGATCATCCATTCACCTACTCTGCGTCTCATCACAAAGACACGGCAGTTGGAACCAAAAATCTCACATTTGGTCGTGTTTCTTGGCACAAGCAGGTCTCTTCTTCTTATTGGTGTACTTTAGTAGTGGTTTCTTTGCAGCAATTCGACCATGAAGGCCTGATTCACGCAGTCTCCTCTGAACAGTTGATGTTGAGATGTGTCTGTTACTTGAACTCTGTGAAGCATTTATTTGGCCTGCAATTTATGAGGCTGGTAACTCTAATTAACTTGTCCTCTGCAGCAGAGGTAACTCTGGGTCTTCCTTTCCTGTGGTGGTCCTCATGAGAGCCAGTTTCATCATAGCGCTTGATGGTTTTTGCAACTGCACTTGAAGAAACGTTCAAAGTTCTTGAAAATTTCCGTTTTGACTGTCCATCATGTCTTAAAGTAATGATGGGCTGTTGTTTCGCTTTGCTTATTTGAGCTGTTCTTGCCATTAATATGGACTTGGTATTTTACCAAATAGGGCTATCTTCTGTATACCACCCCTACCTTGTCGCAACACAACTGATTGGTTGAAACGCATTAAGAAGGAAAGAAATTCCACAAATTTACTTTTAACAAGGCACACCTGTTAATTGAAATGCATTCCAGGTGACTACCTCAATGAAGTTGGTTGAGAGAATGCCAAGAGTGTGCAAAGCTGTCATCAAGGCAAAGGGTGGCTACTTTGAAGAATCTCAAATATAAAATATATTTTGATTTGTTTAACACTTTTTGGTTTACTACATGATTCCATATGTGTTATTTCATAGTTTTGATGTCTTCACTATTATTCTACAATATAGAAAATAGTAAAAATAAAGAAAAACACTTGAATGAGTAGGTGTGTCCAAACGTATGACTGGTACTGTATGTGTATATAAACTCAGCAAAAAAAGAAATGTCCTCACTGTCAACTGCGTTTATTTTCAGCAAACATAACATGTGTAAACATTTGTATGAACATAACAAGATTCAACAACTGAGACATAAACTGAACAAGTTCCACAGACATGTGACTAACAGAAATTGAATAATGTGTGCCTGAAGAAAGGGGGGGTCAAAAGTAACAGTCAGTATCTGGAGTGGCCACCAGCTGCATTAAGGACTGCAATGCAGCTCCTCCTCATGGACTGCACCAGATTTGCCAGTTCTTGCTGTGAGATGTTACCCCACTCTTCCACCAAGGCACCTGCAAGTTCCCAGACATTTCTGGGGGGAATGGCCCTAGCCCTCACCCTCCGATCCAACAGGTCCCAGACGTGCTCAATGGGATTGAGATCCGGGCTCTTCGCTGGCCATGGCAGAACACTGACATTCCTGTCTTGCAGGAAATCACGCACAGAACGAGCAGTATGGCTGGTGGCATTGTCATGCTGGAGGGTCATGTCAGGATGAGCCTGCAGGAAGGGTACCACATGAGGGAGGAGGATGTCTTCCCTGTAACGCACAGCGTTGAGATTGCCTGCAATGACAACAAGCTCTGTCCGATGATGCTGTGACACACCGCCCCAGACCGTGACGGACCCTCCGCTTCAGAGTACAGGCCTTGATGTAACGCTCATTCCTTCGACGATCAACGCAAATCCGTCCATCACCCCTGGTGAGACAAAATCGTCAGTGAAGAGCACTTTTTGCCAGTCCTGTCTGGTCCAGCGATGGTGGGTTTTGTGCCCATAGGCGACGTTGTTGCCGGTGATGTCTGGTGAGGACCTGCCTTACAACAGGCCTACAAGCTTTCAGTCCAGCCTCTCTCAGCCTATTGCGGACAGTCTGAGCACTGATGGAGGGATTGTGTGTTCCTGGTGTAACTCGGGCAGTTGTTGTTGCCATCCTGTACCTGTCCCGCAGGTGTGATGTTCGGATGTACCGATCCTGTGCAGTTGTTGTTACACGTGGTCTGCCACTGCGAGGACAGTCAGCTGTCCGTCCTGTCTCCCTGTAGCGCTGTCTTAGTCGTCTCACAGTACGGACATTGCAATTTATTGCCCTGGCCACATCTGCAGTCCTCATGCCTCCTTGCAGCATGCCTAAGGCACGTTCACGCAGATGAGCAGGGACCCTGGGCATCTTTCTTTTGGTGTTTTTCAGAGTCAGTAGAAAGGCCTCTTTAGTGTCTAAGTTTTCATAACTGTGACCTTAATTGCCTACCGTCTGTAAGCTGTTAGTGTCTTAACGACCGTTCCACAGATGCATGTTCATTAATTGTGTATGGTTCATTGAACAAGCATGGGAAACAGTGTTTAAACCCCTTATAATGAAGATATTTTGATTTTTACAAATTATCTTTGAAAGACAGGGTCCTGAAAAAGGGACGTTTCTTTTTTTGCTGAGTGTTTATATATACACTGCTCAAAAAAATAAAGGGAACACTTAAACAACACAATGTAACTCCAAGTCAATCACACTTCTGTGAAATCAAACTGTCCACTTAGGAAGCAACACTGATTGACAATAAATTTCACATGCTGTTGTGCAAATGGAATAGACAACAGGTGGAAATTATAGGCAATTTGCAAGACACCCCCAATAAAGGACTGGTTTTGCAGGTGGTGACCACAGACCACTTCTCAGTTCCTATGCTTCCTGGCTGATGTTTTGGTCACTTTTGAATGCTGGCGGTGCTTTCACTCTAGTGGTAGCATGAGATGGAGTCTACAACCCACACAAGTGGCTCAGGTAGTGCAGCTCATCCAGGATGGCACATCAATGCGAGCTGTGGCAAGAAGGTTTGCTGTGTCTGTCAGCGTAGTGTCCAGAGCATGGAGGCGCTACCAGGAGACAGGCCAGTACATCAGGAGACGTGGAGGAGGCCGTAGGAGGGCAACAACCCAGCAGCAGGACTGCTACCTCCACCTTTGTGCAAGGAGGAGCAGGAGGAGCACTGCCAGAGCCCTGCAAAATGACCTCCAGCAGGCCACAAATGTGCATGTGTCTGCTCAAACGGACAGAAACAGTCTCCATGAGGGTGGTATGAGGGCCCGACGTCCACAGGTGGGGGTTGTGCTTACAGCCCAACACCGTGCAGGACGTTTGGCATTTGCCAGAGAACACCAAGATTGGCAAATTCGCCACTGGCGCCCTGTGCTCTTCACAGATGAAAGCAGGTTCACACTCAGCACGTGACAGACGTGACAGAGTCTGGAGACGCCGTGGAGAACGTTCTGCTGCCTGCAACATCCACCAGCATGACCGGTTTGGCGGTGGGTTAGTCATGGTGTGGGGTGGCATTTCTTTGGGGGGCCGCACAGCCCTCCATGTGCTCGCCAGAGGTAGCCTGACTGCCATTAGGTACCGAGATGAGATCCTCAGACCCCTTGTGAGACCATATGCTGGTGCGGTTGGCCCTGGGTTCCTCCTAATGCAAGACAATGCTAGACCTCATGTGGCTGGAGTGTGTCAGCAGTTCCTGCAAGAGGAAGGCATTGATGCTATGGACTGGCCCGCCCGTTCCCCAGACCTGAATCCAATTGAGCACATCTGGGACATCATGTCTCGCTCCATCCACCAACGCCACGTTGCACCACAGACTGTCCAGGAGTTGGCGGATGCTTTAGTCCAGGTCTGGGAGGAGATCCCTCAGGAGACCATCCGCCACCTCATCAGGAGCATGCCCAGGTGTTGTAGGGAGGTCATACAGGCACGTGGAGGCCACACACACTACTGAGCCTCATTTTGACTTGTTTTAAGGACATTACATCAAAGTTGGATCAGCCTGTAGTGTGGTTTTCCACTTTAATTTTGAGGGTGACTCCAAATCCAGACCTCCATGGGTTGATAAATTTGATTTCCATTGATAATTTTTGTGTGATTTTGTTGTCAGCACATTCAACTATGTAAAGAAAAAAGTATTTAATAAGATTATTTCATTCATTCAGATCTAGGATGTGTTATTTTAGTGTTCCCTTTATTTTTTTGAGCAGTGTGTGTGTGTGTGTATATATATATATATATATATATATATATATATAGTTGAAGTCGGAAGTTTACATACACTGGAGTCATTAAAACCACTCCACAAATTTCCTGTTAACAAACTATAGTTTTGGATAGTCGGTTAGGACATCTACTTTGTGGATGACACAAGTAATTTTTCCAACAATTGTTTACAGACAGATTATTTCACTTATAATTCACTGTATCACAATTCCAGTGGGTCAGAAGTTTACATACACTAAGTTGACTGTGCCTTTAAACTGAAAATGATGTCATGGCTTTAGAAGCTTCTGATAGGCTAATTGACATAATTTGAGTCAATTGGAGGTGTACCTGTGGATGTATTTCAAGGCCTACCTTCAAACTCAGTGCCTCTTTGCTTGACATCATGGGAAAATTAAAATAAATCAGCCAAGACCTCAGAAAATAAATTGTAGACCTCCACAAGTCTGGTTCATTCTTGGGAGCAATTTCCAAACGCCTGAATGTACCACGTTTATCTGTACAAACAATAGTACGCAAGTATAAACACCATGGGACCACGCAGCCGTCATACCGCTCAGGAAGGAGACACGTTCTGTCTCCTAGAGATGAACGTACTTTGGTGCGAAAAGTGCAAATCAATCCCAGAACAACAGCAAAGGACTTTGTGAAGATGCTGGAGGAAACAGGTACAAAAGTATCTATATCCACAGTAAAACAAGTCCTATATCGACATAACCTGAAAGGCTGCTCAGCAAGGAAGAAGCCACTGCTCCAAAACCACCATAAAAAAGCCAGATTACGGTTTGCAACTGCACATTGGGACAAAGATCGTACTTTTTGGAGAAATGTCCTCTGGTCTGATGAAACAAAAATAGAACCGTTTGGCCATAATGACCATCGTTATGTTTGGAGGAAAAAGGGTGTTGCTTGCAAGCCGAAGAACACCATCCCAACCGTGAAGCACTGGGGTGGCAGCATCATGCTGTTGGGGTGCTTTACTGCAGGCGGGACGACTGGTGCACTTCAAAAAATAGATGGCATCATGAGGAAGGAAAATTATGTGGATATATTGAAGCAACATCTCAAGACATCAGTCAGGAAGTTAAAGCTTGGTCGCAAATGGGTCTTCCAAATGGACAATGACCCCAAGCATACTTCAAAAGTTGTGGCAAAATGCCTTAAGGACAACAAAGTCAAGGTATTGGAGTGGCCATCAGAAAGCCCTGACCTCAATCAGAGTCACATTTGTGGGCAGAACTGAAAAGGCGTGTGCGAGCAAGGAGGCCTACAAACCTGACTCAGTTACACCAGCTCTGTCCGGAAGAATGGGCCAAAATTCACCCAATTTATTGTGGGAAGCTTGTGGAAGGCTACCCGAAACGTTTGTCCCAAGTTAAACAATTTAAAGGCAATGATACCAAATACTAATTGAGTGTATATAAACTTCTGACCCACTGGGAATGTGATGAAAGAAATAAAAGTTGAAATAAATCATTCTCTCTACTATTATTCTGACATTTCACATTCTTAAAATAAAGTGGTGATCCTAGCTGACCTAAGACAGGGAATCTTTACTAGGATTAAATGTCAGGAATTGTGAAAAACTGAGTTTAAATGTATTTGGCTAAGGTGTATGTAAACTTCTGACTTCAACTCTAAATACTTTACACCACTGAGACCTAATGTGTCCGAGAGGCCGAGCAGTTGCCATACCAGGCGGTGATGCAACCATTCAGGATGCTCTTGATGGTGCAGCTGTAGAACTTTTTGAGGATCTGGGGACACATGCCAAATCTTTTGTTTCCTGAGGGGCAATAGGCGAGGTCGTGCCCTCTTCACGACTGTCTTGGTGTGTTTGGACCATGATCAAAATGCCTCTATATTACTGCCAAATCACTATTCCAACAAAATCTGGCCAATACACTCAACTTTCATAGAGTGTCATAACCACTGTCAATTGAAACTCAAAATCCCAAATGCAATAAGTGTACTTTATGGATTATGATGTTGTGTGACCAAGAGGTTAGCTGCTTATTCCTCTGTCCTGTTGTCCAGCTGAGCCGGTGTGTGAACCAGATCGACGGAGTGTGTCAGACAATAGAGAAGACCATCAACCAGGCCGTCCAGAAGACACTGGACCAGCTGGAGAAGGACTGTGACCTCATCTCCTCCACAATCGACAGCAAATTGGCCCAGGACAGGTAAGAGCAGGAAACGATAGGTAGCCTAGTGGTTTGAGAGGTGGACCAGTAACCAAAAGGTTGGGCCTGAACTGGCCACTGGAGAGTTGCTGGTGTCACGCTACTGTTGTGCCCTTGAGCAAGGCACTGAACCCCAAAAATAGGAGACCAGGCTATTCCTCTCTTATTGCCTTTACATGCCACAAAGCTCCATTAACCCCTTGGCCTCTGTCTGTGTTCCTGCAGGGCGGACTTGAGTTTCAACAGCAGTGTCCGTCTGCACTCCTTCCTGTGTGGGGCGCTGGGCATCCTCTTGCCGTGCCTTTCCATTCTCAGCTTTATCGTCAACACCCTCTCCCCAGAGGAGTTGCAGGAGCTGCTGGGAGAAGGGCTGGCCAAAGCCCTTTGGCTCTCCACGGTAGGTAACCTCTGACTCCTAACCCCTGACTGTAACATTCATACCCTGAATTCCAAATCGCCCCCTAGCCCCTCCTCCCTAGGCACTCCTGTAGATGCATTACGATGCTGTTCTAATGCATTTTAAGACTTGTCATGAGCATGACCAACCCAGACTCGGAATCAGAATAATTTTCCTTTGCCTCAAAATACTGGACAAAATACTGTTCTAAATACTGCTGCTATGCTCGTCTCAACAGGGTGTAGTGGTCTTTCTGTGGGATTGGATACCAGAAGATGGCCAGATATTGTTTGTGATCATATTTGGTGCACTCTGCTACTTTTTCTTATGTCTCGCCAAGTATTTTGCCCGGTAAGCAGAATCCGTCACGCACAAAAAACCACACAGAAATCCATCACTTACGCCGTTTTTTCCCCACTCATGGAATACGTTTCCCACTTTGATTGACAGCCGTTGTCATGTGATTGTGTCCTCAGCCAAGGGAATAGGACTCTGACGAAGAAGGAGAAGAGAACCCTCACAGAGTACAGTGATTACGTCCAGGATGTCGTCAAAGCCAAGAAGGTGAGATTTCATTGCAATAATTATCATTCTGCAATTCGGTTGAAGAAGCTGTGTATTCAGGTGTATCTATTAGATATATTTCTGAGGCATGAAATGTGCTACGTACATGTCATCTGTATACCATTCTCAACTTATTTCAACAGGGAAAACTATATGAGGAGTATCTCGCGCAGTGTGCGGCTGAATATGACTTCTGATAAGGGGCGGATCCATCGGAAATCTACTTGTCGGACTTTCTCATGCATTAATTGTTTTGTAGGATGTCTTCGTAAGTCTTTTCATAATCACACTGGTCAAGGGCTCACATGCCTAGGATTGCACAATTTGGGATGCTTTCTGGTACATTTAGAAAGTTACCGGGAATATTCTATCTCTTTGCAACCCTACACATGCCACTGTTTTTCAACAGGCATTTAATGAGTCCAGTATCTGGACATTGTTCAGATTCTCATGGATATAAGCCTGGACTCGGTCACTGTCTATAAAGGAATATATGCTGAACAAAAATATAAATGCAACAGGTAAAGTGTTGGTTTCATGAGCTGAAATAAAAGATTCCAGAAATGTTCCATACACACAACACTTATTTCTCTCAAATTTTGTGCACATATTGTTTACATCCCTATTAGTGAGCATTTCTCATTTGCCGAGATAATCCATCCAACTGACAGGTGTGGCATATCAAGAAGCTGATTAAACAGCATGATCATTACACAGGTGCACTTTGTGCTGGGTACAATAAAAGGCCACTCTAAAATGTTCAGTTTTGTCACACAACACAATGCTACAGATGTCTCAAGTTTTGAGGGAGCGTGCAATTGGCATGCTGACTGCAGGAATGTCCACCAGAGCTGTTGCCAGCATTTTGTGTTCATGTTTTTGTTCAGCGTATAACTCAATTTGTGATATACAGTATATACTCATAAATAATTGTGAAAGAAATATAAAGTGCCTTTTTTGTGGAATTTTGAAAACTGTGAAGAAATATCTCAAAAGCAAATCTCAAAATCTGACATTTCTTGTGACTTTTTCAGGATGTGTACAGTGAGGGGAAAAAAGTAGTTGATCCCCTGCTGATTTTGTACATTTGCCCACTGACAAAGACATGATCAGTCTATAATTTTAATGGTAGGTTTTATTTGACGGGCCTGTATATGTGCTTTCTTGAGCAGGGGGACCTTGCGGGCGCTGCAGGATTTCAGTCCTTCATGGCGTAGTGTGTTACCAATTGTTTTCTTGGTGACTATGGTCCCAGCTGCCTTGAGATCATTGACAAGATCCTCCCGTGTAATTCTGGGCTGATTCCTCACCGTTCTCATGATCATTGCAACTCCACGAGGTGAGATCTTGCATGGAGCCCCAGGTCGAGGGAGATTGACAGTTCTTTTGTGTTTCTTCCATTTGCGAATAATCGCACCAACTGTTGTCACTTTCTCACCAAGCTGCTTGGCGATGGTCTTGTAGCCCATTCCAGCCTTGTGTAGGTCTACAATCTTGTCCCTGACATCCTTGGAGAGCTCTTTGGTCTTGGCCATGGTGGAGAGTTTGTAATCTGATTGATTGATTGCTTCTGTGGACAGGTGTCTTTTATACAGGTAACAAGCTGAGATTTGGAGCACTCCCTTTAAGAGTGTGCTCCTAATCTCAGCTCGTTACCTGTATAAAAGACACCTGGGAGCCAGAAATCTTTCTGATTGAGAGGGGGTCAAATACTTATTTCCCTCATTAAAATGCAAATCAATTTATAACATTTTTGACATGTGTTTTCTGGATTTTGTTGTTGTTATTCTGTCCCTCAGTGTTCAAATAAACCTACCATTAAAATTATAGACTGATCATTTCTTTGTCAGTGGGCAAACGTACAAAATCAGCAGGGGATCAAATACTTTATCCCTCACTGTATGTATTTACATATGAAAGCATGTATGGGACTGTTTACATGTTTATAGGCTACCTTTCTTAAATGCCTCCCTAAGCTAACAAGCAAACTGCCTATTTGGTAGCAAGGTGTTTCTTGTCTTTTTGAGAAATCTTAGATTATTACAACGTGCTTGGGGGATCCTTTGGGGGATCCTTTGTCATTTTGTAATGAATATGTTTTATTACAAACTACAGTATCAGTAGAAGTGTCTGTATTCTGGACAAGAAATCAAAAATCTCCATAATGCTGATTAACACTAACAAGTGTGTCGACAGTGAATTTTTTTCTATGGGAATTCAAAGGTAGAGATGATGATGTGAGAACACTGTGTGTGGCAGGGAATGATATTTTGTAGCAATATACGGAGACACACCAACTATATTTTAAAAGGGCAGACTTTTTTTTACCAGACTAATGCTTCCACATGGATGGCAAATGAAATAGAACGGTCAGTGCTTTCTCCTGTCAACTGTGCAGTGAAGTCCTAAGCACTGATGGGTATTTCACCTCCTGAATATGTCTCATGTTGTTTAGTAGTACATAGTTATAATACATAATTTAATTATATGGATTAGTATACTGTTTGTCTTACCGCTCGTCTTTGGATCAGTGAAATAACTGTTACCATATAATGCCTTCAATGAATACAGTGTATAGAATATATTTATTGGTCTCATGAGGTGCCTGCTTTGAGGTCATTTATATTTGTACAATGTAGAATACCTCCACTTTGTGCCGTTTTACAATAATGTTTCAAACTGTAAACACAAAAAGTTTGGGAATGTCTTCGATGTAGCTTTAGGGAATAATCACTCCTAAAGTTCTTGTGAACTGGTGCTGTTTCTACATGTATTGGGGTTCTTGTGTACTGGCGCTGTTTCAAATTGTATTTATTGTTAAATTGTGTGAATGTATCTATTCAGTTTTTTTGCCTTTTCCTTAAAGCATATAATTTATGCTTGTTTAACTTCTAGAATCTCTTCCGTCGACCGTCTGATAAGCTGAAGCCTAGTTTACATGTTGCAGTACCTCAAAGTAGGAGGCCTCTTATACATTTTTAAGCTATACTCTGTAACAACAATGTCATATAAGTTAATAATTAAATGTTTTGAAATCAAATGTATTGGTCACATACACATGGTTAGCAGATGTTATTGCGAGTGTAGCGAAATGCTTGTGCTTCTAGTTCTGACAGTGCAGCAATATCTAGCAAGTAATATCTAACAGTTCCACAACAAATACCTAATACACACAAATCCAAGTAAAGGAATGGAATAAGAATATATAAATATATGGATGAGCAATGTCATTGTCAGAGCGGCATAGCTAAGATGCAATAGATAGTATAGAAGTTTTCTGATTAATCCTGTGTGTTCGTCTGTGTATTGTTCTGTATATTATCTACCACCATCACAAACCAGGGATCAGGTTCTTAGAACTTGAAAGTACACAGCAAATTCGCCAGTGTTAAATCAACACTGACAGTGTTACATTTAACACTGGTCCAGTTTCTATATAGGTTCACACTTTTCAGTGTTAAATTAACACACTGCTTAGTGTAAAGCCTTATTTGCATATCTCCCAGAGTGCCTTGCCTTTTGAGTGAAGTGTAGTTATCGCCCATGACTGTATTTGTTAGTGACAGAGACATGGTTGTTGCATTCATCCATTTTCAGTCCTGTGGCCTTCACCAAGTGAGATCCTAAGCAAATATGTTATCATGAAAGTTAAATTATTTAACACAATACAACACGTATTTCATATGGCCTTATTTTGAAGGCGTAGTTTTACCCTAAAACAGTGATCTGAAACTCATGGTTTACAGTAGTGATGGGAAACTGAGGCTTTCTGTCCACAATGCACATTAGTGACATCTGCTGGTCAGCAATAAATGGCAGTGTGATTTCTTTTCTGCACTGTTTTAATCAAAACTCCGTGGCGCAGTGGTAAGTTGTATTTAGTAGCCTATAATCAGTTGCAATACCAACCAGGTTCGCATCATGCTTCCCTTTTTTGCCTTCAAGTTTACTATTTTTCAAAAATGTAATCTATGGCATTATTTAGGATGCTTAAGACAGAAGCTTATACTATACTAAATGTAAAAAAGTACTTGAACAACAGTGCTGAAAGTGGGGTTTCACATAAAACCATTTTCAAAATAGTTTGCCTTCAACGGGATCCGACCTCATACCATCACATCCCCCTGAATTTCCATAGTTCCCTACGCTACCTTTTTGTACAAAATCCTAAGTATATTTGTAAGTGTTTGAAAGCAACTTGGAATCTAAGAAAGCGCCTGAACCAATCAGTGGGATCTTGAATTTAGCAAAACACGGTTTGAAAAAGCATGTGATCAAACGAAGCTTCGGACGTCATTGATGACATACTTCTGATAAAGTGATACACGGATCGGCACACTGCTTCAAAGTAATGCCTTGATCACACCGACAGTGTCATTGCATTTTGGTACACCAGAAGTACATTCATTTCCAATGGAACGCTGCGATCGCTTTGCAGAGGCATTTGCAGTGTGTCCTGTGTGGTGCATATGTTGGAGTTATCTTAGTATGAGTCAAACTGTATGCATAGACGACTTGACAGAAATCGTAGCAGAAGGTAAATGTTGCACACATATCCAGATGATGCTGCATACCATTTTGCGCAAGGCACTGTTGGTGTGATCAAGGCATTACGCTTTGAACACACCGACTGCGTCATTGGAAATGAATGTACTTCTGGTGTACCAAAACACAATGACGCAGTCGGTGTGTTCGAAGCGTAACGCCTTGAAGCATGCCTTGGAGTTCTGGTATCAAACTTAACATCACTAGTTGACAGGCCACATCAGGCCTGCAAGTCACATTATGCTGGCTTGCAAAATTATGTGTAATTCCTATTGGAATCCAGCCGGAGTGGGGATAGCCAACATTTAGAATTTTTATTCACCCACAACCTACATTTAGAATGACTGCTGGGTTGAGAAGACAAAGATATGAGACTACTTAAACTATCTTAACTGGAACAACCATTTCAGTAACGTGTGCAAAAGTACAGGTAACAGATTGGATTAGTTTAGAAAAACATATGTTATTTATATTTGAGTAGCATAAAATTAATTCATCAATCAATGTACATGCAAAATCATAGATATTGAAACAGACAATTCAAAAAAAAAATGACCTGCAATAGAGCATGCTGGGAAATATGTTAATGATGGTCATGGTTTTGGTTTAACAATGGTTATTAACACCACACAGTGAATTTAACACCTGAATCAACACTAGAAATGTTACACAGAAAAATCAACACTAGGTAACACTGGCCAATTTGTGTATAATGATCCTCTTTTGTCATTCTTGTAAAGGGCTTTGTGTCGTTGTCTTTTATAAAGATAATATAGCTTTAATTCCAATACATAATGTTAGCAGTACAGAAAACATTGTTGAATACTTTTATTTCAAAGTTTCCATTATAAAAAATACCATTCTAAGCTTCTCTGTATGAAGAATATGTCTTTTAAAATGTGGTCTTGTTTTTCACCTCAGTGCTCAAGTATTTTGGAATCTTGCAACGTGCCAAAATGGAGATGGGAATACTTCCTCCTCTACACATCTAAGGAAATGATAAGCAAGTTCTGAAAACAAGACCTCTTCAAATACAGAGAACCAATATATGGTAAGAAAATAAAAGCAACAAGTTAATATATTTTTGCAACAGGACCAACCCCAATGTGATCAGGCCTCGAACCTCAGTTCCCTGAGTTAGTAACAAAGAGCATTCATAGCCTTCAGCAACTATTACATGACCATATCTAAAAGAACAACAGTAATTTAAGTTTTGTTAGAAAGCACAGACATATACTTTTCTATTGCGCAAGCATTAACATAGATTAAAGTACATTTCAATTTCTCGTTTGTGCAATCTACAGATGTAGTATCTTAATTTGATCACCCTGATGCAGGAAATGCAAACTTGTAGCTAGTGTATTCAAGGCTTAAAAAGGCTTCTAAAGTTTTACATTTCCACTTAAACATTTCAGACTTGATTTGCCCTAACAAAACATTTATCAACCCCTACACAAATGTCCATTAATTATAATTAACACAATAATTCACATTTCCTGTTGCTGCAGGATTATTGGACTGCTGTGAGAAACTGGTCAAATTAAGATCCTGCATCTGTACGAGCAAGGCAACAAAGGTCACCACCAATAAGAAGAGATACATTGTAATCCTTAAAAGAGTGATTTGTAATCATATTGTGAGGATTTCATGCTTGTGTGTGTGTGTGTGTGTGTGTGTGTGTGTGTGTGTGTGTGTGCATGTATGCGTCAGGTGGGGAAAGGGACATTCAATTGCTGCAACTACAGATTATGTGTAGTTTATCTTGTTATGATACTTGCATGGTTGAGGCAAACATTGTGCAGTTGAAGGTCTCAATGCAAAGCTGACAAACCTAAGCGTTGTTTTTGTGTGGCTTCTATAGGTAATAATGTCTTTGCTTCTATAAATTGGGGCTGAACAATCTATAAGAAATCCTATTATTTCAACTACCAGATATACTGTACATGGTCTGTTTTAGCCCACATGAGCAGACTCAACTAAATTAGTTTGATCTCAACCTTAGAAAACTCCAGTTTAAAATTATACAGCCCTGTTTTGTTACAATATATTGAGGATTATTGCTATATACAAAGTTGCATATACAAAAAAATTCAATACCCCTCTCCGGCCCTTTATAAACAAAGTGTACAGGTAGATACATCATGCAGAAGCACAGAGACTGCATCCAGGATTGCTTTACTGTGAAATCGCAGAACATTGCCATGAGCACACAGTTCTGCCATTACGGCATTGGATCATGTTAAAACCGTGCATGGCTCATGTTCTTGGTAAGATTACAGTATGTAATCCATCACCGTAGAGGTTCTCTGTAGAACCATCTCAGTCTCGATTCCAGGGGAGCGACTCCAACATTCCCAGACAGGGGTCTGCTGCTGTATGTCCACAGTATGACTGCTCTGCATCTCATCAGCACCAAAAGTGTCCATATTTTAGTGTCCGACAGATCCCAGACGCACAGAGAGCCTGAGACGTGGAGGCTCGATCACTGCGACCCTTTGTCTATCAACCAAGACATGTCCCCTGTCCTGCAATACAGAGGAAACAAAACAGCAAAAGACATCACTCAGAGTGCATATTATGCAGTTTAGACAAGAATGACGTGGATAATGTAGTCTAGGCTCTGAACAACAGAAAACAAGAGTGTAAAACTGGAACTGAACTGCATGTATAGCACAAGCATGCCAAGGTTGATTTTTGTGTGTTCTGACAGTGTTTCACATATAGTCTCATGAAGGGATCGTTAGTGGAGAGATTGAGAAAGACATGCATCTTAGATTTCGTACTTGCGTTGTCGGGTTAACAGCCTTCATTTTGTATGAGTGCACAATTAAAAATGAAAGATCAGCATTAGAGAAAGTAAGACATTGTTTACAGTAAAGCATTGCAGTACACATCTTAAACAAACTGACAGACACCCACTGGCAAATGTATCTAAACCCTCCTCTACTTATTAACATAGGTCATGTCTTTCACAGTTATCACATATCATGTGGTAACATTTGTAGAGTTCGGTTTTTGCTCATAGTGAACCTAGGAAAATCTAAAGAACTTAACAACCTCATTGTCACCCAGACCCCCGCTTAAGACCATAGAAATGCACTTACTCCACATCTCGCTTTCTAATCGTCTTTCCGGACCCTAAGACCTCTGCCACACGGGATACAATGGGGTCATAGTTCATGCTGGCAACGGCAACCACCTCCTCACTCCTATAGGTGGGAGAGATACACCAAACAACTTTTAGACAACAAACTAGGTTTACTGGAGTTCATTCTGTGGTAAGGATGAACTCTACTGGATTATATAAAAACAAAAGAGAGGATTTACTTTACAAAACAACCTGGACCGATGGCTGAAAGCATCTCAGTAGATAGTGTTTGGACACATACCTGGTGTAAAATGCCACAAACTTTAGTTCGTCCACGTCCCCTTGGATGACGACATCATCAAAGCCCTCCCCGTAACCTTGGTAACAGAATAGACACACTTTAGGTCTGTAAAAAGAGTGCCACACCACCACCACACCTATCATGATGGCATACTTCTAAATCCTATGATGACTGAAAAGCCGCAGTGTCTGAGCTCACAGCTAGGTGGCAGTACTTGAGCTACAATCTCAACAGAGGCATTTGGAGGAGAGCATTGGTAGTAGTCTTACCAACTCACTATTTGCAGATTTTTTCCACCTATTCAGTCCTAATTTAACACTTCCCAAACAATGAATACAGTACATAAACAAAACTTGTATAACTATGTAAAAAACGTTTCCAATGGTTCAGTGGGTTAGACTGAGCATGGTGCTGGCAACACCATGGTGGAGGTTTTGAAACATGCACAGGCCACATATACTAAATAGATGTGTCACTGTCAATTTTGACAGTTCTGCCATGTGCTTTGGATAAAATCTTCTAAATGACCCTAACGGTATTAAATGATATTACTTGTGGAGTGAGGCTCTGTTTACCTGCGTAGCGTAGGCTTTTCCCAAACATGGCCGACCAGAAATAGGGCACCGTTTTGATCTCAGTGGGTCTTCCCATCATGCCTAGTGCTGCCACTCTCCCTGTCAATCACAAACCAATAGAAAAGGTCCCATAAAAAACAATCCACTGCAAATCCAGCCCCAGATACGCAGCTGAGTGTTTGACCCTTTAGGGGAAATGTAAAAACTCCCACTTAAAAGGAAAACTCCACCCCAAAACTATATTTTGGTATTTGTTTCATTAGTCCATTGTTGACATAGTCCCAAAATGTTTTGCTTGTCAGCAATCAAGTTTTCAAGATACAGAAATCATCCCCGTATGATGCATTTTTTATTTTAACACTTTATTAACACAACAATAAACACTTACCGTGCACATGGGCCATTTGCCAGTGTGGGATGTTCACCTTCTTATTGCTGCGCCCCGGAAAAGGAAACGTCACAATGTCTCCTCCGGCATAGACACCATCAATGTTAGTCTGCATTGTCTGAGGGTTAGAGGGTTATCCAGAAGAATACAGGAGCCAATGTGGAAATCAGGAGGATCTCTTACTTGTAGACAAGCCACCTGACAAATTAGATGATAACTGACGAAAAACTCACAGCTCTAGTTCTACAAATGATACAGTGACACTTGTACATCATTGCAATAGAGTGGCACTGAAATTATTTGTTTGAATAAAATGAGTGCATTTGAAATGAAATGAGTGCATTCAAAGTATTTGTGTGTTATTAGAATTGTTGTGCATCATCATTGTTTTTTCTACCTTGTTGACGGGGACAAAACCCTTGGAATCCATGTGAACGCCACTCTGTTTCAGGAATCCAGTGGCTGGGCCAGACCCTGCAGAGTGAAGAGACATAGATAGACCACCATTAATTCACCACCAGGAATCAGAGTAACATTAGTGGTTGAGTTTGATCAACTCTACATTACACTCCTGCACGACCACTGAAATGAGTGAGTGTGCTAAAGTGGAGGCTATTGCGGACCGAGCGTTTGTGTCTCTGAGCTAGCTGCCTCACCTGTGCCAATAACACACACATCCGCCCTTAGTACTTTCCCACTCTTCAGAACCACCTCTTTCAACTGTGGAACATAAAACAAAAAACATTGACAAAAACAGTGAGGCAACACACACACATAATATTACCACTAGATTACCCTCAGTTCTGCTACTTTCGTTCTTGAGTACGAAGTTTTTTTTTTTTTGCACAACCAGTATTGGCACACGTCTCTTTTACTGAGTCACACTCCAAATGGAGGTTGTAACTGGTAGTAATCTGGGCTGCTTATCCTTTGTTTGTTGGCACTCTGTGGTCTACTTGGGTCAGTCACACCCGTTCATCAGCGTTTAATGGCGGCGTCCCCATTCTCCTCTTCTCCCCAAGTGTATACTTGCACACTTCCTCTCATGGATTTGTGTATCATTCGCAGAGGGAGTTTCCACCATAGTGAAATCCATGACGGAAGTGTGCATGTTAGAGAATCTAGGCAAAGCCTGAAAATGGTCTTGACTGGCCAACAGTGAGAAGGAAGGAGAGAGCCAACTGTGCATTATGTCATGCTGTTTCTCTCACTTTCGGAATACCTGTCCATGATGGCCAACCATCTCCGACACCTCATTCAACATGTAGAACTTCACCCTGTTCGTCTCAAACAGCTGAAAAGTAAGACAGACAGAGAGAGCACTGGGTTAAGTGTTCAAAGAGTTGAGCTTTTGTTAAGTTTAGCCTAACTTGTGTTCAGCTACAAATATACAAAAATACATAGGCCTATTACTAATGCCAATGGTTAATTGGCGGTGATGCGGCAACTCTTTCTATAAATACCCTCTTCATAATGGATTATTAACACTATGTACACACACACACACACACACACCAGCGATACATCCAGTATACCCTCCTCTGAAAAACCAAGATTAATGGGCAATATATACCTGATTGTCTAAATAAGTGCATGAGCACCTATAAGAATATACTAGACATATTCCCTTGTGGTGCCTGGTGCATTGAACATGATTCACATTTAGAGTATACGTTTCTCTGTGTAGAAATGCTGATGAAGGTGTTCTAGAGGTAGTAGGGCTGATTTCCCAGGGGTGGGTCCCTACCTTCATTATGGCTTTCCCTACTTTCTCCCCCAGAGCTTTCCGGAAAGGGACTGCTTCTATCCCAATGATGGAGACAGAGTGGGCCTTGTCGGTGAGCGCAGCAGCCACCTCCATACCTAATGCAGAACCCAGATGATTACTCATGCACACATTCACAGATAGAAGTGCTACAATTACAGTACTACTATAAATACAACCATTCCAAACAAAGATTCCACAAAATACAACTTTTAAGGCTTAATGTAGCCTTCATAAACCCTTTATAAGGTATATAGATCGACATATGTGAATTTACATCTACTGGAGGTCTGTCATCTCTCTCACCAACAAATGATGTTCCCACAATCACAGCATTCTTGTTGTTGGCCAGCCTGGCTACGCTATTAGCATCTTCAGGGGTCCTGAGGTGAAACACATTCCTAACGTCCTGGCCTTTATAGTTCATTGGCTTGGGTCTTACAAAAGACAAAGGACAGTGTTATATCAGTGTCAATAGAACAATGAGTTATGTCAAAACTGGTTATATCAACTACAATAGAATTTAATTCCATTTTATTGCATTCAACCAAATACTATTTCCGGTCACTCCTCACTTGCTTCCTGTGGCAATGAAAAGCTTCCTGTATTCCATCCTAGAGCCGTCTTGAAAAGTCACAGCCTTAGTCTTGACGTCCACTGCCACAGCCTATGACATCCAAACATCACAGTTAGAAAGAGACCATGGGTGTCACCAAGGGGATGTGTTCATTAGGGCACACCAAACCAAACGTTTTGCAACGGAAAACGAAAATCTTCTTATTGGAAGATGTTCAGGTAGCAAATCCATGATTCACTCCCTTTCAAAACTCCCTACTTAACACGGCCCAGTTGTAGATTCAAATGTAGCCTATATAATCAGTGTTTCAGGTCTCACCTCCTTCTCCGTGAGCAGCTCGATGTCGTGGGCTTGGAGGAAGTCTATGGAGCGTAGCCGGAGCTGCTCTGCTGTGCTCTCTAAGGACTGAGGGGGAGACAGTTAGTTACACCTCACCTCACCACAGCACGGTACACCACAGGCTGGACTTTATAGGTTGACGTTTGTTAAGTTGAAATGTTATAGGTGAAATTCATTGAAGAAATGCCACTTTTATGATGGTAATGCAACATTAATATGTTATCCCAATTTAAATCGCAATGTCAGCAAACCGTTTTCCCATAGAGATCATGGCCAAATGTCTACATTGGCCAGGACCAATATTTTCCCAAGATTACAGGCTAAAGATGGGTTCAGGATGGGTTAATACTTGCAATAACAAAATGGTAAGTATTTTGAGGCATGAAATCTCTGGATGGAATTGTTAATCTGCTATGAAACACAGTAGGGCATAACTGGTAGACTTTCGATCAGCAATTTCAATAATGTTTATATCCAGAAGAATCCTCAACTTAAAGAACCCTTGTGGACACTAAGTCTTTATGGGGATAGTCCTTGTATAGTTTCTGTGGTGTGTTCTGGATCTCTGTACAAACCTTACTCAGTTTAGGCCTGTCATAGGGTGGGTATTTGTCCATGGTGCACATGACAATGCGATCGGTGAAGCCTTCCTGTCTCAACGTCTCAGCGCACACCAGCCCTGCTGGACCTGGAGACACAAGACACTAGTTTAACATCTAAGTAGGATCTTAGATCCTTGCTATCCGAACTGAACACATGCTCTGTTTACCATAACTATTGACAGAAACAATAATAGTGAATCGGAGCGTGGATTAAGTTTGGATACCAGACACAATCTTAGAGCGGTGTAAACAAAACTTTGACAAAGAGCATACAGTCAAAATGTGTAAAGAAAATATATATACACTGCTCAAAAAAATTAAGGGAACACTAAAATAACACATCCTAGATCTGAATGAATGAAATAATCTTATTAAATACTTTTTTCTTTACATAGTTGAATGTGCTGACAACAAAATCACACAAAAATTATCAATGGAAATCAAATTAATCAACCCATGGAGGTCTGGATTTGGAGTCACCCTCAAAATGAAAGTGGAAAACCACACTACAGGCTGATCCAACTTTGATGTAATGTCCTTAAAACAATTCAAAATTAGGCTCAGTAGTGTGTGTGGCCTCCACGTGCCTGTTTGACCTCCCTGCAACGCCTGGGCATGCTCCTGATGAGGTGGCGGATGGTCTCCTGAGGGATCTCCACCCAGACCTGGACTAAAGCATCCGCCAACTCCTGGACAGTCTGTGGTGCAACGTGGCGTTGGTGGATGGAGCGAGACATGATGTCCCAGATGTGCTCAATTGGATTCAGGTCTGGGGAACTGGCGGTCCATAGCATCAATGCCTTCCTCTTGCAGGAACTGCTGACACACTCCAGCCACATGAGGTCTAGCATTGTCTTGCATTAGGAGGAACCCAGGGCCAACCGCACCAGCATATGGTCTCACAATGGGTCTGAGGATCTTATCTCGGTACCTAATGGCAGTCAGGCTACCTCTGGCGATCACATGGAGGGCTGTGCGGCCCCCCAAAGAAATGCCACCCCACACCATGACTGACCAACCACCAAACCGGTCATGCTGGAGGATGTTGCAGGCAGCAGAACGTTCTCCACAGCGTCTCCAGACTCTGTCACGTCTGTCACGTGCTCAGTGTGAACCTGCTTTCATCTGTGAAGAGCACAGGGCGCCAGTGGCGAATTTGCCAATCTTGGTGTTCTCTGGCAAATGGCAAACGTCCTGCACGGTGTTGGGCTGCAAGCACAACCTCCACCTGTGGACGTCGGGCCCTCATACCACCCTCATGGAGTCTGTTTCTGACCGTTTGAGCAGACACATGCACATTTGTGGCCTGCTGGAGGTCATTTTGCAGGGCTCTGGCAGTGCTCCTCCTGCTCCTCCTTGCACAAAGGCGGAGGTAGCAGTCCTGCTGCTGGGTTGTTGCCCTCCTACGGCCTCCTCCACTTCTCCTGATGTACTGGCCTGTCTCCTGGTAGCGCCTCCATGCTCTGGACACTACGCTGACAGACACAGCAAACCTTCTTGCCACAGCTCGCATTGATGTGCCATCCTGGATGAGCTGCACTACCTGAGCCACTTGTGTGGGTTGTAGACTCAGTCTCATGCTACCACTAGAGTGAAAGCACCGCCAGCATTCAAAAGTGACCAAAACATCAGCCAGGAAGCATAGGAACTGAGAAGTGGTCTGTGGTCACCACCTGCAAACCAGTCCTTTATTGGGGGTGTCTTGCTAATTGCCTATAATTTCCACCTGTTGTCTATTCCATTTGCACAACAGCATGTGAAATTTATTGTCAATCAGTGTTGCTTCCTAAGTGGACAGTTTGATTTCACAGAAGTGTGATTGACTTGGAGTTACATTGTATTGTTTAAGTGTTCCCTTAATTTTTTTGTGCAGTGTATATATATTACTGGAAACTTTCTACGTTTACCAATAAACTACCAGAATTTTGATATCTTTCAAGGATTTTATGTAATCTATCACAAGACATCTAGTGGCCCTTTTGGGTACTTCAGATTATCACAGGTGTCTGTAATAA
The DNA here is from genome assembly GCF_964263955.1 of Coregonus lavaretus. Taxonomy (NCBI): domain Eukaryota; kingdom Metazoa; phylum Chordata; class Actinopteri; order Salmoniformes; family Salmonidae; genus Coregonus; species Coregonus lavaretus. The sequence continues at coordinate 10,004,323 of NC_140004.1, forward strand.
TCTCTGGCCCTCTGTGTGGCCTTATCACATGTAAAATACACTGAGTGCACAAAACATTAGGAACACCTTCCTAATATAGAGTTGCACCCCCTTTTGCCCTCAGAACAGCCTCAATTCGTCGGGGCATGGACTCTACAAGGTGTCAAGCGTTCCACAGGGATGCTGGCCCATGTTGACTCCAATGTTTCCCACAGTTGTGTCAAGTTCGCTAGATGTCCTTTGGGTGGTGGGCCATTCTTGATTCCCATGGGAAACTGTTGAGTGTGAAAACCCCAGCAGTGTTGCAGTTCTTGACACACTCAAACCGGTGCGCCTGGCACCTACTACCATACCCCGTTCAAAGGCACTTAAATATTTTGTCTTGCCCATTCACCCTCTGAATGGCACACATACACAATCCATGTCTCAATTGTCTCAAGGCTTAAAAAATCCTTCTTTAACCTGTCTCCTCCCCTTCATCTACACTGATTGAAGTGGATCATCAATAAGGGATCATAGCTGTCACCTGGATTCACCTGGTCAGTCATGGAAAGATGTCTTAATGTTTTGTACACTCAGTGTAAATTAAATAATTTAATAAGATGATTTTAAAATAAAAAACAGAATGACAAAGCTGTAAAACATGATCCTAAATATAAACCATCAACTTAGTGAGTACCATTGGTGTTTAATATATATTGAGGGTTTCAGCATGAAATATCATTTATATATTGTTTTACAAACTTTTATTTATTTTACTATGTCAATATGTATTTGTTGTCAATGTTTTGGCGTCAAACTGGTGGCAGTTGTGAAAAAAAGTAAATAGTTGGAAGAATTGCAGAGTTAATTGAAAATAATGCCATTGTTGATGCTTTTTTCATTAATTAGGCTATTTTCTATTGAACCATATGGTCTATCTAATAGAAGCTCATGGACAATATTAACACAGATATAATAAATGAATACTATGTGAATACATTTAAAAAAAGTTATTCAAGTATAAATTATCAAAGTTACAATAGATTGCCATAGATTTTCAGTTAATTACCAAAATTACTGAAGATTCTGGTAATTTTGGTAAATTACCGGTAGCTTTGCAACCCTAACCATGAACTAAAAACATTGTTGTTGCAGTAATGTTTGGGAGCTGCTATCATCTATCCTTTTTTGGAATACTCAGGACCTATAATGAACCAAACACATATGGTTCCAGTCCTAGTCGACAGTTTGAACAGACTTCTATTTACCAGCGGTGTGTGAGGTGTGAGTGCAAGGAGATGCTCAATGGCCAACTCACCTGATCCAACGATGAGGATGTAGCTGAAGCCAGTGCTGGAGTTAATGACTGCTGAACATCGGGCCATGGCCTTTGACCTCTTCTGTGACTGAAGATCCTGGAAGATGAAAATGTTTGCCAGGTCAACAAAGGGGGATCAGTTGATTTAGAACAACAGATTCTAGATAGTCCCAGAATATCTTTACCTGTTTATTAGCGCGAATGATCACCTTGTCCTTTTCAACTCGGACCTGAAGCAAACAGACATGAGCGATGTGTACACGGTTTTGACGATGCTTAGAGACAGTATGTGAAGGCAGGGAATGTGAATTGCATGGTGAATCGAATGAGGAAGGTCACCTGGAAGGTGGGCAAGCTGTCCAGTCCAGGAAAGTCCTCAATGTCTCCCGTAGCGATGTTGAAACAAGCTCCATGCCAGGGGCAACGCACGTGCCCTTTGGACAAGACACCTGCAACACACAAATATATACATCCCACTGTATCATACACCAATCTATCTCAGAGCTTGTTTATAACATAAGAGAGCAAAAAGATACCACACCAATATTCCATCAAAAAAGCTAACACAATGCAGAACCGGACTCACCTTTGACCAGCGGTGCCCCATAATGTGGACACTTGTGCCCAATGGCAGAAAACTCTCCATGTTCTTTGATGAGCAGCGCTCTGCCACTTCCCAAATCAACCTCTCGCATCCTATGCAGGGATAAGAGCACACACACACACACACACAGGAAGGGAGAAAAGATGTGAGGGGGAAAAGCACTGGTTGCAGCCATAAAAACTCCAGGTGATTGACCTGGTATATGTTGTCTTTTGTTTGGCCTTACTGTCCATTTTCCATATCCTTGACATGACACACTGAGGCCTCCACGTAGTCGCGGGGTTTGTAGAGCCTGAGGGGGGCGGCGGCGGCGTCCTCGTCGGAGCAGTGTCCCAGCGCTCCGTTGGGCCTGCATTCAGAGAAGGGGCTTGCCTTTCCATTGGGTGACATCACATCTGCTTCCTTTTCTTTCTCCAAGAGGGTAAGCTCCACTTTCACCTCAACTGCAGGACACAGACCATTAGAAATATGACAGCCTTTTCAGGTTGATCTTCGCCCAGTCACTTGTTTTTGTTCTTATCATACGGTACAGTTCGTCATTTTCACCCATCCTCCTCCTCAACTTTTAAGTCACCAGCCGCCCCTGATATTCATATTAATTTTTCCTTTGATTACCATACCCAGCAGACTCCCCATGGAGAAGGGTTCTGTATCAAATGAAACTGACTTGACCATGAAAATACTTTTGCTGTGTGACAACCTTAAAAAGGTCCTGAACAATCATTCTGAATCCCATGTAAAATACCCTTTTGAGTGACTAAAATACACTACATGGCCAAATGTATGTGGACACCTGCTCGTCGAACATCTCATTCCAAAATCATGAGCATTAAGATGGAGTTGGTCCCCCCCCCTTTGCTGCTATAACAGCCTCCACTCATCTGGGAAGGCTTTCCACTAGATGTTGGAACATTGCTGTGGGGACTTGCTTCCATTCAGCCACAAGAGCATTAGTGAGGTCGGACACTGGTGTTGGGCGATTAGGACTGGCCTGCAGTTGGTGTTCCAACTCATCCCAAAGGTGTTCGATGGGGTTGAGGTCAGGGCTCCATGCAGGCCAGTCAAGTTCTTCTACACCGATCTCGACAAACCATTTCTGTATGGACCTCGCTTTGTGCACGGGGGCATTGTCATGCTGAAACAGGAAAGGGCCTTCCCCAAACTGTTGCCACAAAGTTGGAAGCACAGAATCATCTAGAATTTCATTGTATGCTGTAGCGTTAAGATTTCCCTTCACTGGAACTAAGGGGCCTAGTCCTAACCATGAAAAACAGCCCCAGACCATTATTCCTCCTCCACCAAACTTTAAAGTTGGCACTATGCATTGGGGTAGGTAGCATTCTCCTGGCATCCGCCAAACCCAGATTCGTCAGTCGGACTGCCAGATAGTGAAGCGTGATTCATCACTCCAGAGAACGCATTTCCACTGCTCCAGAGTCCAATGGTGGCGAGCTATACACTACTCCAGCCGATGCTTGGCATTGCGCATGGTGATCTTAGGCTTGTGTGCGGCTGCTCGGCCATGGAACGAACAGTTATTGTGCTGAAGTTGCTTCCAGAGGCAGTTTGGAACTCGGTAGTGAGTGTTGCAACCGAGTGCAGACGTTTTTACGCGCTACGCGCTTCAGCACTCAGCAATCCTGTTCTGTGAGCTTGTGTGGCCTACCACTTCGCTGCTAAGCCGTTGTTGCTCCTAGACGTTTCCACTTAACAATAACAGCTCTTACAGATGACCGGGGCAGCACTAGCAGGGCAGAAGTTTGACGAACTGACTTGTTGGAAATGTGGCATCCTATGACGGTGCCACGTTGAAAGTCATTGAGCTCTTCTGTATGGGCCATTCTACTGCCAATGTTTGTCTATGGAGATTGCATGGCTGTGTGCTCGATTTTATACACCTGTCAGCAATGGGTGTGGCTGAAATAGCCGAATCCACTAATTTGAAGGGGTGTCCACATCCTGTTGGCCATGTAGTGAATCACCCATAATATCTTTGGGGAATAGAAATGCTCAAAATTTTAGGCAAATTATTTTTTCTCTCATAGCTAACTACCAGGAAGTACTACTAGAAAAGACAGGCTGAGTGGGAGGAGAGCTTATATTTATGAGCTCGCCTTGACTGACAGCTCTTTGAAACGCAAGCAATTTGGATGCAGTGAGTAGTGTTGCAGTAAAATAATCTCAGGCAAATTTGGTGATACAGAAAGCAACTCAAACAACATTGTAATTGCATCAATGATGTCAATTTTTGTATACACATCTCCAGTTTGGCATGTCTGTTACGATCGGTTCACAGCAGCACTGATGTATGCGTTGACATGACAACTGCGTCAGAGTTTTGAATGACCCTTCCCTCCAACGTTTTGTTCCATGCTGGCTGAAGACCTAGCTAGCCAGTAACTAGTGAACACCAGACACAGATGAAGACCTAGCTAGCCAGTAACTAGTGAACACCAGACACAGATGAAGACCTAGCTAGCCAGTAACTAGTGAACACCAGACACAGATGAAGACCTAGCTAGCCAGTAACTAGTGAACACCAGACACAGATGAAGACCTAGCTTGCCAGTAACTAGCGAACACCAGACACAGATGAAAAAGGAAACATATAAGTAAGTATCTTTGCCATAGATGAATAGTGTAAACTTTTAATTATATTTGCAGACACCCTACAGTCACATTTTGGCACCAGTACAGTAGCTATCTAGCTATATAAACCATGCCCCTCTGCAAATGCACCTTCTCTGATGTTGGATAAAAGGCAGTACTCATTTAAATTAGTTAAGAGAATATCATGTTACCATTGGTGTATTAAAACGTGAGTTAGGGTAATGTCACCCTATCCCCTTAATAATCTCGCCTCCTCAATCCAAGTGTTTGACATGGGGGAGGGGACTAGTAACTTTATGATCAAACTTTATCAATGTAGAAGCAACAGTCATTTTTCATACATTGGTCATTATACTTTGATCTGGTTTCATCCAAATATCATCCAAATTTCATGAAAAACATGATTTTGACTGTTTAGATACAGTATATATTTAGGATCACTACACCATGCATTATATATTTTCCTGAATAACACACGCAGGGATAGGCCTAAGGGGATGTGTGGGTTTATTTGTTGTGAGGCGCCCAGAGGCATTTGATGACATCTGATAAGTTGCCTCTTGGGTTTGTATTTCTTCATTTGAAGAAATGGTTGTGTAACCCGTTTTCACTGCAGCCAGCTTTATCTCTTCGGCTGGAAAAATGTGCTGACCATCCGGTTCTTACATGGTAATCTGGCAGGAATTTTCACCTGCTGAGCAAGTCTTAATTAAAATCACTGGAAAATCATGAGAGACTGCAATCGCAGGAGAGGAAAAGGGAGAGACTCCATCCCCAGACTCATATGGGATCTTTTTTTTTTACTTTTATGAGAGATATTTAACTACAATCTTACGTAAGAGGAATTCACAATTTGTGCATTAGATTTGCTATAGAGATATATGTTTTTTGTTGATTATCTTTCTTTAGATTTTAATAGCATAAAATCACATCCACAGATCGGGACCATTCTAAATCCATAAGTTGATACTCTACCATACAGTGAGGGAAAAAAGTATTTGATCCCCTGCTGATTTTGTACGTTTGCCCACTGACAAAGAAATTATCAGTCTATAATTTTAATGGTAGGTTTATTTGAACAGTGAGAGACAGAATAACAACAAAATAATCCAGAAAAACACATGTCAAAAATGTTATAAATTGATTTGCATTTTAATGAGGGAAATAAGTATTTGACCCCCTCTCAGTCAGAAAGATTTCTGGCTCCCAAGTGTCTTTTATACAGGTAACGAGCTGAGATTAGGAGCACACTCTTAAAGGGAGTGCTCCTAATCTCAGCTTGTTACCTGTATAAAAGACACCTGTCCACAGAAGCAATCAATCAATCAGATTCCAAACTCTCCACCATGGCCAAGACCAAAGAGCTCTCCAAGGATGTCAGGGACAAGATTGTAGACCTACACAAGGCTGGAATGGGCTACAAGACCATCGCCAAGCAGCTTGGTGAGAAGGTGACAACAGTTGGTGCGATTATTTGCAAATGGAAGAAACACAAAAGAACTGTCAATCTCCCTCGGCCTGGGGCTCCATGCAAGATCTCACCTCGTGGAGTTGCAATGATCATGAGAATGGTGAGGAATCAGCCCAGAACTACACGGGAGGATCTTGTCAATGATCTCAAGGCAGCTGGGACCATAGTCACCAAGAAAACAATTGGTATCACACTACGCCATGAAGGACTGAAATCCTGTGGCACCCGCAAGGTCTTCCTGCTCAAGAAAGCACATATACAGGCCCGTCTGAAGTTTGCCAATGAACATCTGAATGATTCAGAGGAGAACTGGGTGAAAGTGTTGTGGTCAGATGAGACCAAAATCGAGGTCTTTGGCATCAACTCAACTCGCCGTGTTTGGAGGAGGAGGAATGCTGCCTATGACCCCAAGAACACCATCCCCACCGTCAAACATGGAGGTGGAAACATTATGCTTTGGGGGTGTTTTTCTGCTAAGGGGACAGGACAACTTCACCGCATCAAAGGGACGATGGACGGGGCCATGTACCGTCAAATCTTGGGTGAGAACCTCCTTCCCTCAGCCAGGGCATTGAAAATGGGTCGTGGATGGGTATTCCAGCATGACAATGACCCAAAACACACGGCCAAGGTAACAAAGGAGTGGCTCAAGAAGAAGCACATTAAGGTCCTGGAGTGGCCTAGCCAGTCTCCAGACCTTAATCCCATAGAAAATCTGTGGAGGGAGCTGAAGGTTCGAGTTGCCAAACGTCAGCCTCGAAACCTTAATGACTTGGAGAAGATCTGCAAAGAGGAGTGGGACAAAATCTCTCCTGAGATGTGTGCAAACCTGGTGGCCAACTACATGAAACGTCTGACCTCTGTGATTGCCAACAAGGGTTTTGCCACCAAGTACTAAGTAATGTTTTGCAGAGGGGTCAAATACTTATTTCCCTCATTAAAATGCAAATCAATTTATAACAATTTTGACATGCGTTTTTCTGGATTTCTTTGTTGTTATTCTGTCTCTTACTGTTCAAATAAACCTACCATTAAAATGATAGACTGATCATGTCTTTGTCAGTGGGCAAACGTACAAAATCAGCAGGGGATCAAATACTTTTTTTCCTCACTGTATGCTCCATGATGAAGTCAGAATCTCTCCTAAACATCAGATGTATCTTTAATGTTCAGTAATTGCCACATGTATTTGATAAGAGATATACAGTATATAAATACAATGAAGAGTAACATAATAATTTAACATTAAATAAATAACGAACTCAATAATTATTTCATTCAATCAATCTAAAGTAAGTGGCATAGCCCATTCATATGCATGAGCAACGATCAATTGTTTAATCATCATTAAAATCATATAGAAAGTGTATATTATGGTCCTCTACTCATCTTCTCCTGGACAGGGGTTTATTTGTCAATGATTTGCAAACGATGTTACCTTTAACTGAGTCTTTGGCTATCTGCCCATGCTGTGTAGCTGTGTTACCAAGCCAAACGATCTGCTCCTACTTTTGTACTGCATATAACATGTATAAAGTGTCATTTTTACCATCATACACACTGCTAAAAAAATATGGGTGATTTGCGGTTCTATATATAACCTTTTCTTCTAGCAATGCAAGCTGCTTTGTTTTTGGATGAGTTGTTTTTGCTTAGTTAAGGGACCTTTCTCTCCACTGAGATTCTCCAATGCATCAAAGTGAAACTGAGTGAATTGTACACCTCAGGAGAAACATACCCTTGCTTGTCATTGGAGGAAGAGATACTCCGACATAGGGGAGATTATACTGCATTCTATCACTTTGCCATGCTATCACTTCATCCCCCCCTCTCACACACTCACCCCCTTTCTTTATCTTCCTACAATGTTTTCATTCAGAAACATCATGTGCTGAATCTTTTTGAATGGGCACCGATGGACTTTCTAGTCTTAGAAACAATTATTTGTTTATAATATGTTGTTAAAATATTTGAATGGATCAAATTGAAGGGCCAGTGTATGACATCTCAGCTCCCACTAACACATCTGCTTTTCACTGACTCTGCAGAAACTCAGTGTCCTGAAATGTTTCGACTAAGCCCACGTTTTCAGACATTTGCAGGATCATGACAATACACTTGGATAATTATCTTAATCTTCAATGTTCCTCTTTATGATTTATTTTTTAACCCTAAGTACAGTGTAAGTACAGTGTAACAATAAATAAAGGAGTTATTACAATACATGTTCATCTGTACTTATAGGAATAACTACAGAGTTATAAAGACACTAATGTAAAGTTTTACCCTGATGGTGTGATATTGTATTTTACAGATTCTTGAAACATGTATTTATCTCACATTGTGTAAAATCTGTTTTTGTCTGGTTCAGTTTCTGATTTAGTTTACTATACTGGTGCTCATCACTGCTGTGTCCAAGGTTCCATTCAGGGGCCCATTTGTTTCCTACAGACTCAGACTAATTAGTCTTTTCACAGTGAGGGGCATCCGTTCCAACACACCACCCTCAAAAGCTCCCCTAGAGTACTGGAGACAAGTTTCCTATCCCCTACACTTTATCCATACTAGCTCCTAGTGTGGTATTGCAGTGGTTGTTTTTGTGAAAATTATGTTTAATTTGTTTTTGTGATTTCTTTACCGCTTTCCCTAAGCACTATTGAAAGTCAAAGATTTAAAAAAATAAGTAATGTGTTTGATTTCAGTGCTTACTGCCCCCTTCAACAAGCTGACTGCATTTAAACAGCGATATGTTTGCTTTTAAACAGCCATACATCCGCAATCATAACATTGTTTCACTGCTATGCAGCTTTATTTACCAATCAGACCCAGTGACCCAGCTAGCGTAGCTACCTTCATAAGTGTCTTAATGACATCAAATGTTGGATGTCTGACAAAATTCTCCAGCTCAATGATAAGAAATCAGAGGTTGTTTTATTTGCCCCTCACCTTGCTAGAAACCAGATTGTAAATAACCTTGCTCATTTGTCCACCAATGTAAAGCCTACGGCCAGAAACGTTGGTGTCTTCTTTGACCCTGACCTGAAGCTCGAGTTGCATGTAAAGAAGGTTGTCCAGTCCTGCTTTTATCATCTAAGAAATATAGCTAAAGTCAAGTCTTTTTATTTCAGTCACTGATCTGGAGAAGATTATTCATGCTTTTATTTCCTCACACCTAGATTACTGTAACTCTTTGTGTACATGTCTCAGTCAGAAATCACTCCATCATCTACAGTTCAAAATGCTGCAACTCGGCATTTAACACGCACCAGAAAATGTAACCATATCACCTATTTGGGATTCTCTACACTGTCTACCAGTCACTTTGATAATAGATTTTAAAATTGTATTAATCACATTTAAGGCTTTATTTAGCCCCATCCTATTACTCTGATCTTTTACCTCCTTACAAGCCAGGACTCAGCCTGAGATCCTCTGGCACGGCACTGTTGACCATTCCAAAGTCTAGGTTGAAAATGAAAGGAGACTGGACATTTGCCATTAGGGCCCCTAGACTTTGGAATGGTCTGCCAGAGAAGATCAGGCTTACAGATTCTGGGCCTCTTTTTAAATCCCTGCTGAAGACACACTTTTATAAAGATGCTTTTAAATGTAGGATTTCAATGTAGGATTTTAATTAGCTATCTTTTTTCATTCTCTTTCCTCCTGTCTTTTGTTTCTTTGTTTGTACTTTTATTTCATTATTTTATGATGTGAAGCACGTTGTTACTTGTATTGAAAAGAGCTATACAAATAAAGTGATTATTATTACATTGTACCATACATTTTATACTCATATTTGACAATGCAATTGAGAGCATAACAATTCTTCCTCCACAAAATGCCATGCTACAAAGGAGTTTGTATGACCTCTATATACATTTACATTTTACATTTTAGTCATTTAGCAGACACTCTTATCCAGAGCGACTTACAGTTAGTGAGTGCATACATTTTCATACTGGCCCCCCGTGGGAATCGAACCCACAACCCTGGCGTTGCAAGTGCCATGCTCTACCAATTGAGCTACACAGGGCCTATATAGCTGGAGAACAAGTGCCAATTATTCCAGGATTTCGAAGGAGGGAAGGAAAACAGGGGGTTGGCGGAGGTGGTCACCTGGTTTGCTTTTGGAGAGGCATCCTCCCATGATGGGCCCAGGGTAGAGCCAGGAGGCCTGGCTGGAGGAAGCCCAGGGGAGGTGAGGGGGAGACAGGGTCAGATCCTGGGGTTGGGCTGTTGGGTTGGGAGGTAACGACGACAACGTTGAAATGGGGGTATCAGTACGTGCAGGTGCAGGTCCAGGCTAGCCATCGTAGACATCAGCTCCTCCACATCACCACCTGGGAAGAGGAAGAGTGATAAACAGCTGAGTGTCTGAAAAGCCCAGTGGAGGCTGGTTGAGGGAGAACATTTGGAGATTACATTGAGCCCATCCTCCCATTTCTCCCGCCACAATCTGGGTTTTCCGACCCTCCCATGGTGGAGCCGTCACTGGCTTACCACCTCCAACCCACACACCGTGCTGCTAACACTACTGGCAGTTCACTCCCTGGAAAGACAGAGCGCTTTTCTGCCTCCATTTTCCATAAGACGCACAAAGCCTCGGCCTTATCAATCAGAGCACTTAACGTGACCTCTTTATTGTTGGCTTACCAGGCAGTGTTACTGGAGGATGTGTGGAAGCAACTGGATTCGGGGACCCTGAATAAGGATGCTTGGAATGAGATCTGTAAGATTACGGATCTAAACCTCCGGGCCTCACGTAATGCCATCCAAGGCTGTGGTCATACCATGAGCCTGGCGGTGGTGGAAGAAACAGACAAAGAAATGGTGGACCTCCTGGATGCCCCTGTGACACCCAAGGAGTTGTTCGGCCCGCTGTCGCCGCCATGCAGCAGATGTATGAAAGAAGGCGAAGCCTCCCAGGCCCTGTGGCAGCCTATTGGTCACTGCAACTCGCCCTAGCCTCACAGCAGGGAGGAGGCAACAAGCTGTCTTTGGGGGCCCACGACTCCCGGAGACTCAGCAGACTGCCAATGTCTTCGCTCACATGGGAAAATGGGGGATGTGCACTCTTACCCTCAAGTGCCATCCCCCCTTTGGTTATCCCCTAGGCACCTTCTCATGTTTTAAGCCAGGACGACAGTCAGCATGTCCGCTCTCCCTCCAGTCTCTTCTGACTTACGGAGCTGGATGACATTGCCATATGCCATAACCATGGCTCCCCTTGCCTTGCGGCATTATCGCCTCTTACTGTCTATTGCGCAAGCAACACATTTTACACAATTCCCATGTTTCCATACACTAAACAGGGAAACAGGTTTCCGAGGTTCACTTCAAAGATTGCCGTAACCCACTGGGTTTCTCTGGATCTTTTTTAGGATAATCTTATGGCAATTTAGCTCCATTGATAGAAAAGTATTTATATCGAGCTATAGGACAGTCAGTAAGGTATTCCATTATTCATATTTTCTGGTCCGAACCCCAGACAGCTATCTGGTACACCAAGTCCACCAGTCTCGGGCATTTTTTCCTCGTCCCGTTCCTACCTGTGCTTGGTTCACGCAGTCTGGGATTTGTCAGCTCTACTTTCCCTTTGGGGAAATGTTCACTCTTGTTATCCCTCCTCTCCGAGGTAGGGCCAAGACTGACCAGACACATAGCTGATCTATTGCTTAGGATTAGGACATCTGTGTTACAAGCATGTTTCCTTCCTCCTTTAAGCTACACCGGTTGAAGCCTTATGTCACTTCGTTGGCTGCTCTCTCGCGCAAAAGCCCCCACTCGGTGACACGGTATAGCCAAACTCATTGCCACCTGCTAGGGACAGTCAAAGAGGATCAGGCATGTTTTGGAAAGAACGCTATGCCCATATGCCTCGGACAGATACGAGGCTATCCCAGCAATGGCACACACTGTCTGCTATCTCCTGCAATATTATCACGCCCTGGGGTGCGAATGACACGCTCGCGCTGGCACTTTAAACCAGTTCCTGAGAGCCCGCCCTCTGCATCTATCCAGACTGATTTGAAAGACAGACTGTAAAAAGCAACAACCCTATGAGGGTTTTGGAGACCCCGTCCCTGCTTAATGTTTACGCACCACTAGGGGTGGAAGCACTGGCACAAGGGTAATGCCCTAGGCTTTTTCTCTCTCCTAGGCCTGACACAGGCTTATCCCTCATCTTCGAGCCCTTCAATGACCAAGGATACCCTGGTTGGCGGAGATAACTCTCCCGCTTTTAACCAGTCCTGGTAGTCACCGTTACGCAGGGATCTGCAGACCCAAATGCACGGAGAGATTTGCCTGCGACAAGCTGCCTACTCAAGACCTTTCACCAGAGTGCCAGTGCCCCTTTTTCGAGAAGTGGTGTGACCTACACAGATCATCCCTTGGAAACAGAGGGAAGATCTCCAAAGGTCCAGTTAACTGCGATCTCACCTGTCACATGTCGCACCAGCCTCAACATTTACAGTAGGGTAACACCCTCTGTAGTTGAGGGTGCGTGTCACAAAACCAGTCTTCAAGCCTTTAGCCCGTCACATGGGACTAGAGGTCTTCAAGGGTCCACCCGAGACGGTCCTGTTTGATTGTCATGGGGTCTTGGGTCTATGTAACTACAGCTGATAGACTCGGTTGGACCTGACCACAGCTCTGCATAGCCTATAGCAGATTTATTTTACGCTAATAAGGTGACTTTACTGACTTATAGAAGGCTTAGCCAACATATAAAGACCTATTTGTTAACCAGAAGAGCAACTTGGCTGATAAACATACTTTTTTTTGTAACGTGGATCCAATCTGGTCTAGGTTAAGCTGTTGTTGGATCCATTCAGGTTTGGGTCTGATTGTTCTTGGGTCCGTTCGGGTCCTCTACATGGGACCGTCTGTTGTGCTTGAGGCTTTCCCATGGTGGCCTTTTGTGCCGCTGGAAAGCGGGGAAATTTCATATTTCTCTTTCTAACCTGCTTTTCCGTCTACCCTACGGCTACAAAGCAACCGTTCGTGCCTTCAGTTTGCCCTGGGGTCCTGCTGGGTACCTTGGTAGCCAAACCCAACCTTTATGCCTAGGGTCAGCGGCAACTGTGTTGTAGTGCCCTGGAGCTTGTGGTTACACCCACCGCTCTTCCCGTTTACAGAAGTAGAGTGTCTCCACCATTTGTGTCCAGCATGCACCTTGCACATTTGCTTGGATGAAAGCGAGAGTATTGCTCTAGAGCGGCAATGACCCCTGCAGTTTTTGGGCACCTCCCTGCAAGGCGAGTCCCCCTTCCTCGTTAACGGCTATCTTTGGATGGTAGAAGCTATTGTATTGGAAAATATAATAGCAAAGGCTACAGTTTGGAAGGGCTCATTCCACCAGAGGTATGGCTATCTCTTGGGCACTGTTTAAGGCATCTCCTTATGGGAGTTTTGCATTTTGGCACGTGGAGCCACCCCTCATACTTTTATGAGGTCTTTACCGACTGGATGTCACTGCATCTTTTTTGTGGCATACTCCCTCTGTGTCGGAGACTCTGAGGGATGATGCTGTTGGAACTACACTGGCTTCGGAGAGGATGTCTGCATTGTGGGAGTTGGCCATATCCCATAGTGAGACATCGAAACGAGTATTTGAAATGAGATTACTTACGTAACCCCAGTTCTATATGAATATGAGTGAGATCGCAAGGAAGATAAGCAAGAGTGCAAGGAGGAGAGGCAGTTTGGCGGATGAAAGGCTCCCTTTATGGAGAGGAGGGGCTCTCATTCGCCACTCGACTTGTCGGTCTCCAACAGATGCTGTGTGATTGGATACTTCGAGCTTATGGACACGCCCAGGCACATCCCATAGTGAGACATCTCACTCATATTCTCATAGAACCGGGGTTACATAAGTAACCTTGAGTTCTTTGCAAGTCCTTCTCCTGTAGAGTGTGGTTTGTTTGCATTTATATGAACCACTGCCCCATTTTGGAAATTGAAATACAATACTTACAGTATATCAACCATGGCTCAACATTTTTACAATGAACCAATATACTTTTCAAGCTATTCATGATGCTGAGAAACATGGACAGGCCACTGTGGTAGTGAAAAGACTAGCCTAGCACTAACAACCATTAGCATTCACAGCACCATCCACAGTCCTCTCAATGACATTGTTATAACATCTTTGTTTTCCACCAGAAAAACATCAACCACTCGTGAAAAGGAAAGGGTATGTAGTTGTCTGTCAACCTGCCCGTCTGTACATACAGTCGATCAGAGAAGAGAACTCCATATTTTAGTGATTTCTTTAATACAGTATGTCTGTGAGGCCCAAACTTGGTTCTCTGAGGTTGTATAGAGCAGCTATTACTATTCCTGTGTGCTCTGCACTCCAGCAACACTTGGCAACAATGTAAGGTTGTCACTTGTTTTCGACCCTTCTCTCTCTACCATGAAGCTAATGAGTGTGAGTGTGTGTGTGTGCATGTATGTGTGTGTGTTTGTGTGGGCGTGCATGTGTCCAAATGCCCTTAAAGTGGAAGTAATAGTGTTAGTAGTGTTAATTGGTAACATTTTTCCACGTACATTGTTACTTAATGCATCACATGTTGCATACATAAGTGCTGTTAACCATTAACAGCCTTTGCACCTATTAACTTTAATGTCACTCTGTTGTGAAGGGAAGCAGAGGCCCCATGAGTTTCAAAACCACATTTGTTTTGCTGCCACACACTGCCCACACACCCCTGCCAGAACTTGTGGTATTTCAACCCACTTGATGTTGCTTAACAATACAGCGGTTTATATGAATATGAGTGCAGTACTAGAGTAAGAAGCATTCACAGGCTGGCAGGTGTATCACTCAACACAGTACGATTCATTAGCAATAGCAAAACATTCTTTGGTGGTGCAACTAAAGTGAGTACTTGATATTCAGAGCACAGCTTAACGTCCTTGAGGTAAAACAAAAAAATAGCTGTTGAATGGAGCAGTGGTTAACAAAGTTTTAGAGACCAAGTGAGACATGGAAAGATCTCTCTTGTGAATGACAAAACACATTTCACCCAATAAAAAGTTTGTGTCATCACTGTCAAACTGTTTAGACAGTATGTGTGTGTATATACTTCATAATACATTCAACTCAAAATGATCACAAAAAACATTCAAGAAGTTTGAAGGATATTTCCATTTGACTTATTTTGCAGAATGGAATTCATTATCAAGAGTCAGTTTTGTCATCTTTTTAAAGGTAATATAGAACCTGAGCACGATAAACAACTGGGTAAGCCTGGTTCTTTTTGGGCAGAATGTGGGCGTTTGTTTTTCCCTACACAATTTGTGAAAATCTCCATGGTAACTGTTCATTATTTCCACTCTCACTGACACACCAACAACAAACACATCTCAAAATGTAATTTTGTATGAGAATGATGTTTCCCTATGAAGAAATCAATAACAGTCTTCATTAAGACTGAATGAACCCTTTTTGCAATTTCACATTTGAAAATCGTATTTTCACAAGTGAAATAGCTGTTTTCACATGTTGAGCTTACATTTCCCATGTATTAAATTATAGTTCACATGTTAACACCACCTTTTCACATGTGAGGAGAATAACATGTTTTCACCTCACATGTGAATTGCAGTTTCAAATGTGGAATTGCAGATTCACATGTTGGGTTGAAATAATGTTATTCTCCTCACATGTGAAAATATGGTGTTAACATGTTGCAGTAGCAATGTTTCCACCGGTGGAATTAGGGTGACCAAATCTAAAAAGCCCAAAGGGACAAGGGAACAATTCTGCAGGACATTCGCGAAACAGTGGACAGAATAATTGTTTTTGGGGCAGGTTAATGGATCACATTAAAAAGGCGACATAGTTCTGCTGTGTGAAGGTCACTGCCTGTTAAAGGGGCAATCCTTAGTTGCTACATCAGTTTTTGGACTTATAAATATGAACCCATTAATTCTTGAAGAATACACTGAGTTTACAAACCATTAAGAACACCTGCTCTTTCCATGACAGACTGACCAGGTGAATCCAGGTGAAAGCTATGATCCCTTATTGATGTCACTTGTTAAATCCACTTCAATCAGTGTACATGAAGGGGAGGAGACAGGTTAAAGAAGGAGTTAAAAGCTTTGAGACAATTGAGACATGGATTGTGTATGTGTGCAATTCAGAGGGTAACTGGGCAAGACAAAAAATGTAAGTGCCTTTTGCATGGGGTATGGTAGTAGGTACCAGGCACACCAGTTCATCTCAAGAACTGCAACGCTGCTGGGTTTTTCACGCTCAACAGTTTCCCGTGTGTATCAAGAATGGTCCACCACCCAAAGGACATCCAGCCAACTTGACATAACTGTGGGAAGCATTGGAGTCAACATGGGCCAGCATCCCTGTGGAATGCTTTCGACACCTTGTAGAGTCCATGCCCTGACGAATTCAGGCTGTTCTGAGGGCAAAAGGGGGGGGGGGGGGGGGGGTGCAACTCAATATTAGGATGGTGTTCCTAATGTTTGGTATACTCAGTGTATAACGTATAAATGCCTCATGAGCGTAGTTCAACTGTCATACCCCATCAGAACCCAAAATATAAGCTTGTTTTACGCTAATGTTTGTAAACAAAGTAAATGTAAACAACCACTGTATAGCCTAAAAACATGTTTAAAACTTTAATAGTGTAATAGTGTTATTATACGGTGCAATCCTCTAGTGAGTGAGTTACATTTTGTGCCATTAATACCAAGCAAAACTTCTGAAGTCAAGAACAAAATTCTAAGTATTGCAAACAAAAACAATGATATTGAAAGCAAAAAACACAAACCCAAAATTATTGATAGCAAAACAAAATATTGCAAGGAAATCATATTTTTTTATAGTAAATAAAACGGCTCTCTCTTTCCTGCAATTTTCCCTATCTTTGGTTACCTTGGCCTTTGCTTTCACTGCTTTGTTTCTAGTTGCAAGATTTGGTACATTAATTCCAGCAACATAGCAACCTGCATCCCACTGCTGGTTTACCTCTGAAACTAAGCAGGGTTGGTCCTGGTCGGTCCCTGGATGGGAGACCAGATGTAGCTGGAAGTGGGAAAAAAATATCACATGGGGAATTTATTTTTTCACAAGGGAAAAATGTACAGTGAGGAAAAAAAAGTATTTGATCCCCTGCTGATTTTGTACGTTTGCCCACTGACAAAGACATGATCAGTCTATCATTTTAATGGTAGGTTTATTTGAACAGTAAGAGACAGAATAACAAAAAAAATATCCAGAAAAACGCATGTCAAAATTGTTATAAATTGATTTGCATTTTAATGAGGGAAATAAGTATTTGACCCCTCTGCAAAACATTACTTAGTACTTGGTGGCAAAACCCTTGTTGGCAATCACAGAGGTCAGACGTTTCTTGTAGTTGGCCACCAGGTTTGCACACATCTCAGGAGGGATTTTGTCCCACTCCTCTTTGCAGATCTTCTCCAAGTCATTAAGGTTTCGAGGCTGACGTTTGGCAACTCGAACCTTCAGCTCCCTCCACAGATTTTCTATGGGATTAAGGTCTGGAGACTGGCTAGGCCACTCCAGGACCTTAATGTGCTTCTTCTTGAGCCACTCCTTTGTTGCCTTGGCCGTGTGTTTTGGGTCATTGTCATGCTGGAATACCCATCCACGACCCATTTTCAATGCCATGGCTGAGGGAAGGAGGTTCTCACCCAAGATTTGATGGTACATGGCCCCGTCCATCGTCCCTTTGATGCGGTGAAGTTGTCCTGTCCCCTTAGCAGAAAAACACCCCCAAAGCATAATGTTTCCATCTCCATGTTTGACGGTGGGGATGGTGTTCTTGGAGTCATAGGCAGCATTCCTCCTCCTCCAAACACGGCGAGTTGAGTTGATGCCAAAGACCTCGATTTTGGACTCATCTGACCACAACACTTTCACCCAGTTATCCTCTGAATCATTCAGATGTTCATTGGCAAACTTCAGACGGGCCTGTATATGTGCTTTCTTGAGCAGGAAGACCTTGCGGGCGCTACAGGATTTCAGTCCTTCATGGCGTAGTGTGATACCAATTGTTTTCTTGGTGACTATGGTCCCAGCTGCCTTGAGATCATTGACAAGATCCTCCCGTGTAGTTCTGGGCTGATTCCTCACCATTCTCATGATCATTGCAACTCCACGAGGTGAGATCTTGCATGGAGCCCCAGGCCGAGAGAGATTGACAGTTCTTTTGTGTTTCTTCCATTTACGAATAATCGCACCAACTGTTGTCACCTTCTCACCAAGCTGCTTGGCGTTGGTCTTGTAGCCCATTCCAGCCTTGTGTAGGTCTACAATCTTGTCCCTGACATCCTTGGAGAGCTCTTTGGTCTTGGCCATGGTGGAGAGTTTGGAATCTGATTGATTGATTGCTTCTGTGGACAGGTGTCTTTTATACAGGTAACAAACTGAGATTAGGAGCACTCCCTTTAAGAGTGTGCTCCTAATCTCAGCTCGTTACCTGTATAAAAGACACTTGGGAGCCAGAAATCTTTCTGACTGAGAGGGGGTCAAATACTTATTTCCCTCATTAAAATGCAAATCAATTTATAACATTTTTGACATGCGTTTTTCTGGATTATTTTGTTGTTATTCTGTCTCTCACTGTTCAAATAAACCTACCATTAAAATTATAGACTGATCATTTCTTTGTCAGTGGGCAAACATACAAAATCAGCAGGGGATCAAATACTTTTTCCCCTCACTGTACATGTGAAACTTCACACATGTCCGAGAACCACAACTGAATTTCAACAACAACAAAAAGTATATATACAGTATTTTACATGTCATTCACACATCTGAAAACCATGTGATTTTTTCATGCGTTTTTTTTTTCACTTAATTTTTTTGTAAGGGAAGAGCACTATATCTTCCATGTTGCCATATCAATAATTCCGTACAAATTAATATTTTATGAACATCGAAATTGCACCAGAAAGGCTGCGATTGTGAGGTTCAAGCAAGCCTGAGATATTTTGTGCTAACCCAAAGTAGGTTAAGCAGATTTGGTCCCCACAACATATGACGCAGATCCCAGTCGCTCACCATTGGGCCTGTCCCCAAGCAGTGCTAATAATCCTTCCTGCAAACAAGCTGTCAGTTTCACTCACTTCTCTCCACAAATGTAATACTTTTCACTGGAATGTAACTGGGAATAAGCCATTATGGCTCAATCCTTAGGCAGTACCCCCGATCCCCACCCCAAGTATGGATCTCTGTGAAACCAATGTTAAACTAAAAAATAAATTTGGACAAGAATGTTAAACACAGAGGACCAAATTCAAATGCGATGGCCACATCCATTACTCAGAAAGGGGACTTTACTTTTTAGAGCAGCCCAGGTAAACTTAGTTTCTAAATGGACTCCAGTTGAGGACTCCAATTGCATGAACATTTCACTGCACCACAGCCAACAGCACCTTATTTGCTCACCGCCGTGGCACACCTGAGGGGTTGGTACCACACCCCAGGAAAAATAAGGTAAAACATTTGTCATTCCCAGATATAACAACTTTCCACACCTGCACCCCCACCTTATACCACCAGGAGAATGTTGCCCCATCCAGGTCATGAAGCCCACACACAAACAGATACAGCAGGCCAGGTAGTAGGTGGTCCTTATCCCTAAAGAGACAATAACAAACTCCACACTGACTATACCTACACTGAACTGCCTCAGGCATTCAGTGACATCAAGAGCAAGATGTACAGTAGCTTCAGTAAATCTGTATCAGAAATTATTTTGGCTCCTCAAGCATGCGGCTCAAGCAACCATAGGGTGCCATTTTCAGCTTAAAGGCCCAGTGCAGTCAAAATTCGTTTTTTCCTGTGCTTTGTATCATATTGTACAACAGCTGATGAAACTAACGCTGTAAAAGTTTGAAAAAAAATGTATGAGTGTTATTTCCTGATAGTTGATAGCTGGTTGAAAATGCAATTGAAACAGGACCTTCTAATCAGCAGGTTTTGCACGGGTGGAGTTTTGGCTTGCCTGCTGACATCACCATGCGTTATACGTCAATAGACCAATAACAAAGAGTTCCAAACCTCTCTGCCAGTAACAGCTAGTTGTCAGGTTACAAAGCCCTCCAATTGGGCCCCTCACTCAGACCACCCCCAGACAGTCCTAGCAAAATCTTTGCTTGAGAAATCATTTTTTGCTAAAAAATCTATTTTTGTTTATTTTTGACCATTTTAAAGGAAAACTATTACAGTAAGGTACTTAAAATTGTTACCCAGAAATTATTTAACATTGAGATTGACTGTGTGCTCACAGAACAGGGCTGTGGGAAGGTGAGCGAAAATGGAGGAAATCTAAACTTCCGGAGGACCTATCATCCTTCCACTCTCTCCTCTCTACCTTCTCTGCTTCTGTATCTGCTGCTAAAGCTGCTTTCTATCACTCTAAATTCCAAGCCTCTGTCCCTCTCTGCGGATTACTTTGTCAACCACTTTGAAAAAAAGGTTGACAACATGAGCTCCTCATTTACTCAGCCTACTGAGTCCACTGGACCCACTCACACAGAACTACCCTACACCTTGACCTCTTTCTCCCAAATCAAATAGAATTGGATTTGTTGCGTACACAGATTAGCAGATGTTAAAGCAGGTGCAGCGTAATGCTTATGTTTCTAGCTCCAGCAGTGCAGTAAGTGTCTAACAGTACAATACTAATACACAAATACCCCCCCCCCAAAAAATTTTTAAAAATATATATATCTATATATATATATCAGAACGAACAATATCAAAATGAGCAATGTCAGAGTCCGGAATATAAATACGTATAGACAGTATGGACAATATATAAGTAGGAAAAGGTATGTACAGCAGTAGTTAAATAGGATGAGCTATGTCGAGAATACAGTGTGTACAGTGCCTTCAGAAAGTATTCATACCCCTTGACTTAGTCCACATTGTTGTGTTACAGCCTGAATTCAAACTTGATTTAAAAAAAATTCTCACTCATCTACACACAATATCCCATAATGAAAGTAAAAACAGGTTTTTAGAAATGTTTGCATATGTATTGAAAATGAAACAGAAATATTTAATTTACATAAGTGTTCACACCCCTGTGTCAATACTTTGTAGAAGCATCTTTTACAGCGATTACGACTATGAGTCTTTCTGGGTAAGTCTCTAAGCGCTTTCCACACCTGGATTGTGCAACATTTGTCCATTATTCTTTCAAAATTCTTTAAGCTCTGTCAAATTGGTTGATGATCATTGCTAGACAACCACTTTCAGGTCTTACCATATATTTTCAAGTAGATTTAAGTCAAAAATGTAACTCAGCCACTCAGGAACATTCACTGTCTTCTTGGTAAGCAACTCTAGTGTAGATTTGGCATAATATTTCAGGTTATTGTCCTGCTGGAAGGTGAATTAATCTCCCAGTGTCTGGTGGAAAGCAGACTGAACCAGGTTTTCCTCTAGGATTTTGCCTATGCTTAGCTCCATTCCGTTTATTTTTTATCCTGAAAAACTCCCAAGTCCTTAACGATTACAAGCATACCCATAACCTGATGCAGCCACCACTATGCTTGAAAATATGGAGAGTGGTACTCAGTAATGTGTTGTATTGGATTTGCCCCAAACATAACACTTTGTATTCAGGACAAAAAGTTAATTGCTTTGCCACATTTGTTGCAGTATTACTTTAGTGCCTTGTTGCAAACAGGATGCATGTTTTGAAATATTTTTTATTCTGTACAGGCTTCCTTCTTTTCACTCTGTCAATTAGGTTAGTATTGTGGAGTAACTACAATGTTGTTGATCCATCCTCAGTTTTCTCCTATCACAGCCATTAAACTCTGTAACTGTTTTAAAGCCACCATTGGCCTCATGGTGAAATCCCTGAGCGGTTTCCTTCCTCTCCGGCAACTGAGTTAGGAAGGACGCCTTTATATTTGTAGTGACTGGGTGTATTGATGCAGCATCCAAAATGTAATTAATAACTTCACCATACTCAAAGGGATATTCAATGTCTATTTTTACCCATCTACCAATGGGTGCCCTTCTTTGCAAGGCATTGGAAAACCTCCCTGGTCTTTGTGTTTGAATATGTGTTTGAAATTCACTGCTTGACTGCGAGACCTTACAGATAATTGTATGTGTGGGGTACAGAGAAGAGGTAGTCATTCAAAAATCATGTTAAACACTATTATTGCACACAAAGTGAGTCCATGCAACTTATTATGTGACTTGTTAAGCTAATTCTTCCTCCTGAACTTATTTAGGCTTGCCATAACAAAGGGGTTGAATACTTATTGACTCAAGACAATTCAGCTTTTCATTTTTTATTAATTTGTAAGAAATTCAAAAAATGTAATTCCACTTTGACATTATGGGGTATTTTGTGTAGGCCAGTGACAAAAAAACTATATTTTATCTAAATTCAGGCTGTAACACAACAAAATGTGGAACAATTCAAGGGGTGGGAATACTTTCTGAAGGCACTGTACATATAAAGTTATTAATTGATTAGCTTAATTTCTCAGATATCAAATAAAATTAATAAAATAATGTTGCAGGAATGCTAATCTTATCTGTTTTTAACTACAGAAACGATTTGTGACCAGTGTTCAATGACTCCATATACTGTACATAGGGTCCCAGCTTTGATGCACCTGTACTGTCTCCGTCTGCTAGATGGTAGCAGGTTGAACAGGCCGTGGCTCGGGTGGCTGAGGTCCTTAATGAGCTTCTTGGCCTTCCTGTGACACCAGGTGCTGTAGATGTCCTGGAGGGCAGGTAGTGTGCCCCCGGTGATGCGTTGGGCTGAACGCACCACCCTCTGGAAAGCCCTTCATTTGCGGGCGGTGCAGTTGCCGTATCAGGCGGTGATACAGCTTGACAGAATGCTCTCGATGGTGCAGCTGTAGACGTTCGTGAGGGTCTTAGGTCGCCAAGCTGAATTTCTTCTTCAGCCTCCATCACGGTGTCGGTGTGGAGGGACCATTTCAGGTCCTCAGTGATGTGCACGTCGAGGAACTGCTTTTGACCCTCTCCACTGCGGCCCCGTGGATGTTGGCTCCTTCGTTTTGTTGACATTGAGGGAGAGGTTATTTCCCTGGCACCACTCCGCCGGGGCTCTCACCTGTAGGCTGTCTCGTCGTTGTTGGTAGTCAGGCCTACCACTGATGTGTTGTCAGCTAACTTGATGATTGAGTTGGAGATGTGCGTAGCCACGCAGTCATGGGGGAACAGGGAGTACAGGAGGGGGCTGAGCACTCACCCCTGTGGGGCCCCCATGTTGAGGATCAGCGTGGCGGAGGTGTTGTTGCCTACCTTCACCACCTGGGGTCAGCCCGTCAGGAAGTCTTGGATCCACAGGGAGGACTTCAGACCCAGGGCCCTGAGCTTAGTGATGAGCTTGGAGGGCACTATGTTGTTGAAGGCTGAGCTGTAGTCGATGAACAGCATTCTCACTTAGTTATTCCTCTTGTCCAGGTGGAATAGGGCAGTGTGCAGTGCAATGGCAATGGGGCGTCCGTTGATCTGTTGGGGCGATATGCAAAGTATAGTGGGTCTTAACTAGTCTCTCAAACACTTCATGATGTCAGAAGTGCTATGGGGCAATAGAAATTTAGTTTAGTCACCTTCACTTTCTTGGGTTCAGGAACAATGGTGGACATCCTGAAGCAAGTCGGGACAACAGACTGGGATAGGGAGAGATTGAATATGTCCGTAAACACTCCAGCCAGCTGGTCTGCACATGCTCTGAGGAGGGTGCTTGGGATGCCGTCTGGGCCGGCAGCCTTGTGAGGGTTAACACACTTGAATGTCTGACTCACGTCAGCCACGGAGATTGGGAGCACACAGTCCTTGTGAGCGGCGGGTGCCCACGTCTGCGGCTCAGTGCTGTTTTCCTCGAAGCGGGCAAAAAACTTGTTTAGCTTGTCCGGGAGTGAGGTGTCGGTATCTACGACGTGGCTGACTTTCCCTTTATACTCCGTGATTGTCTGGAGTCCCTGCCACTTGCGTCTTGTCACATGTGTCTCATCCCCTCTGTCTCCAGATGAAATCCTGCAACTAGTGATGTCCAGCCGCCGTCAACCTGCCCACTCGACCCCATCCCTTCTCCAGACTATCTTTGGAGACCTTCTTCCATTCCTCACTTCCATCATCATCTGACCACTGGCTGCATCCCCCTGACTTCAAGATGGCCAAAATTACTCCAACACTCGACCCCTCTGATGTCAAAAACAACAGATCGGTATCCCTTCTTTCTTTTCTTTCCAAAACACCCGTGCGTGCTGGTCTCTGACCAACTCTCTCGTTATCTCTCTGAGAACGATTTTCTTGACCCTAACCAGTCAGGCTTCAAGACGGGTCACTCAACTGAGATTGCTTTCCCCTGTGTCACAGAGGCTCTCCGCTCTGCCAAAGCTCTCTCTCTCCTCTATTCTCATCCTCCTAGATCTATCTGCTGCCTTCGACAAATTGAACCATCAGATCCTCCTCGCCACCCTCTCAGGGCTGGGTGTCTCAAGCTCTGCACACTCCCGGATTCCATCCTACTTGGCAGTTCGCTCCTACCAGGTGGCGTGGAGAGGATCTGTGTCTGCACCACGTGCTCTCATTACTGGTATCCCCCAGGGCTCGGTTCTAGACCCTCTTTTCTCTGTACACCAAGTCACTCAGCTCTGTCATATCCTCTCATGGTCTCTCCTATCATTGCTATGCAGATGACACTCAACTACTTTATCATTCACCCCTTCTGACACCCAGGAGGTGACACACATCTCTACATGTCTGGCAGATATCTCAGCTTGGATGTCGGCCCACCACCTCAAGCTCATCTTGACAAGACGGAGATGCTCTTCCTCCCATCACGGTAGACAACTCCACGGTGTACCCCCCCAGAGAGCAAAGAACCTTGGCAAGACCCGGGACAGTACCCTGTTGTTCTATGCAAACATCAAAAAAGTGACTCGCTCCTGTAGGTTCAAGCTCTACAACATTACATTTACATTTTAGTCATTTAGCAGACACTCTTATCCAGAGCGACTTACAGTTTGTGAGTGCATACATTATTTAATTTTTCATACTGGCCCCCTGTGGGAATCGAACCCACAACCCTGGCATTGCAAACAATTGTGCGCCGCCCCATGGGTCTCCCGGTTACGACAGAGCCTGGATTCGAACCAGGATCTCTAGTGGCACAGCTAGCACTGCGATGCAGTGCCTTAGACCACTGCGCCACTCGGGAGTGGTCTAACATCTATAGAGTATGACCTTCCTCACACAGAAAGCAGTGCAAGTCCTAATCCAGGCACTCATCATATCCCGTCTGGCCTACTGCAACTCTCTGTTGGCTGGGCTCCCTGCTTGTGCCATCAAACCCCTGCAACTTATCCAGAACGCTGCAGCCCGTCTGCTGGTCAACCTTCCCAAGTTCTCCCATGCCACCCCGCTCCTCCTTACACTCCACTGGTTTCCAGTCAAAGCTCACATCCACTACAAGACCATGGTGCTTGCCTACGGAGCAGCAAGGGGAACTGCCCCTCCCTACATTCAGGCTATGCTCAAACCCTACATACCAACTCTGAGCACTCTGTTCTGCCACCCCTGGTCTCTTGGCTGTCCCACCCCTACGGGACGTCAGCTCCTGCTCAGCCCAGTCAAAGCTCTTCTCTGTCCTGGCATCCCAATGGTCCCTGCCCATCTTCCGAAAACTGCTAAATGACTAAAATGTCAAATGCAAATGTAGATAAAAACAGCTGCATTGGGCCTTTAATCTGGTAAACCTTGAAAGTCATCACTTCGATGCGGTCAGATCTTCACCAGTAATGCAATGCAAGAGTGTATCGTTGCTGTCTAACAAAAACCTTGTAACAAAATTTGTGTCTATTTTTTTTACATTTATTGAAAGCAGTAACTCCCCTTAATGTATTCTGAACATCTCATGACTCTAGGACCAAGAACATTTATTCAAAATAGCTTCTGAAGTTTCCTAATTGTATGTTCGTTAATAGGAAAATATGTTAAAATATTCTGTTTTGGAGATGAGGTTTTCATCAGACAGTGACGGTATGTTTTCCTTCTGTAAGTATGTGGTTTCTCTATGCTGTAGACGAACCAACAGGATACATTTTCCCTCAAGCGTGGGTGACTGGTTATTTAACATATCAATTGGTTATTATATTAACATTTCATTCACCTAACACCTGTTCCACAGGTAAATGATGATACCAGCCAGGGTTAGGAACGTGGTCGTCGTCGGGTGAGGTTGTGTCTCTCTCTGGCGGGAGGTAAGCTTGGCTTATATCGCTTATATACATAGTTTGTCGAGTAAAGCTTAAACTATGTATTTAGATTGTAGTTATGTATTGTAGGTAGTTATCGTGGGTTGTTGTATGTAATTATTGTAGGTAAGTATTGTATTCGGCTGAGCCCGGTGAAGCACGAAGCTAGCTAACCCACTACCTGGACTAGCTAGCGGGTAGCTACTGGTAACTATTAGCAACTGTGGATAGTTGTTTCACGCCTGAGAGTACCTGTAATTACGCCAGCTAGCTGCCTACAATAATTACATACAATAATGCCTACCATTCAGCTGTTTTTCTAACCTCATTGTCTGAAGCGTTAACGTTAGGTAGTAAGTGGCTACTGTGCTCGAAATGTAGCTAGCTTGTTGCTACCTGGATAGCTACTAAACAATAGCTGAAATGACCTAGCGAACAGACGCGAACTGGCTGAGTCAATTCAGTGGCTAGCTTTGCACTTGGCTAGCTAACAGTAGCTGCTAGGGGTAAGTTATAACCTACATTTGTGTTTTGTTTTTACATACTGGTAGCCAGAGTCGTTCAAGGGAATTCGGGACATGGGTGACTAGTTAACGTTAGCTTGGCTCTCTCTGTGTGTTCGTGCCGTGGGAGGAGGGGTATCTTCGTTGGCTGAAAGCAATGGCTAGCTAGTATGCTAACTATTCTAGCTAACTAACTGGCTGAATAAGTTGACGACGGACTCGCTCAAGCTGTCGGGACTAACCCACAATGTTAGACACGAACACGAATGATCTGCTTGGCGTGTTGACACACTGGTGGTTTGTTGTGGCCGAGTATTGGTGCTAAACCGTGTTGTTGGAGTCCGGCATGCTAGTTGGCTGTGGCGTCATTTGACTAGGTACCCTGGACGGTTTTCACGGAAGAATACTGTACCAAGTTAGCTAGCTGAATAAAAAGTTAGTCTATTCCTAGAAAACATTGAACCGCTGTAGTTTACAACAATTATAGTTTCTGAGGTGGAAGTTGGGAGAGTTATATTTGGGTGTTTGTCACGCCCTGGCTCTGGGGACACTTAAATGTTGAGCCAGGGTGTGGACTTGTTATGTTTAGTTTTCTATGGGTTTTGTTCTAGATCGTTTATTTCTATGTTGGCCAGGGTGGTTCCCAATCAGAGACAGCTGTAGCTCGTTGTCTCTGATTGGGGACCATACTTAGGCAGCCTGTTGGCACCAGTTTATTGTGGGATCTTGTTCCGTAAGGTTTGTTTTGGTGTTAACCTAGGACTTCACGTATCGTTTGGTTTGTTGTTTTGATCGTGTGTTGAGTACGAAATAAAGTATGTACGCTTACCACGCTGCGCCTTGGTCCGAGTCAGTCAACGATCGTGACAGAAGATCCCACCAACAGAGGACCAAGCAGCGTGCCCAGGAGGAGAAACGGCGCCAACCGCGCCGACGACGGACCCGCGAGAGGCAACCCCAATAATTTTTTTGGGGGGGGCACACGCCGTGGACGACGGGGCTGCTGGAAGCAGCTACAGGGCGAATCGGCGGATTAGGAGAGGAGGCCACCAGGTTACGGGGGCAATTGGTCACGAGGGAGAAGGAGAGTGTAGAGGCAAGGCGAGAGGAACTGGTTAGGCAGCAGAGGGAGCGGAGGTTTATGAGGAAACCCAGTCCCGCTCCTCGCACCAAGCAAGTGGTGTGTGTCACCAGTCCGGTCCGGCCCGTTCCTGATTCCCGCACAAGGCCAGTGGTGTGTGTTCCCAGTCCGGCCTGACCTGTTCCTGTTCCCCGCACTAAGCCTGTGGTACGCGTCGTCAGCCCGGTCCGGCCTGTTCCTGTCCCCCGCACCAAGCCTGTGGTGCGCGTCGTCAGCCCGGTCCGGCCTGTTCCTGCTCCCCGCACCAAGCCTGTGGTGCGCGTCGCCAGCCCGGTCCTGCCTGTTCCTGCCCCTCGCACC
Source organism: Coregonus lavaretus (assembly GCF_964263955.1). NCBI lineage: Eukaryota > Metazoa > Chordata > Actinopteri > Salmoniformes > Salmonidae > Coregonus > Coregonus lavaretus. The sequence goes on from NC_140004.1 coordinate 10,032,502, forward strand.
AAGCCAGTGGTGCGCATCGCCAGCCCGGTCCGGCCCGTTCCTGTTCCCCGCACTAAGCCTGTGGTACGCGTCGTCAGCCCGGTCCGGCCTGTTCCTGTCCCCCGCACCAAGCCTGTGGTGCGCGTCGTCAGCCCGGTCCGGCCTGTTCCTGCTCCCCGCACCAAGCCTGTGGTGCGCGTCGCCAGCCCGGTCCTGCCTGTTCCTGCCCCTCGCACCAAGCCAGTGGTGCGCATCGCCAGCCCGGTCCGGCCCGTTCCTGCTCCCCGCACCAAGTCAGTGGTGCGCGTCTTCAGCCCGGTCCGGCCCGTTCCTGCTCCCCGCACCAAGCCAGTGGTGTGCGTCGTCAGCCCGGTCCAGCCCGTTCCTGCTCCCCGCACCAAGCCAGTGGTGCGCGTCGTCAGCCCGGTCCGGCCAGTGGTGCGTGTCGTCACAACGATCGTGACAGTGTTTCAGTGAAACGTAAGTGAGGGAGGCCCCGCTCTCTTGCTTTCCCAGATGTTTAGTTCATTTCATTCCGATCTCCTTTGCATTATTGTAGACATTTTATGTAGCCTGTCAACTATGCCTCTGTCTATCCCTGTTCTCTCCTCTCCGCACAGGCTATACAAACGCCTCACACCGCGTGGCTGCTGCCTCTCTAACCTGGTGGTCCCTGCACGCACCACCCACGTGGAGTTCCAGGTCTCCGGCAGCCTCTGGAACTGCCGTTCTGCGGCCAACAAGGCAGAGTTCATCTCAGCTTATGCTACCCTCCAGTCCCTCGACTTCTTGGCGCTGATGGAAACATGGATTACAACTGAAAACACTGCTACTCCTACTGCTCTCTCCTCGTCTGACCATGTGTTCTCGCATACCCCGAGAGCATCTGGTCAGCGGGGTGGTGGCACAGGAATCCTCATCTCTCCCAAGTGGACATTCTCTCTTTTTCCCCTGACCCATCTGTCTATCTCCTCATTTGAATTCCATGCTGTCACAGTCACTAGCCCATTCAAGCTTAACAACCTTGTCATTTATCGCCCTCCAGGTTCCCTTGGAGAGTTCATCAATGAGCTTGACAAGTTCCTTTCCTGAGGATGGCTCACCCCTCACAGTTCTGGGTGACTTCAACCTCCCTACGTCTACCTTTGACTCATTTCTCTCTGCCTCCTTCTTTCCACTCCTCTCCTCTTTTGACCTCACCCTCTCACCATCCCCCCCTACTCACAAGGCAGGCAATACGCTTGACCTCATCTTTACTAGATGCTGATCTTCTACTAATCTCACTGCAACTCCCCTCCATGTCTCCGACCACTACTTTGTATCCTTTTCTCTCTCGCTCTCCTCCAACACTACTCACTCTGCCCCTACTCAGATGGTAATGCGCCATCGCAACCTTCGCTCTCTCTCTCCCGCTACTCTCTCCTCTTCCATCCTATCATCTCTTCCCTCTGCTCAATCCTTCTCCCTCCAATCTCCTGATTCTGCCTCCTCAACCCTCCTCTCCTCCCTTTCTGCATCCTTTGACTCTCTATGTCCCCTATCCTCCCGGCCGGCTCGGTCCTCCCCTCCTGCTCCGTGGCTTGACGACTCATTGCGAGCTCACAGAACAGGGCTCCGGGCAGCCGAGCGGAAATTGAGGAAAACTAGACTCCCTGCGGACCTGGCATCTATTCACTCCCTCCTCTCTACATTTTCTTCATCTGTTTCTGCTGCTAAAGCCACTTTCTACCACTCTAAATTCCAAGCATCTGCCTCTAACCCTAGGAAGCTCTTTGCCACCTTCTCCTCCCTGCTGAATCCATGAAGACCATGGTGCTTGCCTACGGAGCTGTGAGGGGAACAGCACCTCCATACCTTCAGGCTCTGATCAGTCCCTACACCCAAACGAGGGCATTGCGTTCATCCACCTCTGGCCTGCTGGCCCCTCTACCTCTGCGGAAGCACAGTTCCCGCTCAGCCCAGTCAAAACTGTTCACTGCTCTGGCACCCCAATGGTGGAACAAGCTCCCTCATGACACCAGGACAGCGGAGTCACTCACCACCTTCCGGAGACACTTGAAACCCCACCTCTTTAAGGAATACCTGGGATAGGATAAAGTAATCCTTCTACCCCCCCTTACCCCACCCCAAAAATGTTTTATTGTAAAGTGGTTATCCCCAGGTGAATGCACCAGTTTGTAAGTCGCTCTGGATAAGAGTGTCTGCTAAATGACGTAAATGTAAAAAATGTAAATGTAAAATCAGGCCTTGGTTAAAGATTAGGCCGCTCGCTTTCATCCATGGCTGATAAGGGCAGACGATCATGACAAAGTAACACCACACTTAATGTTCGACCACACCTCCCCCATTACTCCAGGTTTGTGAAATACAAGAACAGCTTGAAGAATCTTTTCCAAGTTTGTTAACCACCGCTTGACCAACAACCTTTTTGTCCCAAGACATTTAACAGCTATTTACCATGTTTGTCCTGAGCCTAATCAAGCCTGTGAAGTTATCATTTTGAACATTCTTGTTATATTATAAAACCTGCACTACTGATCGAATACTTAGCTTGTTGCACAACTTTGATTGATCAAAAAAATTGTCCCTGGAAAGCTGATGAAATAATAATTGTTTACCGATAACAGTCTAAGCCGGGGGAGGGGGACGGGGGGATTTTTTAAGAAGGTCATACCAAGGATCATTTGGCCTTACTGCTATTAGCCAATACAAACGCATTGAATAACAAGATTCACTACATGGAACAACAGATAGTCCCCCCAAAAACATCTAAAGGAAGTTTGTTCTGAAGTGTCTGTCCTACCTACAGTGCCTTGCAAAAGTATTCATCCCCCTTGGCGTTTTTCCTATTCTGTTGCATTACAACCTGTAATTTAAATGGATTGTATTTTGATTTCATGTAATGGACATACACAAAATAGCCCAAATTGGTGAAGTGAAATGAAAAAAATAACTTGTTTCCAAAAATTCAAAAAAAAACAATAATGGAAAAGTGGTGAGCACATATGTATTCAACCCCTTTGCTATGAAGCCCCTAAATAAGATCTGGTGCAACCAATTACCTTCAGAAGTCACATAATTAGTTAAATAAAGTCCACCTGTGTGCAATCTAAGTGTCACATGATCTCAATATATATACACCTGTTCTGAAAGGCACCAGAGTCTGCAACACCACTAAGCAAGGGGCACCATGAAGACCAAGGAGCTCTACAAACAGGTCAGGGACAAAGTTGTGGAGAAGTACAGATCAGGGTTGGGTTATAAAAAAATATCTGAAACTTTGAACATCCCACGGACCACCATTAAATCCATTATTTAAAAATGGAAAGAATATGGCACCACAACAAACCTGCCAAGAGAGGGCCGCCCACCAAAACTCATGGACCAGGCAAGGAGGGCATTAATCAGAGAGGCAACAAAGAGACCAAAGATAACCCTGAAGGAGCTGCAAAGCTCCACAGCGGAGATGGGAGTATCTGTCCATAGGACCACTTTAAGCCGTACACTCCACAGAGCTGGGCTTTACGGAAGAGTGGCCAGAAAAAAGTCATTGCTTAATGAAAAAAATAAGCAAACACGTTTGGTGTTCGCCAAAAGGCATATGGGAGACTCCCCAAACATATGGAAGAAGGTCCTCTGGTCAGATGAGACTAAAATTGAGGAAAACGCTATGTCTGGCGCAAACCCAACACCTCTCATCACCCCGAGAACACCATCCCCACAGTGAAGCATGGTGGTGGCAGCATCATGCTGTGGGGATGTTTTTCATCAGCAGGGACTGGGAAACTGGTCAGAATTGAAGGAATGATGATTGAATGATGATTGTTGAGGGAAACCTGTTTCAGTCTTCCAGAGATTTGAGACCGGGACGGAGGTTCAGCTTCCAGCAGGACAATGACCCTAAGCATACTGCTAAAGCAACACACGAGTGGTTTAAGGGGAAACATTTAAATGTCTTGGAATGGCCTAGTCAAAGCCCAGACCTTAATCCAATTGAGAATCTGTGGTATGACTTAAAGATTGCTGTACGCCAGCAGAACCCATCCAACTTGAAGGAGCTGGAGCAGTTTTGCCTTGAAGAATGGGCAGAAATCCCAGTGGCTAGATGTGCCAAGCTTATAGAGACATACCCCAAGAGACTTGCAGCTGTAATTGATGCAAAAGGTGGCTCTACAAAGTATTGACTTTTGGGGGGTAGGGGGGGTGAATAGTTATGAACGCTCAAGTTCTGTTTTTTTTTGTCTTATTTCTTGTTTGTTTCACACTTTTTTATTTTGCATCTTCAAAGTGGTAGGCATGTTGTGTAAATCAAATGATACAAACCCCCCAAAAATCTATTTTAATTCCAGGTTGTAAGGCAACAAAATAGCAAAAATGCCAAGGGGGGGTGAATACTTTCGCAAGCCACTGTATATCTGAGATAAAAGAAAGATCAGGAAACACATATATTTATATATATATATATATAGTACCAGTCAAATGTTTAGACACTCTGTCACGTTCGTTTAAGGACGGGTCAGATCAAGGCGCAGCGTGAAATGCGTACATGTTTATTAAACTGATAAACACACGACAAAACAACAAACCAAACGAAACGTGAAGTCCTAAGGCTGAACACTAAACAAGCCTCCACACGGAACAAGATCCCACAACTAACTAGTGCCAACAGGCTGCCTAAGTATGGTCCCCAATCAGAGACAACAAGCGACAGCTGCCTCTGATTGGGAACCACCCCTACCAACATAGATCTACACATACTAGATCATACACATAGATATACACAACATAGAATATTCACACCCTGACTCAACATATAAGAGTCCCCTGAGTCTGGGCGTGACACACACCTACTCATTCAAGGGTTTTTCTTTATTTTGACTATTTTCTACATTGTAGAATAATAGTGAAGACATCAAAACTATTAAATAACACATATGGAATCATGTAGTAACCAAAAAAGTGTTAAACAAATCCAAATATATTTTAGATTCTTCAAAGGAGCCACCTTTTTGGCCTTGATGACAGCTTTGTACACTCTTGGCATTCTCTCAACCAGCGTCACATGGAATGCTTTTCCAACAGTCTTGAAGGAGTTCCCACATATGCTCAGCACTTGTTGGCTGCTTTTCCTTCACTTTGCAGTCCAACTCATCCCAAACCATCTCAATTGGGTTGAGGTCGGGTGATTGTGGAGCCCAGGTCATCTGATGCAGCACTCCATCACTGTCCTTCTTGGTCAAATAGCCCTTACACAGCCTGGAGGTGTGTTTTGGGTCATTGTCCAGTTGAAAAACAAATTATAGTCCCACTAAGCGCAAACCAGATGGGATGGCGTATCACTGCAGAATGCTGTGGTAGCCATGCTGGTTACGTTTGCCTTGAATTCTAAATAAATCACAAACAGCGTCACCGGCAAAGCACCCCCACACCATCACACCTCCTCCTCCATGCTTCACGGTGGGAACCACACATGCGGAGATCATCCGTTCACCTACTCTGCGTCTCACAAAGACATGGCGGTTGGAACCAAAAATCTCAAATTTGGACTCATCAGACCAAAGGACAGATTTCCACCGGTCTAATGTCCATTGTTCGTGTTTCTTGGCCCAAGCAAGTCTCTTCTTATTATTGGTGTCCTTTAGTAGTGGTTTATTTGCAGCAATTCGACCATGAAGGCCTGATTCACGTAGTCACCTCTGAACAGTTGATGTTGAGATGCGTCTGTTACTTGAACTCTGTGAAGCATTTATTTGGGCTGCAATCTGAGGTGCAGTTAATTGCCGATTTCTGAGACTGGTAACTCTAATGAACTTATCCTCTGCAGCAGAGGTAACTTTAGGTCTCCATTCCTGTGGCGGTCCTCATGAGAGCCAGTTTCATCATAGCGCTTGATGGTTTTTGCAACTGCACACTGACCTTCATGTCTTAAAGTAATGATGGACTGTCGTTTCTCTTTGCTTATTTGACCTGTTCTTGCCATTATATGGACTTGGTCTTATACCAAATAGGGCTATCTTCTGTATACCACCCCTACCTTGTCACAACACAACTGACGCATTAAACGCATTGAGAAGGAAAGAAATTCCACAAATTAACTTTTAACAAGGCACACCTGTTAATTGAAATGCATTCCAGGTGTCTACCTAATGAAGCTGGTTGAGAGAATGCCAAGAGTGTGCAAAGCTGTCATCAAGGCAAAGGGTGGCTACTTTGAATAATCTCAAATATATTTTGATTTGTTTAACACTTTTTTGGTTACTACATGATTCCATTAATGTTATTTCATAGTTTTGATGTCTTCACCATTATTCTACAATGTAGAAAATAGTAAAATGTAATTAAAACCCTGGAATGAGTAGGTGTGTCCAAACCTTTGACTGGCACTGTATATATATTTTTTGTACATGTATTTGACCGCTTTTTCTTTGGCACTAAACGGTCTCCATAAATACTGTACTTCCATTCACTTTTTCAACTGGTACAGGGGATCTTCAGATTATTCTTGTGAGGCCTGTGGGCGTCCTAGAGCAACACAACTGAGAATTGTGAGAATGTCACCTTTCCACAGAGGGGTCATATTAGTGTGTAGCCCAAACTGTTCGGACGCTACAGACAGAAGTTGGCAGATCGGCTGTACCGACTTCAGACCAGTCCCAAGATGCTTGTGTGGGTCGTAGAGCAAAACGGAGAACATCATCGTGTTCGTGAGAGTCGCATCTTTCCATAGATATTTTTGTATAGTCAGTTTGGACCCTACAGATGATTTTGTGAGAAGACTGATTTTCGGGATGTCTCATGGTCTGACAAACACCGCTCTAGCTCAGTCACCTTTCACCGCAGATGCGGAAGTGCAACATTGATGGATGCGGTGGATTGAGATGCATCCAATGCAAAAAAAATAAAGATATCGCTAGTTTAAACTGACAGATTTGTATGGAGATGTGTGTATTATGCTAATTAGATGTATGTGGGGGCGTGGACATCGGCTCTAGGTTAAAGGATGGAAAGAAGCTTTTGAGTGACTTTTTATTTTATTTCCAGAGGCTACCAGTTTTACACTTGATGTATTATAAACATTGGATTAGAGCTAATCAGATTCCCCAATGAGAGGCTCTAGAAGCATGTGAAACAATCCTACATTGTGACTAAGTGCATTCACACCTTTGTCTTGTACATGCTTGCATGCTTGTTTAAGTTTGTTGTCCCTAAGGGAAAACCTATAGTTATTTAAGGTAAGATCAAAATCTAACATTTTAATGTTGTTTCTCCACTGTAAAATGTGTTTTCTGTCATTACAGTTCCATGAAAACAGAAGGTTCATCATTTTACAGTAACGTTTACTCCATCATCAAAGTTAATTTATGGAATAATGCATCTACATGTCCAAGATGAACAAGGTTCCATGTAGCTACTATGTCTATTAGACAGTTAACTTTCCATACAATAGATGGTGAAAGTTGTTAAGTCTGGAATGTAACGTATGATGTCTGAAATGTGTTTTTACCATGATCAGGCTGCAGAGGTCAGGTTGTTGAGCTTGTTGTGGAATTCAGAGGGTAACCATTAGTACACTTGGTGGGACAAGGCAGGAATACCACGTGGTATCAGAGAAGTTATATCTACCTACAATTAGTTAAGTAAATTCAGTTCAGATTCATGTTTGGAGTGGAGTTACATGGTTAACACAACTAATTGTAGGTAGATATAACTTATCTGGTACCACGTGGTATTCCTGCCTTGTCCCACCAAGTGTACTAATGGTTACCCTCTGAATTCCACAACAAGCTCAACAACCTGACCTCTGCAGCCTGATCATGGTAAAAACACATTTCAGACATCATACGTTACATTCCAGACTTAACAACTTTCACCACTCCAAACATGAAACTGAACTGAATTTACTTACATTAAATTAAAAAGACCACTATCTGGAATAAAACATGCACTGAAACATTGAGTCTGATTTTGAAGTTGACAGATAAATGAAGAATAATGAAGAATTAAATAAATATGTAACGCTGAGTAGCTGGCAGTGGCACTATAGAGATATAGTGTCAGGGCATTTTTGTGCTACTTTCAGCATTTGCCTCCCAATTAGGCCAAAGGAGTTGTGATGTCATGGAAAACCAGAATAGCATTTTACAGAGGGGTGTCCACTCCTGCAGGGGACCAATGTTTCCATGGTCAGAAACAACGATTGAAACAACCAATTTCCCAGGCGTTTCACACATTCAGCACCTAGGTACACATTAACTGCACACACGCACACGCTCGCAATCACGTGAGTGCACGCACACACACACATACTGTATATCAAAATGAAACTAAACACAATTATTATCTCCCTCAGTGGACCATTCATTGTGTTGAGGGCAAAATATCCCTCAATGAAAGAGTTCCTAATTGAGGCAATATTACATGGCTGTTTAGTTTGATTACTGTAACATAAACACACACTTGCCACTGTATAACAGTGTGCTTATTTGTGAAGTGTCTTGTGTTTATTGGTGTACTGTGTGTAAGAATATTTGATATATTACTGCACCAAATTGCTCCACTTCTTTAAGCAGGACTGCAGAAATATGTGGAACTGGCCCAGAAACAAAGCTGAAAAACAGCTTCTATCTCAAGGCCATTAGACTGTTAAATAGCCTTCACTAGCACGTTAGAGGCTGCTGCCTATATACATAGATTAGAAATCACTGGCCACTTTAATAAATGGAACACTAGTCACTTTAATAATGTTTACATATCTTGCATTACTCATCTCATATGTTTATACTGTATTCTATACTATTCTACTGTATCTTAGTCTATGCTGCTCTGACATTGCTCATCCATATATTTATTTATTTATTCTTAATTCCGTTGCTTTACTTAGATTTGTGTGTATTAGGTATATGTTGTGAAATTGTTAGATATTACTTGTTAGATATACTGCACTGTCGGAGCTAGAAACACAAGCATTTCGCTACACCCGCAATAACATCTGCTAAACACGTGTATGTGACCAATACAATTTGATTTGATTTGAAACAAGTGACTTCCTTGGCTCTATAATGCTGAATGGACATAGTGATGTACCACATGCAGAACACAGAATGTAGTAAAGTCTATTTGATATACTGAGCATCACACGAAGATATCATATCAGCAGTAACAAGCACAATCATAAAATGTAAAAGAGGAAAAGGATCTTACCCAACAAGCCAGTGTAGAGCTGGTGCACTGCCGAGTGCCTGTCTGTCAAACGTCCCAGTGTTCAGCCTTTCCTGTGAAGCACGGTAGCATACTATCGAACCAGTCCTCCAAGAATCCTGTCCCTCCTCCGCGATTGCCTCTCTCTTCTAGAGTATTCCCACTCCGTATCTCCCGTTCAGCTCTCCTGTCGCCACTTCCTCCTATGCAGCAGTAGCGGCCGGGGCTCTAGTGGGTGTGCTATCACTGACAGAAACCTCTCGAGCAGCACAGTGATCAGGGGGGATCATGGAAGCTGCTCTCTCTCGCTGACGGAGGCGGCGAATGCAGCACTAGGGACCTCTGCCAGTTTCCAAGCTGTATGCAGTATTGACGGAGTTGCTGGGTGGATGCTAACACCGCACGAATTCTCACAGTGCTCGGCTCTCTCCCCCCTTACTCTTTCGCTCTCTCCCACACACGCATACATACACACACACACACACGCACTGACGCAGACAAACACACACAGTCCCCCTCCTGCTTAGATCCTTTCAGCATCGCCTTCAGATGCTAAAGGCCTGACTGCCAGCTTAGCCTGTTCAAAGACTGGCTTGGCTCCCCCCTGCACTGCCTGGTCTCATGGACTAGACGTAACATAGTAAATGTAAATCCAGGAAATTGAAATTAGCATGATACGTTTCGTTTTTTTATGATGTCATTTTTACTTTTTACCCCTTTTTCGAGTTATCCAATTGGTAGCTACAGTCTTGTCCCATCGCTGCAACTCCCTTCCTGACTCGGGAGAGGCGAAGGTCGAGAGCCATGCGTCCTCCGAAACACGACCCTGCCAAGCCGCACTGCTAACCCGGAAGCCAGCCGCACCAATGTGTCGGAAGAAACACCGTACAGCTGGCGACCGTGTCACCAAGCATGCGCCCGGCCCGCCACAGAAGTTGCTAGAGCGCAATGGGACAAGGACATCTCGGCCGGCCAAACCCTCCCCTAACCCGGACGACGCTGGGCCAATTGTGCGCTGCCTCATGGGTCTCCCGGTCACGGCCGGCTGCGACACAGCCCAGGATCGAACCCGGGTCTGTAGTGATGCCTCAAGCAATGCGATGCAGTGCCTTAGACCGCTGTGCCACTCGGGAGGCCCTAGCATGATATGTTGGTTGGGTGTTCGAATCTCATCATGGAAAACTTTAGCATTTTAGCTAATTAGCAACTGTACAACTACTTAATACTTTTTAGCTACTTTGCAACTACTTAGCATGTTAGCTAACCCTTCCCCTAACCCTAACCTTAACCCTAACCTACATGCCTGTCTGTGTGGAAATGTTCTGCCTACTTTAAATGCCTATCTGACTGACTACTGGCTGGCTTGACTGCCTAGCGGGCAAAACTGATTGCAATGACGTCACTATGTACCATTATGGTCCAGTTGTATACTGAACAAAAATATAAATGCAACATGTTGGTCCCATATTTCATGAGCTGAGATAAAAGATCCCAGAAAGGTTCCATACGCACAATAAGCTTATTTCTCAAAAATGTTGTGCACAAATTCCAGTTTCAACTAATTTGCTTATATCTCTGTTAGTGAGCATTTCTCCTTTGCCATTTCAAGAAGCTGATTAAACAGCATGATTATCATTACACAAGTGCTCCTTGTGCTGGGGACAATAAAAGGCCACTCTAAAATGTGCCGTTTTTTCACATAACACAATGCCACAGATATCTCATGTTGAGGGAGCGTGCAATTGCATGCTGACTGCAGGAATGTCCACCAGAGCTGTTGCCAGAGAATTGAATGTTAATTTCTCAACCATAAGGCGCCTCCAACATCATTTTAGAGAATTTGGCAGTACATCCAACCGGCCTCACAACCGCAGACCACGTGTAACCACACCAGCCCAAGACCTCCACATCTGGCTTCAGACGAGCCACCCGGACAGCTGATGTAATTGTGGGTTTGCACAACCAAAGTAGTTCTGCACAAATTGTCAGAAACCGTTTCAGGGAAGCTCATCTGCGTGTTTGTCATTCTCACCAGGGTCTTGACCTTCGGTGGGCAAATGCTCACCTTCGATGGCCACTGGCACGCTGGAGAAGTGTGGTCTTCACAGATGAATCCCGGTTTCAACTGTACCGGGCAGATGGCAGACGTTGTGAACAGAGTGCCCCATGGTGGCAGTGGGGTTATGGTATTGGCAGGGATAAGCTATGGACAACGAACACAATTGCATTTTATCAATGGCAATTTGAATGCACAGGAGATACCGTGTTGAGATCCTGAGGCCCATTATCGTGCCATTCATCCGCCGCCATCACCTCATGTTTCAGCATGATAATGCACAGCCATGTCGCAAGGATCTGTACACAATTCCTGGAAGCTGAAAATGTACCAGTTCTTCCATGGCCTGCATACTCAAAAGACATGTCACCCATTGAGCATGTTTGGGATGCTCTGGATCGATGTGTACCCGCCAATATCCAGCAATTTCACACAGCCATTGAAGAGGAGTGGGACAACATTCCACAGGCCACAATCAACAGCCTGATCAACTCTATGTAAAGGAGATGTGTTGCGCTGCATGAGGCAAATGGTGGTCACAGATACTGACAGTTTATTTGATCCACTCCCCTACTTTTGTTTTTTTAAGGTGTCTGTGACCAACAGATGCATATCTGTATTCCCAGTCATGTGAAATCCATAGATTAGGGCCTAATTTAATAACCAGTTAATAACCGAAATATGACAAAGTATATTGGTTGTAAAAGGAATCGACCAAAAGACGACATTTCTTACTGGTCGTAAAGCTGAGTAGTTAATAACCAAAATATTAAATATTTCCAAGACGTTAGGGAAAAAGACGTCTTTGCCTGGTTGTAATCTGATGTCTTTATCAACAGAAAACCAGTTTACAACCAGAAAATGATTGTTTTCCCCTTTGCTTGGTGGACAGAGTGGGAAAAGGGAACACTGAAGCGGTCCTTGTTGTCCTTGACATGTTTTCTTGGGGGAGGGGGCATAGGTGTGCTGGTTTCTCTGATTGAATTGTTTATTTACAATGATTGGGAGTATCCAGGTGGATTGTCAAATCCCCTTTCTAATTTATGACAATGGCAAGGCCATACAGTCCCTCATATCATATTACATGTAAAGTGATTGATTTTATGGGAAATACTGCACCAACACACAGCTGGGGTATTCTTGAATTGCTTTGGCATTTGAGCCCCTTGGCTTTGCAACATGAAAACACTTACATTGACAAATAGTTACTCATCATACATGATTTTGTTTATATGGAACTGTTTATCAATGATAAAACATAATGCAAGTCCTTTATACTGCACATCTTTATGCACTGTTTAAAGTACTACAGGCAAGCAAATTGGCTTGTCCTGGTAGTAAGGAGTTGAGTTGCAGTGACATGTTTTGGGGATGTGAAGATAGCTTTCTATTTTTTTAATGCTAGAAAGTAAACAAAAAGTATTTAAAATATTATATAGGTCAATAAAAACAAAGGCGATTAAAATACCTGAACCATAACATTGCAAGTCAAATGTTTTGATTTGGCTATAATGCTCAGCCACTGCAAACAAGCATAATTTGGGCTCTCTTGTCTTGCTGCTCTGCTCAAAATACCCTCTGCTGGTTACACAGAGAAAGAACAGCACCGCTGTGTGTGTGAACGTGTGAATGTGTGTGTGTGTGTGTGTGTGTGTGTGTGTGTGTGTGTGTGTGTGTGTGCATGCATGCATGTACATGTGTGTCTGTCAAGTGTTATTGTTACTATAAGGGAAGCAAGATGACTGATCGTCTCTCCCCAAGGGCAGGAGGAGGGTCACAACATGAAATCACTGGTACGTCACTGTTTAATTTAATTATGGTAGTACTCCTATCCGCACCCTGGCCCAGGGGACAGCCAGCCAAGCACTCCAAAAACCCAGATTAAAGTACTACAGGCTTGCAAATGGGTGACTCATTTACGAGCTATATATCTCAAAATGTTAATGTCAGCAGCTTTAAGTGTAGGTTTAACCCCTGCCCCTCTCTGGGCAATACTAGGCTGTGTAAATACAAAACATCTGATTTAACTCACTTTGACACAGAGAGTGACTCATTTTACTTTACTCTTATTGGTGATAAATATGATTGTTTGAACTTGCTCCCTTTTACATTTACAGTAGGCTACATACAGTCTTTCCTCAAACAAACTTTTTCGTCTAGCCCCTCTCATGCCTATAGGTCTACTGCAGTGTTCCTGAGCCTAAATGTGCATTAAGAACTCAGGCTGCCTCATGTGGCCAAGTCCCTCCCCCAAACTACACAAAACACAGAAGAGCCTTGGCTTTGGAATGCATCTCTCCCCTCTCACACTGGCAGTGCACTAAAAGACCATAGGAAGTATCGGTTGAGGTTTACAATTCATTTATCTTCCCTGTTGCAATGAATCTCAGCAATTGCCAAACATATTAAAAGGGAAGTTCCGTATTTTACAACACTTATTGTTAGACGATCCCTCACCAATCCATGGTTCGGTTTTCTTTAAACAGCCCGTACAAACTTCAGCTAACTTTAGCCACCACTAGCTAAAAATGAATGGGAGTGGTAAAGGCATGGGGCATGGCCAAATCAACTCAATCATTTAGCTTGACGTTACTTAAAGATGATATGGCAACAAAACAAATTAACAGCTAACACATGACCTTACCACTCCCATAGATGTTTAGCTAGCAGTGGCAAAGGTAGCTGAAGTTAGTAGTGGCAAAATTGGTTTTGACTTTGGATAGCCTATATCTGGAGCTAGTTAGGGACTGTCAATAAATTACACTAAGGAAACAACTGCAGGGTTTGCATTACAAAATAAATAGCTTCCCCTTATGTTATGTAATATTGATCAGGGACCCTAAAAAAACAGATACCATGTTTGGCAAATTATCCTTTAAGAGCTTTAGTGAGTGTGGAAAAGCACTGCTCAAAGTAATCTTATCTTTTCCTTTTTTTTTTTTACTTCCTTCATACTGGACACAGAGACATAAAAATGGTATCCACGAGTTCATCTGACTCTGGGGAAGTAGATAAAGGGCCTCATTACCAAAATCCCAAATCGCTCATAATCTAACGACTGCCTCAGACCTGTCGTAGAACCTCTACAGTGCCTTCAGAAAATGTATTCACAACCCCTTGACCACATTTTGTTGTGTTACAGCCTGAATTTGTTATTGATTAAATTTAGATGTTTTGTCACTGGTCTACACACAATACCCCATAATGTCAAATTATGTTTTTAGAAATGTTTACAAATTAATAAAAATGAAAAGTTGAAATGTCTTGAGTCAATAAGTGTTCAACTCCTTTTTTATGGCAAGCCTAAATAAGTTCCGGAGTACAAATGTGCTTAACACGCCACATAATAAGTTGCATGGACTCACTCTGTGAAATAATAGCGTTTAACATGATTTTTGAATGACTAACTCATCTCTGTACCCCACACATACAATTATCTGTAAAGGTCTCTCAGTTGAGCAGATTCAACCACAAAGACCAGGGAGGTTTTACAATGCCTCGCAAAGGGCACCTATTGGTAGATGGGTAAAAATAGACATTGAATATCCCTTTGAGTATGGTGAAGTTATTAATTACACTTTGGATGGTGCATCAATACACCCAGTCACTACAAATATAGAGGCGTCATTTAAAACAATACTCACGGGAGTCCCTGCTACAATGGGATCGCCCTGCTTCGGTGGATAAATCCCTTAACAAGTCTGTGGACTCTCTTCTGAAACACATGAAAGTGTTGGCAACCGATGAATGGATTAATGATCACAACCGTGGAAAGGCTGGCCAACGAGGGAGGAGAGGTGGTGTTCGATTACGGATTAAACATCAGCAGCAGGCTAACCGCATCCCCTTACCTTCTATTATCCTGGCGAACGTGCAATCCTTGAGGAATAAAACAGACAAGTTGCAGGCAAAGGTCAATCATCTTCACGAGTACAGAGACGCCTGTTTATGGCTTTTAATGACACTTGGCTGACTGACTCAGACATGGACTCGTCTTTGGAGATAAAATAATTTGGGTGTCTGTTCCTACTGGACCGGGACAGCAGTTCGACTGGGAAATCACAAGGGGGCGGAGTCTGCTTGTACATAAATCACCGATGGTGCAACAATGTAACTGTCCGTGAGAGACTATGTCTACCTCATATTGAACTGCTGTCACCTTTCTATCTCCCAAGAGAGTTTCTCCAAATATTTATCACGGTCGTTCACATTCACCCTAAGGCCAATGCGAAGAATGCTGCTGATCTTATTTATACTGTGTTGTGGCGACCCGTCATTCAGGGAGAGCCCCACCTGTTTTGAGCCCCAGATTTTTAGCATGTTATTTTGGCATTAATAAGTGTCACATATCAGTTTGCAAACAATGTAAAAATAACAAAATCATTGAGTTAATAAAGCCGCATACAAACATGGTCTCTTCTTTGCTTTATTGAGTAAGGCAACTCCAAAATGCAGGTGTTTCAGCCTAGCTCAGAGTTTTCTGTGTTGGTGGGGCAGCCAGCAGAAAATACGGAGCGTAGGTGTTGGTAATGTTCTCTAGTTGCGCCGTGATTGGCTCAGTGTTCTGTCTCTCATGGAGACACTACATCACCGCCAAGTCTAAGGGTAGAGCTCGAAAATTCAAGCCCCTTGGGTGCTGCCATGGAGTTGCATTAGAAGTGCTCATCCAAGAAGGTAATTGGCCACAGATAAAATTACATCAAATCACGTTATATCTACAGTAGCTTTGAATGGACTGATCATGTCAACATCATACTTTCAAAATCTCATGAATCAAGTCGACAATCTACTGGCAAATCCTTTTTAATCCTTGTCACATGAAGATAAATAATGAAGATAAATTATAGATAAAACAAGTTGGAAATCGCAAATTCAACATTGAGTGGTTTGGAAGGAATCAGTGGCTAACTGCAAGCATTGCAAAGCAACCACTAGCCTGCTATTCAGTGGAGTGGCTGTGTGGTCCCAAGTATGGGATTAAGGGTCTCTTTTCCAAGTTTAAAATGATAAACATTCAACATTGGCCATGCTGTCAATGAAGCATGATTTGTGCCACGCTCAAAACAACTGTTAACTCGGAACTGTGAAATCTGACTTCAATCTGAGTTCAAGAAAACTGGGAACTCTGGAAAAATGAGCTCCGACTGGGAAAATACGTTTTGAACGGTCATCCAACTTGGAATTGTAAATCCGGAACTTGGGCCTCTTTCTAGAGCTACGACCTGAAGATCACTGACGTCATCATTTTTTAAATTTTATTTAACCTTTATTTAACCAGGTAAGCCAGTTGAGAACAAGTTCTCATTTACAACTGCGACCTGGCCAAGATAAAGCAAAGCAGTGCGATAAAAACAACACAGAGTTACATATGGGGTAAAAAAACATAAAGTCAAAAATACAACAGAAAATATATATACAGTGTGTGCAAATGTAGCAAGTTATGGAGGTAAGGCAATAAATAGGCTATAGTGCAAAATAATTACAATAGTATTAACACTGGAATGCTAGATGTGCAAGAGATTATGTGCAAATAGAGATACTGGGGTGCAAAAGAGCAAAATAAATAACAATATAGGGATGAGGTAGTTGGGTGGGCTAATTTCAGATGGGCTGTGTACAGGTGCAGTGATCGGTAAGGTGCTCTGACAACTGATGCTTAAAGTTAGTGAGGGAGATAAGAGTCTCCAGCTTCAGAGATTTTTGCAATTCGTTCCAGTCATTGGCAGCAGAGAACTGGAAGGAATGGCGGCCAAAGGAGGTGTTGGCTTTGCGGATGACCAGTGAGATATACCTGCTGGAGCGCAGACTACGGGTGGGTGCTGCTATGGTGACCAATGAGCTAAGATAAGGCGGGGATTTGCCTAGCAGTGATTTATAGATGGCCTGGAGCCAGTGGGTTTGACGACGAACATGTAGTGAGGACCAGCCAACAAGAGCGTACAGGTCACAGTGGTGGGTAGTGTATGGGGCTTTGGAGACAAAACGGATGGCACTGTGATAGACTACATCCAATTTGCTGAGTAGAGTGTTGGAGGCTATTTTGTAAATGACATCGCCGAAGTCAAGGATCGGTAGGATAGTCAGTTTTACGAGGGCATGTTTGGCAGCATGAGTGAAGGAGGCTTTGTTGCGAAATAGGAAGCCGATTCTAGATTTAACTTTGGATTGGAGATTCTTTATGTGAGTCTGGAAGGAGAGTTTACAGTCTAACCAGACACCTAGGTATTTGTAGTTGTCCACATACTCTAGGTCAGACCCGTCGAGAGTGGTGATTCTAGTCGGGTGGGCGGGTGCCAGCAGCGTTCGATTGAAAAGCATGCATTTAGTTTTATTAGTGTTTAAGAGCAGTTGGAGGCTACTGAAGGAGTGTTGTATGGCATTGAAGCTCGTTTGGAGGTTTGTTAACACAGTGTCCAATGAAGGGCCAGATGTATACAAAATGGTGTCGTCTGCGTAGAGGTGGATCTGAGAGTCACCAGCAGCAAGAGCGACATCATTGATATACACGGAGAAAAGTGTCGGCCCAAGAATTGAACCCTGTGGCACCCCCAAAGAGACTGCCATAGGTCCA
Source organism: Coregonus lavaretus (assembly GCF_964263955.1). Taxonomy (NCBI): domain Eukaryota; kingdom Metazoa; phylum Chordata; class Actinopteri; order Salmoniformes; family Salmonidae; genus Coregonus; species Coregonus lavaretus. The sequence continues at coordinate 10,050,306 of NC_140004.1, forward strand.
GACAACAGGCCCTCCGATTTGACACACTGAACTCTATCTGAGAAGTAGTTGGTGAACCAGGCGAGGCAGTCATTTGAGAAACCAAGGCTATTTAGTCTGCCAATAAGAATGCGGTGGTTGACAGAGTCGAAAGCCTTGGCCAGGTCGATGAAGACGGCTGCACAGTACTGTCTATTATCAATCGCGGTTATAATATCGTTTAGGACCTTGAGCGTGGCTGAAGTGCACCCATGACCAGCTCGGAAACCGGATTGCATAGCGGAGAAGGTACGGTGGTATTCGAAATGGTCGGTGATCTGTTTGTTAACTTGGCTTTCAAATACTTTCGAAAGGCAGGGCAGGATGGATATAGGTCTGTAGCAGTTTGGATCTAGAGTGTCACCCCCTTTGAAGAGGGGGATGACCGCGGCAGCTTTCAAATCTCTGGGGATCTCAGACGTTATGAAAGAGAGGTTGAACAGACTAGTAATAGGGGTTGCGACAATTTCGGCGGCTAGTTTTAGAAAGAAAGTGTCCAGATTGTCTAGCCCAGCTGATTTGTAGGGGTCCAGATTTTGCAGCTCTTTCAAAACGTCAGCTGTCTGAATTTGTGTGAAGGAGAAGCGGGGGGGGCATTGGGCAAGTTGCAGCGGAGGGTGCAGAGTTGGTGGCCGGGGTAGTGGTAGCCAGATGGAAAGCATGGCCAGCTGTAGCAAAATGCTTGTTGAAATTCTCGATTATTGTAGATTTATCGGTGGTGATAGTGTTTCCTAGCCTCAGTGCAGTGGGCAACTGGGAGGAAGTGCTCTTATTCTCCATGGACTTTACAGTGTCCCAAAACTTTTTGGAGTTAGTGCTACAGGATGCAAATTTCTGTTTGAAAAAGTTAGCCTTTGCTTTCCTGACTGCTTGTGTATATATGATTCAACCTTGTTTTTTTCCGAGTTCCCAGTTGTCTTGAAAGCACCATAAATCCAGAGAATGGCCAGACTTTGATGACAAAGTTTGATAACAAAATTTGCCCACGAAGGACCGCCGCGCCACCTTCCTGTTCAAGTGAGCACAGCACAACAAGGTGAGTCCAAAAATGTATTGTATACTGCTGCATAAATTATGTAATATGCCAGGGATATATGTATACACTAGCTAAGAAAGTCATACTAAGTGTATGTTGTGTAGTAAGCTGTTAGTAGCCCATGTGCCACACCCTAATAACCTACAGTCGTGGTCAAAAGTTTTGAGAATGACACAAATACTAATTTTCACAAAGTCTGCTGTCTCAGTTTTGATGATGGCAATTTGCATATACTCTAGAATGTCATGAATAGTGATCAGATGAATTGCAATTAATTGCAAAGTCCCTCTTTGCCATGAAAATGAACTTAATCCCAAAAAAACTTTTTCACTGCATTTCAGCCCTGCCACAAAAGGACCAGCTGCCATCATGTCATTGATTCTCTCGTTAACACAGATGAGAGTGTTGACGAGGACAAGGCTGGAGATAACTCTGTCATGCTGATTGAGTTAGAATAACAGACTGGAAGCTTTAAAAGGAGGGTGGTGCTTGAAATCATTGTTCTTCCTCTGTTAACCATGGTTACCTGCAAGGAAACACGTGCCGTCATCATTGATTTGCACAAAAAGGGCTTCACAGGCAAGGATATTGCTGCTAGTAAGATTGCACCTAAATCAACAATTTATCGGATCATCAAGAACTTCAAGGAGAGAGGTTCAGTTGTTGTGAAGAAGGCGTCAGGGCGCCCAAGAAAGTCCAGCAAGCGCCAGGACCGTCTCCTAAAGTTGATTCAGCTGCGGGATCGGGGCACCACCAGTGCAGAGCTTGCTCAGGAATGGCAGCAGGCAGGTTTGAGTGCATCTGCACGCACAGTAAGGCGAAGACTTTTGGAAGATGGCCTGGTGTCAAGAAGGGCAGCAAAGAAGCCACTTCTCTCCAGGAAAAACATCAGGGACAGTGATATTCTGCAAAAGGTACAGGGATTGGACTGCTGAGGACTGGGGTAAAGTCATTTTCTCTGATGAATCCCCTTTCCGATTGTTTGGGGCATCCGGAAAACACCTTGTCCGGAGAAGACAAGGTGAGCGCTACCATCAGTCCTGTGTCATGCCAACAGTAAAGCATCCTGAGACCATTCATGTGTGGGGTTGCTTCTCAGCCAAGGGAGTGGGCTCACTCACAATTTTGCCTAAGAACACAGCCATGAATAAAGAATGGTACCAACACATCCTCCGAGACCAACTTCTCCCAACCATCCAAGAACAGTTTGGTGACGACCAATGCCTTTTCCAGCATGATGGAGCACCTTGCCATAAGGCAAAAGTGATAACTAAGTGGCTTGGGGAACAAAACATCGACATTTTGGGTCCATGGCCAGGAAACTCCCCAGACCTAAATCCCATTGAGAACTTGTGGTCGATCCTCAAGAGGCAGGTGGACAAACAAAAACCCACAAATTCTGACAAACTCCAAGCATTGATTATGCAAGAATGGGCTGCCATCAGTCAGGATGTGGCCCAGAAGTTAATTGACAGCATGCCAGGGTGGATTGCAGAGGTCTTGAAAAAGATGGGTCAACACTGCAAATATTGACTCTTTGCATAAACTTAATGTAATTGTCAATAAAAGCCTTTGACACTTATGGAATACTTGTAATTATACTTCAGTTTACCATAGTAACATCTGACAAAAATATCTACTGATATACACTGAAGCAGCAAACTTTGTGAAGACCAATACTTGTGTCATTCTCAACTTTTGACCACGACTGTATTTTACCCTCTTAATTTCGCCTACTGTTCTGACTTGGTGGTGCACATGTAGCCTATAACCTGTAATCATCGAATATTGTAAGAGCTTTCATTGTCTGCTTATATGCCCCCTTTATTTATCCTATGGATCTGACTTGGTGTACAGGGAGAACACTGTATGAACGGCCAATGTTTTGAATTCTGTCGCTGTACATTTCAAAAGTGCTGAACAAATAGTTATATTGACTACGTCCATCCTAGCTCGCTCATTAATATCTTAATCAAAATTACGGTTAGCCTCTTATCTGATTGTCGTCCCCTTATACGTCGTCGTTGTAATGAGGTCTGGACCTTGGAGCCTGGAGATCTACGGGTCAAGTGGCAGTTTCTTGCCCCCAGGGCAGTGAGCCCGACTGGGCATGGAGGGCCTGGGAACCCCCCTTTCTCTATGGAGGAGAACAGGCTAGTGCTTTAAGGGCTGAGAGACTGCATGGAGACCACAGAGAACTGATAAGACTGGGTTATAAGAGAAATATGTAGGACTGAATGTGGGAATGAAAGATTGAAAGAAAGAAAGGAAGAAGGATTAAGAAACCCTGGTCTGTGAGGCAGGGAAACGACTGATATTCAGAGGTTTAATTAAAATACATTCTAATCAGATGATTGGGACAAACACTGAGTGTACAAAACATTATGAACACCTGCTCTTTCAATTATATAGACTGACCAGGTGAAAGCTATGATCCCTTATTGATGTCACTTGTTAAATCCACTTCAATCAGTGTAGATGAAGTAGAGGAGACAGGTTAAAGAAGGATTTTTAAGCCTTGAGGCAATTGAGACATGGATTGTGTACGTGTGCCATTCAGAGGGTGAATGGTCAAGACAAAATATTTAAGTGCCTTTGAACGGGGTATGGTACTAGGTCCCAGGCGCACCGGTTCCTGTCAAGGACTGCAACGCTGCTGAACTTCATCTGGAGCACTAGGGTGTTTGAACATGTATTAAAAGAGGGCAGTTTTCTTATTAACTTGTCACTGTTGTCTGGTTCTTCTGTTGTTATCCTGCTATCTATTGTACTTCATGCCACCATTCTAATATACACACCAATCTTCAGTCAATTATGTGGTCCTCTGTAGCTCAATTGGTAGAGCATGGCGCTTGTAATGCCAGGGTAGTGGGTTCGATCCCCGGGACCACCCATACGTAAAAATGTATGCGCACATGACTGTAAGTCGCTTTGGATAAAAGCATCTGCTAAATGGCATATTATTATACCATAGTTTGTAGATCTCAATTGTTAGTAGAAACCACATTTGTTTAAGCAATCAGCCATATCAGCTATGTTTTTTTAAAAGGCAGGAAATGAGGCTGAATGAACCGTTTCGCTGCCAGACAAGGCTCCGCTGATAGCCAGATGTAGCAGTGGTAAGGTGTTGGGACTTCTGTTGGGACAGCTTTATGTAGGCCCTAACAGTTTGTGGGCACCTTTTGTCACCGTTATAGTCAATAAATGTATTGTTTAGTGTTGTGGCTTTGTGCATCCCACTTTTTTTTTGCCCCAGCAAGATTTACATGCTAAAATCGCCACTGATACTGTGACACAAACTGCAATCTGTGTCTCCCGATGCCCCCAATATTATTTTAGGAGATTTTAATTACTGTAACATGAAGAAAACTCTGTATAACATCTATCAATATGTCACCTGCCCAACACGCCTCAACAAGATCCTGGACCTATGTTATGGCTCCATCAGAGGGGACTACAAGTCTACAGCGAGAGCCCCGCTCAGCTCATCTGATCACAACAGTGCATCTTCTGCCTCTCTACAGGACTGTGCTGAAGAGGGAGAAAGCGCAAAAGCGGGAAGTGAAGATTTGGACCAATGAAAGCAATCTGGCATTGCAGGGCTTTTTTTGACTGCACAGATTGGGCTGTGTTTCAAGACTCTAGCGACAATATAGATTAACTCACTGATGTGGTGTGCAGTTACATCTCCTTCTGTGAAGATACAGTGATCCCTAGCAAAAATTGTACTATCTATCCCAACAACAAGCCTTGGATTACCAAGTCATTGAAGGGCTTATTGTGTAAGAGGAATACTGCTTTCTATGAGAGCAATGTGACTGCTAAAAGGGAATCTAGAATTGAGGTGAGATCAGAATTCAAGAAGTCCAAACTGAAATATAAGTAGAAGATTGAGGGTGAACTCAGTAGCAACAATCTTAGGGCTGCCTGGAATAGAATGAGAACTATGGTTGAGCTACAAGACAAGGGAAACAAGATGATACAGGTTGATGGTTTTAACTCAAACAAAGGACTGGCTGATGAGCTAAATGGTTTTTATCTCAGATTTGACAATCAGAAATTTAGTGGAGAAATTACTGAGATGCGTATGAGGACAATTGCCATTCCCAAGATGGAATTTAGCATCCAGTGTCAACAACCTATTCAGACAGTCCAAAGTTAAAAAGATGCCAGGACCAGACAACATTGGTGGACAGCTACTTAAGTCATGTGCAGAACAACTCAGTGGCATTTTTCATCACATTTTCATGCTGTCATTCGGAGCTGCAGAAGGTGCCTAAACTCTGGAAGCATGCTACTGTTGTTCCTGTGGCAAAAAGCAAATCCCCCAAGGTGCTAAATGACTTTAGGCCAGTGGTACTGATATCCTTGGTGATGAAATCATTTGAGAAGCTAATCAAGAAGGATGTACTGCGTCAGGTTGAGAATTCCCTGGACCCCCTGCAGTTTGCTTACAGGGCGAAGCAGGGGGTGGAGGACGCCACTCTAACCCTACTCAACTTCCTCTACAAGCACCTGGAGGGCCCAAAAACCCACGAGAGGCTTCTGTTCATTGACTTCTCGACTCCCTTCAATACTATCCAGCCTCACATACTAGCAGAGAAACTCCTCTCCCTCTTCAAGCTGGAAGTGAGCATTGTGGGCTGGATAGTGGACTTCCTTACCGACCGGTCCCAACAAGTGCGAGTAAATGGCGTCATGTCAAAGCAGCTCTGCTCCTCCACTGGATCCCCACAAGGTTGTGTGCTCTCTCCTCCCCTGTACATACTATACACTAATGACTGTCATAGCGAATATGAAAACAGGCACATCATCAAGTTTTCTAATGACTCTGTCATCGTCAGTCTACTACAGGATGGAGAGTCTGAGCATGGGCCTGTGGTAGATGACTTTGTGTCATGGTGTGAGAACTGCTTCCTCCAACTGAATGTCTCCAAAACTAAAGATATGGCATTTGACTTTAGAAGGCAGCCACTGAACCCCACACCCACTGTGGTCATTGGAAATGATATTGAGCTGGTCAGTACCTACAAGTACCTGGGAACAGTGCTGGACAACAAATTGACATTTGAGGAGAACACAGATACCATCTGTAAAAAGGGACAGCAACGGCTTTTCTTTCTGAGAAAGATTAACTCTTTTAATGTCAGCAAGACAGTGATGACACTGTTTTACAGGAGTTTTATTGAATTCATTTTGATGTTCTCGATGGTGGCCTGGTTTGTCAATCTTCATGTTTGCAACAGAAATAGGTTGGACGGGGTGGTTAAGGTGGCCAGCAAGGTCACCGGGGTGCAACAGGCACAGCTCTTAGTGACATTCAGAAAGCGAGTAGTGAGGAGAGCTAACAGTATCCTAGACTGTCCTGGTCACCCCCTCCTTGACGATTTTGCGCTTCTCCCTTCAGGTCGTCGTTTTAGACTTCCCAAACTCAATAGCAACAGATACAAGAACTATTTTATCCCACAGGCCATAAACTTTCTGAATCTGCACATGAAATGAAATGTCTATTTATTGTTGCACTTTTGCACAATGATTGCTCCTTTTTATCAATCTCATTGTTTCATGTTATGTGTTTTTTATTGTTGAACCCTGACTGCACAACACATTTCCCAATTGAGACAATAAAGATAACTTGAACTGAACTTGAATGTATCAACTGAAAATTAGACTATGAAACCTCTGTCTTTAAGTACTAGTGGTCCCTTGGCTTCTCCTGGGGGGTGTTTGGGAGGCTGGCCACTCGCTGCTGCCGGTCGTGGTCCGCCATGCACACAGCCACAAAGAAGGGCCTCTGAGTGGTTACTGCCTCATGTTGAACTAATTATTTCAAATGAAAGCATGTGCTGATACCACTGATATGAGTTTATGAGATTGGCTCTTTATGTGAGCCAAGTTTCTTTTTTTTCTTAAGAAATCTAGAGAAAATTGGTTGATTTGTCAAAATGTCTCAAGTGTCAAGACTATGAATAGCACTTCGTGCTCAAAGCAATACTACTTAGACTAAACAAGAGCCCAATACTTGGTGAGGTCCTTATTTAGGTTTTAGACCTCTGGGTTTGTAGCTGGCAGGGAAAATGAAATCCTATCTGGCCACTCAGTCATCAACTCTATTGACTTTAGGGAAAGCATTTTATTTGAAATGTTACATGAAATCAATTGGAATCAGATGAAAGGGAGTCACATTCCACAGAAAATCAACACAACCTTAAAGGGATATTACCCTCCAATCAAAGTTGATCAGATGTTTTAAGACCTCAAAAGTGGTATTTTGTCAAGATGAGTCCACATCCTAAGCCATCTGTTTTGTAGACCCAGCTATATGCAGACAATCCAAAATGAATGGTTAGGTTAAGGTTGCAAAGCTACCGGTAATTTACCAAAGTTACTGGAATCTTCAGTAATTTCAGAAAATCTATGGCAATCTATCATAATTTTGGTAATTTATACTTTAAAGTTTTTAAAAAATGTATTCCTATTTAGTACTCATTTATTATATCTGTGTCCATGAGTTTCTAGTAGATAGACCATGTGTCAAACTCATTCCGAGTGTCTGCGGGTTTTCACTCCACTCTTGTACTTGATTGATGAATTAAGGTCACTAATTAGGAAGGAACTCCCTTCACCTCGTTGTCTAGGTCTTAATTGAAAGGAAAACACTAAAACCGCTAATACTAGGCCCTCCGTGGGATGAGTTTGACACCCCTGAGATAGACCATATACTGTAGTTAAAGAGAAAATAGCCTAATTAATGACAAAAATAAAGTATTTACTTTTTTCACAACTGCCACCAGTTTGACGCCAAAACATTAACAACAAATACATAGACATAATTTGTAAAATAAAATAAAAATCATGCTGAAACCCTCATATGAAACACCAATGGTGTTTATATTTAGGATAATGTTTTACAGCTTTGTCATTCTATTTTATTTTTTAAATCATCTTATTCAATTATTTAATATATTTTACATGTGATAAGGCCACACAGAGGGCCAGAGATTATTACAGACGCCTGTGAAATCCTTGAAAGATACCAAAATTCTGGTAGTTTATTGGTAAACTTTGAAAACGTTTCCAGTAATATACCCTCCCTTCGCAACCCTAGGTAAGGTTGACTACAAGTATACAGAAATATAAAAATATAATTAATTGATCATTCAGTATCTTTTTTTTTTTTTTACAAAAGGAAAAACCTGTAAGGTCTGATAACCTTGCTGAAATGGAAGGATTTGCCCCCTCTATTGAAAGGTGCAAGCTTATCTTCCATATATCATTGGAACCTGACACTGCTGGATTTGTTTAGGCAAAGGTCAAGGATGAACCTGTGTAGACATGGAGGCCTCCTTCAGCTTTGGTGCAGCGCCTGATGTGCACCATTGCCTTCAAGTGGTCCCCTGATTCAATATCATCTGTTGGATTTCAAAAAGTCGAATACTTTCAAGTTTCTAATGCCAGCTTGCTGCAGCGCAACAGCTAAAGCATAGAGATAGTTAGAGGATGCAATATTGTATCTGTCCCATGATGGCGTCTGTGAGAGCATGGGCAGCGCCATTGAGGCCATCTCCATTTTGAATTAGTCCATTTTCTTCTTCTACTACTTCTATGGGTTGGTAAACAAACTGAAAGGGTGCATACTGCCATCTGGAGTGTGTCGCTTGAACAGGTATAAAGCCAAGGTTGGCGCCTGCAAGTACTGCCACCTGCAGTTATGGAATGTTTGCTCATGAGTCTAATTCATTGGCTGATGACCTGGATGGAATTATGCGAACCTTCCTTAACCCATAAGAAAACCCAGCCAGTTGACTACTTCAAAATGGTGTGTCCTCAAAGGCGCTGCCCATGCAAAAACAAGGTTTTGTGCACTAGAGTTCTGTATCTATCTCTATGGGCTAAAGGCAGTGTCGGTTCCACACTACTGGCAGCCGGTGTACAAGAGAAAATGAGATGCATTGCGGTAGAATCAAGTCAGTCTCTTTTCTACTATCATGTTTCAGATCAGGGACGGGTATACACAGTACACAGCAGGAGAAAGAGAGAGACCTAGTATTCAAACTGTATCAGAATGGTTTTCTTCAAGAAGTGTTCTCCTTTAGATTGTTGCTTAATGGGGTTTTGTTAGCCTTTTCTTTCAATTACATCTTCGTAAAATTACTGATAATCTCCCTCACAGCTCTCAGCAAAACAACAATTGAAACAAAGCTAACCTATATTGGTTGACAAGATGGGGTGTACGCTAAGTATACATAGACTAAGTGATGAACTTCATATAGGTCATTTATTAAAGCTTTGAGTACATGTCGCCAACGTGAACAAACATTTGACTTAGTAGCATGTCGTCATAACTAAACACTAAACAGAGTGGGCTCATATTTCTGCAAACTGTACAGCCGCTGGTTCAGAGACTGATAAATATAGGTCCTGTGTTTGCCAATGTCAAACATCCATTCAACTCAAATGTCAACGTTAAACAAAACATGGTTCTCCCAAGCTTAGATAAACACCACTCAAGTACTAGACATGCCATAGCTAATCTGAAACCATCTTGACCGCAAATTATGCTGATTATATCCTGATGTTAAAAACCTCAAAGAATGTTATTTTTTTCCCCCATTGACAAGTAGAGAGGAGGGAAATACTGAGCCATTCAATGAACACACTGAATACATTGAATACATTTTACATCACGTTTGATTTAGTTGCTAAGGGAAACAGAATCCCCTCGGAATGATGACCACATACTGCAACTATGTCTTCAATTCTTCTTAAAATGTATTTTGTAATAGTGCAACCATAAATAATTATTATATGCCAGATACATATACAGTATGTACCAGTGGAGGCTGCAGAGGGGAGGACGGCTCATAATAATGGCTGGAACGGAGCAAATGGAATGGCATCAAACACATGGAAACCATGTTTTATGTATTTGATACCATTCCACTGATTCCGCTCCAACCATTACCACAAGCCTGTTCTCCCCAATTAAGGTGCCACCAAACTCCTGTGGTATATACTCTTACTATGCAGGAGAATTCAACTTTTTTCTTTTTACACACCATTTCTGAAATTAGAAGATGAATATATGAGGAAATAAGTAGATGAAAAGGGTACTTATAAACCATGCTAACTGAAATCAGGCTAACTTAAATCAGGCTAACTGAACAAGGATGAAGGGAAGGTTACTTCATGCTAGCGCAATCGTGAAGATCAGCATTCTCAAGCTACACATTCAGGTGATAATCTTCCAATGTTCAGTATTCCTCTCGCAGCTCATTTAAACATGATCCAATAAGAGAGCTGATACAAGGTAACTCAGCATAGATACAAATTGACATTTAGGACAAGGTTGAAGAAATGCTATGTAAGGCCCACTTACATAGCAGTGGCTGCTAGTGGAAGGAGAAATGGGGAGGGCAGGAGAGTCCTTCCTCCCCATTTCTCCTTTCACCAGCCTCCACTGGTGTAAGGGAATGACTAAAGAGGGAGGGAGCAGACACGGAGGGCTTCGGTAGCGAGAAGTGAGCAGCCTGGTCCTAGATGTCGGAGCCCATCTCTGCACACTGCTTGTCTGATATATGTGAGGCAAGGGACTCGATGATGTCCAGCAGCAGCAGCTGGCTGAGGGACCTCAGGTTGGGGAGCTTGGACACCTTCAGGAGGGAGGGAGGGGAGGGGGAGGGAGGGAGGGGGAGGGAGGGAGGGAGGGGGAGGGAGGGGGAGGGAGGAAAGAAGCAACAAATAAAAAAAAATGTCATGATCAAACAAAGACTCAGGAAGAGCAAAGTTGTCGAGCAAAGCCAAAGAGGGAGTGAAAAAAATTAGCGGATCAAAACAGAGAATTGCAAAACTGAAAACCCTGACGAGTAAGACATTACCAAGACAACTGCGGGCCGCATGAAATCGGCATGCGGGCCGCATCTGGCCCGAGGGAGGCAAGTTTGAGACCCCTGGCGTAAAAAAAGAGGAACGTAGTATTTTGCTTGGTTAGTTAAGACAAAAGATCATCCCGAATGGCACTGTGAGGAGAGCCGACAAGAGTGAAGGATAAGGTGCTTGGCTGTAAACTGTCTCTTCTCTAACAACTGTGTAGAGAGAAAGACTGGGGTAATCCATTTGGGGACGGGGGGATTCCCCACAGAGTTTCCCCTCAGGGGCTTAGCTTAGCTGTGGAGTGGGGGGCAACACCCCCCCAGGGCTCCGGACACCAGTAGCCCACCCACCTTGATGAACTGATGGACGATGATGTGCAGGCAGTGCTTCTTCATGTCCCAGGCCTGGGTCTTGTCCGCTGCCTCTAGGATCTGAAAGGAAGGACCAAATGAGGGACATGGAACTGAAGGAGGATGAATGCTGCATACACACTAACAGGATACAACTACAGGCTAGATTACAACACGTGAGCAGGGATTAACGGTGGGTGCAGAATACCTGGAGGACGTTCTCCACCGTCACATTCATCTCCAGGTTCTGCTTGCAGTAGGCCTGTAGCCTGTTGTTGGAGAAACCATAGTAATATGGTGCTGCGAACAGGTAGCTGTTATCAAGAGTCAAGGGCGTCACTCATTCATTGCACACAAATATCAGTATTTCCAAGTGATAGTGTTGCCACTTTAACGGCACAATATGCATGTAGCATTTTACAAATGGCTCCCCATAGTATTGGACACGATTACAAATGAATGTGGAAGATGCTAGCCACGTATGGGCCGAGTGGGGAGGATACAGAGAGTCTTCTGGAGGCATGTTAACGTCGCCATAGTAGATGTAGCGGAGCATGGACTCAAAGGCCTGCTTGCTGGGCACCATCTCACCGATAGAGATGTTCACCTGGCCATCCTCGGGCATGAAGGAACGGAACATCGCCTCAAAGTAGCTGTCCAGAGAAAAAAAAGACACATCAAGTCTGCACACATACAAACGGATGCACACGAGTCATCAACCACATTTCTGACCAAGAGGTTGTGGGAGTCCACATGTGTGATTTAAATAGACCTGGGTCGTGTTCAGTAGGGCACGAGATGTTACCGCAACATTAACGTTTTTGCAATGGGGGGGGAAAACACAGTTCAGGTAGCACATCTGTTTCTCCCCACTGAGCACAGCCCCATACAGTAACAGTACCTTGAGCGGGCAGCTAGTATAGCTTTATGGGCGGGCCGCGGGTGTCCGTCCAACAGCAGGACGATGTCACAGAAGTCCAGGCCGCCGCCCTCCAAGTAGGCCTTCATGTCCTGCACCAGGGAGGTGCCTATGTCCACGGGCTGATCCGAGTACACCCTGGGGGGAGGCTGCTGCTTCCGCCGGACTATCTCCACGATCAGAGGGGTGGACAGGTGCTCAAACTCCTTGGTCATGATCACCTGGTTAAAGTGAGTCTCCTTCACCACAAAGTTAAGACAGTGCTCCTACAGTGGGACAGAAGAACATGTTGTGTGAATGATAGATTATTGACAGAATATTTTTTTGCTAATGCTTGATTTTAAAACCTGGTATTAGCAAAACCCTCTTTTGGGTCGCCCTACCTTGAGCTGATCCAGCTGTAGCTTGTTGGCTTGTTCGCACACGCTCAGAACGTTCTGGAGGTCCACCGACGCCTCGATGTACTGCACACACAGCTGCTCCAGCCGCGATAGCTTGAAGCTCAGCGCCAGCTTGTAGACATCCATGATGAGCAGAACGTCCTGGACGTGACCTGAGGAGAGTCCAAGAAAACATTGACATTTTAGTAAATTTGCAGAGGATCTTAAAAATAGCCACTATCTGCTAAATAAGTGCTAGAAAGACAAGACAAGTGCAAGTTTGCGTCCAAAAAAGGACAAGTACAATTTCTGTGCTCTTTTGAAGAGGTTTCATATGCAGTATGTGTGAGGGTAAATGTTTGCCTAATCCCAAATCAACCCCCTAGCTCTTACCCCCTGTGCACTCCTGTTGACCTTAGAGGAGTGGCTGGGCTCAAGCAATATGGTCATTTCTCCATCTTGCCTTCTGATAGGGGTGCCTTGGGCGCTAAGGGTTGATTTGGAACTCAGCAGTTATGAATAGGTATGAGGAAGTGGTGGGTGAACTCTGACCTCTGCGCGGGTACTGGATCTTGTCTGTGTACAGGAACTGCATCAACACCTCGAAGGGCTGGGCCTCGGCCTCTCTGATGTGCACCTCCAGCATGGGCTGGTTCCCTGACGCCCTGGTGCCCCCTGGGATATCCCTGGGACCTCCGGTCCCCGCCCCGTCCTCGCCCCCCTCCTCACTGTTCTCCTGTTGTTTAATCCTCTGCACACAGAAATAGGACACTTACTACCAGTCACTACTTCATGGGCCAGTTTCCCAGACATATTAAGCCTAGTCCTGGTCTAAAAAGCATTCTCCATGGAGAACCTCCATTGAAAGGGATTTTTAGCTAGGCTCAATCTGAGTCTGGGAAATCAGCCCCATACGTGTTACATTCAATTAATTAGGAAATGGTCGTCCCATTGGCTCAGTGGGTTAGGGGCATGGTGCTGGCAACACCAGCAATGTGGGTTCGATTCCTGCATGGACCACATTATACTAAATAACGTTGACAGTTCTGTAAATGTGTGTCTGCTTGACCATGTTATTGTTATTATACATGGGCGACTGACGACTAAAGCCTAATGAAGTTGGGAAGAGGACCCAAGCTCTCTCCACTGACCTGTCTCTGTCTATCCCGGGCCTGCAGGATCTTCTTTCTCAGCCACTGGCATCTTGCAGTCACAATGGCAATATGACCCAGGACTCTCTCCTCCCTCTGCACTCAGAGAAAGAAAAGGGAGGGAGAAAGAGAGGGAGAGAAAAATAAAAAGAGGAAGAAAGCGAGAGAGGGAACCAGAAAGCTGGACGATCACTTAAAAGGCAGCTGATCCACCTTCATCCTCTATGAGGCAGGGTCGTGTTCATTAGAGCATGCAACAGGAAACATTTTAAAACGTTTAGCAAAGGAAGACGAAAATGTCTGTTCTTTTCTCCATTTGGTGCCTATTGAAGAAATCTCAGCTAAGTCTGATGACAGCTGTGAGGACCCACCTCTCCCAGGATGAACTCCACATCGCAGAACTGACGGTTCTCAAACAGCTTGCCGTAGTCCTCGTGGAGCGTGCACTTTGGGTAGCAAGAAAACTGACGGAAAATAAAAACAAAAGTTCATAAGCATTAATATGGGTAGTGAGTGACTAAATACTCCTACTTTAGCCTATTTTCTTCAATCAATACTTTGATTGTACCCATCATGCTGAGCAACATAGTGACACGTAGTTAATTGTGTGTTTTGACCTTAAATGCTTTTCAACTCGCACAGACGCCCACCTGAAATCTGTACATCTCCCCGCTGCGCACATTATTGTCCACCGTTCCCCCAAAGATGTACATGGCATCCTGGATCACAGCGGCCGCATGGAACAGTCTTCCACTAGGCATCTAGAGAGGGAGGGAGAGAGAGGATGGGAGAGAAAGAGGGAGTGATTAGGACACCATGGAGAAACGAGACACCCCCATGGGTTTAGCTGGAGATCCCTTCAAAATGACAAGAAAGAGAGCCAAACGGATGAGGTCAGCATTTGTGATACAAGAGGCAAGAGATGCAATGGCTTTTTCCTCCTCAGCCTTGTTTTAGAAATCCCCTAGGTTGTGTTCATTAGGCACCAAACAGAAGAAAACCAACTGAAACAAGGTGGGACTACCTGACCAGAATTATTTTTTTTGCCTTTGCACAACGTTTTAAAGCATTTTGTGACTATGTGCCCTAATGAATAGGACCCAGCAGTTAGTGCCGCATACCGCATAGGCACAGGTCTATAGGCAAAGGAAGATCCAAGCTGGACAATCCATTCGTCTATGGGGTCTTTGGCCATACTTGGTTATTTTGCTCCCCAATTATGCGCATGCTTAACCTGTGGCTTGTTGAGCTATTACATTCTGACTATATACACAATGATGTTCTTAAAGCTGCAGCTTATTTTTCATTTCCTCTGGAGCTTGTTTGTTTCTGTTTCTGTGTACTCAGAAGGGAGGGTCTGTGCGAGAAGGAGAAGAAGAACCACCCAGATTGGCTTAAATCAAACAGCGGTTGTTTTTTGTGTTTGTTTGGAGTTGTAACTGTATGTAGAATAAAAGCTACGGTGGGGGCAGCTTAAAAGACGAGAGAGAGCAAAGAGACATTTCAAAAGATACATTTTCTACTTGATTAAAGGTATTTTACCAGGATTGACCCTTGAGATGAGGTCATCTCGTTTCCAAGGGGATCCTGGAAAAGGTAGAGAGCAGTGGTACTTCAAAACGTAAAACATTGGCACAAATGTCATGGTTCCTATGCAAAAATATGCACATATCTTAAAGGAAAACTCCACCCAAAAACGTTATTTTGGTATATGTTTCATTGGTCCCAAAATGTTTTGTGTGTCAGCAATCAAGTTTTCAAGATATATAACTTTTAATATAGAGAAATACTACCAGTATGATGCATTTTGCACAATATGATGTTGCGTTTTGCATCATATGATGCAAAATGCATGATACAGGCTGTATTTCTGTATGTAGAAAATTATATATCTTGAAAACTTGATTGCTGACATGCAAAAATGTTGGGACTATATCAACAATGGACTAATGAAACAAATACCAAAATATTGTTTTGGGGTGGAGTTTTCCTTTAAGGTGCTGGATGAAATTAAGAATCTGAAGTTATTCCCGTAACTCTGATACACTCCCACAGTGTCACAGCCTATTAAAGTTGCCGTCTTTTTTCATGCTTGCTATGCAACTAATCTCTCTAAATATTCTGTAGTATTGGCAGCCCGATCAATACAGACACATGGGTACCTCTGACATCAAATTAAGGCTAAGCCCAAAAATATGACAATGCACCCGACAATGCAAACATGCCACATTTTCACTTCTTTTGGGGTATAGCGAATACATTCCAACCCCTAAGCCCTTCCACCCTAGGCACATCTGGACATCTGAGATTATTTGATAGCTTTAAGCAATATGGAGAAAATTCCACCTAGCCCCTATTACCAAATTGCTTACACCAATCCCATTCTCTACAACTGCACAGGGGTAGGGGCTAGGAGTGGATTTGGGATTAAGACTTATCAGTACTAATAACTAGGGTCCCTACTCAGTGACCAGTGGACACCCCCCGAGCACATACCTCACTGTCCAGGCTGGGCTGGATCACCTCCCAGGTCTGGGAGTCCACGTCGTAGGAGTGCAGCTCATTGGGCAGCGTGTTGTCGGCCGCGCCTCCAAACACGTACAGGTGGCGGTCGAAGGCAACCATGGTGTGGCCATAGCGCCTCTGGGGGGGCGGGGGGGAGCCCCGCAGCAGGTGTTCGGTCGGGATGCGCGTCCACCTGGGCGTGACAGGAGGATCGACAAGACAGAATCTCGGTCAGCTGACCCTCGGACATCATCAGCACAAGCACTCCCTTCATAGTGTCACTAAATACTTCTATTTTGTGTCTACTCGTTCAGAATGGCTATATTAACGTTCAGTCTGCTCCGGCTTACTTGGTATGCTCTGGCTTACTCACATGTGGCCCTTGAACTCAAACTGGAAGAGGTTGTTGGTGATCTTAGCTCCACTCTGGCCGGAGAACACAAACATCTTGTCCCTGCACACGGCTACAGGGAAGTTGCAGCAGGAGGGAGGGATCTCACCGCTCTGTTCAATCTGAGACCCCACAAACACAGAAATGACATCAGCATTTGCTTTCCTATGCATTTTTTGTTTTTTTGCCATGTATATGCAGTATATGCGGTTGGTTGCGTTTGTATAAACTTGAGTGTGCTTGAAGATTAAGGTTCTGCATAATAACCTCCTCCCAACAGGCATGCTCTCGGTCCTGAAGACTGATGGTCCACATGTCATTTAACCTGCAGGTAGGAAAAACCATGAAATCAGTTAGCTTTTTGCTTAAACAGCAAGACATTGTCAATAAATATGACACAATCGTCAAACAAACCTACCTGGCATTTCCATCGTAGCCAGCAAATATCCATAGCTTATCACTGTACACTGTGGCACCATGTGCTGACCTGGCCACAGGCAAACTGAAATATAAACAAAGACATTATTACACCACTGCTTGAAGCAATATGATGGACTAATGTGGAAGAGGTGACATCTTTTGGTAAGCACATGTATATATTGTACTTCCCTATATCATAAATTACCTGCCCTCCACTTTCCACTCCGTCCACTGTCCTGTTGCAAACTTGTACTCAAAAAGGTCATTTTTGTTTTTCAGATTGGAGTTTGAGTAGATATCGCCAGTGTAGCCCCCTGAAAAGTTAAAATACAAGATTAAGGCTATTATGGACCACATGTAAAGTTAGATGAACACAAACTGGGAGGCATTGAAGAAAAACTCACCAAACACAAACATGCTGCTGCCATACACCACGGCAGAATGGTGATACCTGGGTGCAGGTGGTGTGCCGGTGGTGAAGGCTCTGGAACACATTCAGTGTGTCAGCCCTCAGTTCAAATATGATGGAGCTTATAGAACAGTATTGCCAGTGTCATGTACAGTCCCTTCAGAAAGTATTCATACCCCTTGACTTATTCCACATGTTGTTGTGTTACAGCCTGAATTCAATATATTTTTTCCCCTCACCCATCTACACACAATAAACCACAACGTCAAAGTCAAAACATGTTTTTAGAAATGTTTGCACATTTATTGAAAATGAAATACATAAATCTAATTTACATAAGTATTCACATCCCTGAGTCAATACTTTGTAGCAGCACCATTGGCAGTGATTACAGCTGTGAGTCTTTCCGGGTAAGTCTATAAGAGCTTTCTACACCTGGATTGTGCAACATTTGCCCATTATTATTATACTGTCAAATGTGTTGTTGATCATTGCTATACAACCATTTTCACATCTTGCCATAGATTTTCAACTAGATTTAAGTCAAAACTGTTACTCAGCCACATTCACTGTCTTCTTGGTAAGCAACTCCAGTGTATATTTGGACTTGTGTTTTAGATTATTGTCCTGCTGAAAGGTGAATTCATCTCCCAGTGTTTGGTGGAAAGCAAACTGAACCAGGTTTTCCTCTAGGATTTTGCCTGTGCTTAGCTCCATTCTGTTTCCTTTTAGTCCTGAAAAACTCCCCAGGCGCTTTTATCCAGAACGACTTACATTCGTGCGTGCATACATTGTGTGTAGGCGTTTGACAAAGAAATCTCAATTTAATCCATTTTAAATTCAGGCTGTAACACAACAAAATGTGAAAAAAGTAAAGGGGTGTGTATACTTTCTGAAGGCACTGTATATTTAAGGAATTGATATAGGTGATTCTTACCGGCACCATGAGCAGTCTTTCACATCGAAGCGCAACAAGTCATTCAGCATGTTTTTCCTGTCAGAAGTTAATAGGGGCTTAGTTAGATCACTGATGATTTCCACTCGACCCCTACACTGCAATGCAACCATGACAAGGGTCATGAATATGTGACTCAAACATTTCTTACCCATTATCTCCCCCGAATACATATATGGCATCCCTGTATGCCACAACGGTGTGCTTGCTGCGTCTGCAGAATTGAAAATAGTTTTTACATATGCAACTATCACAATGGTCACACCAGCAATCACAAGGAATAACCTAACAACATTGTCGTCAGCACCGCACTAGTTACAAATAAATGTGTGATGACATCAGCTGTCAACTCACCTGGCACCGACAAACTCATCACACGGTGGGAGCCTTCTCCAGCGATGGACAGTCTCGAATGGGCCAAAATTAAGTGTCAAATATTCCACACTGTCCGAGCAGCTATGGTCGAAATCAACACTTGGTGCGACTTTGGTGGATTTACAAGACATCGTTACATGACCATCACATCCAACCAATCTCTTCTTAGCTGTCCATAGCAAGACCGTGCCCTCTAGGTCAAAAGCCACCCACCCTGGGATTATGCTGATACAATTGCTAGATGAATTTGCAGATACACTGTTTGTCATTCAGTTAGCTAAGCTTTCCTTTCATTTTAAAATCGTCCTTTTTACTGGCGAAAGGGCAACCAAGCATAGGCGATCGATCTAACGTTTCCTAAACGGCTAGCTAGCTAAGCTAGCTAGTAAACGGCAACTGAATAGCCAGCTAGCTACAAATAAATAAATCGGGAAGATAAATCTTTAATATGTTCCCCTCTTCCAAAAAAAAAAAAATACAACAATTTCTAGACCATTAATATCTATCTTACCAAAAAGTGGCATTTACTAGCTACAACAATCGTTATGTTTTTCTTGCAGCAAAACAAAAAAGTATCACAAATCGCCCACGCCCCTGAAATTGTTGCTGGAAGTTGTAGTTTATACAATAGAGTTTCCCATAGTTCACAATCTATCTTAAAACCAATTAGAACAGCATTTCCCATGAAAAACAAAGAGTCTCATCCATTGGCTCTCAATGGGGAATATTTCGCCAATCACAGAAAGAAAGTGAGTTTATCTTCGCTTTATCACACAGCACGTCATCGTGTGTGGTCGCCATCTATTGGCAGGAAAGAAAACTTATTTTTCAAGTACTGTATATACAATATGTTCCTCTGGTCTATGCCTTCAGAAAGTATTCATACCCCTTGACTTATTCCACGTTTTGTTGTGTTACAGCCTGAATTCAAAATCGATTAAATATATGTTTTTCTCACCCATCTACACACAATACCTCATAATGACAAAAACATGTTTTCGACATTTTTGCAAATGTATTTAAAATTAACAGAAATATATCATTTACATAAGTATTCACACCCCTGAGTCAATACATGTTAGTATCACCTATGGCAGTGATTACTACTGTGAGTCTTTCTGGGTAAGTCTCAGAAAGACTTACCCAGAAAGTTTTGCACACCTGGATTGTACAATATTTGCACTTGTTTTATATTTTATTATTCAAGCTCTGTCAAGTTGGTTGTTGATCATTGCTAAACAGCCATTTTCGAGTCTTGCCATAGATTTTCAAGCCGATTTAAGTCAAAACTGTAACTAGGCCACTCAGAAACATTCAATGTCGTCTTGGTAAGCAACTCCACAGGAATATTTTTACTCCTGAACTTATGTATGCTTGCCATAACAAAGGGGTTTAATACTTATTGACTCAAGACATTTCAGCTTTTAATTTTTTATTAATTTGTAAACATTTCGAAAAACATAATTACACCTTGACATTATGGGGTATTGTGTGTAGGCCAGTGACACAAATCTCAATTTAATCCATTTAAAAAAAGGTATGTAACACAACAAAATGTGGGAAAAGTCCTAAGAGTGTGAATACTTTCTGAAGGCACTGTATGTTCCACACTGATTACCACTGTTCATGTACGCTCGTGGGATCACTGCTGTTCAGTTAAACTCGTGGAATCAGCCAGCTCGCGAAAAATGTATGTATGCAGAGACACTGAACTAAGTTACTGTGTAGCTACACACTCACAGACAAAATGACACACACACATTTGTGTTTACACATTATCCGTTGTTACTATCATGACTTTACTGTAAAGTGGGTGTAAAATAGAGATTATTTAATAGCTTGAAAAGAAAAGCAGAATGCTGCACATCAAGAGATCATTTTTGAAATAATAATTGGTCATTTAGCAGACGCTCTTATCCAGAGCGACTTACAGGAGCAATTAGGGTTAAGTGCCTTGCTCAAGGGCACATCGACAGATTTTTCACCTAGTGGGCTCGGGGATTAGAACCAGCGACCTTTCGGTTACTGGCACAACGCTCTTACCCACTAAGCTACCTGCATAGGGAACAACATTCTTAATAAAGCAATACAACAGACACCTTTTAAATTTTCTCTTTATTTCGAAAATACAAGAGTATCACTTTCTAAAATTGGCAGGGCTGATGGGTTAGATGCGACTATTAAGTATTCACATTTTATTGTCCTAAATTGGCCCTCAGTATGTTCATCAAAATGTGTCTTTCATAAAGGGGAATCTGACCTTGTTGTCATTCAAACCAACCAAATAGACAAATGGGGAACTGTTTCGAGTCAGTTTTCAATAGTATTCAATTTCACCATAAATAAATAGGGGGGAAATAAAAGGGACCATTTGCCCCCTAAAAACACAACACACATTTTAAAGCGGGAGAGTGACGTATGTTACAATGGTATGCTTATCTTCAGATTGCAACTGAAAACGTTGCAGTTTTCAAGCACCTATCGGGTACATTACATTTTGCTAACATGCACTGTATTTATAGAAAAATTCCACCACAAAACTATATTTTGGTATTTGTTTCATTAGTCCATTGTTGCAGTGCTTAATTTGAGCCGGATCCTGCTGGAACAGGTCCGGCACTTCTCAGTTTTGGACTGTTTCGTTCCAGAACCCATTTGCTAGGATCCGGTACATCTTGTGGCATGAAAAATTATTTTCACTGTTTGCAATGTAAAAATTAGAATAAAAGCAATCAGAGTTAATTCAACTTTGACTCCTCTGTAATTCTCCTGCCCCGTAAAAAACGTCATGTGAAAACGTGCCTGATATTCTAAGAATTGATTCGTGTTGGGCTGGCCCGGGTTTATGGTTTGCCCAACATTGTAGGCTATACCAACGCGTGGCCATTGCTGTGGTGAGAGAAATAAGCACGCCTGTATCCTTTACAGAACTAAAATGAGATTCACTTTCAATCTCCCTCTTTCTGCTCTGATAGACATGAGCCTTCAACTCTAATCTCTCCCACGTTGCACTTCATCATTTATTTCCTTATAGAATCATAGCCGCGGGAAGGTTGCTGGAGGTTCCGCAGTAACCTTGATACATTGAAATAGCCTACATTTGCCAAAGCTATAGAATTACTGCTGTCTGTTCAGGAAGAAATTAAACAATTCCGAATACTACACCAGGAGTAAGCCTATAATTTATCCACAGAGGATCAATAGCTTATTTAAAAATGTTGGCTAGGTGTGGATTGTGTGTAGCCCAATCACAAGGCATGCCTACAGTCCGGAACGCGCGGAAAATATGTTAGTGAACAAACAGCATGCAGCCAAAACAGGGATTTCGCAATATTTCAAATACAATCGCGGGAAAACACAGGTTGGAAAGCAAATGGATCCTGCTGAAAAGAGAAGACTAATCTGTATGTAGGCTACCAAATTATCAACTTCCAAATAGGCCTATTGAGCGAACAGCATCGTTTTGCAAAGTAAAACAAGAGAGATAAGCTTTTGGCAGGAGCGCATCGGCCATCACCGGTGAGTGAGCTGCGCATCATTGGGTGAGTCAGTGAAACTGCAAAGCTTTTTTAGGACTATCATTTCCTCCTCATATTGTATAATATGTGTCTCAGCACACCTAGGCCTAGGCTATTGATGGATTCAAGACAAGCAAATTTGTTATTGATCTCAGATTCTCAGTTTGTCAGTGTCAAAGTAGCCCGATCATTTGTGAGGTGTTCAAAAAATATTCAGCTAAAGTCTCCAGTAATAAAAAATTATGTAGAATTAATTGAATGAAATGTTTTAATAAAAGGCCACATTTTTCACGGACCCTAGGACCCTAGGCAAGCGCCTCAACTCTACTGCTCTATGCCAGTAGCAAAAGTGATGATAATGCTGCATGCAATTTATTATAAAGGTGATTTTGTTTAATGCATTCTGGTACATCAGAGCCCCCCAGGTCACCCCCCTCTCTTGCTCACTTTGCTCTGGTACCTACCAATTTACAAATTAAGCACTGGATTGTTGGTATAGTCCCAAAATGTTTTGCATGTCAGCAATCAAGTTTTCAAGATATACAGCTCTGGAAAAAATTAAGAGACCACTGCACATTTTTCTTAAATCAGCATCTCTACATGTATGACAGCCATTCCATTCCGGTGTCTGTTGAATTCCAACACAGGCACACCTCATTCTACTGAATTAGGTACTGATTAGGTGATCACATGAACCAAATCTTATTTAAGGAGGAAAAGTATAAAAACCATTGCTGTGGTCATCACTATCCTCTTGCAATAGGACCAGCTGGATGGCAAAAACAATGCTAATAGTACCTTAAAAGTAATATTAATCAAAAAATAACTATTGACCATGCTAAAAGAGTTGAAAAGGAAAGTTTTGAGTGAGGAAAAGAAGGGTTCAATTCTGGCTTTACTGGCAGAGGGATACAGCGAGCGTCAGGTTGCTTCCATCCTTAAAATGTAAAAGACGGCGGTTCATAAGAACAAGGTCAAGCAGCAGACATTGGGGACAACAAAGCTACAGACCGGCAGAGGGCGAAAACGACTCTCTACTGACCGGGATGACCACCAACTAATTCGAATGTCACTCAACAACCATAGGATGACATCAAGTGACCTACAAAAAGAATGGCAAACGGCAGCTGGGTTGAAGTGCACGGCGAGGACGGTTCCAAACAGGCTCCTAGGGGCAGGGCTGAAGTCGTGCAAAGCTAGAAAAAAGCCCTTCATCAATGAGAAGCAAAGAAGAGCCAGGCTGAGGTTTGCAAAAGACCATTAGGATTGGACCGTAGAGGACTGGAGTAAGGTCATCTTCTCTGATGAGTCCAATTTTCAGCTTTGCCCAACACCTGGTCGTCTAATGGTTAGACGGAGACCTGAAGAGGTCTACAAGCCACAGTGTCTCGCACCCACTGTGAAATTTGGTGGAGGATCAGTGATGATCTGGGGGTGCTTCAGCAATGCTGGAATCGGGCAGATTTGTCTTTGTGAAGGACGCATGAATCAAGCCACATACAAGGTTGTCCTGGAAGAAAACTTGCTTCCTTTTGCTCTGACATTGTTCCCCAACTGAGGATTGTTTTTTCCAGCAGGACAATGCACCATGCCACACAGCCAGGTCAATCAAGGTGTGGATGGAGGACCACCAGATCAAGACCCTGTCATGGCCAGCCCAATCTCCAGACATGAACCCCATTGAAAACTTCTGGAATGTGATCAAGAGGAAGATGGATGGTCACAAGCCATCAAACAAAGTCGAGCTGCTTGAATTTTTGCGCCAGGAGTGGCATAAAGTCACCCAACATCAATATGAAAGACTGGTGGAGAGCATGCCAAGACGCATGAAAGTTGTGATTGAAAATCAGGGTTATTCCACCAAATATTGATTTCTGAACTCTTCCTTAGTTAAAACATTAGTATTGTGTTGTTTAAAAATGAACATGAACTTATTTTCTTTGCATTATTCGAGGTCTGACAACACTGCATCTTTTTTTGTTATTTTGACCAGTTGTCATTTTCTGCAAATAAATGCTCTAAATGACAATATTTTTATTTGGAATTTGGGAAAAATGTTGTCAGTAGTTTATAGAATAAAACAAAAATGTTAATTCCACCCAAACACATACCTATAAATAGTAAAACCAGAGAAACGTATATTTTTGCAGTGGTCTCTTAATTTTTTTCCAGAGCTGTATAACTTTCAAAATACAGAAATACAGCTGGTATGATGCATTTTGCATCACATTATGCAAAACACAGCATTATATGATGCAAAATGCATCATACTAGCAGTATTTCTGAAAAGTTTTGCTGACATGCAAAACTTTTTGGGGTCTCTCTCTCTCTCTTCTCTCTCTCTCTCTCTCTCTCTCTCTCTCTCTCTCTCTCTCTCTCTCTCTCTCTCTCTCTCTCTCTCTCTCTCTCTCTCTCTCTCTCTCTCTCTCTCTCTCTCTCTCTCTCTCTCTCTCTCTCTCTCTCTCTCTCTCTCTCTCTCTCTCTCTCCTCTCTCTCTCTCTCTCTCCTCTCTCTCTCTCTCTCTCTCTCTCTCTCTCTCTCTCTCTCTCTCTCTCTCTCTCTCTCTCTCTCTCTCTCTCTCTCTCTCTCTCTCTCTCTCTCTCTCTCTCTCTCTCTCTCTCTCTCTCTCTCTCTCTCTCTCTCTCTCTCTCTCTCTCTCTCTCTTCTCTCTCTCTCTCTCTCTCTCTCTCTCTCTCTCTCTCTCTCTCTCTCTCTCTCTCTCTCTCTCTCTCTCTCTCTCTCTCTCTCTCTCTCTCTCTCTCTCTCTCTCTCTCTCTCTCTCAAAATTGGCCCCTCTCGCTCATGTCTCTCTAGTCACCCTCCAGTCACCCGCTTGTCACCAGTTGATAATGTCTCTCACATGACCCCACAGTTAGTGATCCACAGGTTGACCCCCATCTCTGTCAGGTATTGCAGCTCGGGTGTGAGCATCTTACGGCACAGCTTGAGGTGGGCCTTGTCCACGTTCTTTTTCAGGTTGTAGCCCATGATGGACTTCTCCCGATGGGCTGCCAGGGCTGCATGACTGTCTCCTGGATGCTATCTGCATCCACAGCATGCCCTCCCTCAATACAGACGGCCGCCATCTCTGCCTTCCTCCTCTGGAGCTCCGCCACGTTGTCAGCCATCCGCTGGTGCCCGTATGCCTCCACCTTCCTCCAGAAGGTTGCGTTGAAGTGTTGGTAAAGTCTCCAGTCCACGGCGTTCCACTCCAGGGCCTTGGCCCTCAACTCTGGGGTCAGTTTGGACACGGTGGAGCCCTTCCGGGCGTTGAGCTTGAAGAAGAGCAGGTCGTCCATCTCCCCAACAGAGGGCGTCCATGAGCAGGATGAGGGACTCTTCAAAGTGCTCCACCAACATGACCAGCTGGAAGCAGCCTGCGATGGCCCGAATGCCCTCCTCCACCTCGAGTCGCCCAGCCCAGAGTGTTGTCCTGCCCGAAGTCGAAGAACAGCAGATTCTTGAGGTAGAAGGAGTTGAAGCCATCAGGGTCAAAGTAGTGGCGTGGGTCACGCAGGAACTCCCCCATCTTGTCCTCGCCTGGTATTTTCCAGGTCATGGGCACCAGGCGGCCAAAGTAGTGGAAGGAGGATTCAAAGAGCTCAGCCGGGTCTCTGAGGATGGTGATGTAGGCGGTGTCTGTGGGGAGCACCTTGGCCACCTCCGGTGCATTGAAGCGCATGTGGTTGCATATGATATTGAAGCACATGCCAGGCCTGTAGTCCTTGACCTGGGAGCGTTGAAACAAGGAGGGGTAGAAGAAGTCATTACGGCTGTCTGGAAAGGCAAACTTGAGCCTGTGCTTCTCTCCGAAGCGGAAGAGGATGTTGAGGAGTGTGCTGCTGGCCGTCTTGTGGGTCTTCATGAACATAACATCCACTTTGGGAGTGCAGAGGCCCGTCTGTCCCGCGGCATGCTGGATGCCATTTGTGAATGGTGTGGTGTGGGCTTGAGCATGCCGATGGGCGCAGGAGTAAGGCACTGGCACCCTATGGAGAGCAAGCGTACACATACAACACATCAAATCACAAATATTATCTGATTTACCATTATGCAATGATGTAGAAGACCCAAAACTCATTTTGCCTCTCATAGTAGCTTATTACCATCATTCATATGGCAAATAAAGCAATCTGTATCATCTGTACATGATACTGAATGTTGTTGATGCAATATTTACTGTAAAGGATGCCCAACCATTGCACCAACTTCCCCTAGTAAAAAGTGTGTGAATGGGGCTTACTCAGGCAGGTTGAAGTGGACCTGTGGAGCAGAAAGGCAGTAGAGCAGGATCATACAGCTGGTGAGTAGGGTACCCAGGACAAGACCTTTTCCCATCGACCACCATTGCCTCCCCTGCTTGCCAACCATGGTCCCAAATTGAGGGTTATCTGAAACAAAAAGCAGTTTAAGTTATCCACAGTGTACCAAAACAACAGGCTGACAGTCCTGAAATCTTCAAAAGGTTCATCAACAATCTCTACTTTTTCATTGACATGGAATCTGTTAGTCGCTTGGATCCACTGTCTCCTGTTCCCAATTAACACAAACAGCAGCTCAATCAAATGGTTGTTTCCAATGAGCACATTGTGTGCCTTTGGTAATGAACTAGGTTTATGTTCATTTGAACACACATACTGTATCCTTCATACAATTCCTAGAAAAAGGCACAATGGCAAATTGTCCAAAGAAGATGCATGTCCCAGCACCTAATCATTAAAGCTATACTCAAGAGTTTATCATCATTTAAGTTGACATTTTGATACATAGAGAGACTTAACATTGTATAAGCCTTATTGTAAGACATTGTAAGGGCCCACACATATTTTTAACCAGTTATAAAGCATTATACCTGCATGCTTTTAAAAGTGTTACAGCTATGTCTTTACTCTGAACACGGCACAGTGGAGATACACTACAGCATGGACTGATATACCCAATGTTTCTGTGTCATCTGTTCCTTAGATTAATAATGCATGTGATAAATGTTTTGTCTGATGGAAAAGAAAACGTTCTGTGGCTGCTGATCACTCAGTGATGGAGTAGAACATGGGGCTATGTCTTCTGCTCCTTTGTCTGGGAGATCCATGAAGGGGCCGTTATAGAGGAATGTGAAGGGGCATTCTCCCTGCCCTCAGAGTCAGCCCAGGCACTGGGATATATGGGAGACATTTAAACACTAGTCCCCTTGAATCAGGGATCTTTTCATGGAGCTGTTTAACCTGAAAATGGACCTGGGTATAGATGTGTTTCGTTAGGCTGAGCACTTACTCTGCTACTGGGAAGGATGCAAACCTTTGTTGGGCAGGTGTCTGTTATTGTGTAATGTTTCATGTGGTGTATTTTATCTACCAAGTATTGTCTGAAATGGGTGCTAAGAAATAACAGTGACTTTAGAAAGTATTCATACCCCTTGACTTGTTCCACATTATGTTGTGTTACAGCCTGAATATAAAATTGATTAAATTGAGATTATTTTGTCACTGGCCTACACACAATATCCCCAATTTTTACAAATTAATTAAAAATGAAAAGCTGAAATGTCTTGAGTCAATAAGTATTCAACCCTTTACTATGGCAAGCCTAAATAAATTCAGGCGTGAAAATTTGCATAACAAGTCACATAATAAGTTGCAATAATAGTGTTTAACATGATTTTTGAATGACTAACTCATCTCTGTACCCCACACATACAATTATCTGTAAGGTCCCTCAGTTTAGCAGTGAATTTCAAACAGGGGGAGGTTTTCCAATACCTCGCAAAGAAGGGCACCTATTGGTAGATGGGGGGAAAAAGTTATTAATTACACTTTGGATGGTGTATCAATACACCCAGTCACTACAAAGATACAGACGTCCTTCCTAACTCGCTCAGAGATTTCACCATGAGGCCAATGATGACTTTAAAACAGTTACAGAGTTTAATGGCTGTGATAGGAGAAAACTGAGGATGATCAACAACATTGTAGTTACTCCACAATACTAACCTAATTGACAGAGTGAACAGAAGGAAGCCTGTACAGAAGACAAATATTCCAAAACATGCATCCTGTTTGCAACAAGGTACTAAAGTAATAAAGCAAAAAATGTGGCAAAGCAATTACCTTTTCGTCCTGAATACAAAG
Organism: Coregonus lavaretus; assembly: GCF_964263955.1. NCBI lineage: Eukaryota > Metazoa > Chordata > Actinopteri > Salmoniformes > Salmonidae > Coregonus > Coregonus lavaretus. The sequence continues at coordinate 10,078,731 of NC_140004.1, forward strand.
TGTTATGTTTAGGGCAAATCCAATGCAGCACATTACTGAGTACCACTCTCCATATTTTCAAGCATAGTGGTGGCTGCATCATGTTATGGGTATGCTTGTAATCATTAAGGACTGGGGAGTTTTTCAGGATAATAATGGGCAAATGTTACAAAATCTCTAGACTTACCCAGAAATACACACCTGTAATCGCTGTCAAAGGTGATTCTAACATGTCAGGGGGTTGAGTACTTATCTAATCAAGATATTGATATTTTGTGTAGATGGTTGACAATAAATTACAATTAAATCAATTTTAATCCCACTTTGTAACACATTATTTTTTTTGAAAAAGTCAACGGTTGTGAATACTTTCTGAAGGCACTGTATGCCTACAATACCATTCAAATGGAATTGTATGGTGAAGGGCAATGGTAAAAGTCACTCTCTCCACATATCGTATAAGCAGTAATGTATCCATTATCTTCAGTCACAAAAGCACATATTGACAAACTGTGCATGGCAACATTCAGGGCAATGAACCCAAAATAGAGACATTCAGGAAAACATTCAATGTGAGGGCTAAATTGCTATGCACACCATCACAGTCATTGGCAATGCCCAAATAACTCATGTCTGAATGAAACCTGTTATGGAATAAGTTAGGTAGGTTAGGTCTGAGGAGCATGATTACACACTAGCACTACCACTTCCACACTCCATCCCCAGGGGGCAGCAGCAACCGGGTCCAGCTGCTGTGCCAAGCCTTGATAAAGTGTGCAGGGGTTTAGTCTAACCTTGAGAGAGAGGTGGCCATAGAGCCTCTCGGCATGACAGTTTTTGTTTTGTTTTAGTTAACCTCTTTAGTTTTGGACCAGTCTTTTGGAGTTTCCGTTTTGTAAATATGTATTTTGGCCATCCTTTTGAACAACGAACAATAATCCGCTTGGGCTGGCCAACCCATGGGAGTCAGGTCAGGACAGAGCTGGCCCTGGATCCCGGTAAGTTTACTTTCTCCTAGGCACATGTACATACACTACACCCCTTCAAATTAGTGGATTCGGCTATTTCAGCCACACCCGTTGCTGACAGGTGTATAGAATCGAGCACACAGACATGCAATCTCCATAGACAAACATTGGCAGTAGAATGGCCTTACTGACTTTCAACGTGGCACCGTCAAACAACTCAGTTCGTCATATTTCTGTCCTTCTAGAGCTGCCCCGGTCAACTGTAAGTTGTGAAGTGGAAATGTCTAGGAGCAACAACGGCTCAGCCGCGAAGTGGTAGGCCACACAAGCTCACAGAACGGGACCGCCGAGTGCTGAAGCGCGTAGCGTGTTTAAATTGTCTGTCCTCGGTTGCAAAACGAATTACCGAGTTCCAAACTGCCTCTGGAAGCAACGTCAGCACAATAACTGTTCATCAGGAGTTTCATTAAATGGGTTTCCATGGCCGAGCAGCCGTACACAAGCCTAAGATCACCATGCGCAATGCCAAGCGTCGACTGGAGTGGTGTAAAGCTCGCCGCCATTGGACTCTTGAGCAGTGGAAACGCGTTCCCTGGAGTGATGAATCACGCTTCACCATCTGGCAGTCCGACGGACAAATCTGGGTTTGACGGATGCCAAGAGAACGCTACCTGCCCAAATCCATAGTGCCAACTGTAAAGTTTGGTGGAGGAGGAATAATGGTCTGGGGCTGTTTTTCATGGTTCGGGCTAGCCCCCTTAGTTCCAGTGAAGGGAAATCTTAACTTGATTGGAGTCCACCTGTGGTCAATTCAATTGATTGTACATGATTTGGAAAGGCACACACCTGTCTATATAAGGTCCCACAGTTGACAGTACATGTCAGAGCAAAAACCAAGCCATGAGATCGAAAGAATTGTCCGCAGAGCTCCGAGACAGGATTGTGTCGAGGCACAGATCTGGGGAATGGTACCCAAATATTTCTGCAGCATTGAAGGTCCCCAAGAACACAGTGGCCTCTGTCATTCTTAAATGGAAGAAGTTTGGAACCACCAAGACTCTTCCTAGAGCTGGCCGCCCGGCAAAACTGAGCAAATGGGGGAGAAGGGCCTTGGTCAGGGAGGTGACTTTTACTCTGACAGAGCTCCAGAGTTCCTCTGTGGACATGGGAGAACCTTCCAGAAGGACAACCATATCTGCAGCACTCCACCAATCAGGCCTTTATGCTAGAGTGGCCAGACGGAAGCCACTCCTCAGTAAAAGGCACATGACAGCCTGCTTGGAGTTTGCCAAAAGGCACCTAAAGGAATCTGACCATGAGGAACAAGATTCTCTGGTCGTATGAAACCAAGATTGAACTCTTTGTCCAGAATGCCAAGCGTCACGTCTGGAGGAAACCTGGCACAATCTCTACAGTGAAGCATGGTGGTGGTAGCATTATGCTGTGGGGATGTTTTTCAATGGCAGGGACTAGGAGACTAGTCAGGATCGAGGGAAAGATGAACGGAGTAAAGTACAGCGAGATGAAAACATGCTCCAGAGTGCTCAGGACCTCAGACTGGGGTGAAGGCAATGGTGGAAAAAGTACCCAATAGTCTTACTTGAGTAAAGGTAAAGATACTTTAATAGAAAATGTCTCAAGTAAAAGTGAAAGTCACCCAGTAAAATACTACTTGAGTAAAAGTCTAAAAGTATTTGGTTTTAAATATACTTAAGTATCAAAAGTAAATGTAATTGCTAAAATATACTTAAAAGTATCAAAAGTAAAAGTAAAAGTATAAATACACTGCTCAAAAAACACTAAAATAACACATCCTAGATCTGAATGAATGAAATAATCTTATTAAATACTTTTTTCTTTACATAGTTGAATGTGCTGACAACAAAATCACACAAAAATTATCAATGGAAATCAAATTTATCAACCCATGGAGGTCTGGATTTGGAGTCACAAAATTAAAGTGGAAAACCACACTACAGTCTGATCCAACTTTGATGTAATGTCCTTAAAACAAGTCAAAATGAGGCTCAGTAGTGTGTGTGGCCTCCACGTGCCTGTATACATTTACATTTTACATTTTAGTCATTTAGCAGACGCTCTTATCCAGAGCGACTTACAGGAGCAATTAGGGTTAAGTGCCTTGCTCAAGGGCACATTTACGTCATTTAGCAGACGCTCTTATCCAGAGCGACTCACAAATTGGTGCGTTCACCCTATAGCCAGTGGGATAACCACTTTACAATTTTTGGGGGGGGGGGGGTAGAAGGATTGCTTTATCCTATCCCAGGTATTCCTTAAAGAGGTGGGGTTTCAAATGTCTCCGGAAGGTGGTGAGTGACTCCGCTGTCCTGGCGTCGTGAGGGAGCTTGTTCCACCATTGGGGTGCCAGAGCAGCGAACTGTCACGTGCTCAGTGTGAACCTGCTTTCATCTGTGAAGAACACAGGGCGCCAGTGGCGAATTTGCCAATCTTGGTGTTCTCTGGCAAATGCCAAACGTCCTGCACGGTGTTGGGCTGTAAGCACAACCCCCACCTGTGGACGTCGGGCCCTCATACCACCCTCATGGAGTCTGTTTCTGACCGTTTGAGCAGACACATGCACATTTGTGGCCTGCTGGAGGTCATTTTGCAGGGCTCTGGCAGTGCTCCTCCTGCTCCTCCTTGCACAAAGGCGGAGGTAGTAGTCCTGCTGCTGGGTTGTTGCCATCCTACGGCATCCTCCACGTCTCCTGATGTACTGGCCTGTCTCCTGGTAGCGCCTCCATGATCTAGACACTACGCTGACAGACACAGCAAACCTTCTTGCCACAGCTCGCATTGATGTGCCATCCTGGATGAGCTGCACTACCTGAGCCACTTGTGTGGGTTGTAGACTCCATCTCATGCTACCACTAGAGTGAAAGCACTGCCAGCATTCAAAAGTGACCAAAACATCAGCCAGGAAGCATAGGAACTGAGAAGTGGTCTGTGGTCACCACCTGCAAAACCAGTCCTTTATTGGGGGTGTCTTGCTAATTGCCTATAATTTCCACCTGTTGTCTATTCCATTTGCACAACAGCATGTGAAATGTATTGTCAATCAGTGTTGCTTCCTAAGTGGACAGTTTGATTTCACAGAAGTGTGATTGACTTGAGTTACATTGTGTTGTTTAAGTGTTCCCTTAATTTTTTTGAGCAGTGTAATTTAAAATGCCTTATATTAAGCAAACGATTTTCATTTTTATTTTATTTACGGATAGCCAAGGGCACACTCCAACACTCAGACATTATTTACAAACGAACCATGTGTGTTTAGTGAGTCCGCCAGATTAGAGGCAGTAGGGATGACCAAGGATGTTGTCTTGATAAGTGTGTGAATTGGACCATTTTCCTGTCCTGCTAAGCATTCAAAATGTAACGAGTACTTTTGGGTGTCAGGGAAAATGTATGGAGTAAAAAGTACATTATTTTCTTTAGGAATGGTAGTGAGGTAAAATTAAAAGTTGTAAAAAATATAAATAGTAAAGAAAAGTAAAGATACCCCAAAAAACTACTTAAGTAGTACTTTACACCACTGCCATTCACCACTGTTTGGAGACTGGAAATACATGTATGTTGTTAGTGGATGAACGTGCGCGTGAAGCCTAGTAAAGGAGCCCTTTGAAATGATTGTTTGACAAGTGCTTGCACACATAGGAGGTCCCATACCAGGAAGAAATTAATTCAACTTTCACCCCTGAGCACTTCAGAATTAAATGAGACAATTAGTAAACAATGTGACTTTTGACACACGTAAATCAAATGTTATTTGCATGTTCTCCAATGTTAACATTGTTGTTGGTGGCCCAGTCTTTGAGGGTATTCACAATCACAAAGTAACATGACAACATAACAAAAAACAGAGACACAGTATTTGTATAGCAATCAGGGCAAATACTGTACATAGCAGCATCTAAGGTACATCAGGAACACTGAGTGACACTGAGGATTGAGTGACAAGTTCCATTTCATTTTGGTACTAGTGAACGTAAATTGGGCATAGGTGTAGGCTTACTGGTATTGTTCAGTATAAGCAAATAAGCCCCAAAAGAATCCTACCACTCCTGTTCCCCAAAGAAGTGTCGCTAACTACAATTGATGTTGTTCAATGAGAAAACTGAAATTTGGCCAAGGCAGAGATGAATGGCTGAGATGTGCACGGACAGCAGTGGATGCATAAACTCTGACCTAATGACAATTTCCAAATGTCATTAACTAGAAATGTCTCAAGTAAAAGTGAAAGTCACCCAGTAAAATACTACTTGAGTAAAAGTCTAAAAGTATTTGTTTTTAAATATACTTAAGTATCAAAAGTAAATGTAATTGCTAAAATATACTTAAGTATCAAAAGTATAAATCATTTAAAATTCCCTATATTAAGCAAACCAGACAGCACGATTTTCATTTTTATTTTATATACGGATAGCCAGGGGCACACTCCAACACTAAGACATAATTTACAAATTCTCTTTGTGAAAAATAACACTTACCCTTTTGTGCATAAATCCAGCAACTGCAGTTAGATGAAAAATGTCACTGAAGTTGAAACCTAGGACAGTTGTTTCTCCTCAGAGTGCATAGCAGTGAGTCTCAGAAGAGCCGTCTGGTCCACAAACCCACCACATGGTCCAGTACTTTCCTTATCATTACAAATGACAGCCCAACACTCCAAAGCCCATTCACCTGGCAGGTGCTCTCTCTCTCTCTGTATATTATGCACACCTGATGTCTCTGGCCACCTCCTCCTCTACTTTGAACTCTCAAAGTGATCAGGCTCCCTGTCAGGGGACTTGCTCTTGTCAGTGTGTGAAAGAGAGAGAGGCACAGAGAGAGAGAAAGAGAGAGGGAGAGAGAACAGAGAGCTGGTAGTCCCATCCACCAAACTACCAGGTGTGAAACAGGGAAGGGACTCAGGGGGTATGCTAATTTGGTATAGAGCAGACCTAACTCACTCTATTAAATTAATCAAAACAGGAACATTTTACATTTGGTTAGAAATTCAAAAGGAAATTATCTCAACTGAGAAAAATGTCCTCCTGTGTGCTACCTATATCCCCCCACTAGAATCCCCATACTTTAATGAAGACAGTTTCTCCATCCTGGAAGGAGAAATCAATCATTTCCAGACCCAGGGACATGTACTAGTCTGTGGCGACCTAAATGCCAGAACTGGACAATAACCTGACACCCTCAGCACACAGGGGGACAAACACCTACCTGGAGGTGACAGCATTCCCTCCCCCATATGCCCCCCTAGGCACAACTACGACAACATAACCAACAAAAACGGGTCACGACTCCTGCAGCTCTGTCGCACACTGGGTATGTACATAGTCAATGGTAGGCTTCGAGGGGACTCCTATGGTAGGTACACCTATAGCTCATCTCTTGGCAGTAGTACTGTAGACTACTTTATCACTGACCTCAACCCAGAGTCTCTCAGAGCGTTCACAGTCAGCCCACTGACACCCCTATCAGACCACAGCAAAATCACAGTCTACTTGAACAGAGCAATACTCAATCATGAGGCATCAAAGCCAAAGGAACTGAATAATATTAAGAAATGCTATAGATGGAAGGAAAGTAGTGTTGAAACCTACCAAAAAACAATTAGGAAACAACAAATTCAATCCATTCTAGACAACTTCCTGGACAAAACGTTCCACTGTAATAGTGAAGGTGTAAACTTGGCAGTAGAAAACCTAAACAGTATATTTGACCTCTCAGCTTCCCTATCAAATCTAAAAATCTCTAACAGAAAACCAAAGAAAAGTAATAACAGTGATAAATGGTTTGATGAAGAATGCAAAAACCTAAGAAAGAAATTGAGAAACCTATCCAACCAAAAACATAGAGACCCAGAAAACCTGAGCCTACGCCTTCACTATGGTGAATCACTAAAACAATACAGAAATACACTACGGAAAAAGAAGGAACAGCATGTCAGAAATCAGCTCAATGTAATTGAAGAATCCATAGACTCTAACCACTTCTGGGAAAATTGGAAAACACTAAACAAACAACAACACGAAGAGCTATCTATCCAAAACGGAGATGTATGGGTAAACCACTTCTCCAACCTTTTTGGCCCTATAACAGAGAACAAACAGCAAAAAAATATACATGATCAAATGCAAATCTTAGAATCAACTATTAAAGACTACCAGAACCCACTGGATTCTCCAATTACATTGAATGAACTACAGGACAAAATACAAACCCTCCAACCCAAAAAGTCCTGTGGTGTTGATGGTATCCTCAATGAAATGATAAAATATACAGACCACAAATTTCAATTAGCTATACTTAAACTCTTTAACATCATCCTTAGCTCTGGCATCTTCCCCAATATTTGGAACCAAGGACTGATCACCCCAATCCACAAAAGTGGAGACAAATTTGACCCCAATAACTACCATGGGATATGCATCAACAGCAACCTTGGGAAAATCCTCTGCATTATCATTAACAGCAGACTAGTTCATTTCCTCAGTGAAAACAATGTACTGAGCAAATGTCAAATTGGCTTTTTACCAAATTACCGTACGACAGACCACGTATTCACCCTGCACACCCTAATTGACAAACAAACAAACCAAAACAAAGGCAAAGTCTTCTCATGCTTTGTTGATTTCAAAAAAGCTTTTGACTCAATTTGGCATGAGGGTCTGCTATACAAATTGATGGAAAGTGGGGTTGGGGGAAAAACATACGACATTATAAAATCCATGTACACAAGCAACAAGTGTGCGGTTAAAATTGGCAAAAAACACACACATTTCTTTCCACAGGGCCGTGGGGTGAGACAGGGATGCAGTTTAAGCCCCACCCTCTTCAACATATATATCAACGAATTGGCGAGGGCACTAGAACAGTCTGCAGCACCCGGCCTCACCCTACTAGAATCTGAAGTCAAATGTCTTCTGTTTGCTGATGATCTGGTGCTTCTGTCACCAACCAAGGAGGGCCTACAGCAGCACCTAGATCTTCTGCACAGATTCTGTCAGACCTGGGCCCTGACAGTAAATCTCAGTAAGACAAAAATAATGGTGTTCCAAAAAAGGTCCAGTTGCCAGGACCACAAATACAAATTCCATCTAGACACCGTTGCCCTAGAGCACACAAAAAACTATACATACCTCGGCCTAAACATCAGCGCCACAGGTAACTTCCACAAAGCTGTGAACGATCTGAGAGACAAGGCAAGAAGGGCCTTCTATGCCATCAAAAGGAACATAAAATTTGACATACCAATTAGGATCTGGCAAAAAATACTTGAATCAGTTATAGAACCCATTGCCCTTTATGGTTCTGAGGTCTGGGGTCCGCTCACCAACCAAGAATTCACAAAATGGGACAAACACCAAATTGAGACTCTGCATGCAGAATTCTGCAAAAACATCCTCCGTGTACAACGTAAAACACCAAATAATGCATGCAGAGCAGAATTAGGCCAATACCCGCTAATTATCAAAATCCAGAAAAGAGCCGTTAAATTCTATAACCACTTAAAAGGAAGCGATTCCCAAACCTTCCATAACAAAGCCATCACCTACAGAGAGATGAACTTGGAGAAGAGTCCCCTAAGTAAGCTTGTCCTGGGGCTCTGTTCACAAACACAAACAGACCCCACACAGCCCCAGGACAACAACAACAACAACACAATTAGACCCAACCAAATCATGAGAAAACAAAAAGAGAATTACTTGACACATTGGAAAGAACAAACAAATAAACAGAGCAAACTAGAATGCTATTTGGCCCTAAACAGAGAGTACACAGTGGCAGAATACCTGACCACTGTGACTGACCCAAACTTAAGGAAAGCTTTGACTATGTACAGACTCAGTGAGCATAGCCTTGCTATTGAGAAAGGCCGCCGTAGGCAGACCTGGCTCTCAAGAGAAGACAGGCTATGTGCACACTGCCCACAAAATGAGGTGGAAACTGAGCTGCACTTCCTAACCTCCTGCCAAATGTATGACCATATTAGAGACACATATTTCCCTCAGATTACAGCGATCCACAAAGAATTCGAAAACAAACCCAATTTTGATAAACTCCCTTATCTACTGGGTGAAAAACCACAGTGTGCCATCACAGCTGCAATATTTGTGACCTGTTGCCACAAGAAAAGGGCAACCAGTGAAGAACAAACACCATTGTAAATACAACCCATATTTATGTTTATTTATTTTCCCATTTGTACTTTAACTATTTGCACATTGTTACAACACTGTATATATACATAATATGACATTTGAAATGTCTTTATTCTTTTGAAACTTCTGAGTGTAATGTTTACTGTTAATATTTATTGTTTATTTCACTTTTGTTTACTATCTACTTCACTTGCTTTGGCAATGTTAACACACGTTTCCCATGCCAATAAAGCCCTTAAATTGAAATTGAAATTGAAATTGAATTGAGAGAGAGGGAGAGGGGGAGTATGGGGAGGGCATGGGCTCTTTTCTGTCTTTATACAGAAGGCTATTGAGAGCAGACACTTGACTCAAGTCTGAGATGCAAGCTGATAGGAGGGCTAGCAAATAATGTAAACATAACAAATGCAGAGAGCCAAAGCACAAAGCTCTCGATTGTGCCAATTTATCAAGTCTGCTCTGTCTTACGACCGTATTGTTTTGTGGCGAACCCAGTTATAGTACAGAACAATAGCCACAATTCATTTTTCAACCAAACAGCTGAACCTGAGGGATGGGCTTGAAAAACGTTATACTGTTCTCAAATTAAGGACTGACAGTTTATGTATATTTTGAAACTATACAGTCGTGGTCAAACGTTGAGAATGACACAAGTATTGGTCTTCACAAAGTTCGCTGCTTCAGTGTTATGAGATATTTTTGTCAGATGTTACTATGGTATACTGAAGTATAATTACAAGCATTCCATACGTGTCAAAGGCTTTTATTGACAATTACATTAAGTTTATGCAAAGAGTCAATATTTGCAGTGTTGACCTTTCTTTTTCAAGACCTCTGCAATCCGCCCTGGCACGCTGTCAATTAACTTCTGGGCCACATCCTGACTGATGGCAGCCCATTCTTGCATAATCAATGCTTGGAGTTTGTCAGAATTTGTGCGTTTTTGTTTGTCCACCCCGCCTCTTGAGGATCGACCACAAGTTCTCAATGGGATTAAGGTCTGGGGAGTTTCCTGGCCATGGACCCAAAATGTCGATGTTTTGTTCCCCGAGCCACTTAGTTATCACTTTTGCCTTATGGCAAGGTGCTCCATCATGCTGGAAAAGACATTGGTCGTCACCAAACTGTTCTTGGATGGTTGGGAGAAGTTGCTCTCTGAGGATGTGTTGGTACCATTCTTTATTCATGGCTGTGTTCTTAGGCAAAATTGTGAGTGAGCCCACTCCCTTGGCTGAGAAGCAACCCCACACATGAATGGTCTCAGGATGCTTTACTGTTGGCATGACACAGGACTGATGGTAGCGCTCACCTTGTCTTCTCCGGACAAGGTGTTTTCTGGATGGCCCAAACAATCGGAAAGGGGATTCATCAGAGAAAATGACTTTACCCCAGTCCTCACCAGTCCAATCCCTGTACCTTTTGCAGAATATCAGTCTGTCCCTGATGTTTTTCCTGGAGAGAAGTGGCTTCTTTGCTGCCCTTCTTGACACCAGGCCATCTTCCAAAAGTCTTCGCCTCACTGTGCGTGCAGATGCACTCACACCTGCCTGCTGCCATTCCTGAGCAAGCTCTGCACTGGTGGTGCCCCGATCCCGCAGCTGAATCAACTTTAGGAGACGGTCCTGGCGCTTGCTGGACTTTCTTGGGCGCCCTGACGCCTTCTTCACAACAATTGAACCTCTCTCCTTGAAGTTCTTGATGATATGATAAATGGTTGATTTAGGTGCAATCTTACTAGCAGCAATATCCTTGCCTGTGAAGCCCTTTTTGTGCAAAGCAATGACGGCACGTGTTTCCTTGCATGTAACCATGGTTAACAGAGGAAGAACAATGATTTCAAGCACCACCCTCCTTTTAAAGCTTCCAGTCTGTTATTCTAACTCAATCAGCATGACAGAGTGATCTCCAGCCTTGTCCTCGTCAACACTCTCACCTGTGTTAACGAGAGAATCACTGACATGATGGCAGCTGGTCCTTTTGTGGCAGGGCTGAAATGCAGTGGAAAGGTTTTTTTGGGGATTAAGTTCATTTTCATGCAAAGAGGGACTTTGCAATTAATCTGATCATTCTTCATGACATTCTGGAGTATATGCAAATTGCCATCATCAAAACTAAGGCAGCAGACTTTGTGAAAAACTTTTGACCACAACTGTACATTGTTTGGGTTATGATATGGATGCTGTACTAAACCTGTAAGTTATATTACTTAAGAATCAAAGGGTATATATAATAAATTAATAAGAAAGACCTAGTTAAGCTGCAGCTGGCCCAGAACAGAGAGGCACGTCTTGCTCTTCATCGTAATCAGAGGGCTAATATTAATACTATGCATGCCAGTCTCTCTTGGCTAAGAGTTGAGGAAAGACTTGTTTGCATAGTCAATTTACACACAGCACTGACACAAGCACTTACCCCACCAGACATGCCAAAAGGGGTCTTTTCACAGTCCCCAGGTCCAGAACAAATTCAAGGAAACGTACAGCATTATACAGAGCCATGGGTGCATGGAACTCCCTTCCACCTCATATAGCGCAAGTGAACAGCAAACCTGGTTTCAGAAAACAAATAAAGCAACACCTCACGGCACAACGCCTCTCCCCCATGTGACCTACAGTACTTGTGTGTATGTACTGACATGTATGTGTGTAACTGATAGATGCACACACACTACATGTTAATGTTTTAAAATGTATGTAAATTGTAAAGTATTTTGTCTGTAATGTATTTTTCGTTATGTGTCGGACCCCAGTAAGACTAGCTGTCGCCCATTGGCGTCGGCTAATGGGGATCCTAATAAATCAAATCGGGATGACCATTGAACAGCAGGAAATCTTATGTATTGTGCTTCTAAAAGCTGTTTTTATTCATTCTGCATTTTCAGTTTCAGATTAAGCCTACTCCTGGACCAAAATGCACTTTCAATGGAGATTTGCCTACTCCTTTGGACTTGTGAGAATATGGACAACTGTATTTGGTACCACTACCGTCCATTCAACGGCAGTAACTTGGTGTCAATAGAGAATGATCCAGACATACGAGCCAAAGATTTATGAGTCCATTTTGCTCTGGGAGGCGGGATGTGACAAAATGTTGTCATACAGCACCGACTATTACAGTAAGGGGAGGTGGCCACTGTTCCTCACGCTCCACACACTATAGCATTTCAATCCGGAAGGAGAAGCATAGGGATCATGCTGATCGCCCACCCTGCCTGTATCCCTCCCCCCTCACCATTCAGCCTTTTGTTGAGCGGGGTGCGTCCTGGCAGGTACACGCCCCGAGAGCCAGGCTGAGACTCAGACTAGGCGTGCATGTGTGGAATGCAGATATGGCATGGGGTTCTGTGCGTTCACATCACAGTTTCAGCAGCAAAGGTGGATGGGTAATCAGGCCAGACAAGCCCAGTTCAAAAAGCTAACAGTGAAACCATGGCAACCTCCACCTCTGTCCACGCCACGATCCTCATGTGGCGGCATCAGATTCCTCTTCTCTGGTATTAGAGTTTGCCCAACTGCCACTACCAGCACGTATGAAACCAAGAAGGCTGCCATCTGTCATTTACAGACAGAGCCTGTGTTATGGGCTCCCGAGTGGCGCAGCGGTCTAAGGCACTGCATCTCAGTGCTTGAGGCGTCATTACAGACCCCCTGGTTCGATTCCAGGCTGTATCACAACCGGCCGTGATTGGGAGTCCCATAGGGCGGCGCACAATTGGCCCAGCGTCGTCCGTCATTGTAAATAAGAATTTGTTCTTAACTGACTTGCCTAGTTAAATAAAAGGTAAAAAATAAAATTATGCTACTGATGGTTTGTCGAGATCAGGGGAGAACGACTGCCCGCTCTCATTTAAGTCACCCAGTTCAAGGCCTCAAGTTTCCATCCACCTAACCTGCTACGTAGTCACTTCTGTCCGTAGCTGGCTTAGCTAACATGCTACAGTTTTCAACAAACCATCAGTATCACAACGGCACCAAACAATAATTCAAGCCCCACCAAACCCAGGAGAATTTGACTCCCAGTGAGTGGTACAGTGAATAGAAGTAACAGTAAGTAATTAATTACATTTGACACTGACGCAGGAATCTTAATCCAAAGGATCCGCACCACTTAAACTTTTATAAAGTAAAGTCTGGAGAACAGGTCCTAATGCCTAAAAAATGGATAGACATAAGTGACAGGTAGTGCTAAGTTCACAGGGGTAACTAAGCACTACCGTGTACATCGCTGCCGCACCTTACCCCACTCCCTGAAGTACAAAGTGGGCCAATTTACACCCAAAAAGTCCAAACAATTTTAATTTTAATTACATATCAAGCAAAAACTGACACTTTGATTAAGTATAGAAATTTTTATTTTTTTCCATTAGGGGAAGCTTCAAAGTACATTTGTCTGTGATGACACCAACAAGTTCTTGAAACCAACAAGGTCTTCTACTGAAGTATACAGAACCCCATTTAATTACACATACAATAGCAGGGTGGATAATATTTCGCAACAATGTGACTCCTCCAGCTTTTCCACCTGCCAACATGCGTGACCACATGATATTAACACTCCTATCAAATTCAATGGGACCAACTCATTCCTTTTTCATAATAAACCTATGAGTTTGAGACTTCAACCTTGTATGATTGACGACCATACAAATCAAAACGAGTCCTTGATGAATATCCACAGTTAGGTGGCTACTGTTTCTTGGCTTTTTTCTGCTTCTTCTGAGCCTTGCTGGCGTCTTCGTGGGCCTTTCTCTTGGCCGTCAGTTTGTTTGCCTGCGAGGGGAAAGTAGATTGAGTTAATGAACAGTGGAGTAAATCGAGAATTCATTGGTATGCAACCAAGGTCACATTCCCTTTAAAAGGGCTATTGTTTTAGCATGCAAGGTTTCCAGGGCCCGGCTATTCAAACCCTGTTAATCATTATCCCTACAGCTCAATAGGGAGGTACTAGGTACAGAGATAGCAGCATAGAGGAAAGTACACTGCCAGTTATCCCAAAATGCCGGGCCTGATCCTCTACCTCAATGTATATTAATACGGCTGTGAGACTGACTGTTCCTGAGGCAACCGTACTGATGGGTCTGACACGGTAATGTGCTGCGTTTATCTCTCCATCTATCTATTGTGTTGTGAAAAGTATTCGCCCCCTTTCTGATTTTCTCTATTTTTCTTCAACTAAAACCTAATATTAGATCAAATAAACCTGAGTGAACAAATAACACAAATGTGATACTTATTTGATTGATTTAATAAACAAATTTAAGCAACAGCCAATGCCCGTGTGAAAAAGTAATTGCCCCCTTCAATCGTGTTGTTCCGGAGTTAATACATTTTTTGGGTATAAACTACTAGTTTCAGGTCCCGCCACAACATCTCAATCAGGTTTAGATATGGACTTTGACTAGGCCATTCCAAAACTTGAAATGTGTTGCTTTTCAGCCATTCTGATGTAGACCTTGTGTGTTTTGGATCATTGTCTTGATTGAGATGTTGTGGCAAGACCTGAAACGTGCAGTTTATGCTCGAAAACCCACAAATGTCGCTGAGTTAAAGAAGTTCTGCATGGAAAAGTGGGCCAAAATTCCTCCATAGCGATGTGAGAGACTGATCAACAACTACAGGAAGCATTTGGTTGCAGTCATTGCAGCTAAAGGTGGCACAACCAGTTATTGAGTGTAAGGGGGCAATTACTTTTTCACACAGGGGCATTGTGTATTGCATAATTTTTTTTATTTTGATAAATGAAATAATTATCAAATTTTTGTGTTGTTTATTCACTCAGGTTTATCTAATACTAGGTTTTTGGTTGAAGATCTGATAACATTCAATGTAAAAAATATGCAAAAATAGAGAAAATCAGAAAGGGGGCAAATACTTTTTCACAGTGCATTCGGAAAGTATTCAGACCCCTTGACCTTTTCCACATTACGTTACAGCCTTATTCTAAAATTGATTAAACATTTCCCCCCCCCTCATCAATCTACACACAATACCCCATAATGACAAAGCAAAAACAGGTTTAGACATTTTTGCAAATGTATAAAAAAAAAAATGGAAATGAAATTTACATAAGTATTCAGACTCTTTACTCAGTAACTTGTTTAAGCACTTTTGGCAGCGATTACAGCCTCGAGTCTTCTTGGGTATGACGCTACAAGCTTGGCACACCTGTATTTGGGGAGTTTCTCCCATTCCTCTCTGGAGATCCTCTCAAGCTCTGTCAGGTTGGATGGGCAGCGTCGCTGCACAGCTATTTTCAGGTCTCTCCAGAGATGTTAGATCGGGTTCAAGTCCGGGCTCTGGCTGGGCCACTCAAGGACATTCAGAGACTTGTCCCGAAGCCACTCCTGCGTTGTCTTGGCTGTGTGCTTAGGGTCGTTGTCCTGTTGGAAGGTGAACCTTCGCCCCAGTCTGAGGTCCTGAGTACTCTGGAGCAGGTTTTCATCAAGGATCTCTCTGTGCTCTGTTCACCTTTCCCTCAATCCTGACTAGTCTCCCAGTCCCTGCCACTGAAAAACATCCCCACAGCATGCTGCCACCACCATGCTTCACCGTAGGGATGCTGCCAAGTTTCCTCCAGACGTTACACTTGGCATTCAGGCCAAAGAGTTCAATCTTGGTTTCATCAGACCAGAGAATCTTGTTTCTCATGGTCAGAGTCCTTTAGGAACCCCATTTAATTACACATACAATAGATTAAAATAGGGTGAATCATAGAAAAAAATGTATGGTACAGAGTACTGACCAGAATATCTGAGTTCACACAAATAAGAACAAAGCAAACATTCACCTCGCGATGGTTGAGGTGGCAGGGTGGAATATATTTCGCAACAATGTGACTCCTCCAGCTTTTCCACCTGCCAACATGCGTGACCACATGATATTAACACTCCTATCAAATTCAATGGGACCAACTCATTCCTTTTTCATAATAAACCTATGAGTTTCATGAGACTTCAACCTTGTATGATTGACGACCATACAAATCAAAACGAGTCCTTGATGAATATCCACAGTTAGGTGGCTACTGTTTCTTGGCTTTTTTCTGCTTCTTCTGAGCCTTGCTGGCGTCTTCGTGGGCCTTTCTCTTGGCCGTCAGTTTGTTTGCCTGCGAGGGGACACCTCCATGACCAAGGCCCTTCTCCCCCGATTGCTCAGTTTGGCCAGGGGCCAGCTCTAGGAAAAGTCTTGGTGGTTCCAAACTTCTTCCATAGAAGAATGATGGAGGCCACTGTGTTCTTGGGGACCTTCAATGCTGCAGAAATGTTTTGGTACCCTTCCCCAGATCTGTGCCTCTACACAATCTTGTCTTGGAGCTCTACGGACAATTCCTTCGACCTCACGGCTTGGTTTTTGCTCTGACATGCACGGTCAACTGTGGGACCTTATATAGACAGGTGTGCCTTTTCAAATCATGTCCAATCAATTGAATTTACCACAAGTGGATTCCATTCAAGTTGTAGAAACATCTCAAGGATGATCAATGGAAACAGGATGCACCAGAGCTCAATTTGGAGTCTCATAGCAAAGGGTCTGAATACTTCTGTAAGTAAGGTATTTCGGTTTCGTATTTTTTATAAATTTGCAAACAATTCTACAAACCTGTTTTCGCTTTGTCATTATGGGGTATTGTGTGTAGATTGATGATAATTTACTGTTACTTAATCAATTTTAGAATAAGGCTGTAACGTAACAAAATGTGGAAAAAGGGAAGGGATCTGAATACTTTCCGAATGCACTGTATCTATTTAACTATCTCCATCGACAGGCAATGGGACGCAGTGATGGCATGTGAGGTGCCATGTCAGTTTGGCCGGTGCAGAGTGTAGGGGACTCACCTCTCGGGTCGTCCTCTTCTTGCCAAACATGATCTTGTCGTACAGGTACTTCTCCTTCTTCTTCATCATCATGATGGCCAGACGCTTCTCCTCCGCCTTCTCCTCCTGCTCAAGGCGCACCTTGTTCCCCACGGAACCAGTCTCCCAGGGTTTCACTTTGCCGGGGGTCACCTTCACCCCCAAAGTCTGCAGGGACAGGAGAGAAAAGATACTTCTAAGGGTGTGTCCAAAATGTCAATGCGCCTTACGATAACGTTTTATGTTGGATGAAACAGGCCATTCAGATGTTCAAACGTGTAGAGCAGGGATCATCAACTACATTCAGCAACGGGATGATTCTTGAGCGGAAGGTCAGGAACATCATTCATAATAATTTGTAGACTGCAAATTGACCGCAAGAAATCCAAACAGATATAGTATTTGACTAAAACATAACAATTTCAAAACCTTGCTTACATTTGTATACGATCACGTCTCTCTTATGCGTGGGAATACTTGGAACAACATTTCCAAAATTAAAAAATCACGTGGAGCTGATGTATTTATTTTTTGCAAAGAAAACTTTAGGGAGGGGGGGGAATACAATCACCCAAGGGTCAAATTCAGCCAGTTGGGGAACCCTGGTGTAGACCGCTAGGATTATCTCACCTTGCCCTCGGCTCGCTTATTCTCCATCTTCTTCAGATTCTTCTCCTCGGTCAACTCTTCTTCGTCCACATCGTCATCAGCCTCTTCTTCTTCCTCCTCCTCATCATCATCATCCTCTTCTTCTTCCTCCTCCTCCTCATCTTGTACTGAAAAAAATATATATATATGGTTGAACATTTTAGTTAAACGCAACATACATCATGCAGACGCAGAAACATGTGAAGCAGAGATACAGGTAAGTGCAAAAATAATGGAATCACTTCAGTAAATGAGGGACACAAAGTATATTGAAAGCAGGTGCTTCCACTCAGGTGTGGTTCCTGAGTTAACTAAACAATTAACATCCCATCATGCTAAGGGTCATGTATAAAATGCTGGGCAGGCAATTATTTTGGCCACCATGGCTATGCCCTGATACGATGACAATGTCCCTATCCACAGTGCACGGTTGTAGGGCCCTATAACATCTGTACTCCTTCTAGTTTTTCCCAAATTCCGTTGTTTTTACAGGTTTCCGTTAAAAAAAAAAAAAAAAAAAAAAAAGGCCACAACAATGCTTGAACCACATCAAGAGACCTCGAGGGTAAAATCTAAGAATTGTGGATTCAACTGCGCACCAGCCAGAGACCGTTGTTCGGTTAGTGATGTTTCTGTAGCGCTCATGTGATTGCAGTTTGCAAAACAACTGGCCACCGGATTGATACAAATAATCATGATATCATTCTGCCAGGTAGGCATAGGCTACTTTGTATTAAACATTTAATTGAGAACCTTTCCATCTACCAGAAGACGGTTGTCATTACATTAGATTCACCGCTAAAGGCTACAAAAAGTGGTAGACAAAGGCACACAGACGGGCATTCCTGTGCCGTTGCCTCTTCAGAAAGTTGAAGGAAAATATGAATCACTGATGCATTTTGTTAATGTCTAATAATATTGAGCAAATTAATGAATTTTCTAATAAGTTCAATACATTTAGTTTTTTCTTCCATTTTAATGTCTGGATTCCGTGACTCCGTCCGCAACGCATATTTTATAGGGCCCTACGAGTGGTCACTGAATGGTTTGATGAGCATGAAAATGATATGCCATTGCCGTCTTAGTCTCCAGATCTCAAACCCAATTGAACACTTATGGGAGATTCTAGAGCGGCGCCTGAGACAGCGTTTTCCACCACCATCTACAAAACACCAAGTCATGGAATTTATTGTGGAAGAACAGGGTCGCATCCCTCCCATAGAGTTCCAGATACTTGTAGAATCTATGCCAAGGTGCATTGAAGCAATGAGCCCAACGCCCTATTAACACAATTTATGTTGGCATTTCCTTTATTTTGGCAGTTAACTGTAGGTTGCATAGGAAAGGGCACCCCATTACCCCCACAGTGCACTACTTTTGAGTCTGGCTCTGCTCAGCTCTTACCGGGCTTCTCGCCGCGCTGCAGGGCCATGAGCTTTAACTTCTCCGGGGGCACGTAGTCGCCGTCCTTCTCCTCCACGAAGGGCGAGAGGTGGGGCGGCAGCGTCGTCCCCAGGAAGTAGTCCTCAACGGGCAGGCGCATCTTGGCGTTGATTGAGTCAAACACCCACTGGGGCTGGATGTAGTACCTGGAGCAGGACACGACCACCAGACACACGGTTACAGTTACACACCTGCCTGCCTCCTTTACGACCAAGGTTTCTACACAGATATGGATCAAACTGGGTTCAAATAATAGCTGTCTTCTTTCAAATACTTTAAGCGTTTGATCCAGACTGTCTGAAGTGCCAGATGGGCGGAGTTCGCACCTTTGGGACAATTCCATTGTGCCAGGTTGGCTCCATTGGGATATTTATACAGTCAGTCAACCCAACCAACCTTTGAATGTAACATTTAAACATTCCAAAAAGATTTGAGACCATTCACACATTGGCAAGTTGAGGATGTGTTGTATGTATTGATCACAACAGCTAAAGACATGAAGGTTTGGACAGGGTTAGCAGGCCCATTATGTACCCTGTTTAAAGCTAAGCTCTATGAAAAGGGATAAAGGGGACAAGGTCTGAAAAGGGGGGGGGGGGGGGGGGTTGTATTTAGTTTTTTCCCCAAAGATCATTCATGCAAACATTTTGAATGAATGGCAAGACATTGGCAACAGCTGTAATGACTACAGATAAAGTTGTATGATCCGTTGGGTTCCCTTCACCTGTTGATGTACTGCTTGTCCAGGTCAGGCCTGTCCACAATCTGATGGGTGATTGTCTCGTCGGTCACTTCGTAGGTGCCACCAATGCAGAGGGACTTGTCCCAGGACACCTCAGCACCAAAACACCTGACAGACAGAGAGGGATGGAGATCAATAAAAAAAAAAACACTTCCCAGGGTGCCATAATGGTTGTGGCGTTGGGCTGGTTCTCACCTCAGGATAAAAGCCAGTGACTCTCTTGGAACTTCCCTGTTCAGGAAGAACTTGAGCCCCTCAAAAAGCCTTTTCTGGGCCTCCTGCTCTTTCTGCACCTTCTCTCTGGCCTCCATATTCTCCAGGTCCTCCTGAAGAAAGAGAAAGAGGGGGGGTGAAAGGAGTTAGGAAAAGCTTTTAGAAGGGTACACAGGCAGTTAGTGGGATGGGATTGGTTTCATCATGTTGTTTATAAACACCTCCCTTGTAGCCATAGAGGAGTGCTAGCCAGTCTAACACCTCTAATGAGGTGAATCCATTGGGGGAAAATGTAGCTCTCTGTAGACCCACTGATTTGCAGTGTTTCCTTTATTCCCTGTTTGTTTGGCCTCTCAATCCATCCTTCTGTGAGCAATTAGTTAATCAGCTATTTTTATCCCAACTTCAAACTGCCTAACAATGATTTATAAGAACATCAACATCCTTCAAATATCGAGGATGACTTTTGTATCAGAACTATCAATTTACATTGAGTGGGCGCTACAAATAGTTCCTCCACCCACGTCCTGAAGATTTGGGAAAGAAAGTGCTTTCTAAATGGAAGGAATGAAAGGTGAACGTGGCAGGCATTGGTTATAACACACTCCTGACCACCAGGTAGCTAGTTTATTCAGTGTGTCTCCTTACCCCCTCGGTAGGGAACTGGTCCAGCTGGTTCTCCTCCTCCTCTGCGGTGGCGACCACCCGTGCCAGGCTGGCACTCAGGGCTGACAGTTTCTGTTTAGCGCATGAAACACACAGGTTCAGTTTACACACAGCTTAAAAACAAACACATTTCTACTGATAGAGTACCATCAAGGTAGGGCAGGTAGCCCAGATCAATAGAGAGAGGGCTGGCTGTCCTGTCTGACATATACAGGAATCCTCAAGTTAATATAAATCGATGAGTAGACCTTATATCAATCCATAACAGTGATGAAAGGCCCACCTCCAAGTAGCTCTCTGAGTCCATAGCGTAGTCCTCCTCGTGCTCTGCCTTCAGCTCCGACTCAGCTTTGCTGTCCAGCTGGAGAGAGGGGTGGAGTTAGCAACAGCTCAGACACACAACTAGCTGGCCAATAATCTCTTTATACTACAAGACAATATATGTTCATCGACAAAAATAACATGGCTACAAAAAAGGCACCACTTGTGACGTGAGATAGTTGAAATGGTTCTCCGGGATTGTATTCATTAGGGCACACTGTAGCAAAATGTTTTGCAACGGAAAACAAAAACGAGCATTTCTTATTTGATTTCTGGTAGCCACTCCCTGTTTCAGTCAGTTTTCTTCCGCTTGGTGCGTAATGAACACGATGCAAGTTTAGGCCAGGTACTGGGTTACCTTGGGCGGGTAGACCAGGTTGAGGGTCTGGTAGAGGCGGAAGTTAATGAAGCCAAAGAGGGTAGTGTACATCTCTGTGAAGGTGGCCATTACTCTGTAGTCCACATCTGTCGGGTGCTGGGGGAGAAAGGACAGGTAATTATTGTCTGAAAGCTTGTATTGTAGAGTCAATGTTAAGGAGAGCCATTGCCACATACACTTATCAAGCTCATCTAATTTACCCACATTTAACAGCATCAACTTAAATTGAATTTGCCTTGAAACAATAAAGAGCAAGTGGCCGTATTAGTTCTAAAAGCACTCTTGATCATTTCACCACAAAACGACTAACAATGTCCTATAAACAATTTACAAAGTGGAGTCACAAACCTGACTGTTCCCTGAAATGTGAGCGTCTTTCAAACAAACTTGTCACTATCTTCGCAAACAGCCTATAATTTACCTCTTTAAAGTCAAGCTCTCAAAATCAACTGAAATCACCAGGCCCCATGAAAGAGATGGGAAGTCAATGCTAAGTCAACAAGCGGAATTAGCGAGCTACAGAGATAGTGAGGAGAGAGTATAGAAACTTTCAGTGAATAGTAGTAAATTCATAACACTGTTTAGTTACCAAAATGAAAATGTTCTTCTGCCCCATTTTTCTTAAATAACCTATTACAACACTTGAGATTTGAGAACTTGTGGGTCTGTAGCCTGCCTGAATAACTAAGAAGTCTTAATTGATTAAACAAATACATTAACTTGTGCCCTAATGAGACAAAACTCAGTGACTGAATACATTTGAAAATGGCTCTTTGGGACTTCCTGGTTGGTGAGCGACAGAATGGCCATGTAGAAAACAAGCTCCCTGTCGGTTGTAAATAATTCACCCCCAAATTCATATTTTCAAAACTCTAATATATAAAGCTTCAGTATAAATGAGTGGTGGAGATAGAACAAGAAGTCAGTATAAGTTTAAAAAACAAGTTAAAAACTTGAATAAAGCTGAACTGGATGAAGACACACACAGCCCTCAACAAGCAAGGCAAGATGGCGACGACGACTGAGATGGAGGAACCCGGCGAAGGAAATGCTGATAAGTATTAGCAGGAAAATCTGCAAACTTAAAACTGAAATGAGAGGGAACCTTACTACATTCAAGGACGACATTAAGAAGGAAATAAAGGAGTTAGAGGAATTAAAACACGAAGTTACAACGAGGCTCCAGGAAACTAAAGGGGAACTTCACGCCCAAAGTACAGCTTTGAAAGGGGCAGACACACGGATCGGGCAGCTGGAAGAACAAACATGGAAATTGGTGAAGCTCTACTCCAGTCACTGAAACAACAACGAATAATACAGGAGAAGCTGACGGACCTTGAGGAAAGGTCCAGGCACAACAATATCCATATTTGCAGCATTGCTGAGGAGGCAGAGGGAAGAGATATGCCCCAATTCAAAGAAGGTTTATGCAAAAATGACAGATACAGATCTTCAGATCCAGAGAGCACACAGAGCACTTGCTCAAAAACCAAGTGCCGATCTACCCCCTAGATACATTGTTGTCAACTTCCTTCAATACAATACGAAGGAAATTATTTTTGAGGAAAGCCTGGCAGAAGATTAAACATGGAACACACATACTGTCATTCGACCACAATTACGCTCACAAGGTTATTCAGAGACGCAAATCCTATGCTGGACTGAAGAGAGCTCTTAAAGAAAAAGGAATCCGCTTTCAATCCCACATGGACAAGATGAGAATCCACTGGGAGTCCGAGGGTCAACAGCAGTGTGGCCAAGGCAGCGCAGGACATGAGAAAGAGGGGATTCAGTATCGAGGAACCGGCCGGAGGAGATGACGGGCACAACAGCATCACCAGTGAGGGACAACTACAACGAGGGTCGACGTGGAGGCGTGTGGGAGGGGAGCGCAATAGCCCATCAGGATTAAGGCCAATCGTTAACATACTGACGTATCATTATATCCAGAAAATTATCGCTCAAAACGCTGTCCGTAAGGCCGACTATTTACTTTAACAACGTTTTATTTGGAAACTCACAAACGAATTGAATCTTTCAAACGGAACACTGACTCATTTTGAACAGTAACCAAGACTGTGGGGTGAGAGTCGGAAACTGGTCCTAGCTAGTCTGTGGAGGGAGAATTCGACCATCTCCACACTGCTAGAGAGGGGCCTCCACATTGAGTGGATTTTTCTCCTCGAACCACACAGGGGGTGTGTGGAGAGGGCTTCATTGGGAAACCCATTTTTGGAGGTCTACTTTTTATTGAGATTTTGTACCCAGATGTTCAGGGTTTGAATGTTTTTTTGTTACCTGGTTTGAATACCATCTTGATGTACAAAAACAATGCAACATATGACTAATGACATTAAGTTGGTGTCCCTAAATGTCAATGTTTGAACAATCCTATGAAGAGAATTAAGGTTATTGCAACAACAACAAAAATAGATAAGAAAGCCCAGGCCATATTCCTCCATGAAACACATTTATCACAATTGGAACACAAAAAACTGAACAGGTTTGGTTTTAAAAACACATTCTACAGATCTTTTAAACAAACACAAGAGCGGTTGCGATCCTTATTCCAAACTCAGTTCATTTTGAAAGTATTAAGGAAATGAATGACAAAGGGAGATTTACGGTAGTACAGGGGAAAATAGAGGTAACGTTTGTTAATGTTTATGCCCCTCCAGAGAGCAACAAGTTCTTTTTACAAATGTATTTGAAACCATTGCATCAGAAGCAGAGGGGATTGTAATTTGTGCGGGCAATGTGAACGTGGTGTTAAAATCATAATCTGGACACGACCAGTACTAAGAGAAATAAAATGGCCCTTACAATGTTGATTAATACCTCATTGATAAAAACTGGGACTGATTGATATCTGGAGGGACCTCCACCCATTGGAAAGGGATTATACCCATTACTCACTCTATTCTAGGATATATTATTTCCTTATAAACGGAGGAGATAGGTATAGAGTGAAGGAATGTGGGATTGGGGTATCTGATGTATTAGACCATAGTATAATTTCTATGGCCATACATCTAAACTGTAGGAAAATATATATTGTGTGGAGATTGAATGTTGGAATTTAGAACAAGGTAACGGTAGATCAAATAAAAATGGAAATAAGGAGATGTATAGAGGAAAATGACAATGGTGAGGTGAATCCTAATATTCTATGGGATGCAGTGAAGGTTGTCATTCGTGGGAAACGAACCGCACTTACAACATTCCAGAAGAAAGGTAGATTGGCTATATATCCGAATTTGAAAGATATGGAATAAAAACAAAAGATCACTTGATCCATTAATAATAAAATAAATAAAAGAAACAAGGAGAAAAATAGATGATATTCTTAGTAACGAGACGATACTTATTGAAACAGATTTTTGAAACAGACATTTTATGAGGCGGGCCCTAAAGCTACTAGACTGCTAGCTAGACGCATCTGCAAACAGATAGCAAATACAATTTATACCATAAGAGATCCACAAACTAGACAAATTAAAACACGGACCTATAACCATAGCGCATATATTTGAGGACTATTACAAAAACCTGTATACTCAACCACCCGCAGCAGACGATATAATGAAGGAGTTTCTTAATTCTCTGGATTTGCCATCTATTGGGAAAACACAGAATGACACCCCCACAGCACCCATTACAGAGGTAGTGAGTGCAGTTACTAGACTTAAGAACAACAAATCTTCAGGGAGCGACAGCTTCCTATCAGAGTGGTACAAAACCTTTGAGGAATTGACCCCATTGCTTGGATCATCCTTCAATTGAACCTTGAAGGAGGGCCTTATTCCCCCATCGTGGAAGGAAGCTATTATTTCAATAACCCCCAAAGAAGGCAAAGATAAATAATTATGTAATAGCTACTGCCCTGTGTCAATTTGAAATGTAGATTAAACTGTATACTTCAATTATATCCAAGAGATTTGAGAAGTTCATGCCAGATTTGATTGATGAAGACCAAACCGGATTCATTAAGGGTCGTCAAACATAAGACAATATTAGAACGTCTTCACATTTTATCAATCCTATTCAAAATGGGGAGAAAAGTGCAGCTTTGGTTAGCCTAGATGCAGAGAAGGCTTTTGATTGTGTGAATTGGACATTTCTATATCAAGTTCTGAAAAGGTTTGGATTTGTATGCACTCACTAACTGTAAGTCGCTCTGGATAAGAGCGTCTGCTAAATGACTAAAATGTAAATGTAATGTAAATTATTTAAGGAAGAGTCAATCAAATGCATCAAAGCCATTTATCAGAATCCAACAGCTAGAATAAATGGGAATTTGACAAACAAGATTAACCTCAAAAAAGGGGCACACGACAGGGTTGTTACTTGTCGCCGATCCTTTTCACCCTGTATATAGAGCCTCTAGCCCAGGCAATTAGACAGAGAGAGAACCTAGGGGGTATCACTGTGGGAGAAGAGGAACATTTCACTGGACTATTTGCAGACGGTGTCATAGTATTTGAATAACCCAGAGGTAGGTTTCCCTAAACGGATGAATCGATTATTCTGGATATAAATTGAATGTGCTTAAAACGCAGATCCTGACATTTAACTATTCCCCTTATCTAGAAATTAAGACAAAATTACTTAACCAAAGATTCCCTCAAAATATATATAAAGCTAACTACGACCATATAAATGTTTTGAGATGGTCCATACTCCATAAGTATGAATATTGTACCCAGACTGTTGTACTTATTCCAATCTCTTTCAATTATAATGCCTCAAAGTCAATATAGAGTATGGGACAAACTGATATTGAGATTTATCTGGGATGGTAAGAAACATAGGATTAGATATTGCACATTGCAACTTCCCAAGGATAAAGGAGGAAGGGCACTACCCAACCTGAGAGAATATTTCTATGCGGCACCACTCAGATACATAGTTTACTGGTGAGGATAGAAGTTACTCTGCAATATGGAAGGATATAGAGAGGAGCATAATGGGAAAGCCAATCCAAACTTTGGTGGGAGATAAGAACCATTTAAGACCATGGAGAACATATTGGACCCAATAACAACATTCACATTAGATATTTGTTTTGATATGGTCCGGAAACACAAATTGGAGAGAGGAAGTAGGATGATGAGATGTTGTGCATATGATGTCAAATGTCAACCTGGCACATATGATCAAAGGTTTAAACAATGCGTTAATCAGGGTATAATGGCATTGTGTACTATTGTTGAGAATGGGGAAATTATGATTTTTCAGGATCTAAAGGCAATGTACAATTAGGAAAATAAGGATTTTTTTTTTAGATACTAACAATTCATGGATTACTATATTACATTTACATTTTAGTCATTTAGCAGACGCTCTTATCCAGAGCAACTTACAGTTAGTGAGTGCATACATCATTTTTTATACTGGCCCCCCATGGGAATCGAACCCACAACCCTGGCATTGCAAACGCCATGCTCTACCAACTGAGCTACATCCCTGCCGGACATTCCCTCCCCTACCCTGGACGATGCTGAGCCAATTGTGCGCCGCCCCATGGGTCTCCCGGTCGCGGCCGGCTACGACAGAGCCTGGATTCGAACCAGGATCTCTAGTGGCACAGCTAGCACTGCGATGCAGTGCCTTAGACCACTGCGCCACTCGGGAGACTATATAAAGGGGGTAAAGCAGCCAAACTCCCCCATGGACTCAAATTGAGTTTTGAGAGCTATTAGTAAATCATAGAAGGCAAGTACATTTTCAGGTAATCTCAGTATTGTACCACAGCTTGATGGAAAGTAAAGATAACTCAACCTTCTACATCAAGGAAAAATTGGGAAAATAAATCAACTTTATCTCAGAAGAAGAGTGGAAGAACATGTGTAAAACAAAACAGGCCACCACTAATTCAAGAATATGGAAAGAGTTCTGTTGGAAGAACCTGATGTGATTCTTTATTACACCTAAAATTAAGAGTAAACAACTTTGTATGCAACAAATTTGTTGGGAGAATGTGTGGACACATGGAAGCTAACCACTATCATATCTTCTGGGAATGCAAAACATTTGATGAGTTATGGGATAACGTGTGTTCTACTATTAAAGCCATCCTGGGTTATGGTGTCCCTAGGACTTTGTTGTCTACCTAGGAAATGTACAGGATGAAATAAGGGCATGTGAATAGTATATGATTAGGGACCTTCTTGCAGCTAGTAAGAAAGCTATAACAAGACACTTGTATTAATTAGATCCTCCAAAACTAGATGATTGGTTAGACATTATACAAGAAATCTATAATATGGCAAAAAATGACTTATGTGTTAAGAATGAGGGAAAACGAGTTTGAGGCCAGATGGGAGCGATAGATACGGTTTGAGGCTCAGTAATGGGACATTAACTACTAAATGTGGTTATGACATAACTGTATGTACGTTGTAATGTGAATATTGCACGTAATGTATCCCTGAACCCCAGCCTTTTGCATTTATTTTTTGTATTCATTTTTCTATGGTGAATTTCTGTACATTAGTGAAATAAATCAATAAAAACCCAAAGTATAAAAAAAATACGAAAATGGCTCTTTGAGCTGCTGTGATGTGACTCAGCACTTACGTCATGGGCAAACTGGTAGGGCACGAGCCAGGTGATGAGCTGTCCAAGGACCTCTGCCTGATAGTAAATCCCCTTGATGGAGAGGAAAACCTGCCAGGGAAAGCAAAACAATGTCAAGTGAACAGCAGAATACCAGTTATTTTCTTGCCAAATAGCATGCATCTCATTCAGACATATTCAATGTGGACTAACCACCCCAAAAATGCTTTCACAACACTTAATAGGCATCTAACACTGCTACGTCTATACGTACACTGAACAAAAATATAAACGCAAAGTGTTGGACCCATGTTTCATGAGCTGAAAAATAATAATCCCTGAAATGTTCCATACACACAAAAAGCTTATTTCCCTCAAATTGTTTACGCCGCTGTTAGTGAGCATTTCTCCTTTGCCAAGATAATCCATCCACCTGACAGGTGTGGCATATCAAGAAGCTGATTAAACAGCATGATCATTACACAGGTGCACCTTGTGCTGGGGACAATAAAAGGCCACTTTAAAATGTGCAGTTGTCACACAACACAATGCCACAGATGTCTCAAGTTGAGGGAGTGTGCAATTGGCATGCTGACTGCAGGAATGTCCACCAGCGCTGTTGCCAGAGAATTTAATGTTAATTTCTCTACCATAAGCTGCCTCCACTGTCATTTTAGAGAATTTGGCAGTACGTCCAACCAGCCTCACAACCGCAGACCACGTGTAACCACGCCAGCCCAGGACCTCCACATCCAGCTTCTTCACCTGCAGGATTGTCTGAGGAGGGGTGGGAGGGGTGCTGAGGAGTATTTGATTCTGTAATAAAGCCCTTTTGTGGGTAATAACTCATTCTGATTGGCTGGGCCTGGCTCCCCAGTGAGTGGGTGTGGCTGCCAAGTGGGTGGGCCTATGCCCTCCCAGGCCCACCCATGGCTGCACCCCTGCCCAGTCATGTTAAATACATAGATTAGGGCCTAATGAATTTCTTTCAATTGACTGATTTCCTTATATGAACTGTAACTCTGTGACATTGTTGCATGTTGCATTTATATTTTTGTTCAGTACATACAGTGCATTCCGAAAATATTCAAACCCCTTTACTTTTTCCACATTTTGTTAAGTTACAGCCTTATTCTAAAATTGATTAAATTAACTTTTTCCCTCATAAATTTACACACGATACCCCATAATGACAAAGCGTAAACAGGTTTTTAGAAATGTTAGCAAATGTATTAAAAATAAAAAAACTGAAATACCTTATTTACATAAATATTCAGACCCTTTGCTATGAGACTGGAAATTTAGTTCAGGTTCATCCCGTTTCCATTGATCATCCTTGAGATGTTTCTACAACTTGATTAGAGTCCAGCTGTGGTAAATTCAATTGATTGGACATGATTTGGAAAGGCACACACCTATCTATATAAGGTCCCACAGTTGACAGTTCATGTCAGAGCAAAAAACAACCCATGAGGTCGAAGGAATTGTCCGTAGAGCTCCGAAACTAGATTGTGTTATGGCACAGATCTCGGGAAGGGTACCAAAAAAATTATGCAGCATTGAAAGTCCAAGAACACAGTGGCCTCCATCATTCTTCAATGGAAGAAGTTTGGAACCACCAAGACTCTTCCTAGAGCTGGCCGCCCGGCCAAACTGAGCAATCGGGGGAGAAGGGCCTTGGTCAGGGAGATGACCAAGAAACCGATGGTCACCTTGACAGCCCTTCAGAGTTCCTCTGTGGAGATGGGAGAACCTTCCAGAAGGACAACCATCTCTGCAGCACTCCACCAATCAGGCCTTTATGGTAATGGCCAGACGGAAGCCACTCCTCAGTAAAAGGCACATGACAGCCCGCTTGGAGTTTGCCAAAAGGCACCTAAAGGACTCTCAGACCATGAGAAACAAGATCCTCTGGTCTGATGAAACCAAAATTGAACTTTTTGGCCTGAATGCCAAGCGCCACTTCTGGAAGAAACCTGCCACCATCCCTACGGTGAAGCATGGTGTTGGCAGCATCATGCTGTGGGGATGTTTTTCAGCGGCAGGGACTAGGAGACTAGTCAGGATCGAGGGAAAGATTAATGGAGCAAAGTACAAAGAGATCCTTGATGAAAACCTGCTCAGGACCTCAGACTGGGGCAACGGTTCCAACAAGACAACGACCCTAAGCACACAGCCAAGAAAACACAGGAGTGGCTTCAGGACAAGTCCCTGAATGTCCTTGAGTGGCCCATCCAGATCCCGGACTTCAACCTGATCGAACATCTCGGGAGAGACCTGAAAATAGCTGTGCAGCGACGCTCCCCATCCAACCTGACAGAGCTTGAGAGGATCAGCAGAGAAGAATGGGAAAAACTCCCCAAATATAGGTGTGGCAAGCTTGTAGCGTCATACCCAAGAAGACTCGAGGCTGTAATTGCTGCCAAAGGTGAATCAACAAAGTAATGAGTAAAGGGTCTGAATACTTATGTAAATGTAATACTTCAGTTTTAAAAAAATTATACATTTGCAGACATTTTTAAAAACCAGTTTTTGCTTTGTCATTCATTATGGGGTATTGTGTGTAGATTGGGGGGGGGGGGACTATTGAATCCATTTCAGAATAAGGCTTTAACGTTAACAAAATGTGGACAAAGTCAAGGGGTCTGAATACTTTCCGAATGCACTGTACACACAATTGTGATGACAAATCCATTTCAGAGGCTATTGTACCTGTAACAGTCAGTATCATTACTTAATCAATTATGCCTGCACTCATTTTCATTGAGGACCAACTATTTATGTTAGTGAGGACACATCTGCAGTCTTGTCCTTCCTACCTTCATGAGAGAGCGAGATGTGACTATGTAGTTCATCCACTCCACAGTGAGGCGTCGGCATAGCGTGATGGTCTGGACGTGGCACTTCCCCGTGCGGGCAAAGGTGGAGAACAGGAAGCACATGGAGAGGGCGTCGTCGATGTCACGGAGGGCATCGATGAAAGTGGGGTACCTGGCACACAAATAGACCCAAACATAACCCTGATCAGATAACCACAAATGTAGGACATCCTTTACAAATGTTATGCTGACATGAGCCGTAAACAGGGAACAACACCACAGAGATTTTATTAGATTATTATTTACTACCGAGTGGCTGCGGTTCCGGATTGTCTGGAACCCGACTTGCCGTGGCTATTGATATGAAGATTTCTGTGCAGGATTTGTACTCTTTTTAAGTAAATACCTGCAGTGAACTTGTAAAATAATGTGACAGGTGAAATGAAGGCAATCTGCTTTATCTCCTAACATATTGCACATTGTGAAGCTTACCATAGTTCCCCAGAACAGTTGAGCCAGTAACTAGGGTTGGGCGGTTTGCAGATTTTCATATCGTCATTCGGTCCTTCTCACATTCCGGGATTTACAGTATTACCGGCTTATTGCACAAGGGGGCGCCAGAAAACGCAAAAAGACCATTGGGCATATGTTCCCAGAATGCTAACAAAATTAGCACAAGTAATAGCGAATTTCCATAGAGGCTGCATGCTAAATATGCTAACGAGCACAAACAAAAAAAAACTAATTGTAAAGACAGGCAATCCAGCTCATAAAGTTATACATGTATAGGTAGGAGCTACTGAATGTCATTTTTCGTGACTTTGGACATTTACAAGCAAATGTGAACGAGAGACATTGGGCAACTGAACAAAGTTTTGATGCATGCTTGTCTTCTCTGAAGCAGCATGTGAACATACACAACCTGTGTCTGTTTGGAGTCGCTAGGGCAACAGGCCTGCCTGCTCTGAGAAGATGGGGGAGGAGCAGACGGCCCAGAATAGAGAGGAGAAAATAGGAAATCAAGATAGCGGCAGCTGTACAGATAACTCCTCCAAAGGGCTTTGACTTCTCAAACACGGCAGAAAGCTTACACAATATGATGCCCAGTCACCTTATTAATTAAGTAACTTAATTAGATAACTAGCAAGTTAAACTTAGAATTCTTTATTTTTCACGCAGGAAAAAAAGATAAAACGCGTAAGAAATCTCTTGCTGCGTTTTCTAAACGTAGATCAAAAATGTAAGATGACCTTTAAGCAAAACATTAGGAAATGTAGCTGGCTACAGTATTTTAATAATAAACATTATAAATATGATGGCCATGCATAGTGTGAGCAGCAGCTACAGTGTCAGGGCTGGGCGATACGGCCAAAATATCATATCATTCTTTTTTAAATTTGACAGTATGACGGTATTTTATGTTTTTTTAATAATACAAATTATACATTTGCTTTATGAGTAGTGCGTGACCCTAGGGTGGCGACACATACATTCTACATGATTTCAATGGGTCTCTCTCCATTGTGATTGTTTTTTACTGTTCAATTAAAACTTCAACCAAAAATAAATTTCTGCATTTCCTGCACTCATTTGAGATCATTTCCACACTGCCACATTGGGCTGCATGATATGGGCAAACAATCTAGGCCATATTTTTAACCAAATGTTTCAATTGCAATTTGTCTTGCAATTTAGATCAAAACACTTGGGTGAACTGTTGGAATCATGGAAAAATAATAATTATTCTAATTCTACAGTTAGAAGATAATAGTGGGCACTTTGAATACAGTGTTAATTGACATGACAACGAATGAAAATGTCAGGGAGGAGTTATTGTGACAGGGTAGGAACCAAAGTGTTGGTCAGTGTTTCCTAGGGGACCCTATAACATGCAATGTAGCCAAACATTTTCTCTTAGCTACTTCATGTAGCTAACATATTCATGCTTCGCCTATTCCTCTTTCATTTAGAAGATACTGTTGCACAAACAACATGCTGATTTAGGCCTACACCGTCACTGATATCAGGCTGTATAGCCAGCTCCGTTTAGTCTGACTTAGTACATTTAGCCAGCTAACTAGCGATTAGCAGATAACACGACTTAGCCACAACTTGCTAAGAAAATACAAACTAGCTGTTTGCAGATGTAAGAAACAATTTAATAGTGTAACTATAGAACGCTTGTAGATTTATATTAAAAAGTAAAGTGGAAAGAGCATCGTAGACATCAACATTGTTGCATGTGGTGCATTGACCAGGCAGACTGAACGCAAGTGTCTCGTGGTCGAGCAACAACAAATGCACTCCTTGAGTGACAGGGGGCGAGGCTAGGTCTGTGTGGAAAGCAGCATGGAGAGAGAGCGGAGAGAGAACTCAAGTAGCGGAGTAAACTATAAAAATGGGTGTTACACATGGCATTACATTTAACAAACCAACCATTCAAATACAGATATAGAAGGTAAAATAAAAACCCAAACTGGTCTGTGCATCAATACTGATATATAGTAAAATACGATATACCGCCCAGCCCTACATAGTGTGCGTAAAATAACACATGCACAGAACGTGATCCAGATCCTTAGCTTTGAGAAAGAGGCTTCCGGAAGGGCGGCAGCGAAAACTCTGTATTCACAGTCACGGCATATTTTCTATACACTGAGTGTAGAAAACATTAGGAACACCTTCCAAATATTGAGTTGTGCCCCCTTTTGCCTTCAGAACAGCCTCAATCAGTCAGGGCATGGACTCTACAAGGTGTCGAAAGCGTTCTACTTGGATAATGACCCATGTTGACTCCAATGCTTCCTACAGTTGTGTCAAATTGGCTGGATGTCCTTTGGGTGTTGGATCATTCTTGATACACACGGGAAACTGTTGAGCACGAAAAACCCAGCAGTGTTGCAGTTCTTGACACAAACCGGTGCACCTGGCACCTTCTACCATACCCTGTTCAAAAAGCACTTAAATATTTTGTCTTGCCCATTCACCCTCTGAATGGCACACATATACAAACCATGTCAACATTTTCTCAAGGCTTAAAAATCCTTCTTTAACCGGTCTCCTCCCCTTCATCTACACGGATTGAAGTGGATTTAACAGGTGACATCAATAACAGATCATAGCTTTCACCTGGATTCACTTGGTCACTGTCATGGAAAGAGCCTAATGTTTTGTACACTCAGTGTATGTAACTATATGCTCAACATTGCCATCTCCTGTTTGCAGTTGGCGCTGCAGTGGATTGAGACCTCACCTCTCCTTGATGATGTGGTCCAGTTTGTAGCCAGGCTTGTTATCTCTCAGTCTCTCCACCCCGGTCCATTCTGCCTTTCCATATGCCTTCCTCAGTTTGCGCACAAACACCTACCGGAGACGGAACAGGACAAGGCAGCCTTACTAGATTTGCCCCTTGATTTGAAAATAGTGGACTGGAAATTCACTGAACGGTACGAAAATGTCAATAAACACACAACATGTCTATATAGTAGTCAAAACAGTTGTATAAAACATTACCTTGTACTCTCTAAACTTTCGAACGATGGGCTCGTGCAGGAGGAACCGGATGTCTTTGAGCAGGTAGAATGTACGGGGGGCCGTGGAACCCTTGTTCACCTTCTTCTTGTGCTTGGGCTCATGAGGGTAGATGCCTTTCAGAATGCACAGGCGTCTGTGTGGAACAGTGGACGAACATGCAGACTGTCAATTTGGCATAGCAGAAACTGATAGAGGCAACCATGCTATTACATCCACAACCAGAGTACATGGCCGTATTCGCTAGACACCACAGGGAAGATAACGGACTGAAACAAGGAGGGACTACAACTTACAAAACACGTATTTTCCATTGCAAAACTTTTGCTACAGTGTACAGTGTGTACTAATGAATACGACCCAGGTTGTGGCGGGTTAGTAGTAACGTTACCCAGTACCTGAAATCTGCCAGGCTCAGCTGCAGCTTCTTGCGGGCTTTGTTCCGTGTGATGTAGTTGGTGGCAGAGCCCCTCTCATACTGAAACAAGACAAATGGGTTTACAGTTACTCACAAGACATGAAGACAGTAAACGATGTGTGGGGTATTGGAGGAACCTGGCTTTTAGCTAGGGTGTCACTCTTAAATTGTTACTAGAAAACGTGTAACCAGACTAAAGAGCAAAAAGGTTGATGCTGACAATGTTCTGCACTTCTTTTATCACTATTTAGTACTCTGTCTTTTTTATGCCTCAGGTGAAGATGTAACGTGCTACCGTAGCAGCTAGGCTAACGTTAACTAGCTAGCATAGAAGGGTTGAAAACAATCTGCATCAACGGCAAAGGACTCGACTAGACCGACGTAGAACTACAATAGCTGAGTACAAAGACGTGTTTCATGCAAGCGATCTATTATAAAAATGTGATTATTAGCAAGATTATAGTTTTATAGTTATCTAGTAACAGCTAGCTAAACATGTTCGGCCTAAACTCATAGCTAATTCTGTGCTCAGAGAAACTAGCTAACTTTAGCTGTACATAGCTTGCAAAATTGTTGGATAATTAATTTGACAGACAGTGACATCCTTACCTTCTTTTTCTGTAGACCCCCCATTTACAATAGATATATTCGTGTTATTATATAAATGACTTTTAAAAAATGGTTTTACTTCCCTAGACAATCATGTAAACACAACCGCCACGAAAAAACACCGTGGCTGATGCACGTGTTGTGTGACATGCGCGGAATAAACTCGCAGGACCCCGACACCTCAAGCTGTCCATTTTTAGGCCTGAATATTATTATAATTTTTAAGACCTAAAACATAAAAGTGAATCAGTCACGTTTGGATGACCTATGTGTATCTATTTATTCATTGGAAGTCAGTTGGATTTTTAAGGATTCATTCAAACACACACAAACACACACATATTCCTAAAGAAAATAATGTATTTTTTACTCTCTACAAAATTTGATTTTGAATGCTTAGCAGGACAGGAAAATGGTCCAATTCATGCTCACGCACTTATCAAGAGAACGTAAATGGTCATCCCTACTGCTTCTGTTCTGGCGGACTCACTAAACACACATGCTTCGTTTGTAAATTATGTCTGAGTGTTGGTGTGCCCCCACCTATCCGTAAATAAATTAAAAACTAGAAAATTGTGACTTTTGGTTTGATTAATATACGGAATTTTAAATTATTTATACTTTTACTTTTGATACTTAAGTATATTTGAGCAATTACATTTACTTTCGATACTTAAGCATATTTAAAACCAAATACTTTTAGACTTTTACTCAAGTAGTATTTTACTGGGCGACTTTCACTTTTACTTGAGTCATTTTCTATTAAGGTATCTTTAACTTCACTCAAGTATGACAATTGGGTACTTTTTCCACCACTACACACCCACATTTACATTTTACATTTACATTTTAGTCATTTAGCAGACGCTCTTATCCAGAGCGACTTACAGTTAGTGAATACATATTTTTTTATACTGGCCCCCCGTGGGAATCGAACCCACAACCCTGGCGTTGCAAACGCCATGCTCTATCAACTGAGCTACATCCCTGCCGGCCATTCCCTCCCCTACCCTGGACGACGCTGGGCCAATTGTGCGCCGCCCATGAGTCTCCCGGTCGCGGCCGGCTGCGACAGAGCCTGGATTCGAACCAGGAGCTCTAGTGGCACAGTTAGCACTGCGATGCAGTGTCTTAGACCACTGCGCCACTCAGGAGACTCACACACACACACACACACACACACACACACACACACAGAAATGTCATATCAGCTACCATCAGAAATAAAACGTGTGTTTTCTGTGTAGCCTAAGTCAATGTTATGCAATTTATTATTGAGAACAGTACAACAGGGGTGAGGCAGAGGGATCGAGAGAGAGAGAGAGAGAGAGAGAGAGAGAGAGACTGACACTGACTCATTACACAAGCTTGGAAGTATCTGGGAACAAGTCACTCAGGACCTCACATCTGAACAGACAGCTGATAAACTCAGAAATCATAATGGGACTGCTTGAGTTTATTAAGGATTATTTTCTTGGTTTCTGGGACTATGAGACCCCGAAGATAATGGTTGTTAAAAACAAAAAACTTGGAGTCATATATAGGGGGGTTCAGTTTCTTGTGATCACCTATTTCATCTGGTAAGCATTGGCCTCCTGTTTATGCATGCATAAAAATATACAATTTTAAATAGTATTGTCTTAGTGTGTAACTATCCTGTTTTTTTTGTGATTGAGTATTTATGTTGCAGTATCTATGACCTGCCTTGGATATTGCAGATACTGTACCTAACAAGGCAATGTTAAGTTTGGTATTGGAAAGCATTGGTTGGCTTTTAAGCTCAGATTAAATGTGCTGTCAGTGTACCCATATTATTGCTTTCAATAGCTATACTACCCATAACACTGTGATGTGAAGTGAGTCATTTGCTGAGAATAGCCACTTTGTGGTGAGGAAATGCCTTTCAATCGCAATTACATCTCCAAACAAATATACAGCATAATTGATGGTAAGACATAACGGTTGCTGTGGTCAAGAGGGACAGCTGTAGTCTCACTGGCCATTGCTGACCATCTTTGTGTAATGGGATCCAAATAGGCCAATTTTCATAGATTTCATTTTCCTGATGGTCCTTTAGAGGGATATTTGTGTCTGTCTACTCATAAACATTATATTTCAGCTTTGGATTTTCAAACATTTAAAATAAAATGTATGATTTTTAAGTATCCCTCAAAGTTATCAGTATATCATAAAACCCAAAAGATCTGAATTGATATCTTCATTGTCTGAATAAGCACAAGCATAGGCATGCATTAAAGTACCATTAAAATCACTTGGAAAGACTGAATTTGTCCACAGAGCAGAAGTTAATCTGTGTCTGTCATATTACCCTACTACAGGTATGTCTTTATCAGTCAGAAAGCCTATCAGGACAGTGAGACGAGGCCAGAGAGCTCCGTCTACACTAAGATGAAAGGCACAGCACTGCAGGGGGACCACGTTCTGGACATGGTGGAATATGTCCGACCCTCAGAGGTGAGCCAACTTGAGAGCATACATTTTGCTCAGTCGCATGATCACTGATTAAGAAAACGGACTGATTTACAAATAATAGTGAGTCGTTATTTAGGATACAAGATGATTTGTAGATCAGTCAGTCTGCAGTCACCGACTGCAATGTAGTCGATCCTGAACATGCACTTTAGCTCTATTCATAAAGCAAGGATCATAGGTAAAATAGATATCCTATAGATGATGCAATATGTTATCAATCAATCAGTAATCAGTAATCAATCAATCAGCCAGCCAATACAATGTATG
The DNA here is from genome assembly GCF_964263955.1 of Coregonus lavaretus. NCBI lineage: Eukaryota > Metazoa > Chordata > Actinopteri > Salmoniformes > Salmonidae > Coregonus > Coregonus lavaretus. The sequence continues at coordinate 10,116,817 of NC_140004.1, forward strand.
AAGTCCTTTTTGCATCAGCAGTGGTCACAAAGGGATTTAGTGTAACTTGGCCTAGACCCCACAGAGCAAACAGAAGCACAGTGGCCAGGAAAATACTCCCTAGAAGGAAGAAACGTAGTAGCACAATAAGGTCTAAAGGTTTCATTCATCAATATTTGTGTAGGAGAATGACTATGATTGTTTTGTTTTTATCTCCTACACAAAACCCCCGCTGTACATCTCAATTGCTCTTCTATCTATGCATAATTTGATGCAACTCAGTAGTTTATAGGTGGTATGGTAGGTGTATTATTTTGACAAAGCAGTTATAGTTCATAACACCAGGCCTACATATAGTTCAATCGAGTAAAGGCTTAACTCCATGACAACAGAGACAGAATACAATATGGAATTTTTATTGAATAGAATTGAATAGAATTGAATAGAATTGATGGTCATTAGTAGCCTACCAAACTTGCTAACTGCCTGGTACTCAGCACTCTATTGTCCCTCTAATCACTCTGACATCAATGCAAATGTGTTCGAAAATCTAATCAAACACTTAATTCGAGCCCATGAGCTCATGTTGTGCAACATTTCTATAGGCTATGCAATTGCGCGAGAAAACAGAGTGATGGCCTCTACTAAAAAGAGGATGATCCCATCAGCTTTCTATAGGCTAGGCCTACTATATTTATTTCTCAACTTTCCTAATATTAAGCACATTGTTTATCTTTACAACAGGAGTATAGCCTACCTGGCTGGCATGAAAATCAACCACAGGAAAAGCGTCCTCCATTCGCTATTTAAGTGCATAAATTACATGTATTTTTTCCCGCTGCCCTGTTTCGAGACAGGTGCATGATAATGGTCCATTCTAAATCAAAACAAATTTCACACATATATTATTTAGTATATGTAAAGAAAAAATTAAATCACTTGTGAATTTATATATTATCACTTGTGAATGATGCCCAGCATAAGAAACTGCCTTTTTCCCCTTCACTTTTTAGAATCATAGTCGCACACCTCATGTCCCGTGTGGCTCAGTTGGTAGAGCATGGCGTTTGCAACGCCAGGGTTGTGGGTTCGATTCCCACGGGGGGCCAGTATGAAAAAATAATAAAAAAATGTATGCACTCACTAACTGTAAGGCGCTCTGGATAAGAGCGTCTGCTAAAATGTAAAATATGTAGCTACAGTCATATGAAAAAGTTTGGGCACCCCTGATGATTTCCATTTATAAATAATTGTGTGTTTGGATCAGCAATTTCATTTTGATCTATCAAATAACTGATGGACACAGTAATATTTCTGTAGTGAAATTAGGTTTATTGGATTAACAGAAAATGTGCAATATCCATCAAAACGAAATTAGACAGGTGCATACATTTGGGCACCCCAACAGAAAAATCACATCAATATTCCCAACAGAAAAATCACATCAATATTTAGTAGAGCCTCCTTTTGCTAAAATAACAGCCTCTAGACGCTTCCTATAGCCTCTAATGAGTGTCTGGATTCTGGATGAAGGTATTTTGGACCATTCCTCCTTACAAAACATTTCCACTTCAGTTAGGTTTGATGGTTGCCGAGCATGGACAGCCCGCTTCAAATCATCCCACAGATTCTCAATGACATTCAGGTCTGGGGACTGGGATGGCCATTCCAGAACATTGTACTTGTTCCTCTGCATAAATGCCCGGGTAGATTTTTAGCAGTGTTTTGGGTCGTTGTCTTGTTGAAATATCCAGCCCCGGTGTAACTTCAACTTTGTGACTGATTCTTCAACATTATTCCCAAGAATCTGCTGATATTGAGTGGAATCCATGCGACCCTCAACTTTAACAAGATTCCCAGTACCGGCACTGGCCACACAGCCCCACAGCATGATGGAACCCCCACCAAATTTTACTGTGGGTAGCAAGTGTTTTTCTTGGAATGCTGTGTTCTTTTGCCGCCATGCATAACGCCCCTTGTTATGACCAAATAACTCAATATTTGTTTCATCAGTCCACAGCACCTTATTCCAAAATGAAGCTGGCTTGTCCAAATGTGCGTTTGCATACCTCAAGCGACTCTGTTTGTGGCGTGTGTGCAGAAAAGGCTTCTTCCGCATCACTCTCCCGTACAGCTTCTCCTTGTGCAAAGTGCGCTGAATTGTTGAACGATGCACAGTGACACCATCTGCAGCAAGATGATGTTGTAGGTCTTTGGAGGTGGTCTGTGGGCTGTTTTTGACCGTTCTCACCATCCTTTGCCTTTGCATCTCCGATATTTTACTTGGCCTGCCACTTCTGGCCTTAACAAGAACTGTGCCTGTGGTCTTCCATTTCCTCACTATGTTCCTCACAGTGGACACTGACAGCTTACATCTCTGCGATAGCTTTTTGTAGCCTTCCCCTAAACCATAATGTTGAACAATCTTTGTTTTCAGGTCATTTGAGAATTGTTTTGAGGCCCCCATGTCGCCACTCTTCAGAGGAGAGTCAAAGAGAACAACAACTTGCAATTGGCCACCTTAAATACCTTTTCTCATGATTGGATGCACTTGTCTATGAAGTTCAAGGCTTAATGAGCTCACCAAACCAATTGTGTGTTCCAATTAATCAGTGCTAAGTAGTTACAGGTATTCAAATCAACAGAATGACAAGGGTGCCCAAATTTTTGCATAGCCTATTTTTCACATCTGATTTAATTTCATACAAATTAATATTGCTACACTAAAAATCTTTGTCTGGACAATACCCCAGTACTCAGCTTTTATTAAAAAATGAATGGCATGCCACTGTGATCATTTTCTGTGACGACAGAGTAAATTATTATGCAGCCTCAGAGGGGTGCCCAAACTTGTTCATACGACTGTATACTGTATGTTTTCTACATGTAGCCTATGTGATTAGTTACCATCATATACTGTACTTTATTTTCTGTGGCATTTCACCTGTAGGGCGGCGATGTGATCAGCACAATACTGAGACGAGTGGTCACACACAACCAGAGGCAAGGCACGTGTGCTGAGGTGATGACGTCCCAACCATTCCACACACTCATATGTTCTCCTGAAACCAAAAACAACTAAATACAAATACTACAGTCATTTTAGATTGATCAACACTAGGGCTTTATATTAAGTTATGTGCCTTGCTCAATACTCTACTATTACAACTAGCACTGTCTCCTGGAAAAGCTCTGTAAGATAATGTGATAAAGATGTATCAGTATCACTACCACTCCACCGCAGGACAGCCGGGAAAAGCTGATAATGTCTAAACGATGATACTTTCCTCGTTTCTTAGCATTTCACCGTTCCCAGTGCCAACTGCTCAAAGGACTCTGACTGCGTCGCAGGAGAAGTGAACTTTGATGGCAATGGTACGGACTGAAAAAGAGGGAACTAAGTGAAAAGTCCCACTAAGCCAGTTCTATGAATCTGTCTGTCAGTAGATGGTTTATCCAGCTAATGCACTCAGTCTGATGTGTTTCCTGTAGGACAGAGAACTGGGCGCTGTGTTCCCTATTACAACCAGACCTTCAAGACCTGTGAGATTCAGACCTGGTGTCCTATTGAGGACTATGCCGCAATATGGTGAGGGTCAATATCAATAAGACATTTTAGATAGGATGCAGTCACAAGGGCGGCAGGTAGCTTAGTGGGTAAGAGCGTTGTGCCAGTAACCGAAAGGTCGCTGGTTCTAATCCCAGAGCCGACTAGGTGAAAAATCTGTCGATGTGCCCTTGAGCAAGGCACTTAACCCTAATTGCTCCTGTAAGTCGCTCTGGATAAGAGCGTCTGCTAAATGACTAAAACTAAAAATAATAAACAAATAAACAAAACGACTGTCTCCCTAGTCTGGAATAAGTCACTTGTAAAATAATGATGGCATAAGCGTCTAATCTGTTGTTGTCTCCTTCAGGGAGCCGGCATTGGCAGAGGCCATCAATTTCACTGTTTACATCAAGAATGCCATCCATTTCCCCAAATTTAAAGTGCTGAGGTATAGTATGAACCCCCTCAACAACACACACACACACGGAACTGTATCCCTGTTAATATGCAGCCTCAACTGTTTCTACAAGCAATTCTCTCTTATCTCTTTCGCAGAGGAAACATCAAACCAAACAAACGAAATGGACAGAAATATCTGAATAAGTGTCATTACAACGAGGAGAAACACCCCTACTGCCCCATCTTCCGGCTGGGCTACATCGCAGAGCAGGCCAGGGAGAAGTTCAGCGAGCTCTGCAGGACTGTACGTTTACACCCTCAATCTACATCCAGACAGTCACACTGTATATCCCATTTTACAAATCATATACACTACCGGTCAAAAGTTTGGACACACCTACTCATTCAAGGGTTTTTCATTATTTTTACTATTTTCTACATTATAGAATAATAGTGAAGACATCAAAACAATGAAATAACACACCTGTTAATTGAAATGCATTCCGGGTGACTACCTCATGAAGCTGGTTGAGAGAATGCCAAGAGTGTGCAAAGCTGTCATCAAGGCAAAGGGTGGCTATTTGAAGAATCTCAAATATAAAATATATTTTGATTTGTTTAACACCTTTTTGGTTACTACATGATTCCATATGTTATTTCATAGTTTTGATGTCTTCACTATTATTCTACAACCTAGAAAATAGTAAAAAATAAAGAAAAACCCTTGAATGAGTAAGGTGTTCTAAAACTTTTGACCGGTAGTGTATATAGAGAACCTTATTATTCGGGGCTCACATGAACTACAGAACACAATCTTCCATCTAGGTCTAATGTCTCTAACAATATGTGTGTGTCTAATATTTCAAAATCAGACAGTGATTACTGATAATGGAAATAAGTAGTTAAATAGATCATGGAAATCAAACTAATAGAAACAATCCACATTAAGGAGGAATGAGAAGATGTGTTGGATAGACCGGCAGTAATGGTTTAGTTAGATAGCTCATGAATTCTATCCTGTCAGGGGGGAGTGATTGGAGTGTTCATCAACTGGAAGTGTGACCTTGATCTGGACCCCTCAGAGTGTACCCCCACTTACTCCTTCCGCCGCCTGGACCTTCGTAAGAACCTGCCCAGCTCTGGCTACAACTTCAGGTGAGCCTCTTCATAGCATCTTGTGAATGCCTGGGTCGTATTCATTAGTGCACACTATAGCAAAATGTTTTGCAACAGAAACTGGAAACGTGTTTCTTATTGGACAAGTTCAGGTGGTTCCGCTCTGTTTTAGTCCGTTTTCTTCTGTTTGGTGCATAGTGCATACGATCATGTCTTTACTATCGCCATCTCATTGACATGACCTACTGTAACATTTAAGACCATCTCTGCTGTAACTTGGTTATGAAGAGGCATACAGGTCTTGACTTATAAAATTGTCTAGGTTTGCCAAGTATTACAGTAAGGATGGAGAAGAGTTCCGGACACTTATCAAGGCCTTTGGCATTCGTCTGGACGTCATAGTTCATGGACATGTAAGAAGTTCCTCCTTCAACATCCTTCATCAGTACTCAATTAACCAATAACCAGTTGATCAGAACGATTACTCAGTGACATAAAGCTCACTGTAATCTCATATTCTGCAATAATACCTCTCCAGGCTGGACGATTCAGCATCATCCCAACTATCATCAACACAGTGACAGCCATGACATCAGTTGGAATAGTGAGTTTGATTCTCAGCACTCTTGTGGTATGAGTTGATGTAGTCTGTTGGTACCAGTTTCTCTTAAATGGTTGTGTCAGCTCCTAGTTATTCATTGACATATTACTTTGATTCATTACAGTGTTCCATTATCTGTGACTGGATCATGCTCACTTTCATTGACAAGAACGATATCTACAGTGACAGAAAGTTTGATGACGTAAGAAAATAACAATTTGATTCCATACATTCATGATCATATTTGATTTTGTTAACCATTTTCTGCTATAGCACTTATCATTGCACACCCAGTTAGGTAATTTAGCTCCCAAAGAATATAGTAGTGTGTAAAAGTATGTGTATTGGGAAACCCTGTTCTAAAGTAATGTTATGTTTTTCTGACTGTATGTTTCTTCAGGACAGTAAAGTGCCCAGCCCCAGCAAGCCCCTCACGGTTCCCACAGAACTCACCATCATCAGCTATGGCTCCAACCACTCAGACCTGTCAGAGGGAGTGGCCCTGTGACATCCTGCCGCTACAGTGCTCGTTGGCCACATGCATGGATGATGCTATTCCGCAGATACCTGACTGCTGAACAGACGGACGGACGGACGGCCGGACGGCCTTTCCCCCAAGCGGTCTCAGACGTCCACAGAGAGGCCTCTTTGATGGGGTCAACCTCTGTCCCTGCGGAATTTAACTGAAAGACAGCCAAGACGTCCTTCTTAGTGTGCCACCCCGGTTATTTCACCAAAAGCAATGTTCTATGATGGGTTAGTGTCAATTTCATGTAGATTCCTTTTGATTCAGGAATTGAATTACATTCCAATAAAGAAAGTCCATGTCTACTTCAATTGACAGGGACTGAAATTATACTGATAAACTGAATCTCAAATAATTGCAAAATGTTTGAATTTAATCAAACCCAAGAAAAATAAACCAAATCATTTATACCAATCAGCTAAACATGTAGGAGTAAGTTTTACTGAGAACCCTCTTTCCACAGTCTAACCCGAGCCAGGTCAATGACTGTATACTGTAAGCTATACATGCAAATATAACAATAAATGTCTAACCAACTTATAATGTGATCTCTGCCAGTCAATCATATACATATCAGATTAGAAGGAATAAAAAAACCCTGATATTTCTGGTTTGAAAACACAAAACTATGCATTTCAAAAGGCTGACCATTTTAGTAATCATTGTATGACTTTTAATAATTGGATCAATCAAAAAGATGGCGATGGAAAACACAGAATACTATACTCAGGGAAGTACTCAGGGAAATAACACTCTCTGGGACTCTTATATTCCCTCCTTCAATGTTCATGTAGATTACTGATGCTGAGCATATACGGGAATAAAAGGGCACAGAGGCCTAAGAGGAGAGCTACTCTCAGAGAGAGTAATCAAATAATGATTACATTTCCCACAAAATGGTTTCTATAACAAGATTGTGGGAAAGTGTGAATCCATCTGGACTCGTAGAGAGTAATAGAAACATCGATAGTGAAAAGGACTCATGTCTGAGGTCTAATGGAGCAGTGTCTTACGCAGTAGATGGATTGCTGTTGTCTGTTGATAGCCACAATGACACTTTGGAACTAGGTGATATGAACACACAAAGTCAGATATCATGGATGCAACAAGGAACATCAAGGCAATGCTATTAATGCTGTTTTAATGTAGAGTTCTATATCTTTTTTCATTTTGGAACATACGAAGTAGATACCCTTCACCATTCAATTGCAAAGGCATTTTTTCCCCTGCAACATATCATAGGAAAACAAAGCATAAAAAGTAGAATTGTAAATATTTTGAGCTCTGTACTTAACTCCATTTAAAACAAATCAAATCAAATTGTATTTGTCACATGCACCGAATACAACAGGTGTAGAACTTACAGTGAAATGCTTACTTACAAGCTCTTAACCAACAATGCAGTTTTAAGAAAGAATACCAAATAATTAAAGAGCAGCAGTAAAATAACAATAGCGAGGCTATATACAGGGGGTACCGGTACCGAGTCAATGTGCGGGGGCACCGGTTAGTTGAGGTAATTGAGGTAATATGTACATGGAGGTAGAGTTATTAAAGTGACTATACATAGATAATAAACAGAGAGTAGCAGCAGTGTAAAGGGGGGGGGGGGGGGCAATGTAAATAGTCTGGGTAGCCATTTGATTAGATGTTCAGGAGTCTTATGGCTTGGGGGTAGAAGCTGTTTAGAAGCCTCTTGGACCTAGACTTGGCGCTCTGGTACCACTTGCCGTGCGGTAGCAGAGAGAACAGTCTATGACTAGGGTGGCTGGAGTCTTTTACAATTTTTGGGCCTTCCTCTGACACCGCCTGGTATAGAGGTCCTGGATGGCAGGAAGCTTGGCCCCAGTGATGTACTGGGCCGTACGCACTATAGTGCCTTGCGATCAGAGGCAGAGCAGTTGCCATACCGGTCAGTGATGCAACCAGTCAGGATGCTCTCGATGGTGCAGCTGTAGAACCTTTTGAGGATCTGAGGACCCATGCCAAATCTTTTCAGTCTCCTTAGGGGGAATAGGTTTTGTTGTGCCCTCTTCACGACTGTCTTGGTGTGCTTGGACCATGATAGTTTGTTGGTGATGTGGACACCAAAGAACTTGAAGCTCTCAACCTGTTCCACTACATCCCCGTCAATGAGAACGGGGGCGTGCTCGGTCCTCTTCTTTTTCCTATAGTCCACAATCATCTCCTTTGTCTTGATCGCGTTGAGGGAGAGGTTGATGTCCTGGCACCACACGGCCAGTTCTTTGACCTCCTACCTATAGGCTGTCTCATTGTTGTCTGTGATCAGGCCTACCACTGTTGTGTCATCGGCAAACTTAATGATGGTGTTGGAGTCGTGCCTGGCCATGCAGTCATGAGTGAACAGGGAGTACAGGAGGGGACTGAGCACGCACCCGTGTTGAGGATCAGCGTGGCGGATGTGTTGTTACCTATCCTTACCACCTGGGGATGGCCCATCAGGAAGTCCAGTTGCAGAGGGAGGTGTTTAGTCCCAGGGTCCTTGGCTTAGTGATGAGCTTTGAGGGCACTATGGCATTGAACGCTGAGCTGTAGTCAATGAATAGCATTCTCACATAGGTGTTCCTTTTGTCCAGGTGTGAAAGGGCAGTGTGGAGCGCAATAGAGATTGCATCATCTGTGGATCTGTTGGGGCGGTATGCAAATTGGAGTGGGTCTAGGGTTTCTGGGATAATGGTGTTGATGTGAGCCATGACCAGCCTTTCAAAGCGCTTCATGGCTACAGACGTGAGTGCTACGGGTCGGTAGTCATTTAAGCAGGTTACCTTAGTGTTCTTAGGCACATGGACTATGGTGGTCTGCTTGAAACATGTTGGTATTACAGACTCAGTCAGGGAGAGGTTGAAAATGTCAGTGAAGACACTTGCCAGTTGGTCAGCACATGCTCGGAGTCCACGTCCTGGTAATCCGTTTGGCCCTGCGGCCTTGTGAATGTTGACCTGTTTAAAGGTCTTACTCACATCGGCTACGGAGAGCGTGATCACACAGTCGTCCGGAACAGCTGATGCTCTCATGCATGTTTCAGTGTTACTTGCCACGAAGCGAGCATAGAAGTAATTTAGCTCGTCTGGTAGGCTTGTGTCACTGGGCAGCTCACGGCTGTGCTTCCCTTTGTAGTCTGTAATAGTTTGCAAGCCCTGCCACATCCAGCGAGCGTCGGAGCCGGTGTAGTACGATTCGATCTTAGTCCTGTATTGACGCTTTGCCTGTTTGATGGTTCGTTGGAGGGTATAGCGGGATTTCTTATAAGCTTCCGGCTTAGAGTTGAAAGCGGCAGCTCTACTCTTTAGCTCAGTGTGGATGTTGCCTGTAATCCATGGCTTCTGGTTGGGTTATGTATGTACAGTCACTGTGGGGACGACATCATCGATGCACTTATTGATGAAGCCAGTGACTGATGTTGTGTACTCCTCAATGCCATCGGAAGAATCCCGGAACATATTCTAGGCAAAACATTCCTGTAGCTTAGCATCTGCTTCATCTGACCACTTTTTTATTGACTGATTCATTGGTGCTTCCTGCTTTAGTTTTTGCTTGTATGCAGGAATCAGGAGGATAGAATATCCTATCTGTCAGCAGGGAACCAACTCAATGCAACCAATCTAATTTTGAGACTCAGCTCCAGGGTAGATGTGAAATGACATTACTGGTCTGAGAGAGATGCCCATCAGTAAGCAGTGTTCTCTGGAACAATGAGGTTATCGTGGAGGTCGACGGGTTAACATAATTTTGATCTAGACTGGGATATGCCATACCCAGTGGATGTTTTCTTTACAGATGACCACAACAAAGGGAGCCAGGGATGAATGTGCACTCTTCCTCATCTTCACTCCAGATAGGCGAAATCAACAAATGCTAACGCCAAGCACTTCTGCACTAAACTGTACTTTCAATTCCAGGAAAATCACCCTCACAGTATCAGCCCTATAGTAATGATAAAAAAAGTAAAGTAAAAAAAAATGTTCTAAAGAATTGAGTTGCTGGAATGTGTTTTTCATTTTGATTAATGTTTGTTTTATGTTTCACTAACAAGCTCAATAGGACACATAAATCATGGTTTTGTAACAAAATGTGGAATAAGTCAAAACCATTATTTATTATGGATACTTACTTTTTCTATCATGGCATTGGAGCAGCAGGCTCTGATAGTCTTCTGTGTTCTGATTACAATGAAACTAAAATGTAATTTATCTCCCCTAATTGTCTATGACCCTGAAGACTGGGGTTCAATCCCCGTGTCCACCCTTCACATAATGTTCTTTTAATCTCCATTAAATAAAAACTCTGACTATTCCTCTGAGCCACATTAGCGTCCAATTACAGAGGAAGGAGAGTCACCATGTGATGCTGAGGACTGATGGGGGTTCCAAATCTGGGCAGCAGTACTCAGCACTCAATGAGTATGTTTACATGCGCACTAATAATTCGATATTATATATATATATATATATATATAAATTGTATTTTACCTTTATTTAACTAGGCAAGTTAGTTAAGAACAAATTCTTATTTACAATGACGGCCTACACCGACCAACCCTGTGCCCCGCCCTATGGGACTCCCAATACAGCCTGGAATCGAACCAGGGGGTGTGTAGTGACTCCTCAAGCACTGAGATGCAGTGCCTTAGACCGCTGCGCCACTCGGGAGCCCATATATTAAACGGATTATGGCAGTAGCAGATTATGCAAACACCCGGTTCTGAGCAATCTTTCAAATTATTAAAACATGTAATCACCTCAAAAATCGCCATTCCAGCGGTGTATTTGATCTGCGCATGTGCTGGGCTAGCACCAGCCGAGCGAGCCTCCCTCTTCAGTACGGGTGAAGTGAATTCGGAACAACAATGTATACGAAGTAGAAGTAGTTTTCACATACAAACTTTGTCCGAACTAAGAATAAAATTGGCTTCCCAAAAATAACATGTTCGCTGTGGTAGAACGTTTATTTTGAGTGCCGATTTTCTGCATTTATCAGTGCCATCAATTAGCCTGATTTCAGATGTGTCCATGTAAACAGAATGTCTAATTTACCATGGCCGGTGCAACAGATAAACAGGACAGATATAGATTGAGTGTTTCAGAGAAAAACGAATGATTTCTCACAAACTTTGCCTTCAGAAAATGTGCATTGAAAAAAAAGAAACCGTCCATTCTGTTCTCATTACCAAAACATTTTTATTGACAAAAATATTAAGACAAGAAAAACCCTTGACAGAAGGCCTATAATTTCTCTCATCAATAAGCATTCCTATTCCAAAACACCATATCTACAATTTCGTCTGGAGACTGGAAAGCTGATTGGCAACTCTTTTACATTTACAGTACATGGGTGGTCAAGAAATTACATTGTTTATATGTTGTTTTTACAGCTACAGTACAGAAAAGCATAGAAGAAGAAAGATTCATTATCATAATTTGTCACATCAAAGTTAGTTTGTCTCAAAGTGAGCTATATTCCCATTCTGTCCATTCACCCCATTCTGCATTTGAATACCGCCAGCAGTGAACATCCCACCACGAGTGATATCTTGGTGAATTTGTCCAATAAGAAAAACGCTGCAAAACAAACTTTTTGCTACGGTGTGCTTTCCTGAACACAACCCTGGTAACTGACAGGATCTCCAGATACGGCCAGTTAGCTCACCGACTCAGATTGTGGCTCATCATGTCACTGTTTGGTAGACTGGCTTATTTGTGGACTCATGACCAGTAGCCAGTCAATGGTCTCTTCCAGGAAGTTCATGTTGTAGTGGGCGGCGATGTTCCGGAACACTTTGATCTGCTCTGAGAAACTCTGTGGACGGAGAAGAGGAGACCTTACAGATCCTAGCAACACAATGTTTCATAACCTTTGAATTTAACATATTGTGGTGGGTGGCACATTGTTTTAACACAGCTAGGGACACATGGGTTGGAGGAGCACAAACCTTGGTGGGGAAGGTGAGTTCAAAATCTCCTGCACAGGTGCAGTAAAGAGGCATGTTGGCCTCCTTCACTCCTTTACACTTGGCACAAGCCTGCAATGGAACGCAAGGCACGTTTTAGACCTCACAGTGAGACACGATCACAATTCCTGAAAACAGTAGTTACTGAGTAGTGAACCTGGGCTGTGTTCATTCGGCACCAAACGGAAGAAACAGGCAGGGACTACCTGGACTTTTCCTTTTCAAAACGTTTTCTGTCGCTTTCCTTAATGAACAAGACGCAGGTCATATCTATCCCAAAGGATGCATCAGGTGTGAGGATGTGGATTGTTTCCTCACCAAGTCCTGCAGAGTGTAGCTCATCAGTTTCTTCTGAAGGGCCTCCACCAGGGCCATCTCAATGGACTCAGTCTCATACTGGGTCTGGCAGTTGGAGCAGAACCACTGTGGCAAAACAGAGCCGTCCTGTGAACACAGAACCGATGATTTACATAGTGTATACGAAGGAGCACACACACACAGCTGTTTGAGAGAATGGTAGGTGGATGCAAAATGAGCATAGCTTTAAGGAAACTATGGTTCAACCTGAGCATATACAGTGCATTCGGAAAGTATTCAGACCCCTTGACTTTTTCCACGTTATGTTACAGCCGAGAATAAATTGTTTTTTCCCCTCATCAATCTACAAACAATACCCCATAATGACAAAGTAAAAACAGATTTTTTATAAATTTTTGCAAAGAAAGCCCCCAGAAACCTTATTTACATAAGTATTCAGACCGTTTGCTATGTGACTCGAAATTGAGCTCAGGTGCATCCTGTTTCCATTGAGCATCCTTGAGATGTTTCTACAACTTGATTGGAGTCCACCTGTGATAAATTCAATTGATTGGACATGATTTGGAAAGGCACACCTGTCTATATAAGGTACCACAGTTGACAGTGCATGTCAGAGCAAAAACCAAGCCATGAGGTCGAAGGAATTGTCCGTAGAGCTCAGAGATAGGATTGTGTCAAGGCACAGATCAGGGGAAGGGTACCAAAACATTTCTGCAGCATTGAAGGTCCCCAAGAACACAGTGGCCTCCATCATTCTTAAATGGAAGAAGTTTGGAACCACCAAGACTCTTCCTAGAGCTGGCCGCCTGGCCAAACTGAGCAATCGGGGGAGAAGGGCCTTGGTCAGGGAGGTGACCAAGATAGAGCTCCAGAGTTCCTCTGTGGAGATGGGAGAACCTTCCAGAAGGACAACCATCTCTGCAGCACTCCACCAATCAGACCTTTATGGTAGAGTGGCCAGACAGAAGCCAATCCTCAGTAAAAGGCACGACAGACCGCTTGGAGTTTGCCAAAAGGCACCTAAAGGCCTCTCCGAAACAAGATTATCTGGTCTGATGAAAACAAGATTGAACTCTTAGGCCTGAATGCCAAGCGTCACGTCTGGAGGAAACCTGCCACCATCCCTACGGTGAAGCATGGTGGTGGCAGCATCATGCTTTGGGGATGTTTTTCCGCGGCAGGGATTGGGAGACTAGTCAGGATCGAGGGAAAGATGAACTGCGCAAAGTACAGAGAGATCCTTGATGAAAACCTGCTCCAGAGCGCTCAGAACCTCAGACTGGGACGAAGGTTCACCTTCCAACAGGACAACGACCCTAAGCACACAGCCAAGAAAATACAGGAGTGGCTTCGGGACAAGTCTCTGAATGTCCTTGAAATGGCCCAGCCAGAGCCCGGACTTGAACCCGATCGAACATCTCTGTTTTTGCTTTGTCATTATGGGGTATTGTGTGTAGATTGATGAGGGGAAAAAAACTATTTCATCCATTTTAGAATAAAGCTGTAAAGTAACAAAAGGTAGAAAAAGTCAAGGGGTCTGAATACTTTCCGAATGCACTGTTAGTAGAAATGTAGAGGTACCAGTGTCATTACAGTGTAAATAGATTGATATGAAGATGCTTTTTGGACCATTTATCCTGTGTTTTGGATAGGTTGAGTGTCCTGACTGTGGCACTTTCCTTTGGTGCTAAATTCCCAACCTGACCTCATTCCATCATGTATCATATACACTGTACTGTATATCACTTCTCACATTGCCACTATGATAGCTGATGAATGGTGAGCTTTCTGCCGCAATTTTTTTGGGTTGAAGCGCGTTTCCCTCCTCCCCTTAGTATACAAAGCGCTTTGAGCATCTGTAAAAAGCTATTCATAATTCCAATGGATTTTATGAGCTGTGGGGGGGCACTGACCTGTGCCACCGAGGGGTCCTTGCAAAGGTCGAGGTCGCGGCAGAAGTTGCAGTGGTGGCAGATGACCTCGGGCAGGATGTAAGAATTGCAGGGGTCGCGGAACTGGGCATCCTCTGAGAACTCACCCACGTCTATCAGACGCAGCAGGTCCCTCTTCAGTTTGTTCACCTGGTTCACTATGTTGGCATCCAGGGAGAGGACCTACAGGGGAAGGTTGTGTTCATTAGGCACCAAACAGAAGAAAACAGAACTGAAATGCTAATTTTCGTTTTCCGTTGCAAAATGTTTTGAAATGGTGTGCACTAATGAATACAACCCTGGCGTGTATTCACTAGGCACAAAACGGAAGCAAACTGGCTGAAACTGGGAGGGACTACCTGAACTTGCCCAATAAGAAACGCACATTTTTCATTACAAAACGTTTTCCGTTGCAAAATGTTTTGCTAAGATGTGCACCAATGAATATGACCCTAGTTCCCTGTCACTGACCTGGCAGACGTATTTGATGAACTCCAGGGCTGGGTTGCTAAGAGGCAGGTGGGAGCCGGGCAGGACGGGGAACATCTCAGAGGGCTGGGTCACGCTCCGGGTGCCTGTCACCTTCTTCTGGATCTTCTGGGTGATGGTGAAGAAGTTCTGGGTCAGCTCGCTGGACACATACTCCTGGGAGAAGGAGATCATACCTGTGGAGGAGAGACAGCTTATTTTCATCTGTAGTCTGGTAGACTGGATATGGGGGAGACTATTGAAGGCCATAGCTGGCTAATAGTCAGGTAATGCTGGGTTTTCCAGTGTAGGCCAGCTAGGGTAGACTATTGAACAATGTAGCTGGCTAGTAGTCACAGGATGTAAGTGGTGGACAGCAATTTAAAAACGATTAGGATTAGATTAGACACAAACCCAGATCACTTTAGAGACCTGTAGTGCTGACTCCTCCTTTGTTCACGTCCGCGTCCGGTTGGGGTTCCTCTTTCGCTCTAGTTACTTACCAGGAAGTGCTGAGGAATCTCCTGCTGCCTGCTGGGAAGTCTGGCTTCCGCCCCGCCTCTTAATAGGCGTGGCTCCCGGGGCGTTGCGTCTTAGCTCCTCCCGCATGCTGTGGTAGACGGCAGCAATATAGGCTGAGAGGAAACATGATAAAGGACAGACGAGCACAGGAAGTCAGGGAGCTGTGCCCACGGACCCCCTCCAAATTCATTCTGGATCAAACACTGTACACATGATACGAAAATGACGACAACGCTTGTGATAATGCGCTGGCCTACCGGAGATGATCATGAGGAAGTATTTCTGACAGGAGGCGGTCTGTGGCAGATACTGCATGATGTTCCAGCTGCTCTCGATCAGCTCCTCCACCTCGTCCACATCTCCGGCTCCATCCTCCTCCTCCTCCTCCCCACCCTCAGCTTCCTCCTCATCCTCACTGCCCTCCTCCTCTACATCCTCCTTCCCCTTCTTCTGGGCTGTCCCGTTCTGAAAGCCAATGCAGGTCGTGAGTGTCATTTCTACCACAGCGATTTTCATTGGTTATGAGACGTAGGAAAAACAAATACACATACATCCGTTAAATATCAAATAGTATTGGTTGCATCCACATATTTAGCAGATGTTAAAGCAGGGGCAGAACTAGAAGGTACCTCTCCATACAGGACGCTGGAGGGCAGTTTGCCCTTCACTCCTCCATAGTTGGCCAGATCCATCCACATAAGGAACTCCCAACAGCGGGAGAAGGAGATGGAGAGGGAATGGAAGATTTCCCGCGAGTGAATGCTAAGGAAGATTGAGGATTTTTTTTTAGTCGGACCAAGTTAAAATAAACAGCTCATAAAACAAAACCTTGCCTACTAATTTATGGTTAGTGCTTGATACAACAGGGTGATGGTATGCTTGGCTGCATGAAACCCAACAAGGTGCAGACTAATTTCCACAAACCTTCACCCCATGCGATCTAGCTCAGAATGTATTCAAGAATCCATAAACTAAACAGGGCTTGCCCTCACTCTGTAACCATGAATCACTGATTTACGAGCACTATTTGTTTATTAGGTCAATAATATTGTTTTCTTTGGCTTTGATAGACAGCATATTGATGTTATAACATGACAAAGTACAGTATAGAGGCATAGTAGTACATGGGTAGGTTAGCTAACCAACCAACCTGTTGGTGATGTACTCCACGTAGCCAATGGCGTCGTCAATTCTCCTCTTCTTAGTGCAAAGGAGGATGCGGTTAAAGTTCCCATACACCACTGTGGAGCCCAGCCGCTTGAACTCTGCCACCAGTCTGAGAGCGAGAGTGACATTCATTAAGGCATCCTTCATTCTTTCAAGTAACGACCGTTTTCAATACATGACGACAGACCGTTTAGAATGAGAATAAATGAATACAATGATTTATCCATGTAGAGGAGGAATTTTCAAAGTTGTGGTAGGAAGATGATTTGAAAATAAATAGTTTTGTGTCCAATCAAATAAAAAAATTACGAACAATAAGAATTCTGATCATTTTTGACATTTTTTCCAGATAAAGCTGCATTTGAAACGGCTACAGTTGACTCCAATGGAAACGTAGGGTTGTGTGTGTTGAGCAATGTTACTTACTGAAGGAACACCTTCTTCATCATGTTGTGTAGGGTGCGGTGCAGCGCCGGGTCGTACAGCAGCGAGCTGGGCGAGCGCAGCCAGCGGTAGAAATGCATCACCTGGTTGTCGGCGTAGACGTTGTGGTACTGCGTGATCTCCCGCACCCAGCCAACCACCATGCTCTTCAGGATCCTGCTCACGGACACACATCCAATCAAATCAAACTTTATATAAAGTAAATGTCAAAATAGTATATTATTTTAACCTACGCTGGGCTACAGTGCAGGGAAACGTTTAAAACAGCCGAACTGTATCTGTTACACTCCAAAACCACACAGACTAGTTAGTTTAGAGCCTAAATAGGTTGCTTGAGGGCTCTGGAGTGTTTGGAGGTGTCCGTGGCAGTGGTTGCATGTTATTACAAAGCAGTCACCTGAAGGTGTTGGAGCAGAGGGCGGTCTCGTCGTAGCTGGCCACGGCGCCGGCTCCCTGGTTCCCCGACATCATTTCCTCCAGCGAGGCCTGCTGGATGACGTCAAAGCTGACACCCAGGCTGGCTCCTCCCTCCATGTCGTTGACGTGCTGTGACTGCAGGATGGTGTTCACGGCCAAACTCTGCAGGTCCAGCTCCACACACACTGAAACACACAGTAGAATGACATGGAAAAGTCGATTGAAACCTAGTTTGAAAGCATATTTCCTTTTGTTCCAATTAAGTTGGTTTTGAAATGTACCGCATCAGCGGTTGCTATGTACAGCTACTTAACGTGTCAGTGTTGTCATTATGTGTGTTTATTAGCGCTGGGATGATAAACCCAAATATTACAGGCACCATCATTTCCTACCTCTTTCTACAATTTTGCATTTGTCGGTTATTTTTTTAGTGATTATACTAAACAGCGTTCCTGCAGATGTTTTTATTCTAAAACCATTATTTGGTCATCAGCAATGTGAATTATATTGATTCCTGCTATGACAATATCTGAAAGTATCTGCCTGTCCCCGTTTCGCTGCCGGCTGCTGTTTGAGTGAGCCACTCCCTCTCCCACTTCGTTGACGTTGTGCAACCTTTCAAAATGCAATTGCGGGACAAAGCAACTACCGTTGTTTTTATTAAAGATAGGAGAGCGTCAGCTTTCTGTGGGTGTATCATTTATTTCTCAACTCTCAATATCGAGCAAATGGCACCACTTTACAACGGCAGTTGGCTATGTAGTATGGTTTTGATGGGCACACGGAGCGTGCCATCTGCAGTGAATACATCACGTAACCTAGGCCTAGAGCTGGTAAGGTTTAGTAGGACATTCATTACATGGCTATCTAGCAACACAATCATAATTAGAGCAATCTAGCTAAGTGCTTTGAATTCGGTGGTGAATTATGTAGCCTGCTCCAGTACGCACCATTTTTGGGGGACAAATTCATGTATAAAAAGAGCCAAGAGAAAAATCTGATAATTCTGGATCATATTTTTAAAATGTTGCACATCAAAATATCAAATCACACGTCCCCTGGATATGATAGATGAAATAGCCAACTTATTTCTTGAATCATACCATCTCAGTTGTCTTACTTGGCACAAGACAAAATTTGTCGCTAATGGGAAGCAACTGTGCATTCATTAATTTTTTTTATTGTTATCGAGCAAAATGTTTAAATGTATCGTGATTTGACTCTGTCCATATCTCCCAAGCATTAGTGTGTGTGCATGTGTAAGGCTGGCTACCTGTTGAGTAGCAGCCCTGAGCGTTGATCTCCATGGAGCCCCTGTCGTCGGCCTCCATCACCAGCCTGCTGTCGTCGGCCTCCTTGCCCCCCAGATCAGGCCTGGCAGTGGGTGACAGCCACAGCAGGTGGTTGTGCTTCCGCAGGTGCCTTGCCAGGAACAGGTCAGAACCAAAGATGGACACATCCTGGGGCAGGTTCCCCACCGGCAAGTGGTAGTACCTGAGGAGTGATGGAGGAGAGGGAACAGTAAGTGACCGTACCACAAAACGGGCATAAAAGTCATAATGATACATACATGAAACCCCAGACTAATATGTAAAATGTGAAGATTTTTATATATACAAAATAGAACGTTAAAAAAACACTAGTGCTCTTATTCCAGTTGTGTTGTTTAGAAGGTTCTAGGTGTACAGAGCCAGCAGACAGACCTAGTCTAGTGCTGTGTTACCTACCTGGCCATGTCAAAAGCCTGCGACAGGCAGCTGTCAAGGTTGAGGTAGTGGCGGACCATGCGGCGTGCCCCGTGGCGCTGCCAGTCCAGCACGTTGTAGCTGATCTCGTCCACCACATGCACCGGTACCACCGGGAACTCCTCCAGCACCGGCATGCCCGCCGCCAGCCGCCGCAGCTCCCAGTTGGACTGTACTGCGATCAGGGTGGGCCCTCGCCGCTCCCCCTGAATACAGAGAGAGAAGGACAACGGTCAATAGTGTTACCAGGGCTGTGTTCATCATGCACCAAACGGAAGAAAATAGACTGAAACAGGAAGGGACTACCTGCACTTGTCCAATAAGAAATGCTCATTTTGCGTTTTCTGTTGCAAAACACGACACTGCTCTATCCTATACTATTAATCTGTGATAAGCATATAACCTTAAATAGCAAGTTTGAAAACCTTAGAAAGAGAAGGCCTAAACAAAGTAACACAGAGAACAAGCTAGAGAGAGCGATACAGTGGCAGAACCATACAGGTGAGGGGTGCAGTGGTTGGAGGCACCTTGTAGTTGAGCAGTATGCGCTGCAGGGCGCGGTGGATGGCCTTGACGTCGTTCTCGGCTCGCACCTCAAAGGTGTGTTTCTCAGGGGGCAGGAGCTCTTCGCTGGTCTTCTCCAGCAGGGCTGTACGCTCTGCCCCATACAGGGTGCTCAGGTTGGGCATCTGGTTACTGCGGACCTAGGGGAGGAAGGGGAGGGGGACTTTATGTCTTTTTTCTTCAACATTTTCCTTGGAAATGACTAAATCTCTCACGTCACATATTTGTGTAATGAAGCATTACAAGGGCAAAGTTAACTATTTGAAGGGGAAATCTGATGTGTAGGGTGTTTGGGCACAAAGTAGATGAGGTGTGGTTTTACAGTGTCCAGGACAAAGATGCTGGCCTTGCGCTGTGAGGGGATGAACAGGCCGAACAGGGCTTTGTGGCCCTGGCTGTGATGGTAAAGGTAGATGTGTCGGACGCTCCCTGGGGAAGACAACACAATCATACTGATTCAACGCTCCCATCATCACGTTCCATATAAGGTCGTATTCATTAGGCACCAAACGGAAGAAATGCCAGGTTGAGGTTGATCTACATCATAGTAAATGTAAAGTCAGTCACACAATAACTTCAAAAAGACAGGTAAAGAAAGATTACAAATAGATATCAAATATATGGACGACACACTGAGAAACAGTAGAGAAACAGTGAAGTGAATCTGCAGTGCCAGTGGGGGCTAGTCCTACCAGGCTCCAGGTAGCTGAACTGGGCCAGGGACCTCATCTCCAGGTGCTCCAGGTCGTAGGTCTCAGCCTCCCGGCCGCCCAGGTCCCGGACCACCTGCTTGTTGACCATGCACATACAGCCCAGCTGTACCAGGGCCCGGAACAGCAGAGGGACCTGGGAGAGAGAGAGAGGGTTATTCATTAGGCACCAAACGAAAGAACAGATTAAAAACAGGCAGGGGCTACCTGGACTTGTCCAATAAGAAAGGCTTTTTTTGCTTTCTGTTGCAAACTTATTTTAAACACACTCACTGGCATACACATGGAGACTAACACTCAAAACACAGGCATTGCTTATATTTCCCTAACTATGAAATGTTAACCAAGACACAGAACACTAGATTTGGGAATAAAGTACAATCCTTTAACCCCACTAACTGCTTCTTGTACACATCAAGGAGGAATAAGACAGACCTTGTCCTATCCTAACCCGTAGGTACCTGTGTCTCATAGACCCCCTCTATGTCTGGGGCAGAGAGGTCAGCATTGATCTCGTTGATGTGCTCCTGGTACATATCCTCAGGGACAGAGTACTGGTACAGATAGTACACCACGTTGGAGCGCGGCAGAAGACGGTTCACCTGCACAAAACAAACACCAGAGTTCTCAGTCATCTAATAATAATACTAATAACGATAAATTGAACTTTTATAGTGCTTTTCATTACAAAATAACCTCAATGCGCTTTAAAGCAACAAAAAAAGCCTGGCAATTTTAAACCGACAACATATCATTCATTAGTAGACGGACGGTCATGAGAGGGTCAGAAGGCTTGAGCAGTCAGTGGAGGGAGGTGCTCATAGATCTATTAATCAATCAATCTATCATGAGACTAAATGTACCTTCTTGTATGTGGCTCCCTCCTCCTGCTTGGGGACCTTCTGGTTGACGTAGAACACCCGTGGGATGTTGAGCTTCATGCAGTACAGGTCACTGCCGATCACAGCCCACAGTTTATACAGCCCAGGGTGACTGGTCTCTGCAATCTGGGGGAGAGAGGAGAGGGCAGGACATCCAGTCACACACACACAAAGACTTCTGGGTTTAGGTATTTTGCTTATTAGAGGTGCATTCACAAGATATATACAGTATGTCTTTATTTTGTTCTGTACAGTTCCTATAAACTATTCTGAAACAAAACAAGGCAATGGTATTTGGAGTTTTAGTCAGTATGGACACAGTTTAAGCCTAGTCCTGTACAAAGAAGCACTTTAAAACAGATTCTCCATTGAGCAGCAGCATGCTTTTTAGTTCAGGACTGGGTTTGCAGGAAACCGGCCTAACTAAATGTTATTTGACCCCCTAGGCCTAACCTAACCCACCTGCACGATCTGCCAGGGCATGTCCAGGATACTGCGCGCCGTGCGGCGGAGGAAGCTACCCAGGCCTGTGGCGGGACCCGCGTCCCGGATCACCCCTCCACCCATGGGCTGGACCTCGCCGTCCAGCAGGCGCCTCCGCTTCCGGCGCTCCTTCCTCTGCCGCAGCTGCAGCTCCCACTTCTTCTTGTGGTAGCGCAGCCACACCAGGCGCGCTTCCTGTGTTTCCCCCATGGGTGGTGGTGGGCCGAGGATCTCTCTCCAGGACTGGGTGAGCTCCATCTCCTGGGACTCCACGGCCTGGCTGTCCTCTCCTTGTGACACCCGCTTGCGCTTGGTGCTGATCAGTATGGCCGGCTGCAGGGGTCTGGCAGGCATCCCAAAGTCCTCAATGTCAGCCGCCTGCCCTGCCTCCAGGGCCTGATGGGCCACCTGAGAGAGAGGAGGCGAGAGAGGGGAGTGGCGTGAGTGTGTGTCATTTGTGTGTGTCGCCGCTACCGTTGGCTAGGCGGGTGTACCTGTCGCTTGCCCTCGCTGGTGAACAGCTCGCTGATCTTCTTCTGCTTGTAGATGTCATTCTTCTCCAGCAGCTTTTTGTGGAGCCAGTCTGGGTGGCGCACTCTGGGCACGGGGTTCTTCACCTACAGCCCGGATCACAATGGGACCAGAATGGGTGAGTAGCGAGCACTGAGAGGGTACAACCTGAAAGAATCTAGTGCCACAGGAGTAGGGTGAAGTTGCACCTAGACACTGATCTTGGATCATTTCCCCCACTAATGGGCAAGGTTAGGATTTGGGGAGGGCAAGCTGATCCTAGATCTGTACCTAGGGGCAACTTCCCCTCAGAGCCATGGTTCAGAGCTGCTGTGGGTTACCTGTTGCAGGGCAGCTGGAATGGTAATGATTTTCTGGATGGCACTACCCAATCTCTCAATGTAGTAGCTCCAGTCAAGAATCTGAAGAGAGCCCATGGCTAAACTCGTTAGTGACTGCGATTTAGCTAAAACATTAAGGAAATAATTGATTCAAACATCAATCTTATAAAATCACTCAGGCAGTACATCAACAGTCTTTGTATTGCTGTACTGAAGCTTGCCAATATGGAAGCGCTATGAAAATGTCTGAGGTGAAATAGCCCAGAGACTTACGGAGCGGATGTCCAGGTCGTGGAGGCTGGGCATCTTCAGCCACTTGCGCAGGAAGTGCTTCTTAACACTGGGCTCAGCTTGGAAGATGGCCAAGGGGATGGCCCTGTCAGATTGAGAGAGAGAGAGAAATGAACACTTCTCCATTGTTGTCATTAGCAATAAGCGACACCACGCTTAAATGAGCTGAAGACAAAATCGGAAATGATGAGCCATGACCGTCAGCCTGTGGTATGGTTGTGTGGGTCTGTCTGCCTCACCTCTCTGTGACCGGCGTGCCCTCTGGCTTGCGGGAGATAATGTAGCGGCAGCTCAGCCCGGCGTCCTTCACCATCTGGTCTCCCAGGAACTCGGCCAGCCGCTTGGCCGTGCTGATGGTGTTGGACTTCTGCTCGCCGTAGTCCTCCAGCTTCCGCGACATGGAGCGGTTCTCCGAGATGAGCTCAAACAGCTCCGCGTCCGGCATGTTGGCAGCCTGGGCAAAATACAAATCCCATCAGGACACAACATAGTAGAACATTCAGATATAAATATATTATGTCGAACAAACATGCCCTCTGACATGTAGCCTCGCCTACAATCAGGAATCACGTCAGTTCTCTATTATTGACATTACGATCTGAAACTTTCCTCATCGTTTGCCTACTGAACGTGGTCCGGTTGATGTAGCTTTCAACATTCAAGCAGAGATGGGGAATATTATTACAATGGCCCAGGTTGGCTCACTCTTTTAATATATGGATGAATTAATAATAATAACAACCGATTTAAAATGTAAAGTTATTACACACGCAGGGAAACAAACACGTTACCTTGCTGTAGAGCACGTCGAGCCAGTAGTCGGCCACCTTGGCCACCGAGTCATAGACCTCCTCCAGGGTGGTGCCTTTGAGGAAGGCCTCAAACACGGACGACTGGAAGATCTTGATGAGCTGCAGCTCGCCTCTCCTCTTCACCTCAAAGCCCTTCAGCTCGGCCAGAGAGCCGTCCTCGTTGAACACAGCGTACCTGGACACAGCACAATGTTGTCATCATGTTATTATCAATGTTACCATCAGGAGAACGTTATTATCAATGCTATTATCAGGAGAACGTTGTAATCATGTTAATATCAGGAGAATGTTGTAATCATGTGATTATCAATGTCTTTGGCTGGATTCTTTCTCTCTGCATTGTTGGGAAGGGTCCGTAAGCATTTCAATGTTAGTCTACACCTGTTGTTTACAAAGCATGTGACAAATAAAATTTGATTGGATAATGTTATTGTTACCTAACAAAAATCTCAACGATGCCAACCGGCCTATATGGTAAATACAGAATTGAATCTTTTCACACACGGTCCACCAAGAAAGGAGAACCAGCATTCTCCATATTTTCTCATTGCCAGTATATACAGAATCGCTTGTATGTACCTTTTCTTCAGCTTCTTTCCCTCCTCTTTGGAGGCGGGCAGAATCATGGCTAGGTAGGGCCCGTCCACCTCGAAGAAGATGCTGTTTTCCGCCCGCGTCTCGTAGGTCAGCGAGGCGGGGTCCACCAGCTCCTGGTACTGGTCGTTGGTGAAGCCTTCCTTCACCATGATGTTGAGCATGGCGCCCGGGTAGGAGATTGTCACCTTAGGCTTCTTCTCATTGCTCGTCTTCACCACAAAGTTCTCGGGGAAGGTGTTGGGCAGGACGCACCAGATACCGTCCGTGTCCAGCTCCAGAGGCCTCCTGTAGCGCCACAGACAAACATGGTAACATAAGTGGTCAAAAACCACAGAAAATAGATAGGGGTTATTAAACTGAACAAAAATATAAACGTAACATGCAACAATTTCAAAGATTTTACTGAGTTACAGTTTATATAAGGAAATCAGTCAATCGAAATACATTAATTAGGCCCTAATCTATTGATTTGACATGACTGGGAATACAGCTATGCATCTGCTGGTCACAGATGCCTGACAAAAAAAAGGTAGGGGCGTGGATTAGAAAACCAGTCAGTATCTTGTGTAACCACCATTTGCTTCATGCAGCGGGACATCTCCTTCGCATAGAGTTGATCAGGCTGTTGATTGTGGCCTGTGGAACGTTATCCCAATCCTCTTCAACGGCTGTGCGAAGTTGCTGGATATTGGCGGGAACTGGAACACGCTGTCATACATGTCGATCCAGAGCATCCCAAACATGCTCAATGGGTAACATGTCTGGTGAGTATGCAGGCCATGGAAGAACTAGGACATTTGTGCACAGATCCTTGCGACATGGGGCCATGCATTATCATGCTGAAACAATGGCACGACAATGGGCCTCAGGATCTTGTCTCGGTATCTGTGCATTCAAATTGCCATCGATAAAATGCAATTGTGTTCGTTGTCTGTAACTTACGGCTGCCCATACCATCACCATGGGGCACTCTGTTCACAACGTTGACATCAGCACACCGCTCGCCCACGTGGTCTGCGGTTGTGAGGCCGGTTGAACGTACTGCCAAATTCTCTAAAACAATTAGAGGCGGCTTATGGTAGAGAAATTAACATTCAATTCTCTGGCAACAGCTCTGGTGGACATTCCTGCAGTCAGCATGCCAATTGCACACTCCCTCAAAACTTGAGACATCTGTGGCATTGTGTTGTGTGACAAAACTGCATTTTAGAGTGGCCTTCTATTGTCCCCAGCAGAAGGTGCACCTGTGTATTGATCATGCTGTTTAATTGGCTTATTGATATGCCACACCTGTCAGGTGGATGGATTGTCTTGGCAAAGGAGAAATGCTCACTAACAGTGATGTAAACACATTTGTGCACAACATTTGAGAGAAATAAGCTTTTTGTGCATATGGACAATTTCTGGGATCTTTTATTTCAGCTCATGAAACATGGGACCAATACTTTATAGGTTGCATTTATATTTTTGTTCAGTGCATATTCGCTACATCTGCAAAGTTACTGCCATGGTGAAACAGAGTGCTGTTCATGCATGATCCTTATGCTACCCAGCACTACACACAGGTATCTCTAAAAAGACAATCTCCATGACATGGGTGCTAAAAGAGAAAGCAGTAAGAGGCCTTCTGTAAGAGGATGGACATTATTAAGTTACCCAATCTGTTCAACGAGCTCTCTGGCCTGGGTGATGATGTTGGCTCCGGTGTAGCACACAATGCCGGCCATCTCCATGGAGTACCAGCGCGCCCTAGTGGACAGACATGGCAGCCACACAAACACAACAGCACTGTCAACAGGTTGCAAAACGTTTTCTACCTCCTGAATAGAGGCCAGATTTTTTGGGGGTTGATAAAACAAATATTATTTTCTGGGAGAGGGGGAAGCTGCAGCTGCACCTACCCTTTCCTCATGACGTAGCCATAGAAGGAGTTGAGGATGCATTTGTGGGCTAGCTGGAGAGAATCGTAGAGGATCTCCATGTTCTTACAGCGCTTCACCAGGGCAGCGTCACCACTTTCCTGGGCTGCAGACAGCTTCTTCTTCCACACCTACAGTACCACAGAGAGGAGAGAGGGAAACACTTAACACACTATGGACAGGCATAGCTGCTGGAATGATGCTGAAAAAATCCAGCACAGCACGGTTCGGATTGGCACTAGTGTAAAAAGGGTAAGTCTTCCTCCCAATGTCAACTGTAAACTTTGCGTTGACATCCTTGGGGCTAGTTTCTAGTGGGAGAAGAGCAAATAAGTTGGTAGCTCTTTGGCAAGTACCTTGTGCAGTCCCTTGAACTCGTAGCGGCGGTCTCTGAAGGCTCGCACGGTGTCCACGTAGAAGGAGTTCTCCCTCTGGCAGATGGTGGTGACCCGCTCCTCCAGCTTGGTCTGACGGACCTTCTTATAGGCCCTCCTGCAGTAGTCTGGGACAGAACAGAAAGCACGCTAACGTCATGAAAAGTCACTGAAACGCACAACCCTAAAGTAACAGTAACTCACTGACAACTTCTGTGCCAATCTAAAAACATTTCTCCCTCTCTCACCGCCCAGGCGTTTCTTTTCGTGGCGGGCCTGCTCCTCCTGGTTGAGCTCATGGAAGGCTCGTGGCCTGCCGTTGGGGAAGAGCGGAGGAAACTTCTCTGATTCCAGCTGCTGCTGGATGCGGTGGAACTCACTGCGGCTGGCCGGCACTGCAGACAGGGAGGAGCAAGCAGGTGAGTGAAGGGAAGAAAGAGGCATTTCCGATTAGGGCGATATATTGAATTAATTCAAATTAAAATGTTTTAGTGCAATATTCCAAATGCCTGTCACAAGAATCCATTTTCAAAAAAAAAATTATGAGCGTTTATGTCCACTTGGTTCTCATATTGTCTTTTGGTCTCGTCTCCTTCTGTGCACCTTCCCATTCTCTCTCTCTCTCACACACACACACACACCCTGCCACTCACAACAACAAATATGAGAGATCACTTCTTCCTCTCTGACAAGCAGTTTCAAATTGCTATTTGCATTTGAGGTTTGATCCAACAGAAAATCGGTCATATGGACACTGAAGACAGGCCACTTGATTTCAACATCTGAACAAAGTGGACAGGCTAGCACGCTTTTCAAACAGTTGGAGACGGACAGAAGAGTGTGTTCATAACAATTCAACTGTTCTACCTTGTTAGCTAGCAAATGGATCCAAGTAAGCTAAACTATAAAGATTAGCTGGCTACTCACTAGCACATGGGCTTGTGCTTGAGAGATCGTTTATGAGACCTGTGTTTATCTTCTATAATACCTTCTACAAGAAGTTATTCATTATTAGTGAATGTGCATTATGCATGGTTCTGGTTAAATTTTCATAGACATATTGCAAAAAAAGCAGGTTAAACTATTTTGATAAAATTATTATTGGGTTATGGTTGTGGAAGGCTTATATTTAGCCTAGGTATAATTTCACAAGCCCTGAATTAATTTGATTATTGCTGAATGTTTGAAATGCAGTGTATTTTACCTTGAAATTGTACAAAAAGCTAATTTAAATAAAATAAAAATAGACTGATGGGCGATTCACAGTATACTGTAGGTTTAAACAAACACACATACATACAGTTGTGGTCAAAAGTTTTGAGAATGACACAAGTATTGGTCTCCACAAAGTTTGCTGCCTCAGTGTTGATTATGGCAAATTGCATATACTCCAGAATGTCATGAAGAGTGATCAGATGAATTGCAAAGTCCCTCTTTGCCATGAAAATGAACTTAATCCCAAAAAGACATTTCCACTGCATTTCAGCCCTGCCACAAAAGGACCAGCTGCCATCATGTTAGTGATTGTCTTGTTAACACAGGTGAGAGTGTTGACGAGGACAAGGCTGGAGATCACTTTGTCATGCTGATTTGAGTCAGAATAACAGACTGGAAGCTTTAAAAAGGAGGGTGGTGCTTGAAATCATTGTTCATCCTCTGTCAACCATGGTTACCTGCAAGGAAACACGTGCCGTCATCATTGCTTTGCACAAAAAGGGCTTCACAGGCAAGGATATTGCTGCTAGTAAGATTGCACCTAAATCAACAATTTATCGGATCATCAAGAACTTCAAGGAGAGAGGTTCAATTGTTGTGAAGGCGGCGTCAGGGCGCCCAAAAAAGTCCAGCAAGCGCCAGGACCGTCTCCTAAAGTTGATTCAGCTGCGGGATCGGGGTACCACCAGTGCAGAACTTGCTCAGGAATGGCAGCAGGCAGGTGTGAGTGCATCTGCACGCACAGTGAGGCGAAGACTTTTGGAGAATGGCCTGGTGTCAAGAAGGGCAGCAAAGAAGCCACTTCTCTCCAGGAAAAACATCAGGGACAGACTGATATTCTGCAAAAGGTACAGGGATTGGACTGCTGGAGGACTGGGGTAAAGTCATTTTCTCTGATGAATCCCCTTTCCGATTGTTTGGGGCATCCAGAAAACACCTTGTCCGGAGAAGACAAGGTGAGCGCTACCATCAGTCCTGTGTCATGCCAACAGTAAAGCATCCTGAGACCATTCATGTGTGGGGTTGCTTCTCAGCCAAGGGAGTGGGCTCACTCACAATTTTGCCTAAGAACACAGCCATGAATAAAGAATGGTACCAACACATCCTCCGAGAGCAACTTCTCCCATCCATCCAAGAACAGTTTGGTGACGACCAATGTCTTTTCCAGCATGATGGAGCACCTTGCCATGAGGCAAAATTGATAACTAAGTGGCTCGGGGAACAAAACAACATTTTTGGGTCCATGGCCAGGAAACTCCCCAGACCTTAATCCCATTGAAAACTTGTGGTCGATCCTCAAGAGGCGGGTGGACAAACAAAAACCCACAAATTCTGACAAATTCCAAGCATTGATTATGCAAGAATGGGCTGCCATCAGTCAGGATGTGGCCCAGAAGTTAATTGACAGCATGTCAGGGCGGATTGCAGAGGTCTTGAAAAAGAAGGGTCAACACTGCAAATATTGACTCTTTGCATAAACTGAATGTCATTGTCAATGAAAGCCTTTGACACTTACGGAACACTTGTAATTATACTTCAGTGTACCATAGTAACTACTGACATAAAGATCTAAGAACACTGAAGCAGCGAACTTTGTGGAGACCAATACTTGTGTCATTCTCAAAACTTTTGACCACGACTGTACATACATACAGAATTTTTTTTGGGGGCCATATCGCCCAGCTCTAATTAGCTCAAAAACAAAAAACTGTTATAAGTGAGAAGTATGCATTGGTCTGAAGCCAAAAAAATGAAGACATTTACATGAGCACCACAAAGCCTACTCCACCCATGCTCTACCAAGGTTTTCCAGCACACAGCTTTGACCTACTACAGTAGCTATGTTGGTCTATTGTACTTCAAACAATGAGTATGCAGGTTGCTTAGGATTCAAACCTCCTCAAACAGATAGCTAACAAATAAGTAATTTGTAAAAACCTACCATAACCAAATATATCTTTGCCTGTTCGTTAGCTAACTATGAGATGACTGGTGTTAGCTAGTTACAGAGGCAAGCTGCTGGACTTTGGACACGCAAGCAAACGTTAGGTAGGTAAGGCTAGCTAGCCATCTCATTTCTCAACATGGTGTTAGAACGTCTGAGCTTCGGCTGAGAAACATGTTAGCATTGTCAGACATGCTTAAAAAAGGAAGCACATAGTTGGTTCTTAATGGACAGAAATGGGCACGTGAGAGCGATAAATCATCAAAATGTAAGAAAAACTGTTGCACCTACAAACTTAGTCAATCCGTCATGTTTTAAGTCCAATGGTCACTTTATGGACGCTATAGTTTCGTTTTAATCCGATGTCTGGAATGAGCTAGGTAGGTGCAAAAAATATTCAGAAAACTCAATTGCTAACGACCTTGTTAAAATTCCGGTATGACGAAAGGCAAGGATTGTGTTGTGTACCTCAAATCATGTTGATTTGCGAATTTCCATCGACATTGGTGTTATATTGGCTTAGATACAAATGGTAGGGAGATTTGAATTTAACATTGAGTTCAACCAATGCCATACCATTGTGACTAGTTACATCTCTGAAAGACTGTCTCTAAAGCAAAGCTAGGGCCTAGGGTGACATTGGTACAGCAGCAGACCACAGAAGTCAGTCTAAAGAGCTGACCTCCGCAACACACACACACACACACACACACTACAGGAAGAGCTTACTGATCTCTCCCCTCCACTGCCAGCTCATCTTCCTCTGACAGTTGGCCCCCGGCTTGTTGAAATCGCAGGCAGCACACGTGGCCTCGTCAACCATTGCAGAGGGCTGAGGAAGAGACAAGGAACAGAACAGTGTTACTTTCTGGAGTTTTGCCTGACTTTTTGTTAGAAGCCTGACCAAGCCCTTCAAAATGTTGCATGCAATGTAAGTATAGGGGAGAATTCAACATTGTATAGGGTTATCGATTTCTGACACACACAGCTGTGTAGTTTACCTGCAGGCGGTTGGTGAGGATGATGTTGGGGTACATGGCCGCCACGTCCAGATGATAGATGAGTGGACACTCGATCCTGTTGGGGACCTCCTTCAAAGAGATCAGCTTCTTCTTGATCTCATCACACACCTGCAGACAGGGCAGATCAGATGATTTATGGAAAGTACAGCATTTCTTGTGGAGAAAAGAGGGAATGTATTTTCCTTTTACCCGCACATTTTGTGGGTAAATTCTAACTTTCCCCTTTCTTAGGGGCAAACTTTAACAATAAGAAAGTGGATGGTGTTTTGTGGCCCGAGATTGTACATCAAAAGAAGTTGGTAACGCTATAGGTGTCACAGTTTCTAAATGTAAGGAGACATAGGTTGATGGCATGATAATGGGCAGACCACAATGGCAACAAGTCTGACTTTTTGTATTTGTTGCCTGGTGTGGCTTCTTTATGTACTGCATTTTAAATTGTTAAATCAAATCAAACCTCATTGAAGTTGGTGACTTGCTCCAGGGGAATCTTCTCCTCCTCCTCGATGGCATGACGCAGCGTTTGCTCCACCCGCTGAAGCAGGAAGTCAAATGCAGCCGGATTCTGTCCAACACACCAGAAAGAAAACAGTGTCAACAAAAACACGTAAACTGAAATCCCTACAGACAAATAATGGACTGGGCCGAGCTGTGCCATACCATTTTGAAGCGGCAGGGGATGTCGCTGCGGAACACGCCGGACTCCAGGGCCTCCACGTGACCCCCCACGTAGGTCTCAGAGTCCATGACGTGGCCATCGTCCGTCAGCTTGTTGAACACCTGCTCCTGCTTGTTGGGGAAGACGATGTTGGCATGGTAGGCCTGCACCATGAGCAGCGCCTCACACAGGGTCCCCGAACCCTTACGCAGCACCTGCACACACAACCACACACACACCAGTGAGCAATAGTCCAATTCCTTTCCCACACTGTCCATGTTTCAACTGACAAACCGATAGAGACAAACCTCATCCGGCTCCATAGGGATGATGGTGCAAAGAGCAAAGATGAAGGGGTGGACGTACTTCATGTAAAGATAATACGTGGCCACGGCATCCGACACAGAGTAAGTGGCCAGAGTCTGGGGGCACAGCCATGAGAAAACCAGTCAGACAACCAAACTGCATCACATCTACACCCACAACCACAACTTGGACTCTTTCTCAATTAATTCATCTTTCCTTGCAACCTCTCTACATGCCTCCTTCTCAAAAGACACTGGCGAATGAGGCCTGAGAGGGGGAGGTAGCTTAGACCTTCTCCTCCAATACGATTGAGAAGGAGGCGAGGAGATCGGATACCAGGACTCCGAGAAAGACATTGAGATAGGACCTATAGAACCACTGCTAAGAGCGGTGCCTGTGTTTGTGACTCCCAGAATGCACCAGCTGACCTGCGGCTCCTCGGTGGCCATGCGGCACATCTCCTCGGGGTCCAGCTCCACTGGGTCATAGCCCAGCTTGGCCTTGGCCGCCGCCTTCAGGTTGTGACTGCCCACCGGCAGGTAGCTGTCACGCTTCACCCACCTGGCACACACATACACACACACAGCGGTGGGTTAGTCAGTTTGTGTTAGTGTGTGCGTATCATTATTTGTGCAGGCACAACACCACACAGATAGCGAGGTACTGTATTATGAGATGCATGGTGGCCCTTACCTAAAGGCATCCATGTGGATGGCCTGGCTAGCCCTGTACTCGCCCTGGTTGTCCTTCTGGAAGCCAATCTCTCTGTACATGTTCAGGCCGTGGTGGGCAGCCCTGGTCTCCACAAAGGGCCTTTTGGAGGGGAGAAGTGGAAGATAAAGAGGGAAATAGAGAGAGAGAAAGGGAGAAGGATGAGGGGAGAGCGATTGGGGGGGGGGGGGGGGGGGGGGCAGTTAAGCACAGTAAACCTAATTTAGTTCAGTTGATCAAAGAGTTGATCGGTTGATCTGTCCTCCAGACCGACTCACCAATCGAAAAAGTCTCCGTTGTAGGTGACAAAGATTTGGGGCTTGGTTTCTTGGACGTGCTCGAACCATCGCTGAATGAGACCCGCCTACAAGCACGGAACACAGCATGTCATCAAGTAGGTATGTCTTTATATTGTATGTATTTATGTATGTACGCCCTTAGGCATTTACTTGTCCTTCATTATTGATGCTCCACTCCTTACCTCGTCAGGCTCATTGAACACAGTGAAGGGTCCCTCGTACTCTGGCTTTGGGGTGAACTCAAAGTCCTCAATGTCCTCAGAGACAATCTCTCGGTTTGTGATCAGGTAGCCCTGGCAGGAATTATGAACAGTTAAGACGGCAGTTAAAGAAGAAAAAAGAGCAGACAGGAAATCCAAAGCTACAGATTAGGACTGGAAATGGGACATCCTCAGAGTAGACCCAGATCGGGATGTGCTCTTGTGCTGTACAGCCAACTCCTATGGTCGTTGTTAATGACAACGATGATAAGTATCGGCAAGACAGTACAAAAAGCTCTGAGACCAGGCTGGTCCAACATACCTGTCCGTCGATCATGTAGGAAATCATCATAATCTGGTCCGTTTCTGCATCAGGGAATTTCAGAGGAAGCTTGGTGGTCTCTATGTCAAAAGCCAGCACAACGGGGTCCTGAGAAACAGAATCACAACTAGAAACACTGCTAGGACTGCTAGTCAAGATTGTGAGTTCAGTCAATTCAATTATAAAAATGGAGATGGAGAAAGACCATGGTATCTTGACAAGAAACCTGGATGGCTCAATTAAAATCCCAAACGACTGGAAATCAGTTTAAAACATCAGATTGATGGACATCAGGCAAACATAAAAAATTATTTAAAAAAAAGAACATTTTCTTACTGGTCGTTCCACCAGGTCGCTTCTCAGTATGATCTCCGGTGGGTAAGCACTGCCCCTGCATCGAACGTTGTACCAGTGAGCCTAGGGAAGAAACAAAGGACGTGAACGCTAAGTCTTCATTGGGGATTACTGGGGAGATCAATCCCATCATTCCACTGAGCATCCACTGCCTAGCCTGGTCCCAGATCGGTTTGTGCTGTCTGGCCAACTCCAATGGTCATTGTGGCAAGATAACACAAAACGATCTGGGACCAGGCTATCCATTGGCCAAGCAGGAATGTCAAAGGCCCTTACCACGTGGATCTTAAGGTCGATGGACAGGCGCACGTGATAAGGCACGTCGTACTCTCTCATGTCCACTACGTTGTCCATCTGGTCTGAGATTTTCTTGGACATGCCATCTTCATCCGCTGCCGAGACACTGCCTCCTGCCAACGCACTGATGAGCAGAGAGCTTGTCAAAAACATTTATGAAGACCCAGAATAGACTGTACTACTGCACTCCACATCACAGTAACAC
The DNA here is from genome assembly GCF_964263955.1 of Coregonus lavaretus. Classification (NCBI taxonomy): domain Eukaryota; kingdom Metazoa; phylum Chordata; class Actinopteri; order Salmoniformes; family Salmonidae; genus Coregonus; species Coregonus lavaretus. Next base: position 10,150,984 of record NC_140004.1, read on the forward strand.
TTTATTTCACAGCCTACTACGTATTTACCGAGAAACTACATGGTAACACCATACTTACATAATTAATACCCAATAATTACTCTATTGTAACGAATACCAGGAGGTAACCATTTTTCCCACCAAGTTATTAACTCTTAAATACTTTCAAATTATTACCAGAAAGCACCAAATGTTACCAAGTATTTTCACATTAAATGCTGGATAAATAACAGTGGCAATAGGGCTGTAAAATAAAACGTTTACCAAAATCACAACGTCAGTCTGCTCCTCCTAAGTTGTAAGACTGGTAGAGATACTGTACCTTGATAACATTGAGGTGTAGGTATCGTTGGACTTCTCCCTCTCCCGATTCTTGCGCACCGCCGGCGAGATCTCCCGTTTGACCTTCATGAGGTCATCCACAGTGTTGAATGAAAGCTTGATGTAGTTCCTCTTCAGTCCCACCAGGTGATTGGGCTATGGAGAAAGGACATGTTTATCCGACAGTAATACTGGATGCCATCTCCCAGAGGTCGATGCCTGAGCCGGCGTGGACGTTGTTGACGTCATCACGTTTTATTAAATAAAACCCTGTGTGTTTATGCTAGAGACGTCCTGCTGCAGCATAATCCACTGAATCTGCTGGTATAAGCCATTTGCCTATGTGGTGTCAGCGCATGCGTTTGTCAGAGATGACAGAATGCCGAAAAGTCCAAACAGTTTGCGCTAGAAACTATTTGGACCCTCACGAATGCAAACATTTTTGCTCTACGATGCCCAAAAACTTCACGGGACTCGTCTCAAGTTGCGGACGCCGACGTCCCAACTCCAAACAGGTCTTCTCACAAATGGTCTGAACGGTTTGAGCTACTATCGAAATAATACATCGAAAGCTGAGACTCATGAACACGAAAGTGTTATCTGTTTTGCTCTACGATGCCTACATGCTTCACAAGACTCGTCTGAAGGTAACCCGGTAATGAGCGATAAAAAATGACTGAAAATTAATAGGTTTTTTAACACATGTAACTTTTTTGGTTCTATTTGAGATGCTCAACGCACTGCAAGACCCCTCCTTATTGGATATTAAAAAGATATAAACCCACATGGATGCTTGAAAAACAAACGAGGAGAGATACATCACATACTGCATAACTAAACACTAACTAGGTTTCCCTTTTTATCTGTGGATTAATCGTTGGAGTAGAGAAAGACACGACTCCTGGTCAAAATTATACACAGAATCTGCTAAAAAGAGGACCATATGCATGTCAGGTAAAATACTAAACAATAACAACCCAATGTTCATCCAGAACAAACTAGGTAGCAACAGCTAGCTAGCTAAAATGTCAATGACTGTTTCATGTGTTTCAACCTGCCCCAAAAGAGGGTTAATACAATTACACATTGATACAGACCAGGGCCGTATTCATAAAGCTTGTCAGTAGGAGTGCTAAACTTCACTTGGATCAGTTTACCCTTGTAGGTCATAATGAATAAGATTAAATTGAACATGCAGAACCTAGATCAGCCCTCACTTTATGAATACCGGCCCAGACGTCATCTTGGAATGATCAGATGAGCTCAATGACCGTATACGTCCATTATTCCTTGACTTGTCTATTTCTAAATAGGCTATGGTTAAGTTTCTCACCAGATCCAGGTCCTCCTTAGGGAGCATCTCCAGCTTTGCCACCTTCCCTTGGAACTTCTTGGACAAGAATGAGATTACTTCTCTCTCACAGTTCTGGATGGGGCACACGTGGTCGACGTTGTCATTCATATGAGAAGTAATAATGCCTGTTCATTTAAAAACGAGTACCTGGTCATCCCTGACTTACCTTTTTAGTGGCTATGTAGAAATAGGGCTTAAAGGGGAGGGCCACCTACAACAAAAGGAAAGTGAAAAAGGAGGAGATTGCAGCAGCTGAACATAGCCATTGGGATCAGTCTTTCACTAGTGTTTATATGAGGTGCTCAGATCCTCACCTTGAACCTGCTGCCATCTTCCTGGATGAAATAATAGTCCACAGCGCTGACCATCCGTTTGTCATCGTCCAGAATTTCTGTCTGAGATGGGAACAGGAGGATTAGATATTGACAATAGTCACATTAAGATGAGATGATCAAGCCTTGCTAAAACATTTATTCAATTCAGGCACAAGAACAAGACATGTATTATAAATACGATGTCATCAGGACCGTGACCTTATTTGTCTATGTAGGCCTAAAAAAAGAGTCTTCCACAATGCAATCCCCAATTAAACTATAATAAAAATAGCCCATCAAATATATGAAGCTAAATGACAGCAGGTCCTGCTTAAAGTCATCCTGATCAACTGCTTTCCAGAGCCCACTCTGGTCTGCCTGATTGACCTACAGGGTGCATGTTGATGAGCCAGCCAGTCTTCTCTCCTGGGTCCTTCATCCTCTCGAACCCGAAGCGGGTGTCCATCTCGTCGGTGAACTGGCTGCGCTCCAGCCGGATAGCAGCCGACATGGATGACCGGTCATCCCTACAGAGGAGAATACATAACATCAGACATATCAGTACATGCCGTCCACAACATTGAAAAAAGCAGTGTGACTGCATTGTGTATTTGTAATTAACTAACTAGTGAACTATGCATTTAGCCAGCAGCACGGCTGGGGTCAATTCGAATTGAAGGCAGTCAATTCAGGAAGTGATTTTAATTCAAAAATAATAACTTCTACTCCTAAGTTTATTGAGAAGTCATTCAAAGTAGATGCAGTTTTTTCAAATTTTGAATTGTTATTTAAGTTTACTTCCTGAATTGACTGCCTTCAATTCGCATTGACCCCAACCTAGCATCTAAAAACGGGATTTAATAGTTTCTTGTTCACTGCTCGGCAATTCTCCAATCGGAATCGTCTACAACTTCATGCATGTAGCTAGCTTCAGAGCGGGACATGCTCCTATCAGGTACCAATTATTTATGGTACAGGCATTGGACCATGACTTAGCTATCTCGCACGCTATCGCTATGTAATGACCTCAGATCTTGTCTCTTTAAGTAAGTAATTAATCAGAGGTCTAATATTGGGCAAACCCCAGCCCTGCTAAGCAGAGATATTTTGTTGACATGTGAATTGAAACTTGCATGCAGCCATTTCAGGCAGTGACTTACTGTTGATTGTCCTGGTTACCCCCTTGTCCTCTCTCTGACTTGTACCGTCCACTGTTTTGTAAAACCATCTTGGACAGGATTCTGTAGGTAACGTGGCCGTAAAAAATTTCACTAACATTCAGTGAAAAGTAGTTAGTGAGAGATATGCAAATCCACCTCGCAAGTGAAAGGTACAGCAAGTTGGCTAGCTAGATAACTGTTAGCTAACGTTAGTTGCCACGCAAAGCTGCTGTGTTGAAAACACAAAATATAAAACTGCTTGCTAACATTTGCAAATGGTTGGCATATGGCAAACTATTTCTCTCTGTACACCCAATTGAAAATCTAAACAAACAAAGTCGTTCAAATTCTCATTAGCTAGCCTAGCAGGCTTTGACAGATGTCTGTGTTGTTCTTTGCGAGTCAGAATTTGGCGCGTTCTCTCCTCTTGCCGCGAGAATGTCTGGGAGTGGTCAAGTCAACGCCTCTGCGGATGCCCCGCCTTTGGGGTGGTACTTCGCTAGCCCTTCCCTCTCCTCGCCCCTTTGAAATGTAGCAACTCGGGTGCGTTCAGTTCGCTTGAACGTTTGCTACGTTACTGAACGACACGTTTCCCTAAAACGTTCTTGTACGTTATTGGACAGACTTTGAGGTACGTTAACGCCATTCGGTGGATGTGCTGGGGTTTGGCTTGAGCAATCACTGCGGTATTTAAAGAGCAAAGGTGCATTTTGAAACCACAACCGAACCCTCCTTGTTTTTCAACTTGTCGTTCAGTACAGCACTCCTTGTTCAATTACGTGTTTATGTACTGAACGCAACTCCGCTGCAGCAAATCATTTTCAAACAGGTAGTGAAATAAACTCAGGAGCACAGATATTTTTTAAATTATCTTATTATACTCTATTCTTGTCACAAAAATCCATGCACTTCATCCAGGCAATACTAGATTTAGACAACTTCAGACAACTGCCCCTTTATAATATGGGTTTATCATTGATTGATTGATGGCAATATTGTTTGGCATAATAGCTACAAGGTTATAATTTTGTCACTAATGAAAAACGGATTATTTTTGCAACAAACTAAAACAATTTTTAGCAGCACATTTTAGTCTTTTAGCAGACGCTCTTATCCAGAGCGACTTACAATTAGTGAGTGCATACATTTTTCATACTGGCCCCCCTTGGGAAACGAACCCACAACCCTTGCGTTGCAAGCGCCATGCTCTACCAACTGAGCTACAGGAGTGTCAATAGCACGACATCACATAGCTAGCTAACATGTTGCAGCATCAATGGGCGGATTCGATTATGCTGAGACGCGGGGCGCGATCTATGGCCCGTGACATGAACGATAATCGAATCCATGCCATGTAACTATGCCAACAATCGTGACCCCGGAAATTCAGATTTGATGACGTTAGCCCACTCACTATAAATAAATATACTCTTGTCGAATACATGAATCATGCCAACGTGAGCATGCGATATAGCTAGATATAATAATAGGCAGTAAGACGTGTACTCTTTCACACGTCTCTCAGAATGCCGTGGTCAAAATGGTGCAAGCGAAATGGTGTTTGAACTTTGAAACTCAGTAACGTTACTTGCTAGCAACAGTAACGATACTGTTAGTTAACTCGCATTCAGGAGTGTATTCATTACGCCGATTCTGTTGCAAAACGTTTCGTCTGTTGCAAAACGTTATCCAACAGAAACCGTTTAACGAAAACGAGAGTTTCAATTGGACAAATTCAGGCAGGTCCCTCCCCGTTTCGTTTGGTTGTTCCGTTTTCTCTGTTTGATTTCGTTTGGTTCTGAAACGGTAAACGGTTTATCTGTTGCACGCGTGTGGCTAGTCGACAGCACAATTGTAAGCATCAACACGCACAATAAGGCTGCAATGGACCGTAGAGGTAAGCCTACAACTAATTAGTTAACTAACGTTAGCTGCAGTACTGAACTAACCTTAGTCATCGAACAACAGTTGGCTCTCAAAACGCATTAAGATTGTAGCTAGCTAGCCAGGCTATTCTTGCTTCCATATACTAGTCCATGCCCATTGTCACCACGAAGCATGGTTAGTAATGTTTACTATATATTGTTGCTTATTTTTGCATTGGGGAGTTTAAACTTGTTCAGACATGTAGTCTATGTCTGAGATCCAGGTATATCCATCAACATTTTTGTGTGAAAATTGTGTAGAATGGGCCCTGAAAATGTTTTTGGACTAAATCCAGAGATTGATAGTCTACTGTAATCAATGTCCGATATAGCTAGTACTTTTGTAGAGTACCCCACCTGAAATATTGATGAGATGAGTTTCACGTCTGACCTAGTCTATGTTTTATGGTCATACATTGTTATGTGCTCACTGCTCTGCTATCTATCTACTCAAGCATGTCAGAGGAAAGGATATATTAGAAATGGCCCTCCAGCATTCTGAGCCAGGAGCCTATTCACTTTGAAGGTCAAACTTGGCAGAGAAGATTATGCCTTTTTGTAAGGAAGGTGAGGATAGCAAGGATGTCTTGCTTTACTGATTTTATATGTAACATGGTATCATTTGGCCCTTTAATCCTATGCTTCATCCTATACCACAGTTGTTGTTTACATGACTTGCCTGTGCCTGTCCCTCTCCCTCCCCACTCCATTCCCTCACTGCTGACCTTTCCCCCATATGGCACAAGGACAGCTGTCAGCCGTGTTCATGTGAATAAAACCTACTCGTGAATAAAACCCACTCTGGTCTCTCTCTTCAGCTGCCAGAGACCGGTTGTTTACTGGTCACAAGGTAGTAGTGAAGGCAAAGCCTGCCTCGCTCCGCCGTACCATGTAGCCTAGTCCCCGAAAACACTTCAAAAGTTTTCCCCTGAAAATGATTCCATTTGGGTTGTTTATACAGTAATTTACAGGCTACCTTGTGCACTGTCAAGACAGCATATTTGGCTGATTGTTGTTTACAGCCTATTTGTGTCTAGTGCTTTTAGACTGTCCTTTTCATTATGAGGTAGAAGTTGCCCTTTACCACAGATCTAGGATCAGATTACCTTACTCCCTGACCTTAACAATTAGCAGGATAAAGAACTAAGAAGATATCTGACCCTTGACCAGTAGTTGTGGCAACCTCCACGTAGTCAGTTCTCTCTGTGTAGTGTTGGTAAAGCATTGAGAGAAAGGCTAATCCATTCAGATTGTTTATCTGATTTTCTACAAGGTACACTATATATACAAAAGTATGTGGACACCACTTGAAGTTAGTGGATTCGGCTATTTCAGCCATACCCGTTGCTGACAGGTGTATAAAATCGAGCACACAGCCATGCAATCTCCATAGACAAACATTGGCAGTAGAATGGCCTGACTGAAAAGCTCAGTGACTTTCAACGTGGCACGGTCATAGGATGCCACCTTTCCGACAAGTCAGTTTGTAAAATTTCTGCCATGCTAGAGCTGCCGCGGTCAACTGTAAGTGCTGTTATTGTGAAGTGGAAAGGTCTAGGAGCAACAACGGCTCAGCCGCGAAGTGGTTGGCCACACAAGCTCACAGAACGGGAGTGCTGAAGCGCGTAGCGTGTAAAAATTGTCTGTCCTCGGTTGTGACACTCACTACCGAGTTCCAAACTTCCTCTGGAAGCAACGTCAGCACAAGCTTCATGAAATGGGTTTCCATGGCCGAGCAGCAGAATAATGGTCTGGGGCTGTTTTTCATGGTTCGGCTAGGCCCCTTAGTTCCAGTGAAGGGAAATCTTAACACTACAGCATACAATGACATTTTGTGCTTCCAACTTTGTAGCAACAGTTCAGGGAAGGCCCTTTCCTGTTTCAGCATGACAATGCGCCTGTGCACAAAGCGAGGTCCATACAGAAATGGTTTGTCGAGATCGGTGTGGAAGAACTTGACTGGCCTGCACAGAGCCCTGACCTCAACCCCATCGAACACCCTTGGAATGAATTGGAACACCGACTGCGAGCCAGGACTAATCGCCCAACATCAGTGGGGTGGGGGGGGGGGGGGGTCTTATGAATGCCCATGATTTTGGAATGAGATGTCCACATACTTTTGGTCATGTAATGTATTTTGCGTATGGTAACAGTTGCTTGTTCACTTTACTGAATTCCTTACATCTGAGGCAGTCACATAATTAATTTTGAATCAATATTAATTTTCTTATGATAACAGAGTTTGTACAGTGAGGGCATTTGGATCAGAATTATACAGCTTAGGTTAATTATTTATTTTCATGGATTTGCAGTTTCAAGAGGATGTCTGTGAATGCTCCCACTTCTACTCTCGGGATTACTGCTCATATTGTGGCTACTCTGGAGGATTAAGGTGAAGATGATGATGGACAAAGGTGGGGAAACTCAGACTGGCTGTGGAAGCCCTGCAGCTGCAGCACAGGAGGAGATGCAAGCGGCCGATGGACCCACTGCAGCTGCACCCACCCTTGCTCCTGTTGAACACTCCACACCAATGGGTCTTGCATCATCTACCTTAACAGACAGCGAGGCCAACAGTCCCCAAACCCACATTGACCCCCCTGAGGGATCCATGATACCCAGGGCAGGGGGTTCCCAGCCTCCTCAGGCCTCTTCAGAGGGGATGACAGAGCAGTACACACAGCCCCAACCTTCTCCCTTCGTCGTCCCTCAACCTCCCAGCAGAACGACCAGGCCCAAGCTCAGCTCAGGCCCTGAGGCTCGACGAGCCTGCCTCAAGTTCATCCTGGGGGCATCGGAGGACAATTCATCAGATGATGAGCCACTTTTGACCATGAAACCCCCTACAGGTTCTAGTTCCTCCGAGGCAGCAGCCACCTGCTCCACCCTACGGCAAACTGCATCAGCAACCTCAAATGCCTTCTCCCCCCCACAGCAAGTAACATCAACCACCACCTCCCCTGGAATGAGGTAGGCCATTGCAATGTTGTTTTACTTCTTTGTTAACGTTAACTTCGTTTTCATTATAGAGTAAACCGGTTTAGGCCTCCTAATTTTCTCTAGCCTGGTGACATCAGAAATGTATTTTATTCAGAATATGTTGGTGGTGAATGCAAGTGCCTGCTCCATTAACCCAGTATGAAGAAATAAATGGATCATTGAGCAGATTAGCCCATATCTCATTGACTAGTGAGGTGAGGGTACCTGTCAGTGCAGTAGCCTGTCACTGACAGCAGAGTGCGCAGTTGCTCAACAGGCGAGACCAAGTGTTGGCCAGGCCAGAGTCGAACTTTGCCAACCACATTGTGGTATGATTGCTGCCCCGTGTTCTGTCTCCACACAACCAGCCTGCCCGTGATCACCTGATCACAGCATGCTGCTGACAGTGAACTGTATTGTTGTTGCGTGCCTCACGTCTCTGCACTATTAATGGAAGTGTCTCTGACTTTGACCTTGGAACCAGAGTCCTAAGGGGCACTCAACAACGTATTGTATGTTCGCTAGACAAACGTTTCTCCCGCCCTTGGAAGTTCTCTGCAAATAAATTAGACTTGCTGTATGTAGCCTTTAGGTATAGCCCACAAGGAGCTATTGTTTATCTTTTTTTGGTGATATCGCGATGGATATGTGGGGTAGTTGGTCAGGTAAGCGTATCTAAGTCTACTTGACGCAAGTTCAGTTGGCTTTGACCGCCCCAGTCCACTCTCAGCCAAGTCTTAAAAGCTTGTTTGTACACTTGAGCCACTTGTGCAGGAATTGCCATGGAGGTGAAACTGAAAGAGGAGAAAGGTAAGAACTTACCGAGAGGTTTTTCATGTTGTTTCAGGAAATAGAGCCTTTTGTTTTCCCGAACATTAAGAAAGAGCATGGGCCTATGAGCAGCACTGACTGACCTCATACTACTGTGTAGGCTTACACAACAATGTTTTGGCAAATTCAGTCAGTTTGCAAAATTGATACATGAAAGGATTAGCCTTCCAAGTTTTTGTTTACAATGTGCTAGAAGGTTACGATAAGCTGTAGTTTGGTGGTTCGTGAAGGGACAACTTGTAATTAACTTTATTGATAATTGATACACCCACTGTGTGTGAGTGGTTTCTGTCTGTGTGTATGAGGGAGATATCAGACAAGATTGTCAAACGTCTACACACACACAAAAACACACACGCACACATAGTCTGCAGTGTTCTGTTCCCGTTCCATATGGGACTGTGGGTGAAGAATGTTTTTCTCTGCCTGTGGGAGGGGAGAGGGGAGGTTGTGGCTTAGCTGACAGGAAGTTTCTGGTGGAGGTCTTATTGTTTTGGTCTCAGATTTCAACTCCGCTATTCACACATCAGAGACAATCTGCCATGGAGGGAGATGGAAGTCTCAACTGGTTTCAGTATCTCAGGTTAGTTCCTTTCTTTAGTTTTTTCATGCAGCCTACTGTTTTTCTATGATTCTTGGACTGCAGGTTTCAGACACAACAGTTTTATTTCTGGGTTTGGGATTTCAGAACTGTGACGATGTCCAGAGAAGTTGTTTACCATGTTGTAGATTGGCATTGTTGATAGTTGGTGTGTCTGAGTTGGTAGACAGATATGTAGTAGGCCTAAACAGTGAATGCTGTTCTATTGATATTGTGGCTATGGTTATTTGTTTGTAACTGAGCTGTGCTGGCCTTGGCACGTGTAGCCTCCTATAAAGAGGAAGTCAAGAAAATTCCCTCTCACGATATGCTGAGGTCACGGATTAGTATGGAACTCCCCTCACCTGGTTGTCTTAATTGAAAAGAAAAGAAAAAAATCAGCAGACACTAGGCCCTCCATGGAATGAGTTTGGCACCCCAATTTTAACATGTTGCAGTAGCAATGTTTCCACCGGTGGAATTAGGGTGACCACATCTAAAAAGCCCAAATGCGAGAAGGGAACGATTTTTGCGGGACGTTCACGGAACGGTGGACAAAATACATTTTCCCCCATTCTTTCTGCCGACATCTTTGAATCTTAATTTGTGTGAAATAGAAATGTGTTTTTTGCATATCGCAACTTCTCCTGAGACACCCTCGGAGAGTGGGGTCACGGCCAGGCATCACCATTATTGACGGCGACCCTGTAGCAATTAGTTACGTTTTTTGCCTCTAACTGCAAGGCTACCTGCCGCCCTGGTCTCATAAACTGAGGGAGATTTTACTGTCATTCTGTTACCAAACTTTGTATCTGCACTGTTCCTCATGTAAATGTATTTTAGCAACATTTTCTGTGTCAATTGTTACAAGAAGACTTCTGCGTACATGTGTATTGTTTGTTCAACTTTGCCATCAAGGGTTTTTGCTTGGCATATTTGAAAGTGAAAAGGTGAGTCTCAGCGTTACTCTGCTACTGTGGAATTGTCCATTATCAGACAGATGGAGGCTATGATGAGTTGCAAGACTGCATCCCTAAAACTAGCCTATCTAACCGAATAATGGCTGGAGCTTGAGTAGTGCACTTTCAGCACAGGAATATGAAACCCCAAAGTACTGTATCTCTTTGGTCTTTTATGACTTCTAGCTTGATTGCCTGCAAACCTACGGTGCTATAGTCTAATAACAGAACAGAACATGCCAGTCACCCCCCCCCCCCCCCGCCAGGATTGTGACTTACACTGCACGCACGTGTAATTTAGGCACGTGTTATGTCTTTCAGAAGTTCGGCTAGGCTGATAGCCTGAGGGCTGAAATTGCATGTGTTTTTTAAAAATTTGATGTCCAAATCATCCGAAGTAACAGGAAAAAGTCTCGGCACACTTCCAGTCAGATCCAAATGTATTTTAATTATAGCTGAGCTTTCGGTCAGTCGACCTTCATCAGAGCATATCTCCACAAACAATAGTGGGACAGATAAGGCCACACAGCGAGCCAGAGGTAATTGCAGACACCCGTGGTAATCTGAAGTACCCAAAAGGCCACTAGGTAGAAATACAGGATAGAACAGAACATGTTATGGATGTATTTCTACTAGAACAAAACGCAGGGAATGTGGTGTTAGTATAAGGAACCCATACTCTCAAAGAGAGAGCAATAAAGCAGAAAAACGGCTTGTGCCCCGATACTTCAATTTTTTTGAAGTATCGGGCCACTAGGGCTGTCATGAATACAGGACACCCTAATACCAGGGAGACGGTGTGCGTGTGAAGCTAAGATGATGACAATAGGAATTACAACATGACCCTCATCAACATCCTCGTAAAATCCTCACAGTTGTAGGGTGCCTAAAGTATGAATCCAGAAGAGTTCTCTCCGGCAGAGTTTACGGTTGTTGTCTCCTCTTGGTGACACTTCCACCTTCTTCTCAATGCCCTGGAATTGTAGAGAAGATGCACTGTGAGAGCACTGGACAAAGTCCAAGTCATCCCAAAGTGTCTGTGTATCTCAATGAAGTTACTTTAAGATGATTTGTGTAGGACATTTTAAAACATTTAGCCTAAATGTTTTAAATGTTAAACATTTAGTTATTTGGGTGAACTGTCCCTGATATTTGATTTCCCTAGGCCTAGCTATAGCTTCAAATCTCAATTGTATATTGAGTACAGATTTCTTCCTGGTCTTGACATCCTCATTGTCCTATAATTAACTTCACTGGAAAGGGTCTGATAAAATGAAAATCCTCTCTAAGCACTTTTTTGCTTTATCCAAGTGGCAGGCTTCCTCTTAACCCTTCCCTGGTACGCTATATCGTTCAGTGAACTTCTTATCGTTTCATTGTGTCGTCTTATGTCACTTTTCAATTAAATGGGCAGAGTTTCTGAATGAGTCCGGCTACTTATTAAGTCATCACGTGATCATGTTGAACCCTGTGATCATTTGAAACCCATATCCATGTTAATCTTAACTGAGTGCAGTTATCATTGTATCCATTATCATGTCTTTTTCATATGAACGTTATTGGTGGTTTGGCACAATGGAGAGATGATAAAATGATCTATCACTGATAGGGTTAAGGTCTTGCATGTGTAACTAGGCTATGTATTTTTGCTGATAACACGTTAACCCTTAATTATCTCTGTGGTCTGGGAAGTCTTGTTTATACGTGCAGTAACTACCGGAGCCACAATATCTCTGACGCAACTCTGAAGGTAACAGAGCTGATTAGCACTTTGTTGTATTGACATCTGTCATATTGTAGCGGAGTTGGAACATTTGTCTATCAAGGTAGACTGAACACCTTACGTAAGAAAAGGCTGACAAGATCTTTGGCTTACAGAGAAGGTAAGGAACTTGTGACCTGAGCAACAACAGCACAGCTGCTACCCTCTGTAGAGACTGAACTTTGTCTGACTGCTGTAATGCTCCATCGATTACCAATGCCTCTGTTTCCTCCTCCTTGTTATGGGTTTTGTCACAGAGTCCGATGATGGTTTTCCCCTTGGGACAGTAAAGAAGGCTATAGCATATTATATGGTGAACTTGCTAGCGCTGGACGGGAATGTTCTTCTAGTACATTTACATTTTAGTCATTTAGCAGACGCTCTTATCCAGAGCGACTTACAGTTAGTGAGTGCATACATTTTCATACTAGTAGTCCTATGTCCTACTTTACTGGGACATACTTTACATGCATAGATTTGTCACAATACAGAAATGAATGATTGCCAGTTGCTTGATGTTTTGCTTGAGTAGGAACTAGGTTACAAAATGAAATACTGTAGGTTACAACATTGACATAAGAGGACACAATGAAACTGTAATTTATACTCACTATAACCTACTTCATTGGAAAGGGTCTGACAACATAAATCCTCTCCAAGCACTTTTTTTGCTTTATCCAATGGCCTGTTCAGTGGAAGTGCCAGACTTCCTCCTAACCCTTCCCTGGTAGGCTATATTGTTCAGTGTTTCATCATTCTCGATAGTGAACTTCTGAATGAGTCTGGCTACTAATTGAAGTCCTCACGTGATCAAGTTAAACCCATGATCATTTGAAACCCATTTCCATGTTAATTTGAACTGAATACAATTATCATTGTATCCATTATCATATATTTTTCAAATGAACTTAGTTCATAAGAATATTATTGGTGGTTTGGCACAATGGAGAGATGGTACAATTATCTGCCAATGATAAGGTTAAGGGCGTATGTAACTAGGCTATGTATATTTGCTGATAACACGTTAACCTTTGATTGACTATGTGGTCTGGGAAGTCTTGGTTATACCTGCAGTGTGTAGTAACCTAATTACCAGAGCCACACTATCTCTGAGGCACCTCTGTAGGTAAGAGAGGATTAGCACTTTGTTGTATTGACATCTGTCAGATTGTAGCGGAGTTGGAACATCTGTCAAGGTAGACTGAACACCTTGTGTAGGATATGGCTGACAATAGGGCCGGGACGATACCAGTATCGTGATACTCATTAGTATCACGGCAAGGAAACAAAACTTCTTTAGGAAAACAGCCCTAATGTTGGAAACAAACATCATTATGTTGTCATCCAGAGTCACATTTATTTATTTTCCAAGCTATAGCACATCATATTTTACATACAGCAGGTTTTTAAGACGAAAGAGTTTGCTCTGCTTTGTGGTTTCATTTTTGCCATGGAAAACATATTGCGATACTGGTATCATCCCTGCCCTAGCTGACAAGATATTTTGCTTACAGAGAAGGTAAGGAACTTGTGACCTGAGCAACAACAGCACAGCTGCTACCCTCTGTAGAGACTGAACTTTGTCTGACTGCTGCAATTGTCCATCGATTACCAATGCCTCTGTTTCCTCCTCCTTGTTATGGGTTTTGTCACAGAGTCTGATGATGGTTTTCCCCTTGGGACAGTAAAGAAGGCTATAGCATATTATATGGTGAACTTGCTAGCGCTGGACGGGAATGTTCTTCTAGTACATTTTACATTTTAGTCATTTAGCAGACGCTCTTATCCAGAGCGACTTACAGTTAGTGAGTGCATACATTTTCATACTAGTAGTCCTTTACATGCATAGATTTGTCACAATACAGAAATGAATGATTGCCAGTTGCTTGATGTTTTGCTTGAGTAGGAACTAGGTTACAAAATGAAATACTGTAGGTTACAACATTGACATAAGAGGACACAATGAAACTGTAATTTATACTCACTATAACCTACTTCATTGGAAAGGGTCTGACAACATAAATCCTCTCCAAGCACTTTTTTTGCTTTATATAGCATATTATATGGTGAACTTGCTAGCGCTGGACGGGAATGTTCTTCTAGTACATTTTACATTTTAGTCATTTAGCAGACGCTCTTATCCAGAGCGACTTACAGTTAGTGAGTGCATACATTTTCATACTAGTAGTCCTTTACATGCATAGATTTGTCACAACACAGAAAGGAATGATTGCCAGTTGCTTGAGTAGGTACTAGGTTACAAAATGAAATATTGTATGTTATAACATTAAATATTAGCAAAAAACGAGAGGCATTGACACTTTTGTGCTCTTCGCCAACAACTCGTCTGTTTTCTCCTCCAGGCCTAGCATGTCTCGCCCACACCTGGTGAAGAAGGGTCGCGAGCCCCGGAAAATGGAGCTGCAGAGAGACTTCACCGTGGCCTCGCCAGCCGAGTTTGTCACCCGCTTCGGTGGAAACCGTGTCATAGATAAGGTAAAATGTCCCTGTCGGTCTGTCTGGGCCTTTTGGATGAGTGTCGCAAAATTGTTGTCGCTTACCAAACTCTTCGTCAAGCTACGTGCAACAGACTAAGCCACCAAAATACAGCGTCAAAGTTGTTCTAGGGTATTGTGTAGTTTATTCTCAAACTCTTTCTCTCTCGCATTCTTTCTCTCTCTCTCCATCTCCCCTTCTCTCACTTTCTCTCTCCCCCTATTTCTCTTTCTCAAGGTGCTGATAGCTAATAATGGCATAGCAGCAGTCAAATGTATGCGTTCCATCCGCCGTTGGTCCTACGAGATGTTCCGTAACGAGAGGACCATCCGTTTTGTGGTGATGGTCACCCCCGAGGATCTGAAAGCCAATGCAGGTCAGTGAGAGGTTTTCGCAGGCCATCATCATCATCATCATCAGCAGCAGCTCCAGAAGGTTGTTCCTCATTGTTCAATGGAGATAAAGTCTACAGTGGGAAACACCATAAATTGTGCCCGAGTCATTCAATTACTCCATTGAATTAACTAAATCCTTTCCCTGTGAACCTCTGTTTGTGTCTGGCTCTTCTATAGAGTATATCAAAATGGCGGACCACTATGTACCCGTCCCAGGCGGAGCCAACAACAACAACTATGCCAACGTAGAGCTGATCGTAGACATCGCCAAGAGGATTCCTGTACAGGTCAGACTGAGTTCCTCCACCTCCACTCGCATCCACAGAGACATTCAAAATCCCAAATCAAGTCACAGTGTTCTATGATGGGTGGACCGGCGGCCATATTGAGTGTACCCATGAGTGTTCCAGTCAAATTCCCATGTTCTGAGGGGTTTTGTCCAATCTAGTAATTCTATTTTTCTGATCTCTGCTTTCTCTATTGTTCATAGGCGGTCTGGGCCGGTTGGGGTCACGCCTCTGAGAACCCCAAACTACCTGAGCTCTTGGACAAGAACGGAATCTCTTTCTTAGGTACATCCCAGCATTAAACCGTTTGTGGGTTATTTGATTGTAATGATTTCCCATTGGCAATTTCAGCTTTAATGACATTACAACAGAAGCGCCATTCATTGTGATGTAGAACTCGTTGGTTATTTTTGTTGGTGTGTGTCTCAGGGCCACCCAGTAAGGCCATGTGGGCTCTGGGAGATAAGGTGGCCTCCTCCATCGTGGCCCAGAGCGCAGACATCCCCACCCTGCCTTGGAGTGGATCAGGTGATGTACCCCCCCTGCCTGCACCCTTACCCCCAGACAACCCTGCCACCTTCCCCAACACCCCCATCCCCTATTACATAATACACCTTACATACAGTATTAGGACTCTGACTGGGTTGTATTTTGAGACTAACGGTTGTAAGGGATTGTCAGGTTATTACTATTACTATAAGAGATCGGGGCACCAGTCCGTTATAGGACAAAATTGGCCTTCTAAGAAAACCTGAGTTATTTTATCAATAACTCCATAAGACTACAACTAGAATATTAGCAATACTTGGTCTATCTGAAGGTATAGTGTATTCTATAGAGCTGTTGGAACTGTCTGTAACCAGAAACAACACTTGTAAACACACATTTATTAAAATATAAAATAAAACAAACCAACAATACACAGGATAAAATGATACAGAATAAATGAATGGGGTTTTGGGATAGTGATTTTCAGCAAAGTATTCAGCTACTGTAGTCAACGCTAGGGCAGCATGCATACAACCCTTGTCAATGGGAAGTAGGCCGAGGCCTGGAGTTGAAAGGAGTTGGGAAAGAATGGCTTGTCTGTGGTATATCATCTAAGCTAATGTTTTAGCAATAGGAATACATTTTGCTGTTCAATAATCAATACACCGAGTCATCAGATAACCGGTTTTGTGACTGCACCAAGAAGGTACAGACAGTTATGGACATAATTTGTTATGAACAAAACCTAACTCAGCCACACCTTCTTTCACACTTGGACTCAAATGGGAAGGACTGATCTGAAGCTCGGCCAATCAGAGGTCAAGTACACAGTCAAACCCCTCCCTGGAACTAAAACATAATGTGAATTACTGAAAAAGAGCTGATGTGAAAAGATCTGATGTGATTGGTCAAAAGACCAATTAGTGGAAAAAAATATCAGGATTGGACTGTCTGTGTAAATGCAGCCTCAGTGTCTTTCAACTGTAGCCAGGTCCTTTGGTGAATTCCAAGGCCTACACTCTGCACATCTCTTTGTTGTGAAAACGTGAAGCGCCTTTCATTGAAAGGTGACCATTTGCCGCTGTCTGCTTTGTTATCCAACTGTGGCCAATGTGGCAGCAGTCTAATCTCAATTTGAATGAGGGGGATGAGGTGAAGCCGTTGAAGTAGAATGGGGAGCCTCCCATAGAGGTCCTATTAAATTACTAGAGGGGCTATGTCATAAACCCTCAAAGTTCTAGAATGGGGTGAAAATGGCAGCCATATTGGTCTGGGAGAAATATAAGCCTGTCTGATTGGAATGAATGGCAGTAGAGGCATAATCCTGATTTTACTTATGCAGGAAAATGAAAGGAAGGCAAATGATATATCAGAAATTGTGTAATAGAATTATTGTCAACCTAAAATATTGTCATATAATTATAAATGCAGTTCATACAGGTTGTATACAAATTGTCTGTATAAATAGCCTCTAAAAGATATGTAAACAGCCCATGCATGTCTACATTTTTGTTTTGGAAAGCTGTGAGTGCTATTATATGATACAATATAAGTACTTATTGCATTTATGCCTGCAAGTCCTCTATCATCAACTGATTTCAGCCAGTGTATGGCTGTGGGTTGACTGCATTGTTTGAGTGGAATGCTAGCATATTGGCAGTTCATTTAAAAACAATTATGGAATAATTTCTCTAAAATTGGCAGGCTAGCTAACAAACATACAGTGCAGATAAATTCTTCAAATTCATTATCCCATGGTTGGCGAACTCCCTGACCAAAATGGCTGACCTTTATCCCATCATAAGAAGGTTCATGTCCATTCTAGTATTCTAATTCTATGGGGCGTCCTTCCTGGTGGAGAGGTATCTCCTTCTATGACTTTGGGGATTGGTCGACCGTCTCCATCTTGGTGTTAATTTGAAGATTGGGAAATGCAGATTGGGAGAAGGTGTCCTTCCTGATCAGACGGTGTGGACAAGGGCGGTGGGGGGCGACTGCATTTGAAATGAGTGTCGCGGCGTGGCTACACGGTCTTGAAGATTATTCTATTGTGCCTACACAGCCTATTGTTTATCTCTGTCATAAGGATATTTGTCCAGTGCAAGGTCTCATGGTCTTTCTCCTGCCTGTGCTATAGGTCTGAGAGTAGACTGGACAGAGGATGACCAGAAGCTGGGCCACGTGATTAGCGTACCTCCGGAGGTCTACGTGCATGGCTGTGTGCGCGACGTTGACGATGGACTGGCGGTAAGCATCGCCACGCCATCACCCACCTCATTAACGCTGAAACCATAGAGACATCTTTTCTAGGCATCATTCTGTGTGAAATAATGCCCTTTTAAAATGTCTGAAACAATGTATTTCAATGTACTTTTCCCAGAGAAAATGCAATACTGTCGCTATTCGGTTACAAACCAAGGTTCATGAACAGTGTAGCAAACTGAAGAAAAACGCATTGGTTTAAACAATAAAATATTTGATTTTAAGGGTAGGGTTGCTGAATATCCTTTTATCTTCAATGTGCTTTCTCCTTAAAGGGAGCAGACAGAATTGGCTACCCGGTGGTGATCAAAGCCTCAGAAGGGGGAGGGGGAAAGGGCATCCGGAAGGTGGACAATGCTGAGGACTTTGCCAGCTTCTTTAGACAGGTTTGTCTTGTCGCATTGTGTACACACACACACACACACACACACACACACACACACACCTGAATGCTGATTCTCTGGGGGATGTAGACCACAATCAGGAAATGAATTGTACAAATTGGTGTTGTCTTTGACAATGTTTAACACAGCGTATCTGCTTGTGTATGTGGTTGAACTTGTTTTAGTAAATTATCTAACAAAAATCAATCTATGGATCCCCATCGACTGTGTGATAACGCTCTCGGTAGCCGATGTGAGCAAAACCTTTAAACAGGTCAACATTCACAAAGCCGCGGGGCCAGACGGATTACCAGGACGTGTACTCAAAGCAGGGGCAGACCAACTGGCAAGTGACTTCACTGACATTTTCAAACTCTCCCTGACCGAGTCTGTCATACCTACATGTTTCAAGCAGACCTAAATGATTACCGCCCCGTAGCGCTCACGTCGGTAGCCATTAAGTGCTTTGAAAGGCTGGTCATGGCTCACATCAACAGCATCATCCCGGATACCCTAGACCCACTCCAATTCGCATATCGCCCCAACAGATCCACAGATGTCTCAATCGCACTCCACACTGCCCTTTCCCACCTGGACAAAAGGAACACCTACGTGAGAATACTATTCATTGACTACAGCTCAGCGTTCAACACCATAGTGCCCACAAAGCTCATCACTAATCTAAGGACCCTAGGATTAAACACCTCCCTCTGCAACTGGATCCTGGACTTCCTGACGGGCCGCCCCCAGGTGGTAAGGGTAGGCAACCATACGTCTGCCACGCTGATCCTCAATCCTGGGGCCCATCAGGGGTGCTTGCTTAGTCCCCTCCTGTACTCCCTGTTCACCCACGACTGCGTGGCCAAACACGACTCCAACACCATCATTAAGTTTGCTGACGACACAACAGTGGTAGGCATGATCAACGACAATGATGAGACAGCCTATAGGGAGGAGGTCCGAGACCTGGCAGTGTGGTGCCAGGACAACAACCTCTCCCTCAATGTGAGCAAGACAAAGGAGCTGATCGTGGACTACAGGAAAAGGCGGGCCGAACAGGCCCCCATTAACATCGACGGGGCTGTAGTGGAGCGGGTTGAGAGTTTCAAGTTCCTTGGTGTCAACATCACCAACAAACTATCATGGTCCAAACACACCAAGACAGTCATGAAGAGGGCACGACAACACCTTTTCCCCGTCAGGAGACTGAAATGATTTGGCATGGGTCCTCAGATCCTCAAAAAGTTCTACAGCTGCACCATCAAGAGCATCCTGACCGGTTGCATCACCGCCTGGTATGGCAACTGCTCGGCATCTGACCGTAAGGCGCTACAGAGGGTAGTGCGTACGGCCCAGTACATCACTGGGTCCAAGCTTCCTGCCATCCAGGACCTCTATACTAGGCTGTGTCAGAGGAAAGGCCAAAAAATTGTCAAAGACTCCAGCCACCCAAGTCATAGACTGTTCTCTCTGCTACCGCACGGCAAGCGGTACCGGAGCGCTAAGTCTAGGTCCAAAAGGCTCCTTAACAGCTTCTACCCCCAAGCCATAAGACTGCTGAACAATTAATCAAATGGCGACCTGGACTATTTACACTGCTGCTACCCGCTGTCTATTATCTATACATAGTCACTTTACCCCTACCTACATGTACAAATTACCTCGACTAACCTGTACCCCTGCACATTGACTCGGTACCGGTACCCCCTGTATATAGCCTCGTTATTGTGTTACTTTCTATTATTTTTTTACTTTAGTTTATTTGGTAAATATTTTCTTAACTCTTTCTTGAACTGCATTGTTGGTTAAGGGCTTGTTGGTAAGCATTTCACAGTAATGTCTACACCTGTTGTATTTGGCACATGTGACAAATAAAGTTTGATTTGATTTTATCCACAGGTGCAGGCAGAGGTGCCTGGCTCGCCCATCTTCGTCATGCAGCTGGCCCAGCATGCCCGTCACCTGGAGGTCCAGATCCTCGCCGACCAGTACGGCAACGCCATCTCCCTGTTTGGCAGAGACTGCTCCATCCAGCGGAGACACCAGAAGATCATTGAGGAGGCCCCGGCCACCATAGCATCTTCCACCACCTTTGAGCAAATGGAGCAGGTGAGACACAGAGGGGCTTTCCCTCGTCTTTATGTTCTCCATTTTAATGTAAATTCTCCACTTTGACATTTAGATACTGGTCTCTTAGCCATTTCCAATTCAATATTCCATTTGAACAGTAAGAATGTTAGGGCATGCAACGGAAAATGTTTCACAATGGAATGCCCATCCCTGTTTCAGTCTGTTTTCTTTCGTTTGGTGCCTAATGAACATGAGCCCTCACTCTCTCCCTCCCCTATGTCAGTATGCAGTGCGGCTGGCTAAGATGGTGGGATACGTGAGTGCAGGCACTGTGGAGTACCTCTTCTCTGAGGACGGGAGCTTCCACTTCCTGGAGCTCAACCCCCGTCTGCAGGTGGAACACCCATGCACAGAGATGATCGGGGATGTCAACCTCCCCGCCGCCCAGCTCCAGGTACGCTTCAGCCAGAGGTCAGGGGTCACACCCTAGCTATCACAGCCTTGTGGTTTAATCTCTGGTCCTTTGACTTAGTCAATGGTCGCATTCCAGGTCATATTTTCCGCAGTCTCAGTAAAATTGCTATGTCATATTAATGTGGTTGTTGAGATGTTATGTTCTGGAAGCCCTAGGGACTGATTGGGGATAGACCATGTTGGGCCTAACTGGGTCAGTTTCCTTTGTTGTAGATAGCCATGGGGATCCCCCTCCACAGGATCAAAGACATCCGCGTGCTGTATGGAGAGACCCCTTGGGGGGACACCACCATCAACTTTGAGGCCCCCGACTGTGTCCCCAGTCCCCGGGGACACGTCATCGCGGCCCGCATCACCAGCGAGAACCCAGACGAGGTGTGCATTCTTAATTCTACCGGGCTTGCCCGCCATATTCTAAACAAGCGATGGCATGGGTTCTGTAGGCTCACAACTGGCCCGTCCCCTCTCCTTGTCACTCGCAGGGCTTCAAGCCCAGCTCGGGCACAGTGCAGGAGCTCAATTTCCGCAGCAGTAAAAACGTGTGGGGCTACTTCAGCGTGGCGGCTGCCGGGGGTCTGCATGAGTTTGCCGACTCCCAGTTCGGCCACTGTTTCTCCTGGGGGGAGAACCGAGAGGAGGCCATTTCGTGAGTTCTTCCTTACCTTGTTGTGCCGTAGACTAGACTATCAGGGCTTCTGATGATGGTTCTATCGACCCCTAGCCCCTACTTCCTAACCACTCCTGTAGGCCTGAGAGGATTGGATAGGTGGAAGAAACATTTCCACCCGGCCAATCAGAAGGCAAGGTGAAGCTATTATCATAAGACTTTTCCAATCCTCAGATCTACAGGAGCGACTAGGGTGTATGGGTTAGGCCCGGTTCCATTTGGAATGCAGCATGAGTTAATGGTGTGTGTTGGTGTCTTACTGTACCTGGGTGGTGGTTACTGTGTGGTGGTGCAGGAACATGGTGGTGGCCATGAAGGAGTTGTGTATTCGGGGGGACTTCAGGACCACGGTGGAGTACCTCATCAAGCTGCTGGAGACGGAGAGCTTCAGGAACAATGACATCGACACCGGCTGGCTGGATAATCTCATCGCTGATAAAGTTCAGGTAGAGCACCCTTGTGAAGTATGAATGTAAATCTTAACCATTTCAATCCTGTAAATCTACAGTTGGTAAAAACAAATCTCCAACGTGTGTGGTGTGTTCTCCCCGAAGGCAGAGAGGCCAGATACCTTGCTGGGCGTTGTCTGTGGGTCGTTACACGTGGCGGACGCCAGCTTCAGGAAGAGCATGTCTGACTTCCTGCACTCACTGGAAAGGTATCACTACTATAGCCCAATTCACATTCTCACTCCTTCTCCCTGAAGTGTGTAATCATTTCTTCCCCCTCATGGCTGAAAAAGTATTGGATTGGTGTATAGTTTAAAAAAAAATGTATTTATATCTAGATTTGTTTTAGGGGGTAGATCAGCTTTAATATTGCAGACAGATTGTGGCTTCCATCAATGTAATTGTCTGCATAATTTCCAATTCCCCATATATTTTTTGGTAAAGATATACAGTACCAGTCAAAAGTTTGGACACATCTACATTGTAGAATAATAGTGAAGACATAAAAACTATGAAATAGCACATATGGAATCATGTAGTAACCAAAAAAATGTTAAACAAATCAAAATATATGTTATATTTGAGATTCTTCAAAGTAGCCACCCTTTTGCCTTGATGACAGCTTTGCACACGCTTGGCATTCTCTTAACCAGCTTCATGAAGTAGTCACCTGGAATGCATTTCAATTAACAAGTGTGCCTTGTTAACCTCTACGGGATCGGTGTCCCGTATGCGGGATGGTTGAGCTAACGTGTGCTAAGTGACTGTTCTAAGTAACAGCAAACTTTCCAGGACATAGACATGTCTTATATGGGCAGAAAGCTTACATTCTTGTTAATCTAACTGCACTGTCCAATTTACAGTAACTATTACAGTGAAAAAATACCATGCTATTGTTTTGAGGAGAGTGCACAACAACAAAAAACGTATCATGGCAACTGATTTGATACATTCACCTCTGAAGGTAAATAATGTACTTACATTCAGTAATCTTGCTCTGATTTGTCATCCTAAGGGTTCCAGAGATAAAATGTAGCATAGCTTTGTTTGATAAAATCAATTTTTATATTCAGATGTAGGAACTGGGTTCTACAGTTTGAACCCCTGCTGTCTCTGGCTCCACACCCACCGCGCCCGGCCATCTAGATGTGTGAAAGTTAGTGTATAAGCTAATGATCCATCATGTATGACATTCTTGGGAGTGTGTAAACTTACATTTTGTATTACCATATCATTTTTGTATGTTCTCTATAGTTATGTACTTGAAAATGTATAAATTGACCAATTCGGCACATTTGGGCAGACTTGATACAAAATAGTCCAGTATTGCAATGCTTCACTGGATCAATCTGAAACTTTGCACACACGCTGCTGCCATCTAGTGGCCAAAATCTAAATTGCGCCTACACTGCAATATTATATTGTGGCCTTTCTCTTGCATTTCAAAGATGATGGAACAAGAAAACAAAAAATGCATGTTATTTGGTTTGTATTATCTTTAACCAGATCTAATGTGTTATATTCTACATTAATTTAACATTTCCACAAACTTCAAAGTGTTTCCTTTCAAATGGTATCAAGAATATGCATTTGCTTGCTTCAGGTCCTGAGCTACAGGCAGTTAGATTTGGGTATGTCATTTTAGGTGAAAAAAAAAAAAAAAAAAAGGTCAGATCCTTAAGAGGTTAAAAGTTAATTTGTGGAATTTATTTCCTTCTTAATGTGTTTGAGCCAATCGGTTGTGTTGTGACAAGGTAGGGGTGGTATACAGAAGATAGCCCTATTTGGTATAAGACCAAGTCCATATTATGGCAAGAACAGCTCAAAAAATGAAAGAGAAACGACAGTCCATCATTACTTTAAGACATAAAGGTCAGTCAATCCGGAAAATTTCAAGAACTTTGAACGTTTCTTCAAGTGCAGTTGCAAAAACCATCAAGCGCTATGATGAAACTGGCTCTCATGAGGACCGCCACAGGAAAGGAAGACCCAGAATTACCTCTGCTGCAGAGGATAAGTTCAGTAGAGTTAAACTGCACCTCAGATTGCAGCCCAAATAAATGCTTCACAGAGTTCAAGTAACAGACACATCTCAACATCAACTGTTCAGAGGGGACTGCGTGAATCAGGCCTTCATGGTCGAATTGCTGCAAAGAAACCACTACTAAAGGACACCAATAAGATGATGATACTTGCTTGGGCCAAGACACACGTGCAATGGACATTAGACCGGTGGAAATCTGTCCTTTGGTCTGAAGAGTCTAAATTTGAGATTTTTGGTTCCAACCGCCATGTCTTTGTGAGACGCAGACTAGGTGAACGGATCATCTCCGCATGTGTGGGTCCCACCGTGAAGCATGGAGGAGGAGGTGTGATGGTGTGGGGGTGCTTTCCTGGGACACTGTCTGTGATTTTATTTAGAATTCAAGGCACACTTAACCAGCATGGCTACCACAGCATTCTGCAGCGATACGCTATCCCATCTGGTTTGCGCTTAGTGGGACTATCAATTGTTTTTCAACAGGACAATGACCCAACACACCTCCGAGTGATGGAGTGCTGCATCAGATGACCTGGCCTCCACAATCACCCAACCTCAACCTAATTGAGATGGTTTGGGATGACTTGGACCGCAGAGTGAAGGAAAAGCAGCCAACAAGTGCTCAGTATATGTGGGAACTCCTTCAAGACTGTTGGAAAAGCGTTCCTCATGAAGCTGGTTGAGAGAATGCCAGGTGTGCAATGCTGTCAAGGCAAAGGGTGATTTGTTTAACACTTTCTTTTGGTGACTACATGATTCCATGTGTGTTATTTCATAGTTTTGATATCTTCACTATTATTCTACAATGTATAAAATAGGTGTGTCCAAACCTTTAACTGGTATTGTATAGACATTTTTTACAGTGGGGAGAACAAGTATTTGATACACTGCCGATTTTGCAGGTTTTCCTACTTACAAAGCATGTAGAGGTCTGTAATTTTTATCATAGGTACACTTCAACTGTGAGAGACGGAATCTAAAACAAAAATCCAGAAAATCACATTGTATGATTTTTAAGTAATTAATTTGCATTTTATTGCATGACATAAGTATTTGATACATCAGAAAAGCAGAACTTAATATTTGGCACAGAAACCTTTGTTTGCAATTACAGAGATCATACATTTCCTGTAGGTATTGACCAGGTTTGCACACACTGCAGCAGGGATTTTGGCCCATTCCTCCATACAGACCTTCTCCAGATCCTTCAGGTTTCGGGGCTGTCGCTGGGCAATACGGACTTTCAGCTCCCTCCAAAGATTTTCTATTGGGTTCAGGTCTGGAGACTGGCTAGGCCACTCCAGGACCTTGAGATGCTTCTTACGGAGCCACTCCTTAGTTGCCCTGGCTGTGTGTTTCGGGACGTTGTCATGCTGGAAGACCCAGCCACGACCCATCTTCAATGCTCTTACTGAGGGAAGGAGGTTGTTGGCCAAGATCTCGCAATACATGGCCCCATCCATCCTCCCCTCAATACGGTGCAGTCGTCCTGTCCCCTTTTCAGAAAAGCATCCCCAAAGAATGATGTTTCCTCCTCCATGCTTCACAGTTGGGATGGTGTTCTTGGGGTTGTACTCATCCTTCTTCTTCCTCCAAACACGGCGAGTGGAGTTTAGACCAAAAAGCTATATTTTTGTCTCATCAGACCACATGACCTTCTCCCATTCCTCCTCTGGATCATCCAGATGGTCATTGGCAAACTTCAGATGGGCCTGGACATGCGCTGGCTTGAGCAGGGGGACCTTGCGTGTGCTGCAGGATTTTAATCCATGACGGCGTAGTGTGTTACTAATGGTTTTCTTTGAGACTGTGGTCCCAGCTCTCTTCAGGTCATTGCTCAGGTCCTGCCGTGTAGTTCTGGGCTGATCCCTCACCTTCCTCATGATCATTGATGCCCCACGAGGTGAGATCTTGCATGGAGCCCCAGACCGAGGGTGATTGACCGTCATCTTGAACTTCTTCCATTTTCTAATAATTGCGCCAACAGTTGTTGCCTTCTCACCAAGCTGCTTGCCTATTGTCCTGTAGCCCATCCCAGCCTTGTGCAGGTCTACAATTTTATCCCTGATGTCCTTACACAGCTCTCTGGTCTTGGCCATTGTGGAGAGGTTGGAGTCTGTTTTATTGAGAGTGGACAGGTGTCTTTTATACAGGTAATAAGTTTCAACAGGTGCAGTTAATACAGGTAATGAGTGGAGAACAGGAGGGCTTCTTAAAGAAAAACTAACAGGTCTGTGAGAGCTGGAATTCTTACTGGTTGGTAGGTGATCAAATACTTATGTCATGCAATAAAATGCAAATTAATTACTTAAAAATCATACAATGTGATTTTCTGGATTTTTGTTTTAGATTCCGTCTCTCACAGTTAGTGTACCTATGATAAAAATTACAGACCTCTACATGCTTTGTAAGTAGGAAAACCTGCAAAATCGGCAGTGTATCAAATACTTGTTCTCCCCACTGTATATATTTTAAAATATATTTTCCTTTTATTATTTTCCGCTAACCCTACCACGTCTCCCCTAATTGGAGTAAACTAATGGACAACAACACTTAGGCTTCTACTTCCAGTTTATACGTACTGTATACATTTTATGGACAGTATATTTTACAATAGTTATCTTTTGTTTTTAGTCCCATCCTTCAGCTAGTTAGATCGAGTGTCTATCTACCATATTTCTTACACCAATCCAATGCTTTTAAATCCTTTGGGTGGACACCGGTACGAAGCAAGAGAATCTCAATGTCTCCCTAGCCTGTCTTATTACTGTAATGCTTGTTCTATGTACACTTTTCTAAATCCAGTATGTGAAATGTCCTCCTGTAGAGGCCAGGTGCTGCCTGCAGCCAGTCTGCTGAATACTGTTGATGTGGACCTGATCTACGAGGGGGTCAAATACTGCCTCAAGGTAGGAGGACCTCATTACACCTCTCTCATTCTCTGTCATGGCTGAACTTCCTCATTCTCTCAGGGACGAATCCTAACCAGTCAAAGTCAAATTTTCACTTAGTCTCCCATTGACATCAATGCATGACTAAGTGAACATTTTGTTTTAAGAGGAAGTTAGGATCCGCCCCTCAGACCTATCAACCAATTCAACTCCAACTGTGTTTTATGACTGACAGGTAGCTCGCCAGTCCCCCACCACGTATGTCATCATCATGAATGGCTCGGACATCGAGATCGACGTCCACCGGCTGAGCGACGGCGGGCTCCTGCTCTCCTACAACGGCAGCTGCTACACCACCTACATGAAGGAGGAAGTGGACAGGTGGGACTTCCTGTCCAACTCAAATCTGAATGGATGGATGGACGGGCCATTAAGTCAATACTTTGGGAGTTGATGCTCCATCATAAACGTATGCACTTGTAACCCTCTAGCTACCGGATCACTGTTGGCAACAAGACGTGTGTGTTTGAGAAGGAGAAGGACCCCACTGTGCTGAGGTCGCCCTCTGCTGGTAAACTCCTGCAGTACCTGGTGGATGATGGAGGCCATATCTGTGCAGGGAACCCGTATGCAGAGATCGAGGTGAGCAGAGGATTCCATGAGAACATACTGTATGGTTACAAGTTTGGATATGACAATTATATCCTCATTAGATTGGTAGTCAGTCTTTGTGTGTGTGCGCACACGGACTGACTTCTGCATTATGGTTGCAGGTGATGAAGATGGTGATGACGCTGACGGTGGTGGAGTCAGGCTGTGTCCAGTATGTAAAGAGGCATGGGGCGGTGCTGGAGACTGGCTGTGTGGTGGCAAGATTGGACCTGGATGACCCCAGCAGCATCCATCCAGCAAGTCACCCCTTCACTAACTTCTATACAACTCTGGCTGTGTCTGAAATGGCACCCTATCCCCTATATACTGCACATGGCCTATATAGGGAATAGGGTGCCATTTCAGACTCAGCCTTTAATACAGCTATTATAGTAGGCAGCCTTTCATGAAATATCACATAATACAATACAAATCACATAGTACAAAAAATTATGCTATACGTTTAAAACATACATCATGTAAATCACACGCCTTCAGTCAGTCAATAGCAGGGACCCTATGACTTGGTGGTCAGTTCCACATTTGGAGGCTGTTTTTATCTGAACCCCGTCTTCCTGTGGATCTCCTAGGTGGAGCTGAACACGGCCTCCTTCCCGGCCCAGCAGCCGCTGCCTATCGTGGGGGAGAAGCTCCACCAGGTCTTCCACATGGTCCTGGAGAACCTGGTCAAGGTCATGGCTGGCTACTGCCTCACCGAGCCCTACTTCAGCAACAAGGTGAGGGCCTCCACCAACTGCAGCTGTGCAGCATGTACCAATACAGGGGCATACTGTGTTATTCCAGTTTGTCATTATTAGCAGATGATCAGATCTCACAACACCCCAAAGAAGTGCATTAACTTCTCTGGAACCACGTCAATCAAGTTGGAACGCGGGCAATAGAATGGCATGCCTTGTGCACACTGTAGAATAGGGATGTTGGTCGAGCTGTGGGATGGGGGTGTGATATTGGGGTGTGTGATGGCAGTATGTCCCCCTCCCCCTGCAGGTGAAGCAGTGGGTGGGCACCCTGATGAAGACCCTGCGGGACCCCTCGCTGCCCCTGCTGGAGCTCCAGGAGTTAATGACCAGCGTGGCCAGCCGCATACCGCCCAGCGTGGAGAAGGCCATCCGCAAGGTCATGGCCCAGTACGCCAGCAACATCACCTCGGTGCTCTGCCAGTTCCCCAGCCAGAGGGTGAGTGACTTAGCCTTAAGCTAAAGCAAACGCTCAAAGTATTTGAAACATTTCTAATAGTGGGTATTTGAACCAGGGGTTGGAACCGGTTCAGGGAACAGAACAGAAAACTGGAAAATAACAATCATTTTTAAGGAACGGAAACAGAACCGGGAACGAAAGTGATCTCTAGTTTTGCGGAACAGAATCATTATTTTAAAAGCATGGTTACCGGTTAATAACGTTATTTTACGTTCCGAGCATTTTTTTTCAGTCTCACAAATAACGCCAGCAAAGCACTCACTCTGTCACTCAGAAACGTTTCCTTCCAGTGTCTGCCTGCCAGCTAGTTATCGAGGATAGTTAAGGATACGATAGTTATCACGTTTCACATTGGATTTATTAACTACAAAAAGGTAAGATGGGTTTCGATTTCTTGTGCCGCTGTGCACACAAGCTTGTTAGCTAGCTCTGATCCATGGTGTTGAGCTAGCCTCTGCATTGAGCCAACTCTAGCCGCTATTAGCCGCTACTATATAGGAATCTAGCTAGTATATAGATAATTATGTAATTCAGTGAAGTAATGATAGGCCTACTTCTAATAGCCTAAACACATTATAATGCAAATCATATCATGATGCCCAGTGCTTCAAGCCAAGCCTCCTCCATGTCCGCCCATCTCTTTCGCTCTCTCCCCACCCCGCAGAATTTCAGTCGTATCTAACGCTCTACACTTGTCTGTGAGTCAAGCATGTAAACAACTAGCTTGCCCAGTCCATAGAAAGCTGCTCTATCTTCACTGATTGGTGGAGGAATTGAATGTGCTATATGTAAAAACGATATAAACTGGTACCCTTTTTTTCCAGTTCAGAACTTTATTAGGCTGGTCGGAACAGTGGAACAGAACAACAAAAAATAGTTGTTCTGTTCAGAACGAAACGATTGGAAAATAATTTTGGTTCCAACCCCTGATTTGAACCCAGGTCTGGTCTACAATAGACCTGGTGAATTGGTTTCCCATCCATTTCAGATTGCCTGTATCTTGGACAGCCACGCTGCCACCCTACAGAGGAAGGCCGACCGGGAAGTGTTCTTCATGAACACTCAGAGTATCGTCCAGCTGGTGCAGAGGTCACACTTCTCTTATTTCATCATCTAAATCATCACTCCATAACATACACGACTTAAGATATGATGTTTGATTGGATTGTAATAGTGGGTGGATGAATTTGCTGCAGGTACCGCAGTGGAATCCGAGGATACATGAAGTCTGTGGTGCTGGATCTGCTCAAGTGTTACCTTCAGGTGGAGATGCAGTTCCAGCAAGGTGATTGGTGTTTCACTGTGGATACAATCGAGACAATATCCTGCTGTTTGAGTTATTTTCTATTGCGGTGATGCGTTGTATGACCACATTTTTCCTTTCGTGAACAGCTCACTACGACAAGTGTGTGATCAACCTGAGGGAGCAGTACAAGCCTGACATGACCCCTGTGCTAGAGAGCATCTTTTCTCACGCCCAGGTCTCCAAGAAGAACGTCCTGGTCACTATACTCATCGTAAGGCTAATCTCTCTGTCACTCAACTAAACACCCACAGCTTCGCATCCACTTTGATGAAGAACAATGAAATGAAGCTTAAACATAAATTCAATATAAAGGAAACTGCATTGTGCTAATGTTTATGCTATTTTGGAGGGGTCAACCAACGCAACCTGCAAGCTGTTTCTCTCATTGACTTTGTCACTGGATAATGAAACCACACTGTCTTTTAAGATGGTGTAATGTTTTCAGTGAAAAACACATTGCAGTTTTCCGTAATCTGCAATTGATTGTGATGGGGACATGTTTCAAGTCTCACCAATGCTGATACGGAGTGTGCTGTGTGTCCCTGGTGATGTTTAGGATCAGCTGTGTGGGCGGGACCCCACCCTAGCAGACGAGCTGATGGTCATCCTGAACGAGCTCACACAGCTCAACAAGATGGAGAACTCCAAGGTGGCCCTGCGTGCCAGACAGGTACGTTTCGCAACCATATGTACTGAATGATGTTTTCCCACAACGGAGTGTACCGTTCTTCAACATTCTAAGACCCCCAGTTAGTCTGGTAAGACCCCCACTCAGGTAAGATGATATATGTTATTCACTTAGATAGGCACTACATATTGTAGTTTAGTAGCTTCAAAACAACATACTGTTTATTGATGGACAAGTGTGTATTTTGCAGGTTTTGATTGCTTCCCACCTGCCCTCTTATGAACTGAGGCACAACCAGGTGGAGTCCATCTTTCTGTCTGCCATTGACATGTATGGACACCAGTTCTGCCCAGAGAACCTGAAGGTGAGCATAATCTTTCCCACGATTTATCCAAAACAGCTACAGTGAGGGGAAAAAAGTATTTGATCCCCTGCTGATTTTGTACGTTTGCCCACTGACAAAGAAATGATCAGTCTATAATTTTAATGGTAGGTTTATTTGAACAGTGAGAGACAGAATAACAACAAAACAATCCAGAAAAACGCATGTCAAAAATGTTATAAATTGATTTGCATTTTAATGAGGGAAATAAGTATTTGACCCCTCTGCAAAACATGACTTAGTACTTGGTGGCAAAACCCTTGTTGGCAATCACAGAGGTCAGACGTTTCTTGTAGTTGGCCACCAGGTTTGCACACATCTCAGGAGGGATTTTGTCCCACTCCTCTTTGCAGATCTTCTCCAAGTCATTAAGGTTTCGAGGCTGACGTTTGGCAACTCGAACCTTTAGCTCCCTCCACAGATTTTCTATGGGATTAAGGTCTGGAGACTGGCTAGGCCACTCCAGGACCTTAATGTGCTTCTTCTTGAGCCACTCCTTTGTTGCCTTGGCCGTGTGTTTTGGGTCATTGTCATGCTGGAATACCCATCCACGACCCATTTTCAATGCCATGGCTGAGGGAAGGAGGTTCTCAACCAAGATTTGACGGTACATGGCCCCGTCCATCGTCCCTTTGATGCGGTGAAGTTGCCCTGTCCCCTTAGCAGAAAAACACCCCCAAAGCATAATGTTTCCACCTCCATGTTTGATGGTGGGGATGGTGTTCTTGGGGTCATAGGCAGCATTCCTCCTCCTCCAAACACAGCGAGTTGAATTGATGCCAAAGAGCTCAATTTTGGTCTCATCTGACGACAACACTTTCACACAGTTCTCCTCTGAATCATTCAGATGTTCATTGGTGAACTTCAGACGGGCATGTATATGTGCTTTCTTGAGCAGGGGGACCTTGCGGGCGCTGCAGGATTTCAGTCCTTCACGGCGTAGTGTGTTACCAATTGTTTTCTTGGTGACTATGGTCCCAGCTGCCTTGAGATCATTGACAAGATCCTCCCGTGTAGTTCTGGGCTGATTCCTCACCGTTCTCATGATCATTGCAACTCCACGAGGTGAGATCTTGCATGGAGCCCTAGGCCGAGGGAGATTGACAGTTATTTTGTGTTTCTTCCATTTGCGAATAATTGCACCAACTGTTGTCACCTTCTCACCAAGCTGCTTGGCGATGGTCTTGTAGCCCATTCCAGCCTTGTGTAGGTCTACAATCTTGTCCCTGACATCCTTGGAGAGCTCTTTGGTCTTGGCCATGGTGGTGAGTTTGGAATCTGATTGATTGATTGCTTCTGTGGACAGGTGTCTTTTATACAGGTAACAAACTGAGATTAGGAGCACTCCCTTTAAGAGTGTGCTCCTAATCTCAGCTCGTTACCTGTATAAAAGACACCTGGGAGCCAGAAATCTTTCTGATTGAGAGGGGGTCAAATACTAATTTCCCTCATTAAAATGCAAATCAATTTATAACATTTTTGACATGGGTTTTTTCTGGATTTTTTGTTGTTATTCTGTCTCTCACTGTTCAAATAAACCTACCATTAAAATTATAGACTGACCATTTCTTTGTCACTGGGCAAACGTACAAAATCAGCAGGGGATCAACATTTTTTTTCCCCTCACTGTATTTTTGTTATACTTCCATAAGATCTGAAGGATAATATTGCTTTACTCCTCGGCAGAAACTCATCCTGTCTGAGACCTCCATCTTTGATGTCTTGCCCAATTTCTTCTACCACTCCAACCGGGTGGTGTGCATGGCTGCCTTGGAGGTGAGCATAGTGAATAGCATAAACTTGACATGGCGTCATCCTGATGTAGATTTTAGCTAAAAAACTCCCTTCCCTATAGGTGTACGTGCGAAGGGGCTACATTGCTTACGAGCTGAACAGCCTCCAGCATCACCAGTTGCAGGACGGGACGTGTGCTGTAGACTTCCAGTTCATGTTGCCCTCGTCCCACCCCAACAGGTACCCAGCCACCGCAGACACCAGTTCTCTACCAGTGTCACAAAGCAGCTCTACAACAAACATATACACTACCCTATAATGTCCCAACTCTGGAGTTCAGATTATTTAGAGCGTTGCCACTTTCAATACAAGGCTTCCATAGCTGCCAGTTACAAGTCTTCCAATGCTGCCAACTATCCCCTTATGCCAAAAAGTGACCTGTAAAAAGTCTGAGTTGAGATAGAAGGAACATGGTGGGTGCAATTTGTAATAGACTGAGGGATTAGAAAACAGACCGGAAAGACGGTTAGTTTACAACCTAAAGTTACAACTGTGCCATTATGATAACTCATTCATTCAAATAAAGTTGGTTATACATTGTTAGCTAATTTACTTTTCACCACATAAGGATTTGAATTATGCTCAAGCAATGTGAATGGAAATATTTTGTATATTTGTTAGTGAATGAGCCAATGGAGTTGTATTTTTTTTTTTTTAAATGTTACGTCTTAATACCATTTCTCTGCAGTCCAATATTCCTCTGGTTCTCATTGATTTGCTCCTGTTTCCCATTTCTCCCCATCAACAAGCGAGAGATTCACCCGAGTGATTCACTCAGCTCGAACCAACACGTAATCCACTCTACTCTACATGCTCAGCATCTCTGAGATCATGTTGTTCAGTCTCTATACTGAGAGCGCTAATAGGGCCTGTAAACCCTGGTCATGGTACAGTCTGTGTGCTGCTTCCTTTTGTGCAGAGCGGTAGACCATCTCTGTCCTTCCTGACACCCCATAACCCTCTCCCCTTTGGGACAAGCCCTTCAATGTAATCATTTCCCCACTGCCATTTTGGGGCAAACCGTCAGACAGAAGTAAACTATTGGGATTGACTCCCAAGATGCCAAAGCTCCAATTCCACAAACCAGGAAACTGACTTCTGTTTTGGTTTTTACATTTTCTTAAAGATTGTTTTTTAAAAGAGATTTTCACAGTTGCGAAAATTCAATTCACTGAAAGGCTTGACTTTCAGCTTTCCCCTCGGCTCTGTCCTGTTTTGTTAGAAGTCAGGTTTCGTAATTGCAACTTGATAAATCACAATGGATCTCAATCACACCCAGTAGTTAAAATAAAATTACCCATTTGCTACTTTCAACTTTTTAACTTCAGAATGATTTTTCATGGTAATTATTAATGTGTGCAAAGCTAGAGTATGTCATAAAGTGCTTTGTTAACTAATAAGAATGCATTGTGGTCGAGGTTGATCATCCACTGCTTACATTCACCTGTCAATGATCTGATTTCAGAGGGAGCAGCCCTACTCTGAACAGGTAGAGTACAGCTCCTCCTTCCAGGCAGCCTGCCACACTGTGTCTGGCTCCGTCTGTGTATGTCTCCTAGCAATGCATGGCTGAATGCACTGTTTTGCTTTTCCCCATCTTTTTTGAAAACCATAAACCTCTGCTGAGGGACTCCAACACGTCCTTCCTAATTTATATATCTTTTTTTTATTTTTTTTGCCTTTCTCAACTTTCATAGAGATAAGTAGCTTTTGAGAAGCACATTTACTTTGTCTGACCTACTGTTTGCAATGTGCGTTTTAAAACCTTTTTTTGTGACAAAAAGCGGATTCTGTATTCTTCAGTTGCAGATTTGACCCTCATAGGCCACTATAGTAATCTGCCCTGCCTCTTTCAATCAATCATAATCAGTTATACACAATCAGTCAGTCAGTTCATATCAAACGTATTATCAAACAAAACATGTCTAGTAAACAAAGATATTGCTGTCTCTTATGCTTTGTGGAAAGAAAACAGGTACAGTATGCTATACCATTGCTCCCAGTACCCACCTCAACCCTACCCAGGAGTCACCAGTGTGTCGTCCCTTCCCTCAGGTTGGCGATGCAGGTGAACAGTGTGGGACAGTTTGAGATGAGGCGGCAGGGTAGCGAACTCTTCCTAGATGGGGCGCTCTCTCCCCCCTGTCAGCGCATGGGGGCCATGGTGGCCTTCCAGTGTTTCGAAGACTTCAAAAGGTAAAAAACACAGAGAACAACTCTTGGATGTCTGGTTTGCATGGTAATATAGGGTAATAATAAGCCTTGTCCTGACCTGAGGCCAGTTCAACAAGGCTTCTGTTTGCAGTGAACTTGTTGCCAGAATGACAATTTCAGTTGAACGATTTGAATAAACATTCCAAAATGTTATGGTGGAACATCAAACAGCTACTTTCTGGAAGGATTACTGTGGCTTTCTAGCGACAATATTCAAATTGAAAACGACTTAGCTATTCCTACTAAATATACTAGAATGTCTACATGGCCACCTGATTATTTTTAGCGGCAGTTTAGACCCGAAACAGACACGTTCGTCGCACACAATCTTCTCAGACTGTTAGCTAACGTTAGCGAACGGTCGCGGCTAACACAAAACAAATGGAATATTAGGTGTGTGTCCATCTGCTGGGTGTGTGTGCAGGAACTTTGATGAGGTCATCTCCAGTTTTGCTGACCCGCTCCAGGAGAGCCCGCTTTTCCCCGAGTCCTGCTCCAGCCTCTACGAGGAGGATAACTGCAAGGTGACCATGTGATGGGATCGTGTTAGAGGCTTTATGGAACTTTTGCTTCAGGGGGTGCTCTTGAGCCACAAAGGGTCCACTAAATAGACATAAATATTGTCCAGAAATTACCTCATTAGAACAAAATAAAACTAATGATTTGTGTGGTTTCATGAGATAAGAAATGTATATTATATAATATTGATATCATCTTTGCATATGAACTATACAGCTAACATCTCATAGAGTATCTTTTAAGAGTATAATTTGGTATACGAGGTGAAGGCTGAGATTTCTCACTAAGCTGTGATTGATTATTTCCCTTGCGCTCCAGCAGAACATGAGGGAGAACCCAATCCACATCATCAATGTGTCCATCAAGTCAGCGGACACAGAGGATGATGATACCTTGGTCACAGCCTTCGCTGCCTTCGCCCAGTCTAAGGTCAGCAGCATGGTTTATCCCACCAAACTCTTACAGTATAATTATGGCTGGGCTTTTTCTCATAGGGGTGAATCCTATCTTCTGCTCATGTTGAATTTGAACTTAGTCTCCAATTGACCTCAACACATGATTAAGTGAATATTTGACTTAAGTGGAAGTTAAGATTCACCTGTTCATTCTTATCCCAGTGTGTCCTATGATTTCTGCACTAGGATTATACTTGATATGATCATTTCTTATTACAGAAAGATGTACTCTTTGACCACGGCATCCGAAGGATCACGTTTTTAGTCGCACAGAGGGTAAGATGTTTCTACAAGACCATTTGAAATAGCCTCGTACGACCATCCAGATCTCGCAAGCTTACATTTATTTTACGTGGAATCCATGTGTAAGCTCGCGAGATCAAGATTGTCGTACAAGATCAGGATTGTCGTACGAGGCTACATTTGAAATTCCCTTTGCTGTTGTTGAATACAACTGTGAGTAGTGCTCCGTCATCGCTTACCACTAATCTTACCATTAATCTTACTATTAACTTATTTTTAATCTACTTTGGATTTACTATTAATATACTATTAACTTAATATTAACTTACTATTAAACTATGGCTAATAAAAGCCGGGTCGTTCCATTAGTGCACACCACAGCAAAGGATTTTGCAACGGAAAACGAAAACGAGCGTTTCTTATTGGACAACTTCAGGTAGTCCCTCCCTGTTTCCGTTAATTTTCTTGCGTTTGGTGCCTAATGAATACGACCAAGATGAGTCTAATTTTCCTCTTTGATTTTTACCAGAGGGAATTTCCCAAGTTCTTCACTTTCAGAGCCAGAGACGGGGTAAAAAAACTACTTCTTTACAAAAAATTGTTTTCACAATAACCAGACATTTAACCAGACTGTTCATATACATGAACAGCCTTAAAACACTAGTAAACCCACTCTCTAACCACCTGTGTGCGTCTCTCCCCCAGTTCCAGGAGGACCGTATCTACAGGAACCTGGAGCCTGCTCTGGCCTTCCAGCTGGAGCTGAACCGCATGCGGAACTTTGACCTGACGGCCGTGCCCTGTGCTAACAGCAAGATGCACCAGTACCTGGGCGCTGCCCGCGTGCAGGAGGGCGCCGAGGTCACAGACTACCGCTACTTCATCCGAGCCATCATGCGCCACTCTGACCTCATCACAAAGGTACGGGGGGGGTATACACCAAAGGTACGGGGGGGGGTATACACCAAAGGTACGGGGGGGGTATACACCAAAGGTACGGGGGGGGTATACACCAAAGGTACGGGGGGGGTATACACCAAAGGTACGGGGGGGGTATACACCAAAGGTACGGGGGGGGGGTATACACCAAAGGTACGGGGGGGGTATACACCAAAGGTACGGGGGGGGTATACACCAAAGGTACGGGGGGGGTATACACCAAAGGTACGGGGGGGGGTATACACCAAAGGTACGGGGGGGGGGTATACACCAAAGGTACGGGGGGGGTATACACCAAAGGTACGGGGGGGGTATACACCAAAGGTACGGGGGGGTATACACCAAAGGTACGGGGGGGTATACACCACACGAGCGCAAGAGTGCAGGGGTGGAAGGAGGTCCCTTACAAAAAATCTATTCTAAACAGGAGTTAAAAATACATGTATTGATTTTACTCCCTTACATTGAAGATAAATCATTTATGTCTTGCTTGAAATATGACTTTTCTCTCATAACACTTGGAGCCCTTTCTTTCTCTCTCTCTCTGTCTAGGAAGCGTCATTTGAGTACCTGCAGAACGAGGGTGAGCGTCTTCTCTTGGAGGCCATGGATGAGCTAGAGGTGGCCTTCAGCAACACCAAATGGCGCACCGACTGCAACCACATCTTCCTCAACTTTGTTCCGACCGTTATCATGGACCCCTCCAAGGTCAGTGTGCCTGTGCCTGTGCTCTCTGTGCTGTTGGCTCCTCCATTACAAGTGATTGACGACGATCCATTTAGTAATATTCCATCTTGAAAGGGGCTATGTGGATCCTTTGCCACCAGGGGTGCTCCTGATCCAAAAATGGGTTCCCTAAATGTACAGAAATATTGTCCAGAAATTAACTCATTGGACAGAAGGGGCACACCTGCCCCATGCCCACGAGGAAAATCATATATTGTTTGCCTAACACTAAGCATTGTGTGGTTTCATGAGCTAATTAAAGTGATCAATGTTATCTCATAATGTGTATATGAACTACAGTATGTGTTGCCTCTGTGTCCTGTCTAACCCCTTTCCCCTTTAGATTGAGGAGTCAGTGCGCTCCATGGTGATGCGTTACGGCAGTAGGCTGTGGAAGCTCCGGGTGCTCCAGGCCGAGCTGAAGATCAACATCCGACTGACGCCCGTTGGGATTGCCATCCCAATCCGTCTGTTCCTCACCAACGAGTCAGGATATTACCTGGACATCAGCTTGTATAAGGAGGTCACCGACCCCACAACGGGACAGGTAGGTCGATCAGGAAGAGCATTATAAACTGGCACACAGGCTGGGATCAGCTCACTGGTTTATTGGAGCTACAGAACATTGGCACACAGATTGGTGCACAATGCACAGCCAGAGAAATAGTGTTGAATTAGCAGTGCAGCAGGGTCTACAATTCCTAAATGCTTCACAGGGCATTCATAAAGACTACATAAATCATTTATAAGCACAACCTTCTATTTTAGTTTCTCTATCCGTTCAATGCAATGAGCTGCAGCTGACATCTGACCTCCGTCTCCCCTCTGACCTCTAGATCATGTTCCAGTCGTACGGGGACAAGCAGGGCCCTCTGCATGGCATGCTCATCAACCATCCCTATGTCACCAAGGACCTGCTGCAGTCCAAACGTTTCCAGGCCCAGACCCTAGGCACCACCTACGTCTACGACTTCCCAGAGATGTTCCGACAGGTGGGGTGCCTCTCTCTCTTTCTCTTTCTCTTTCTCTTTCTCTTTCTCTTTCTCTTTCTCTCTCACACTTGCCCCTTCCACTTTTTTAACTGCAGGGGCTTTTATATTTGAATCCGTGTTTTACCTTTTGTGTCTCATAGGCCCTCTTTAAGCTGTGGGGTCCGGGGGACAGTTACCCTAAAGACGTGCTGATGTGCACCGAGCTGGTGCTGGACCCGCAGGACCGACTGGTGCAGATGAACCGCCTGCCTGGAGACAACCAGGTAGAACACAGCATGCTCACGTGGATTGGAACTACAACATATTCTAGTGTTACAGAGACGAGCAGGGCCCTCTTTCTTTTGAAACCCCCTATGCTGTCCCGAAACCCCCATGTCAATCCCGAATACCCTACTTCACTCTCTCTCCCTCTCTCCCAGGTGGGAATGGTAGCCTTCCGGATGCGGATGAAGACGCCAGAGTATCCCGAGGGCCGCGACATCATCGTCATCTGCAACGACATCACCTACATGATTGGCTCGTTCGGGCCCCAGGAGGACCAGCTGTTCCTGCGGGCGTCGGAGATGGCCCGGGCCGAGGGCATTCCACGCATCTACATCTCAGCCAACAGCGGGGCGCGCATTGGCCTGGCTGAGGAGATACGACACATGTTCCAGGTGGCCTGGATCGACCCACATGACCCTTACAAGGTGACTCATCACCAGTCACTACTTACCAGTAGATTCTACAGTGTATGTAAGACCTTTTTACAAGGACTATTGAGTTGAGCATGCCAGCTATTGAGTTATCTTCATTAGCCTTGTAAAAAGGTATTTGGGTGTAGGGTTGTAACTTGTAAGGGCATACCATGCTAGAAAGGGGGGAAAAACACCCTCGCTGGAAATGGTCATTTGAAATGTAATTGATTTGCGGCAGCAGAGGTCATGGCAATGCAAATGAATTACATTTCTAAAGATTTTTCCTTTTCTGACTTAGCGTTATTCCTTCCTGTTACACTGAAATAGTTTGTTAAATAATTCACGTATCTGTGCGTCTCCCAAAAGGTTGTACGTTTTTTGGGATTTAAGTAACGGACAGAGTCCCGATCTGCATAGTCAGAGATCTTTATTCATTGAGAATTCTAAAACAAAATGGTGGTACAATCCTTTTATACACATAAGTCATACGAAAAATCCTGCTCCCCCCCCCCTAGGTATTTTCCCACTATACACATCTTGTAAGCACACACACACTTCGGTTGAGCTCATGTTTTCCTCTGCTATCCTGACCATTAGGTCACACACTGTTCTTATCTTTTCCTACTCCTTGCTCGGCCAGGTGGCAAACTTCAGTTATCGCATCCTCACAATATCCTGCATACTCCTCAAAAAGTCTTAACAGTTTCTCTCCTCCCTAAATTGGGAGGCCCCTTTATCTTGGTTTAGACAGTTCTCCTTTGTTGTCTGGTCTAACTCTTACTCACATTGCTAAATAGTAGCTCAATGTCATAGTCTTTACTGGTCCTACACTCACACATTCTAACACATTTCACACAGTTTCAGGGTGTAATAAATTGTCATTAATAATTAATCTATCACTTCCCTTCGTGTGACACCTCTGGTAAACCTACACCTGGCAAAGCTGATTGTTACCATGTGCTGGTGGCATGGTCTACTATGTTGGGAAGACAGACTGGCGATCAGAAGAGTGGGTGTGATATTGATATTCTCTGTGGGGCATAATGGAAAGGTGTAATCATGTTGTAACCTCTATCAACCTCTACACAGACATGCCCTGTTTCTGTGTGAGCCCACTTTCTTGGAACTGATGACTGTTTGTTTGTCTCCACCTGTAGGGTTTCAAGTATCTGTACCTGACGCCCCAGGACTACACCCGCATCAGCTCCTCCAACGCTGTCCACTGCCACCACGTGGAGGAGGGCGGGGAGTCCAGGTAGAACACGCATACCCTTCACCTGAGGGATATACTATAAAGCAGGATCAATGAGTTAGCCAGCTAACTTTGAAAAGCAACCAGAAAGAACTATTGATTTGATTGTTTATTAAAAAAGCTCAAAATATTAAGGCAGGTTTGCCAGCTAACTGCTTGAACCTGCTTTGTAGGATACCCCTCTGGTGCTAGTCACCCTTATCAACTAGCACAGCTAACAAACACAGTATGTTATCCCAGAGGTTCGCTGACTCTCTCTTTCACTCTCCCCATCCCATCGGCTGGACTCCAGGTACATCATCACTGACATCATAGGGACCGAAGAGGGTCTTGGGGTGGAGAACTTGAGAGGATCAGGCACCATCGCCGGGGAGACTTCCCAGGCCTACGACGAAATCATCACTATCAGCATGGTCAGGAGGACACGTCACATCACCACAACGTGCCTACAGACACACACACACACACACACACACACACAAACACACACAGACGCACACAGACATACATACACACAGACACACACACATAGACACACGTCTCTTTGTCTGGGGTTAGATACCCCAGGTGGTTAGGCATACCATGCTTCATGGCTTATGTTAAAGCCATGGTACTGTTTGTGCTGCAGGTGACGTGCCGTGCCATTGGAATCGGGGCTTATCTAGTGCGTCTGGGGCAGAGGATCATCCAGGTGGAGAACTCCCACATCATCCTGACCGGGGCTGGAGCCCTTAACAAGGTATGTCTCTGTCCCTACTGCTTGGATTCATCATGCGTTTTAAAACTCTTTGAGACTTATACAGGAAGTAAACACAGGCCCACTGTTAGGATAACTATGGAGCTCGTATGTTCAAAATAATATACAGTGAGGGAAAAAAGTATTTGATCCCCTGCTGATTTTGTACGTTTGCCCACTGACAACGAAATGATCAGTCTATAATTTTAATGGTAGGTTTATTTTAACAGTGAGAGACAGAATAACAACAAAAATATCCAGAAAAACGCATGTCAAAAACGTTATAAATTGATTTGCATTTTAATGAGGGAAATAAGTAATTGACCCCCTCTCAATCAGAAAGAGTTCTGGCTCCCAGGTGTCTTTTATACAGGTAACGAGCTGAGATTAGGAGCACACTCTTAAAGGGAGTGCTCCTAATCTCAGTTTGTTACCTGTATAAAAGACACCTGTCCACAGAAGCAATCAATCAATCAGATTCCAAACTCTCCACCATGGCCAAGACCAAAGAGCTCTCCAAGGATGTCAGGGACAAGATTGTAGACCTACACAAGGCTGGAATGGGCTACAAGACCATCACCAAGCAGCTTGGTGAGAAGGTGACAACAGTTGGTGCGATTATTCGCAAATGGAAGAAACACAAAATAACTGTCAATCTCCCTCGGCCTGGGGCTCCATGCAAGATCTCACCTCGTGGAGTTGCAATGATCATGAGAACGGTGAGGAATCAGCCCAGAACTACACGGGAGGATCTTGTCAATGATCTCAAGGCAGCTGGGACCATAGTCACCAAGAAAACAATTGGTAACACACTGCGCCGTGAAGGACTGAAATCCTGCAGCGCCCGCAAGGTCCCCCTGCTCAAGAAAGCACATATAAAGGG
This sequence comes from Coregonus lavaretus, assembly GCF_964263955.1. Classification (NCBI taxonomy): domain Eukaryota; kingdom Metazoa; phylum Chordata; class Actinopteri; order Salmoniformes; family Salmonidae; genus Coregonus; species Coregonus lavaretus. The sequence goes on from NC_140004.1 coordinate 10,193,667, forward strand.
CCGTCTGAAGTTTGCCAATGAACATCTGAATGATTCAGAGAACTGGGTGAAAGTGTTGTGGTCAGATGAGACCAAAATGGAGCTCTTTGGCAACAACTCATCTCACCATGTTTGGAGGAGGAGGAATGCACCTATGACCCCAAGAACACCATCCCCACCGTCAAACATGGAGGTGGAAACATTATGCTTTGGGGGTGTTTTCTGCTAAGGGGACAGGACAACTTCACCGCATCAAAGGGACGATGGACGGGACCATGTACCGTCAAATCTTGGGTGAGAACCTCCTTCCCTCAGCCAGGGCATTGAAAATGGGTCGTGGATGGGTATTCCAGCATGACAATGACCCAAAACACACGGCCAAGGCAACAAAGGAGTGGCTCAAGAAGAAGCACATTAAGGTACCTAGCCAGTCTCCAGACCTTAATCCCATAGAAAATCTGTGGAGAGAGCTGAAGGTTCGAGTTGCCAAACGTCAGCCTTGAAACCTAAATGACTTGGAGAAGAGCTGCAAAAAGGAGTAAAACAAAATCTCTCCTGAGATGTGTGCAAACCTGGTGGCCAACTACAAGAAACGTCTGACCTCTGTGATTGCCAACAAGGGTTTTGCCACCAAGTACTAAGTAATGTTTTGCAGAGGGGTCAAATACTTATTTCCCCCATTAAAATGCAAATCAATTTATAACATTTTTGACATGCGTTTTTCTGGATTTTTTTGTTGTTATTCTGTCTCTCACTGTTCAAATAAACCTACCGTTAAAATTACAGACTGATAATTTCTTTGTCAGTGGACAAACGTACAAAATCAGCAGGGGATCAAATACTTTTTTCCCTCACTGTATGAAAATATGTTTTTTAACTAAAATACCCCTTTAACCCTCATACTATCAACATATTTTACATACATGGATTACCAACTGGGGTCATTTTGACAAACTATTGAAAACTATTGGAAAAAGCAACAATCATAGCAAAATATCAACTTAATTCTTATCAAAACCTCTTAGACATATACACATTTAAAAAACTGACATATTTTAGCAATTACAGTTAATTAGCATACGCAACCCTCTTAACTCTGCCCAGATTCTATTTCCCCTAGCCCCTGAGTTGACAGACATGGCTGTCCCCAGTACAGTATACTGTATATTGAATTGAACCAAATCCAACTGTATTTAAAGTGCATAAAAAAATGCAATACACTTTACATATTGCTGTCAGACTAAATAGACTATCAAATGAAAATATGAATGAAAATATGAATGTTACCTTCATTAATTTGCATATTTTTTCCAAAGTAGTAGTACTAAAAAGCTGATTTACCATCATTTGATTGTAGTATCATTTAGTTTTTCAGTATTTTGAAGTAAATATTAATTCTGACATATGTGCCATTTAAAGCGGCAGTACACCAAAAAATAAAATACTTAATTTTATTGACCAAAGGTTTTTCATCCATTGATCATGAGAGACAATTACCAAAAATATGGCTTAGTTTTATTGATTTACTTACCGCAAAGACAGCATTAGCATCACTTCTAGTGAAACAAGGGGAGTGGTAGGGCTTATGGCAGGATGCTTCTAAAAGCATGCCCAAATCCTCAGTCACTTCAAACCAAATGTTATAGCAACCAAAACACCATAGAAAGTTGCACATATAAAATATTGGAGGATATTATAGGAATTTTGGTATTTATAAAACATTTCCCGTAGAATAACTATATGGATAACTTGTAATTATGTCTCCAGAGAAACCTAAATTCAAATAAAGGTCCTATTTATCAAATTACTATAGGCGGATTAGGTGTTTTTGGCCGGGGTTTAAAATGACCCCAAAGGACTTTTTTCAAAGTCCATATTGATACAGAAACACTAAACAATTATTTTGATTTATTAAGAACAAGTTGATTGACAAAGTCATGAAAAATATAAAGAATTGAATAAATCACCTTTGGGCTATGATCAAAAATAAAATGACAGTTAAGGAGTCTCATATTTCATAAGTAGTGAAACTATTTTTTAGAAACTATTTTAAATCGTTATAACTGCAATGTACTATAATCCTCTGGATAAGTGGAGCGTTTCCAGTGTCCTTGTTAGTGAAGCTGTTGTCATTACAGGTTCTGGGTCGAGAGGTGTACACCTCCAACAACCAGCTGGGAGGCGTCCAGATCATGCACAACAATGGAGTGACACACACTACAGTGCCCGATGACTTTGAGGGCGTTTTCACTATCCTGAAGTGGCTCTCCTATATGCCAAAGGTACATTAGAAAAAGAGGAAGACCAGATCTGAGCCCGTATTCATAAAGATTCGCAGAGAAGGAGTGCTATTCTAGGATCACATCCCCCCGTCCATATAATCATATTCATTATGATCTAATGGACAAAACTGATCCTAGATCAGCATTTTCACTCTGAGACGTACATTTGGCAAGACAGCCCAAACAGATCTCGGACCAGGCTAAAGATGTCCTGTAACTCAGCCGACCAACCCCCAGATAGGAGTTCTCAGAACATTGTTCTACTCTGGTTTCAGAACAAGCACTCTCCGGTGCCGGTGATCCCACCCAAGGACCCAGTGGAGAGGGAGATCGAGTTCACCCCCACCAAGGCTCCCTATGACCCCCGCTGGCTACTGGCCGGGAGGCCCCACCCCAGTGAGAGACACACTCTGCAGCATACGCAACCCTCTTAACTCTGCCCAGATTCTATTTCCCCTAGCCCCTGAGTTGACAGACATGGCTGTCTCCAGTGCAGTATACTGTATATTGAATTGAACCAAATCCAACTGTATTTAAAGTGCATAAAAAAATGCAAGACACTTTACATGTTGCTGTCAGACTAAATAGACTATATTTGTGTGTGTTGTATTTAGCTGTAAAAGGGGCCTGGCAGAGTGGATTCTGTGACCATGGCTCGTTCATGGAGGTGATGGGGTCTTGGGCCCAGACAGTAGTGGTGGGCAGAGCCAGGTTAGTGTACTGTATACACACACACACACACACACACAATATAAATGCTTACAGAAGACATATGGGTAACAATTTCTTAAAACCTGCATGTACAATGCATTATTACATTTTAAGATATATCATATGCGTGTTTGACCCCGTTATGTCTTATAATCATCTCATAATGACCCTTACTAAATATCAGTCATTTCGAGTCAGTTGAAAAATGTTGATACATAGAGAGACATAACATTTTAAGTGTTATTATGTATGTTTATAACAACTTGTAAAGCATTATACCTGCAGGATATGGAATCACTGACATGTAAGCGCTCCGAAGGCAGACTGCCAACTAATTTGTAACAACACCACAGGTTAGGAGGGATTCCCCTTGGTGTCATCGCTGTGGAAACACGCACTGTTGAGGTGGCTATCCCGGCCGATCCAGCAAACTTGGACTCTGAGGCCAGAGTGAGTGGCTTTGTGTCCTCATTGTATGTTGTGTGCATTAGTGATTATGTAATGGACCTGCTTGTGTCGTATGCCAAGGCGACATGTTAGTAAGCCATCATTCATTTCATTTTGATGCCTTCCATCATTTCGAAAAGGGAAACATGATCTGTCAAGGTAACACAGACTCATTCGACACCTGCAGCAGAGTTTAGCATCCCTCTGTGTGTGCACGTTTGTGTGTGTGTGTCTCTCGCTCTCTCAGCTGGTGCAGCAGGCCGGTCAGGTGTGGTTCCCGGACTCTGCCTTCAAGACAGCCCAGGCCATCCGTGACTTCAACCGTGAGCGGCTGCCTCTGATGGTGTTCGCCAACTGGAGAGGCTTCTCCGGGGGAATGAAGGGTACTGACTGGCCAACCTGGGTTCAAATACTATTCAAAATCATTTCAAATACTGTATCTGTGCTGGATTGAGCTTGCCTGTTGCAATGGGACCACTAGAACATCTCAAGTGCAAATCATGCCCACCTGGCACTCCAGCCAGACTAAAGCAAACGCTCAACGCATTTGAAAGATTTCAAATAGTATTTGAACCCTGGTCTGGTGCTGACTGGAACACCCCCACTACAACACAGTGTTTTCTTTCTAAATCTCAAAATAATATTGTAAATATTGGTGTTAACACAACTGCACGTCCGTTTCTTTCTTTCAGACATGTACGACCAGGTGCTGAAGTATGGGGCCTATATCGTGGACGGCCTGCGTGAGTTCCGCCAGCCTGTGTTGATCTACATCCCACCGCACGCTGAGCTGAGGGGGGGATCCTGGGTGGTGATCGATCCCACCATCAACCTTCTGTGCATGGAGCTCTACGCAGACAGGGAGAGCAGGTGGGCCTTTTTACATTGCAGGGCAGCTTCTCTCCAAAGTCAATGTGAATGAGCTGCTCTCTTACTCCTTTCTCTCTTTTACTCTCCCTCTCTCTCATCCCCTTTCCCTCTTGTCTCATCTCCATCTCTCTTCTCATCACGACCTGTCCCTCTCTTTTCCCCTCTCTTTCTCATCCACTCTCCCCCTCCCCTCTCCCTGTTCAAGGGGTGGTGTGCTCGAGGCAGAAGGCACTGTGGAGATCAAATATCGCAGGAAGGACCTGTTGAAAACCATGCGCCGGATCGACTCGGTCTATGCCGGTCTGGCTGAACAGCTTGGTAAACAGCCTGGTAAACTCTTTCAACACTACCTATAGTTCCACCCATATGTACAATAGGCATCGTGTTTTCTTTTAGTTAGCATTGTTAAAAAAAAAATCTAAATCATGTTTTTCAAGTTATGTTATGATATTTGAAGGAAACTAGATCAAAGTATGATGACCAAAGTATGAAAAATGACTGTTGCTTCTATATTGATAAAGTTTGATCAAAATTACTGGTCCCCTCCCCCATGTCAAACACTTTATTAAGGGGACAAGATGACATCACCTTAACTCTAATTTTAATACACCAATGGTAACATGATATTTTCTTACCTAATTTAAATAAGTACCACCTTGTAACCAAAATCGGAGAAGTTGTGTTTGCAGAGTGGCGTGGTTTATATAGCTAGATAGCTACTCAACTGGTGCCAAAATGTGACTGTAGGGTGTCAGCAAATATAATTTAAAGTTGACCCTATTCATCTATGGCAAAAATACTATGTTTCCCCTTTCATCTGTATCTGGTGTTGGCTAGTTACTGGTTAGTTACTGGCTAGCTATGTCTTCAGCCAACATGGAACAAAAGGGGGGTCGTTCAAAAGTCTGACGCAGTTGTCAAGTCAGCACATCTGTCAGTTTTGCTGTGAACCGCATCACAAGAGACATGCCAAACGGGAGATGTATATCTTTTTTGATGTTATTGATGCAATTTCAATATTTCAGTTGCTTTCTGTATCACCAAATTAGCTTGAGATGATTTTACTGCAACACTACTCACTGCATCCAAGTTCCTTGCGTTTCAAAGAGCTGTCAGTCAAGGTCATGAATATAAACTCCCCGCCCACTCAGCCTGTCTTTTCAAACTTCCTGGTAGTTAGTCATGAGAGAAAAAGTACTTTTTAGAATGACTGTTCAGGACCTTTTAAAGTTTTGCCATGTCTAGAGTCCAGTGGTGTAAAAATACTTTAAAGTACTACTTAAGTAGTTTTCTGGGGGTATCTGTACTTTACTATTAATATTTTTAACTACTTTTACTTTTACTCCACTGCAATCCTAAAGAAAATAATATACTTTTTACTCCATGCATTTTCCATGACACCCAAAAGTACTTGTTACATTTCGAATGCTTAGCAGGACAGGAAAATTGTCCTGGTGGCTCACTAAACACAAATGATTTGTTTGTAAATGAGTGTGGCCTGGCTATTCGTACATTTTAAAAACAAGAAAATCGTGCCGGCTGGTTTGCTTAACATAAGGAATGTGAAATGATATATACTTTTTCTTTTGATACTTAAGTATGTTTAAAACCAAATCCTTTTAGACTTTTACTCAAGTAGTATTTCACTGGGTGACTAACTTTTACTTGAGTAATTTTCTATGAAGGTATCTTTACTTTTACTCAAGTATGACAAGTGGGTACTTTTTCCACCACTGCTAGTCACAGGATTTCGTCAACCGTTCAGAAAACAACTGGGTCGTGTTCATTAGGCACCAAACGAAAGGAAACAGGGCAAGACTTCCTGGACTTTCCATTGTAAAATGTTTTTAAACATCTTTCATTCTGTGTCCTAATGAACATGATAAGGAGACATTGGTTAATAAATCCTCTTGACTGGCCAGATACACCGGAGCTGACGGACAAACAGCGGCGGGACCTGGAAGCCAAGCTGAGGGCCAGAGAGGAGTTCCTGCTGCCCATCTACCACCAGGTGGCAGTGCAGTTTGTGGACCTCCACGACACCCCTGGTAGAATGCAGGAGAAGGGTGCCATCACGGTAAAAAAAAAAAAACTTCCCTCCCTTTGTGTTTTACAACAACAGTCTGTGTTATGATCAGGGGTTGGAACCAAAATTATTTTCCAATCGTTTCGTTCTGAACAGAAACTTTAAAAAAAAATCCTTCCGTTCCACTGTTCGACCAGCAAAATAAAGTTCTGAACCAGTTTGAAAACAAAAAAAGTTAGTTTATACCTTTCTGTACCTATTTAATCCTCAGAAATCATTTTTATTTTTTTATTTAGCTCAACATTTAAATGACTTCACCAATCAGTGCGACTAGAGCAGCTTGCTATAGAGCGGACAAGCTATAGTTGTTTACATGGAATGGACAGACAAGTGTAGGGCGCGAGATGCGACTGAAATTTTGCAGGTGGGGAAAGAGTGAGAGAGGGTGGAGGAGGCTTGGCTTGAAGCGCTGGGCATCTTGTTTTGACATGGATTATCTGAATTAAGCACACAGAATTATACCTACAGAAGAGCAGCTTCTATGAAGAAACTTTGAATGTCTTCCAAGAGTTGGATTAACATTGGACCAGAGCTAGCTAGTTAACCTTTTTTTAGTTAATAAATCCAGTGTGGAATGTGATAACTATAGTGTCCTTAACTAGTATTGAAAAACGTAATCCATTCTTCTCTAATTAAAAATCTCTCTCCCTAATTTCTGAATCACGCTTGTAACGTCAATAGACTACAGTAGTTTATGCTTCAGAGGGGGAGGGGCAGGTAGCCTACAGCTGGCAGGCAGACAGTGGAATACATTTCTGAGTGACAGCGTGAGGGCTTTGCATAGGTGCTTTGTTGCATTTGTTTTTGGTACTGTAAAAAACACCCGGAACATAAAATGACGTTATTAACCGGTTGCCATGCTTTTAAAATGACAGTTCTGTTCCAGAACAGTGTAGATCAATTTCGTTCCCGGTTCTGATTCTGTTCCTTGAAAGATTCCGTTCTTTTCTGGTTTTTGGTTCTGTTCTCTGAACCGGTTCCAACCCCTGGTTGTGATAGTCAATCAAACAAGGGAAGGTGCCAAAGCAAACCCTGCAAAGCAAAATAAAGTTAAATGAGAACTCAAAGGGAGCACATGGGCAGACAGGAGGAGATGCATGTGTGATGCCCGGTCCCATTCTCCGCACCTGCAATTGGACAGGGGCATTAGTGTCCCTCACTCTATGGTCTATGTAACCCAATGGTGGTCTATGTAACCCGATGGTGGTCTATGTAACCCGATGGTGGTCTATGTAACCTGGTGGTCTCATGCAGGACATCCTGGACTGGAAGAATGTGCGGAGCTTCTTCTACTGGCGTCTGCGGCGCCTCCTGCTGGAGGGTGTGGTAAAGTGTGAGGTCCTGCAGGCCAACCCAGAGCTAAGTGACGGCCACATCCAGTCCATGCTGCGGCGCTGGTTCGTGGAGACAGAGGGCACAGTCCAGGTATGGATATCACAACGTAATGGCTCTGTTCATGTGATACAAGATGGGTTATCCTATTGTAATGGAGTACCCCTGTCTGAAACATGTAATCCCAATTGTTGCCCTCGGAACATAGTTATTTTTGGTCCAATGTTTAAAATGTTGGGTTACTGCGTGGGGGACCTGGGTTCGAATCCCACTGGTTACACAATCTATTCCACTCCAATCCATGGTGTGTAGAAGTGTTTTAGAGTTAGGTTCTGTGCTTAATTTCCAGGCGTACCTTTGGGACAACAACAAAGCGGTGGTGGAGTGGCTGGAGAAGCATTTGGCCAAAGAGGACGGCACACGATCTGCCATCAGCGAGAACATCAAGTACCTGAAGAGGGACCACGCCTTGAAACACATCCACAGGTACATACACACACACACATTACTACACATTAATGTACTGTGTGCATATAATCCTATTGTATGTATGTACTGTGTGTGTTATGCCAGCATTGTGCAGGCCAACCCTGAGGTGACCATGGACTGCATCATCCACATGAGCCAGTCCATCACTCCATCCCAGAGGGCCAAGATCTCCCACCTGCTGGCCACGATGGACGGCACGGCCCCCAGTTAAACTCCAGATCTGAGCTGAGCTGCCCCAATGCCTTACACAGGAAATCCCTCAAGTTCTAGCATAGAAGAGAGACTGGATAAGTAGGGGTGTGGACCTAGGGACAGGGGGGGCACATTCAGCATCTGCCTATCGGTGCCGCCTGCTTTCTATTGTAACCAGCTGAGACAATAAAGCTAAGACGCCAAAGAAGCCAAAAACGTGTCTAATTCTCAGGATTAGGGCTGGTTCGGCTGCTCAGACACTGTAACCATGCAGCACTAAACATGCACTACATCACGCGTCCCTGCCGTGGGCATTTTTTAAAATTTTCTTGAGCGGATGGTCGGGGGGCTGGAACATAGTTATAAAAAAATGTATACACTGCAAATTGACCGAAAGAATCCCAAACAGATCTAGTATTTGACAAAACAGAATCATTTCAAACCTTGATTACATTGGGATGTGATCACTTATGCCTCTCTGTTTATGCGTGGGAATACTTGGGAACAGATTTCCTACCTTAAAATCCCTTTGAGCTGATTTCCTGGCGATTTTAGTCTAATGTCCAACAACGGAAATTATAAAAATGTCTGTACAAACCTATGGAGCTTTTATGCACATTTAAAACAATTATAGTTCCAAACATATAAACGGTATCAAAAAGCTGTATACAAGCAACCTATTCTAGACCGGTCTACACGTTTTAAAGTTTGAATGGTGTTTCTAGCTTAAACGGTTGAAGACTAGTTACGGGCAAACATTTACCATTCAAGTCTATGGCCATTGAAGTACATTGGGATTTATGTAAATGTTGTTGTAGTGTGAAAAGTATAAGTAGTATCAAAACTAAATGTTTCAAGCAACCTGACAAGTGGCAGTACAGGTTCCAGTGGAATAATAATAATGTGTGAACAGTTTTCAGCGAGCACACCTAATTATCAAAAGTACAAACCCTTCCCAGCTGATGCTACAGGCAGGCTAAAGCAAATGGTCAAAGTATTTGAACCCAGTTCTGGTCCCATGTATCCGTTAACATTGCTATGATCAGAGGGAACCACCACTACTCGTTAGCATTTCAGATTCACATTATCAATAGGATTGTAAAACCCATATGTTTGAAAAATGGAACATCCGAAAACATGAATTGAATGGATTGGACCATGTGCCTTTTATCAGTATTCTATCAAGCTTCTCATTGCTACCGCTGTACACTGGCATTTGACAACAGGAGTGACCAGGGTTTTTTCTATGATGTGTTGATCATTCTGTTCATATCTGGGCGAATGTGTGCCGACCTTTGAATGTACACCAGCCAGGGGCCGAACAAAGCCCTCATTTGTGTACCATATCAAATATGTTTTTTTAAAATGTTAATTATGTGCCAGTGCAAAGATATTACACAAGCCTGTCTGGGGGTTGGTTGATGTGTAGCCTTTACTTCAGTATGTATCCTTGTGACAATATCGACCAAAAAAAATACCCATTTAAATTACATTAAGTTTAATTAATTTCATTTAATTTACTGAATCATTTCAGTGACACAATGGTCTAGTAGGGAATTTTCATTTTTTCCCCGGCATTAATTTAATCCAAAGATGAATTATGTCAGTATTGTCCTTAAAAGACTAACCTGTGCAATTTAAAAGTCAGGTAATACTTTTTTTTTTAATTAACCAGTGTTTATTTGTGTGCCCTTGAATTTCTTTCTTTGTATTATTGGTTTTTGACTGAATAACAAATACACCTGTGTTTTTCCTGAGTCATTTCATTTGTATTTTTTTGTTGTCTGTGCTGGAGTCTGAGTGAATAATACAATATAAATGCTAGTGGATAAATTCACACCCATAGTATTTGTATAATAATCATTTGGAAGAAATTGACGTTCAAATATGATTTATGATTACTTTTGGTCTGTGATATGAATGTGTACGTGTTTATTGTTTTTAATATAATGCTGATTGTTGCTTAAACTCAGGTGAACAGGGGCAGAGAAGGGTATAATGGGTAGATTACAAAATTGTAACCGAGAGACCCCAAGCCATTCTGCTGCTGTTGCCTTCATCAAAATACCAGATATCGATTTGAAATTGTCAATAATATATGTAAAATACCTGCCATGTACTTACTATACATTACCCTAATAAGGGGTATCTGTAAATAAATGGAATGAATCTGTTTTCAGCAAGACACTGAATGTGGCACCTTTTTTATTTACCCATTGATTTAATTATTTTTGCATAATTTTACAGTACATGTAGCCTGACATCCTCCCAAAAATAATGTGAATAATTCAATGAATATAATATATTCTGACTGATTTTAGCATATTTTGAAATACTGAAATTTGTAAAATGGTCTACAAATGCTATTATTAGACAGATTTTGGCGTTTTGGAATGTATGGGTAAATACTGTTTAAGAAACAAAAGCTTTTCAGTGGAGATCGCAGTGATTTGAAACAAACAAAAATATTTACAGTAAACAGTGCTTGATAAATTCCTCCCCTTCTCCAGCTGCCATTTATAAATATAAATAAAACATCACAGTAATACTGCCTAGCACAATACAGACAACGGATAAAGAACAGGGAACTAACAGTACCATGGTAAGGCTTACAAACACAGGAAAGTCAACATTGTACAAAACTGGCAGAGAGAGTACGTGTTGCCTGCTAGGTTTGTGTACTACAGTGTAGGACAGCTCAAGTCTTTGCTTGACAAAGTTCCCCCAGAGACGTCAGTATATTTTAGTCAATTTCCTCCCGAATTTCAGTTGTCTTCATTGGTGTGGTTTTACAATGATTTTGATCAAATCACCCTCTAAGCAGACTTTTTTTTCTCTCATCTGAAGTAGTGGCTTAGGTATGGCAACACAAGTTGCTCTGTCATTGGGGATAAAGAAAAGCAGTGAGGATTCAGGCTTTTCAGTGGAAGAGGAGGTGGGGGCTTTTTGGTGCCAGAAGTGGGATCGACAAGTAGAGCCACTGCAAAAAATAGTTTTTGTATTTTGATTCTGTTGGTGATGCCTCGATGCAGCTCTACCTGTGGTTCCACTCTGTGGTGCAGGGGATGTTTTCATTAAAGCAGGGCAGTGATGGGCTTGCTGTTGCCTGGCGTGCCCATGTACTGGGAGGAGAGTGCGTCCAGGGAGGCGTAGGAGGTGTACAGGCCCGTCACCTGCAGGTCTGAGAAGGGCATGCTGCCCCCGCTGTAGACAGGAGGGAGGCTGCCCGTCATGGTGCCAAGGTCACAGTCAGACAAACGCAGGGGAGAGTTACTGAAGGTGCCCAACGCCTCCAGATTAAAGCTGTCGTCTTTCATCTCCTCCCACAGGTTACCTGAGGAAGGAGGTAATCGTGTCACGTCACTGGTCATCACTGCTTCTGAGAGCCAAGAAAATGGCCAACTGCCATGCAAAGTAACATTGGTTTGCAGATTGTTAAAGGCCCGATGCAGCCGTTTTAATCTTAATCAAATCATTTCTGGGTAAAATTTGTTTTCAGTCAAAAATAAACAAAAATAGCTTCTTGGCAGAGGTTTGCAACTCTTATTGTTCTATTAACCAATTTACTGCCAAAACTCCATCCCGCCAAAACTCCATCCCACCAAAACAGGCTGACATTTTAGGTGGTCTTTTCAAACAGCTCTTACTCTAAAAGGGCATTTTATCATAATTTTAAAAATTTCACAGTATTATTCCAACCTCACAGTGTGTAAATGTATATAAAACACAGGAAATAACATTTTTGACTGTACAGTTTTAAGACAGTATATAATGTTGTTGTGACTAGTACTATAGCTACCCACCTTGTAGAGCGAAGTCCATGATGCTGGGGTCCAGCATGTCCACCTCTGCGTTGACCTCACCATGGAGACTGTAGAAGTCGTGCGGCTGCTTGCCGGGATGCTGGGTGGCGAGGGGGCTGTGGGAGAGGTCAGGAACGGTGTGGAGGGGGGGCGTTTGGGCAGGGGCGGGGGACACTGGGGCCAGCCTGGCCTGGGCCTGGAGCTGGGCATGAAGCTGGTGTTGCTGGTGCATGGGCAGGCACTGCAGGGACAGGGTGACCATGGGCTGGGGCTGCATCTGTCCTGGGACAGGCAGGGATAGGCCGGATGGACAGCTGGACAGACGGGTCATCCCGGGATCCATGGGCTTCCGTCTACAGCTCTCTGGCCGGTCCGTGATCAACCTGTCCAACTCATCTGACAGGGAAAGAGGGAGCAGGCCATTTCAGCAACTGATGATGGACTGATGACTCCATTTAAAACAAAAAAACGGAATGCAGATTCTTTCTCTGTGGTGCTGCTTATCGCAAGGGCCGGATTAATGCAGGGAATTACCGGGGCCCAAGAGGCAGCAATTTTTTAATTTTTAATTTTCTATAAATAAAGTTAATATATACAGTATAGATTATATTTACAATATATATATTATATACACTACCGTTCAAAAGTTTTGGGTCACTTAGAAATGTCCTTGTTTAAGAAAGAAAAGGAATTTCTTTGTCCATTAAAATAACATCAAATTGATCAGAATTACAGTGTAGACATTGTTAATGTTGTAAATGGCTATTGTAGCTGGAAACGGCTGATTTTTAATGGAATATCTACATAGGCGTACAGAGGCCCATTATCAACAACCATCAGTCCTGTTCCAATGGCATATTATTTGTATCCCTCGTTTACTCAAGTGTTTCCTTTATTTTGGCAGTTACTGGTTGCCTACTGTCGGGAAGGCCACAATTTGGCCAGAATGCGTGCCAAATATACAGCTTGTTGCGTTGTGCCCATAGACATATAATCCATAGAAGGGTTTTGGAACCTCTTACCCTGGCAATTTCACTATTAAACTCATGGGTACACTAGCAATGGCTTCCAGTTCTGACTTGAATGGGAACTGCCATCTATGGATTATATTTATATGGTTGGTTGCTGCTGTCTGTTTGCCTTCTGCTGATTTCGCGGGAAAAACATACAGTTTGGAAAGCAAATGTCTACTGCTGAAAAGAGAAGACTAATCTGTCTGTAGAACCAATTGAAGCATTTTCTCAACTTTTTGCCAACAGCAGCACTGTTTTTCAAAGTAGCTCATCTTGAGATAGGATATTGCCAAGAGAAGCGCGTCGGCCTTCATCATGAGTAGTAGCCTACAGCTTCATCTTCATCATTAGGTGAGTCAGTGTGCCACTGAACATTTTACTTAGTAGCCTACTGTAGCCTGTAATATAAATATATACAGTACCAGTCAAAAGTTTGGACACACCTACTCATTCAAAAGTTTTTCTTTATTTTTACTATTTCCTACATTTTATAATAATAGTGAAGACATCAAAACTATGAAATAACACATATGGAATCATGTAGTAACCAAAAAAGTGTTAAACAAATTCTTCAAAGTAGCCACCCTTTGCCTTGATGACAGCTTTGCACACTCTTGGCATTCTCTCAACCAGCTTCACCTGGAATGCTTTTCCAACAGTCTTGAAGGAGTTCCCACATATGCTGAGCACTTGTTGGCTGCTTTTCCTTCACTCTGCAGTCCAACTCAATCCAAACCATCTCATTTGGGTTGAGGTCGGGTGATTGTGGAGGCCAGGTCATCTGATGCGGAACTTCATCCCTCTCCTTGGTCAAATAGCCCTTACACAGCCTGGAGGTTTGTTTTGGGTCATTGTCCTGTTGAAAAACAAATGATAGGCCCACTAAGCGCAAACCAGATGGGATGGCGTATCGCTGCAGAATGCTGTGGTAGCCATGCTGGTTAAGTGTGCCTTGAATTCTAAATAAATCACAGACAGTGTCACCAGCAAAACACCATCACACCTCCTCCTCCATGCTTCACGGTGGGAACCACACATGCGGAGATCATCTGTTCACCTACTCTGCGTCTCACAAAGACACTGCGGTTGGAACCAAAAATCTCACATTTGTACAAATTTCCACCGGTCTAATGTCCATTGCTCGTGTTTCTTGGCCCAAGCAGGTCTCTTCTTATTATTGGTGTCCTTTAGTAGTGGTTTCTTTGCAGCAATTCGACCATGAAGGCCTGATTCACACAGTCCCCTCTGAACAGTTGATGTTGAGATGTGTCTGTGACTTGAACTCTGTGAAGCATTTATTTGGGCTGCAATTTTTGAGGCTGGTAACTCTAATGAACTTATCATCTGCAGCAGAGGTAACTCTGGGTCTTCCATCCCTGTGGCGGTCATGAGAGCCAGTTTCATTATAGCACTTGATGGTTTTTGCGACTGCATTTGAAGAAACTTTAAAAGTTCTTGACATTTTCCGTATTGACAGACCTTCATGTCTTAAAGTAATGATGGACTGTCGTTTCTCTTTGCTTATTTGAGCTGCCATAATATGGACTTGGTCTTTTACCAAATAGGTAAAATAAGTACCCTGTCACAACACACCTAATTGGCTCAAACACATTAAGAAGGAAAGAAATTCCACAAATTAACTTTAAAACAAGGCACACCTGTTAATTGAAATGCATTCCAGGTGACTACCTCATGAAGCTGGTTGAGAGAATGCCAAGAGTGTGCAAAGCTGTCATCCAGCAAAGGGTGGCTACTTTGAAGTATCTCAAATATAAAATATATTTTGATTTGTTTAACACTTTTTGGTTACTACATGATTCCATATGTGTTAGTTCATAGTTTTGATGTCTTCACTATTATTCTACAATGTAGAAAATAACAAAAATAAAGAAAACCCCTTGAATGAGTAAGTGTGTCCAAACTTTTGACTGGTACTGTATATATATTTATATTCCAGGCTACAGTAGGCTACTAAGTAAAACGTAAGTATAAATAAACGCAACATGCAACAATTTCAATGATTTTACTGAGTTACAGTTCATATAAGGAAATCAGTCTATTGAAATAAATTAATTAGGCCCTAATCTATGGATTTCACATGATTGGGCAGGTGCGCAGTCATAGGTGGGCCTGGGAGGGCAAAAGCCCACCCACTGTGGAGCCAGGCCAATCAGAATCGGTTTTGCCCACAAAAAGGGCTTTATTACAGGTACAAATACTCCTCAGTTTCATCAGCTGTCCGGGTGGCTGGTCTCAGACGATCCCACAGGTGAAGAAGCCGGATGTGGAGGTCCTGGGCTGGCGTGGTTACATGTGGTCTGCGGTTGTGAGGCCGGTTGGTCGTACTGCCAAATTCTCTAAAATGACGTTGGAGGCGGCTTATGGTAGAGAAATTAACATTCAATTCTCTGGCAACAGCTCTGGTGGATATTCCTGCAGTCAGCATGCCAATTCCACACCCTTATCTGTGGCATTTAGTTTTGTGACAAAACTGCACATTTTAGAGCGCCCTTTTATTGTCCCCAGCACAGGGTGCACCTGTGTAATGATCATGCCGTTTAATCAGCTTCTTGATATGCCACACCTGTCAGGTGGATGGATTATATTGGCAAAGGATAAATGCTCACTAACAGGGATGTAAACTAATTTGTGCACAAAATTGGAGAGAAATAAGCTTTTTGTGCGTATGGAACATTTCTGGGATATTTTATTTCAGCTCATGAAACATGGGACCAACACTTGACATGTTGCGTTTATATATTTGTTCATTATATATAGCCTCCTAATATTGTACAATCTGTGTGTCGCTTCTTTGGCCTGGCCTATTGTTTGTTTGAATTCAAGACCAGCTTGATCTCAGTTTGTCAGAGTAGCCACTCATTTCGGTCTTTTGTGTGGTATTAAAAAAGATTCAGCTAATGTATTCTATCATGTAAATGACGTAGAATTGCATGAAATGCATTTTTTAAAAGGCTAACAAATGATCCCCATGTGTGGAAATTCTAAAAACGCCTCACTGTAGCCTATGCCACATTGCAAATGTTAATATGGCTTTATTATAAGGGGGCTTTTTCTTCAACTGTAAATTTACCACGCATTGAATTGCATCTTGGTGCACGGATTAGTTTACAGGGGTTATAAAAAAAAAAGCCCCGGGGCCTATGATTTCTTAATCCGGCCCTGCTTATGAGATATATAACTGAATGGGCATAATCAAATGAATTGGTGGTGGGTGTTCTTCATTGATGGGCTGTGTTCATTAGAGCACACAAAGGAAAACGTTTTAAAACATTTTGCAATGGAAAACGAAAATGAGCGTTTCTTAAGTCCAGGTTGTCCCTCCCGGTTTCCGTCCCTTTTCTTCCATTTTGTGCTTAATGAACAGGACCCAGGTTAAGTGTGAATGGGCCTCAGTCAGTCCTGTGGTCTCACCTGGGTTGGCCATGCTGCGGCGGATGGCTGGGAGGTCCTTGCGCTTCCACTTCTGCATCTCCTCCTCCATCTTGTCGATCTTGACCGGGTTCAGGGCCCAGAGGCAGCCCTTACGAGAGGACCCACTCATCTTGTTCTCCACCTTCTCAAAGCACTTGTTTAGTGACAGGTTGTGTCGGACTGAGTTCTTCCATCCGTCTGGTGCTGTCTTCAGGGGGGAAAAAACCCAGGAAGCGGAAGGAGACATTTAAACGACTCACTTAACACAATGCTTACCTAAAATCTCTGCTACCCCAATCCCTATTGAATATTAGGCCAGTTTCCCAGGCCCAGATTAAGAGTAGTCCTGGACTAAAAAGCATGCTCAATGGAGATTCTTTATTGAGCATGCTTTTTAGTCCATGGCTAGGCTTAATCTGGGTCTGGGAAACCAGCCCTTAGAGCAGGGGTGTCAAAGTCATTCCATGGAGGGCCTAGTGTCTGCAGTTTTTAGTTTTTTCCTTTCAATTAAGCCTTAGACAACCAGGTGTGGGGAGTTCCTTACTAATTAGTGACCTTAAGGGAGGAGTGAAAACCCGCAGACACTCGGGCCTCCGTGGAATGAGTTTGACATGTGCCTTAGAGGATCCGGGCGGCAGGTAGCTTAGTGGGTAAGAGCGTTGTGCCAGTAACCGAAAGGTCGCTGGTTCTAATCCCCGAGCCAACTAGGTGAAAAATCTGTTGATGTGCCCTTGAGCAAGGCACTTAACCCGAATTGCTCCTGTAAGTCGCTCTGGATAAGAGCGTCTGCTAAATAAATGTACATGTAAATCCGATCGAGTCGTACCTTAAAGTAGGGAAAATGCTCCTTCATAAAGGTGTAGATCTCGCTGACTGGGAGACTGCCTGTCTTGCTGTTCTTCAGAGCCATAGAGATCAAACAGCTGAGGATGGATCAAAGTAGCGAGACAAGAAGTAAGTGCATTAGGCTATATATACTGTTGATAATTAGACCAGGTTCGTGTTCACTAGGCACCAAAGGGAAGAAAACAGACTGAAACAGGAAAGGACTACCTGAATTTGTCATTTTCCATTGTGCGCCCTAACGAACACGACCCAGGCAATACAATACTACTGTAATGACACTTGGCCCAGGGGGAAGCTCACCTGTAGGAGTAAATGGGCTTGGGGAAAGACTTGGGCTGCAGGTCCTGGTTTTGTGGAGCCAGGCACGGCTGTGTGAACAGGCTTTGGTTGTTGAACGAGACATTGCTATAGAGCCCAGCAGGAGTACACTGAGAGGGATAGAGAGCAAAGAAAAATGAGTGAACAATCTAGAAAATCTGTATTGTGTATTATTTTCTACTTATTTCAAAAACCTATTTATTGTTGTTTGAATGAATGGCATCTTAACATCAAACCCTTAATCAGAATTAGGCGGTAAACTGGTAGAGTAATCTCTAACGCGTTACATTAAGTTGCTCTTATACCCATGTAGTAACACTGTAATTACTCTAGTAACAATACTATATTAACAGGTTTACGTTGTAATCTAGTTATACGCTGGACAGCTCTTATAACTATTTTAGTAACACTAAATACTCTAACAATACTGTATATACACTGAGATTACAAAACATTAGTCACAGCTTCCTAATATTGAGTTGCACCTCCTTTTGCCCTCAGAACAGCCTCAATTCATGGACTCTACAAGGTGTCGAAAGCGTTCCACAGGGATGCTGGCCCATGTTGACTCCAATGCTTCCCACAGTTGTGTCAAGATATCTGGATAACCTTTGGACCATTCTTGATACACACAGGAAACGGTTGAGCGTGAAAAACCCAGCAGCATTGCAGTTCTTGACACACTCAAGCCGGTGTGCCTGGCACCTTCTACCATACCCCGTTCAAAGGCACTTCATCTTTTGTCTTGCCCATTCACCCTCTGAATGGCACACATACACAATCCATGTTTCAATTGTCTTAAGGCTTAACAATCCTTCTTTAACCTGTCTCCTCCCCTTCATCTACACTGGTTGAAGTGGATTTAACAAGTGACATCAATAAGGGATCATAGCTTTCACCTGGATTCACCTGGTCAGTCTATGTCATGGAAAGAACAGGTTTTCCTAATGCTTTGTACACTCAGTGTATGTAACG
Source organism: Coregonus lavaretus (assembly GCF_964263955.1). Classification (NCBI taxonomy): domain Eukaryota; kingdom Metazoa; phylum Chordata; class Actinopteri; order Salmoniformes; family Salmonidae; genus Coregonus; species Coregonus lavaretus. Next base: position 10,212,442 of record NC_140004.1, read on the forward strand.
ATTAATCTCTAATTCACAAACTGTATCCACAGCCCAGTTGCAGGGATGACGTAGTTACCTGCTGGCTAGTCTGGGTCAGAGTGAACACTTGTTGGGGTGTAGCTTGGTAGACAGAGGCAGGGCATTGGTACCCTGGGGAGGGCTGCCCATTCATGGAGAATGGAGACATCTGTGGAATTAGACCGAGGACACGTTTAATATATTAAGTATATCCTATACTTTACTGTCCTAGAGTATAAGCATTGATTAAAATATGTTTTTTTTGTTGATAAATAATTGGTTGGGAAGCAAAACATACACTTCCGCTTTGGGCGGTGATGACGTTAATTCCCAGGGGGCTGTGCTGCATGTTGCTCTGTTGGTGGATCATGGCTCCCTGTCCCCCTACCATGGTTATGTTGTTCAGCTGAGCTGTGAGGAAGGAAGCAGTACAACATCCAGGTCAGTCTCCAATCAATCTCCACACATCGGCCCTGTTACAATACTTTAGAAATGCATCCTTTCTTCCTCGTTTCCTTGAGGTAAGTGTAGATATATAGGTGATGGGATAAGTTTAAGCAAGACTACCACCCTATTACTTCACCAATCCAACCATTCAGATCTGTTATTGTACTTCAAGGAGGATGAATCTGTCAAGTATTCAAACAGGGCCCATGGCCCTATCAAGTATTAGCACAGGCCCGCGTCTATAACCCCTTATACATCAATGACTTCATTTGTCTTGCAAGTCTCATTAGCCAGGTTGGCAGTTATAGCTTGTTTCCAACTGTAATGGCTTTGGCCAATTTGTCCTCCTCAACATCAGGGCCCAGCAGTACTCCTGAACTATCCAATCAAAGTGTATGTGGGTGGATTTGAAATGGCACAGCCCCACCAACGTGGACTGTGTGTGTGTCTCACCTGTCTGCTGCTCCAGCAGGTTGCCCCCCTGCCCCTGGGAAGGCCCGTTGAAGTCTCCTCCGCCATCACTGCGACCATCAGCCATCTGCTGCAGCCGGGGAACGTCTACCGAGGTGAGCCACGACAAAGACTGCAGGTCCCCGGGGAGATCCTCCTCTCGGAGCTGGGAGGGGTCTGTGGTCAGAAGTCTGCAGAGGCGGGACACAAGCAACACAACCACTCAGATACACAGCCTAGACTACAACTGTAGGTCATATCCAGACCTGGGTTCAAATACTATTTGAAAGCATTGTTGCGACGGAACCAATACCAAAAGTCCCAAAAGTGCAAACTCCAAAACAAATGAGAAGGTAACATTTTATAAATAGTATTCGAACCCAGGTCTGGTTATATCTAGGGCAAATATACAAGACACGGACTGAACAGCGAGTTATTCTAAAGTAATACATCCAATATTGGAGGGGGAGAAATGAGAACAAATCATAATCCAGGAGTATCGTTTTATCTGGGATTTACCACAAGTAGATTATAGAGTGCTATTTAATTAGCTAATTACTGTAATAGTAACATTATGGATACAAAGCCAAGATTCTCAACATTATTAATCCCACTTCAAACTTGCTTGTGAACTTCCTCATCAACATTTTACATTTTAATGGTTACTTCCCCAGCTTTGGGAAATACTGTACAAAAAACCCCACTAGATTAACTACACAACCACAACCTAATGATTATTTAGTCTTGTCTAAAATGAATTTCCTTACCAGCGTACAATGATATTGGTTAAGATTTACTGCATAATTTCTTCTGAATCGGGGCATGGGCTGCCAATCAGCTTTTGCTCATTATTTCTTTAAAGACAGGAGGGCTCTGCGGGGAGAAAAGAGAGGAATCCTCTTGAATTCTCTCCAGTTGTCTCTGCACATACTTACTGTAGAAGAGTTCAGTAATTGGGGTCGCTATGACAACACTCACTATTCAGTTACTTTGTGGGTCTGGACACCGTAGGACCCCCTCCCCACCCCAACCCCAACTGCAAACAAAATCACCCCTAAGTCAGGTGACCACAATCTCCCTCTAACCATTGGCTGAATCATAAGTAAACAGCGCATGGGATCATTTGAAAACATGGGAGAGTGGCACATGTTGCTCTGTAACAGTTGGCCTTGTCTATTGAAAAGTGATCACCTATTGTCTCCCAAACGACAAATCTGCCCAGTGGCACGTGGCTCTATTGTTTCCCCCCAGACCCTCCCTTGATTGTCTCTGCCGTTTTTTTTTTACCAGTCCCTGCATTAATCTGTTGGAATGACAGCCCTCACACAAGAGAGACAAGTAGGATGCCATCTGCTTCCCTGTCCCTTTCCAGCCTCTCCCCTCTCTGTCCCCCCTCCCTCCCCCAGAAGGAGGGCAGTAGACAAGATTTCATCTTGAGCTTTGAAGTGTAAGCTTCCTCTACCCCACCAAAAAGACACATGCACATCCGCCACATACATTATCTCTCTCTCTCTCTCTCTCTCTCTCTCTCTCTCTCTCTCTTTCTCTCTCTCTCTGTCTCTCTCTCTCTCTCGTTCTCGCTCTCTCGCTCCCAAGAAAAACAACACAAAATACATATATAGTTAGAGCTAAATCCAAATTGGTAAAACACTTTTTAGAGAGCACTAGTTCCAATGGAAGCATTTGTCAAAAATATTATTATTTTGGCCTCAAAGGGAAAAACTGCAGTTGCTACATGAATTGTTTTACTTATAAATTAATGATATATACTAATTGATTCTTCAAGAATATAACTTAGAAAAATACCTCATGAGTTTAGTTCAGCTGTTGTACCCCATCAGAATCCAAAATATAAGCTCGTAAATGTAAACAAACACTGTAAAGCCTCAAATATTCTTACAAATATAATTCAGATATCTTGGCTGATCAGTCCTTGCATCAATTGCTCTGTCTGTCTATACATTTAAGAGTGGTTATTCATTTAAGAAGCTTTTTTATTGTTTCAACTCAATACAACTTCATATAATTTTTCCACTTACCTTGGCTGTAGTTGGATCCCCAATACAGTTTTTGGGATATGCATTTTGTTTATTTTACTTAGGTATTTGATAGTCATTGTGTTTTGTCAGTATTCCAATAGCCCACCCATTCATTCTGAAATATATCTAAAGCACCTTACAAGCACACCAATCCAACTCATATTACAAAAGTATCCCTTTCTCAAGGACATGTCTGATGTTTATTGCGGTTCAATCAACTTTTGAATGTTGTAATTGAGATGCATCAAATACAGACTTGACCTTCAGAAAGGATACATTAGGATTAGGATGCTTGTAAGGTGTTTTGGACCTATTTTCAAAATGGAAGAGGTACAAAAATCATGTTCTGTTGAGTTTTGAGTAGAACATGAAAATTCTCTTTAACAATTAGTGGGATTTGAACAAAATATTTCAACTCGATTGGAAACAGTCCTAGCCTATGACTCATACTTTATATGTTAAACGAATGAGAACTATGCAAGGCGGTCACATTCTTCATGCTTTTCTGAAAATCCCCCACACACACTTAACCCACAATAAAGTGCATGTTCAGCGAGGCATGTTGGAGTATGGTGTCCCCCATCTAGCACCAGCCCCCCCCCCCTTATCGTTCCCCCCCCCCTCCCACCTCCTCCTCCTAATTGGGAGCCACTTCTCCCCGGTAGTGACCCGGAGAGCCCCATCTCTCCCTCGGAGCCGGCGGGCCAAGCGGCTCAGTCTCTCCGTGTGCCGACAGCGGGAGTGTAAACAGAGCTGATGGTTTCTGACAGATCCATTCAGACTGAAAATCATTTATTCTACGGTTGTTGTTTTTTCTTTCCCCTTTTTCATACGCCCCCTCCCTTCACTGAAAGAGTTGTCCATCTACATTTGGATTAAACATATAGGGAGATTTTGGAAAACCTATCTTGGAATTATCCTTATACCTGAACATTTTGAATCATATTTTCAGTGTTAAGTGTAGCCAACTTAACAAAGATACAACATTTATCAAAACCTTATATCTGTGGTTAGGATTTAGTCTGATTAAAATCATTAAAAGGCTGTCTTTAAAGTAACTGAATGTTATAAATCCAGTCTTACCTGTAGTCTTGTGGAGAGGGATGATGACCTGCATTTTCAAGAATTCCTGACATGCTGGTCGTAATTCCACTTTCTATCATTTCCTGGGATATTTGATAATGCTGCAAAAAGGGAAAAGTGCAACTGCATAAGTCATCTAGGCTATAATACTTCCATTTAATTTAGGCCTAGGTCTATTTCTGTTTTCACAACTCAAACAACAATCTGAATTCCTTTGTTTCCTTGTTTTATCTACTCATTATATAGACTATTATACTTGCATTTAGATAAATAAAATATTAGCACATCAAACAGACTACTTATGGAGAAAAATAAGCATTTTCTATTATTCATAGATTATGACCAGTTAATAACAATAAGACCTACTGTTATAAGCTAATGACAATCATTTCACCTATTATGGCAAAAACATATTGAATATGAATATAATTGAATATTAAAATAGAAAACAACACTTGTGTGATCTTTTTGGTGTATAAAATAAGCAAAGTTAAAGGTGGATTCTCAGTTCACATTATGTAGGCTATGCTTTAACTTAATAGGCTATAAAATTGGGTTTTATGGTATGGAAAACAAAATGATGGCAATTTCTTGATTTTGCCAATGATGGCTTTTTATTTCATTTTAATTCACAAGACTATTTATTAACTTGACTGAAAAAAAAAATACTTGATATGCAATCCCAAAATATAGCAGCGTTTCCCACCCTTATTGACATATCAATTGGCCTGACTGAAAAGTCCTCTAATTTAAATAATCCCCTCTCACTCAAAGTTTTAGGCCTACAACTATTTGCTGACATTCATCCTTGTAATACCGAAAAAAATAGAGAAAATCTTACCTGTTTAGAATAATCTGCAGCAAATTTGAGCTGGTGATGAGCCCGTGTAGCTTCTGTATTTTCACTGTGCTGCACTTGTTTCCCAAATACCCTTTTTAAATTTCCCTCTCTGGAACTGTCCAGCAGACTGTCATGCGCAGTAGGCCTACCTCAACGGAGCCTCTTGTTGCTCAAGGAGCCTGCTGCCAATGTAACAACTTGTGACAGTCCGGTAGAAGACAGCAAGCACACCATCCGCACGGACTAAAACTTTTTGTATTTAGGCCTTTATGCTTCCTTTAATTATTGTGATTGTGCAGTTCCTGGATAAACTGTAGGCTATCCATGGACAATTACGAATTTGAGAAGTTATGGATTCAAAACAAATGTTGCGCTCTATAGCTGCAGCCACTTACACTTTATCCAATGTTGTTGACAATTGTCATAGTAACACGACAGATGATAGCCTATATGTGTGATACTTTTTGTTGGTCAGCTAAAATAAATTGTTTTGGTCATGATCGATGCGCAGGTGCACTTTAGATGCGTCGCTAGACTACAATAGGCTACAAAACCCTGCATCACTCTGCAAAGTCTTAATTAAAAATCAGCACTAGATAGTATGATTTTCAATTAAGACTTTGCAGAGTGATGCAGTGTTTTGTAGCCTATTGTAGTCTAGCGACGCATCTAAAGTGCACCTGCGCATCGATCATGACCAAAACAATGTAGAAAATAGTCAAAATAAAGAAAAACCCTTGAATGAATAGGTGTGTCCAAACTTTTGACTGGTACTGTGTACCAGTCAAAAGTTTGGACACACCTATTCATTCAAGGGTTTTTCTTTATTTTGACTATTTTCTACATTGTAGAATAATAGTGAAGACATCAAAACTATGAAATAACACATATGGAATCATGAAGTAACCAAAAACATGTTAAACAAATCAAAATATATTTTATATTTGAGATTCTTCAAATAGCCACCCTTTGCCTTTATGACAGCTTTGCACACTCTTGGCATTCTCTCAACCAGCTTCACCTGGAATGCTTTTCCAACGGTCTTGAAAGAGTTCCCACATATGCTGAGCACTTGTTGGCTGCAGGTAGCTTAGTGGTTAAGAGCGTTGTGCCAGTAACCGAAAGGTCGCTGGTTCTAATCCCTGAGCCGACTAGGTGAAAAATCTGTTGATGTGCCCTTGAGCAAGGCACTTAACCCTAATTGCTCCTGTAAGTCGCTCTGGATAAGAGCGTCTGCTAAATGATTAATTATTTATTATTATTTACTCTGCCGTCCAACTCATCCCAAACCATCTCAACTGGGTTGTGGTTGGGGGATTGTGGAGGCCAAGTCATCTTATGCAGCACTCCATCACTCTCCTTCTTGGTAAAATAGCCCTTACACAGCCTGGAGGTGTGTTGGGTCATTGTCCTGTTGAAAAACAAATGATAGTCCCACTAAGCCCAAACCAGATGGGATGGCGTATCGCTGCAGAATGCTGTGGTAGCCATGCTGGTTAAGTGTGCCTTGATTCTAAATAAATCACAGACAGTATCACCAGCAAAGCACTCCCACACCATAACACCTCCTCCTCCATGCTTTACGGTGGGAACTACACATGCGGAGATCATCCATTCACCAACACCGCGTCTCACAAAGACACAGCGGTTGGAACCAAAAATCTCCAATTTGGACTCCAGACCAACTGACAAATTTCCAACGGTCTAATGTCCATTGCTCGTGTTTCTGTATACCCCCCCTACCTTGTCACAACACAACTGATTGGCTCAAACGCATTAAGAAGGAAAGAAATTCCACAAATTAACTTTAAAACAAGGCACACCTGTTAATTGAAATGCATTCCAGGTGACTACCTCATGAAGCTGGTTGAGAGAATGCCAAGAGTGTGCAAAGCTGTCATCAAGGCAGAGGGTGGCTACTTTGAATTATCTGAAATATAAAATATATTTTGATTTGTTTAACACTTTTTTGGTTACTACATGATTCCATATGTGTTATTTCATAGTTTTGATGTCTTCACTATTATTCTACAATGTAAAAAATAGTAAAAATAAAGAAAAACCCTTGAATGAGTAGGTGTGTCCAAACTTTTGACTGGTAGTGTATATATATATATATATATATATATATATATATATATATATATATATATTAGAAACCCTCGACTGTGATGGTGTCTCGCTACTTGTGAGCGTCTGAATGAATGTTCATTTTAGGCGAGTGTTTGCAGACAATTTGTTTCCCCGCTGCTGCACCCGGGTCTTTCTCTGCACAAAAGCGGGAAAAATAGCCTGGGAGGCGCGTATGGGAGGTAGGAGCCCAGGAAACAACAGGGCGGCAAAGTTTACACTTGTCTTGTCAGAGGAGATTTGCGCTGGTGAGGTCAACCTGTGTTATGGGACACAGACAGTATTTCGTCTTCAAGTGACAATAAATAGAAGCAATAGACTCTTACGGGCTATAAGATCCCAGAAATAGAGTAAAAACTGTTAAGGAAAGGAGGAAAAGTTTTCCTTGTTTAGGCCTATAGGCTACTTCACTGTTATTTTGTGGGTTTACCAAATTTAAAATCTGTTGACCACGTTCATATACACAAATAGAATTTGAAAGACCTCTAAAAGTAAAATTCACAACTGGAAATTAACATACATTCCGCTAAATCTGTGGGGATAGAGCCAGTGACAGCAGTGTCAACCCCATGGGACACCACAGATGGTAAATCGCGCTGTCACAATAGACACAATCAATGATTACATGCATGAAAGTAACTGACAAAATAAGACCTTCACCAAAGACTCAGAACGTTTAAGTCCTAGAGCCTGTGGGCTTCCACTGTATTCTTCACAGGGCTCCAGTTAGATTATTTGCCGAGGGACCCCAACCCCCTTCACTGATTCATGCATGTCTAGTCATAAAAAAGTCTGACCATCCTATTGTCTTTCTAGGGATAGATATGTAAAATGATAATGGTTTATTTATCACTACAGGCTATTTTATAATATTGTTGCTGTTAAGAGACAGAAAAAAATATGTTGACATATAAATTATGTGATTGTAACTAAATATTTCGAGTTCTGCTTGTGTGTTTAATACAGGCTGGTGTCCTTTTGACTATGCCCTTCGCACTCTCAAAGGATTTAATAAGTGATTACATTAGATATATTATACTGGTAAAGGATTGTAGTGTGTGACATACAGGCACTGTCTACAGCCAAGGCAATCAACCAGGGCCTGGTTTCCCAAAAGCATCATTAAATCTCCGAGCTGTTTCCCAAAACCATCGTTATTAACGTTGCACTTGAAAACGCTCATAATCTAACGCCTGCCTCAGACCACTCGTAGAATAGCTAAATGCGTCGTTAGATGCTTTTTAGCCCTCCCGCGTCACTTTATACACAGAAGATCTCAGCTAAACGTAGAATCACAGTGTTTATCCGTCTCTGTGACCGCGGAAATTTCTCAACGAAGTTCATTTTAAATACAAAGTTGCCAATATCTTCGCAATTGTTACAAACAAGCGAATGATAAAAATATGCTTAAAATGAAAACCGAGATGATTGCATTAAAATATAAATAGCCTACCTACAGTATAGGCTATAGGCTTATACATATATACATTTTCATGCTCTTTCAATTTAGTTTTATTTTGGTATTTGGCTACTGTCTAATTTTTTCCTCAATATATTTCATGATGTGTAGCCTAACGTGCGCAATGATGTGTCAAATCTTAATTTAGTGTATTATTATAGGGTAATTATTAGAATAAGCCGCCTCAATATTTGCAGCAGTAGGTCGTAATATCTCTCTAGGAGCTGATCCAACGTCAGTAGACCTATTGTGAAATAATTACAATGTTAAGGTAAGATTTTAATGGAGAAATCTGTTACTGGAGCATCACTCACTTTCTTTAGATCCTATCAGTATCGACACATATGCTCCAACGATGCACGTAGAGACCTCTCTGTGTGGTGTTTTGGGAAACGCATGTTACATCTCCAGCCCTTGCTTTTCTTTCGATCCTATCAGTATCAACACATGGTCTAACAATGCACTTAGCATCACGAACGTTCTCTCTACGTGCTTGTTTGGGAAACACTTAAAAAAGTTGCCTCATAAATAACTATGTATCTGGTATGATCATCGTAATGCTTAAGTTACATCACAACCAGGAAAGAGGCCCTGGTCCCATATTATTAAAGTGCCTCAGAGCAGCCTTGCATGGACAGGGGGGATCTGCCCCTAGATCAGAACTCCTGCTCTGACAGGATTTATGAATATGGCCCAGATCACCAGATCCCCTTAAACAAGTAATGTCACCACTGTTTGCATCAGTCAAGGAAGTCCCAGTAAACGACTCCCTGTGGTTCAGTGAACACAGTGATGACATTCCTCTCTCTCAGGAATAATGGGGAAAACAATACGATTCCCTCTATAAAGGAGCAACAACCAGTGTTTGGTAGCTCTGTTTTTGTCTTCCACCCAAGTGTTTACCAACACACCCCTGTCTGTCCTTTGGAGAGGGAGAGGGAGAGGGAGGTCACTTCACCCGTCTAATCGGCACCCCAGCCAGAGAGACAGAGACAGAGTGTCCCTCAGGGTGACCTCATGGCCAGAAAGAGGAAGCTAGCTGTCATCAGTGCTTAGCCAAAGTGCAGCAGGAGAGTCCAGCATGCAGCCAAAGCCTTTCTGTTCCTGATTAGGCCAGGGTTGACCTGATGGGCTGTCCTCAGACTTGGGGTCATTCGGACCAAAGGCCTTGTGGCTTTTGGCAGTTGCTGCCGATTTCTACCTAATAAGAAGTTGGTGATAAGGACATGGATTTATTTCATTCAAGGGATTTTTCACAAGTCACAAGAAGTGACCACTGAACCCAACACATATGGAAGTCTACACATTTGTTGATGTATGGACATGTTTTTGGAGTATCTAAAAATCCTGAACACTCCAGTAGGTCGACATCAGTGTCAGCTCTGACCATTTAAGGTGAAAAAAGTGAAGGGTGACCGGACATGGTCTCTAGACTCTAGCAGTACACCCAATTAAACGTTTGGGGACAATTAGACATTACAAGATGCTATTATGACATTATATTCATATTCATACTACATAATGAAAATGATAAAAACACCAAAAAGAGTTACAACAAAGTGACTGCAGCTAGTCCATCCATCCATTCTATATCTTATATTCTCTATCTTATAGGGCGGCAGGTAACCTAGTGGTTAGAGCGTTGTGCCAGTAACCGAAAGATTGCTGGTTCGAATACCCAAGTCGACAACGTGACAAATCAGTCGATGTGCCCTTGAGCAAGGCACTTAACCCTAATTTGCTCCAGGGGTGCCTTACTACTATGGCTGACCCTGTAAAACAACAAACCTGGTTTATGTGACAATAAAAACATATATATTTTTTATAGTTCTAAAATGGTCTAGAGAGAGCAAAGATAGACTCCTTCAGGACTGTCAATTAAGTTCTCCTGGAGTAGGCTCTGGAGGACACTTCACGACCGCCATAAACCTTTGACTTTGAACTGCTCCAACACAGGTAGCTATCTGTTAGCTTCAGACCGAGAGGAAACAGTCAAAGAGGTTGAACTTCAGGGGTGACTCTTTCGGACAGGCTATTTGATTGTAACAAAATCCTCTCCTGCAGTTTCAATCCCTACGGAAGCCCTGAAGCCCAAGGCAAAAAAAGAAAAAGTAGACTCTTGGACTTATCTCGTCTGGACGACTTAGTATCTCATTCAAGCAACTTAGTATTTAATTCGAAAGACTTAGTATCTCGTTTGAACGACTTAGTATCTTGTTTGAACGACCTAGTAATTTAAAAAAACGTAATAGTTATTTTGTCTAATTAGGCCTAATTTGTCATGCAGCACCAGTTGTGCTTGTAAGACCGATGCTGCAGCCATTCATTCACTGATTCCATCCATTGCTATGATTATTCATTGACAGTCCTTTTGATAGCCTAAAGCAGGGCCGCTTTTGAATACCAGAGCATGTAAGTGGGCAAGTGTGGAGTGAAATCTAAAAAATTTGAACAATAGACACTAAGAAATATCAGAGTTTTTGAGAAATAGTGATCCACACACAGTGGCAGCTTCATCTCAATGTATTTTTCAATTTGAGGCTTTTCAAATATTTTCCATTCTCCATTCTCTTGTTGATATTTTGGGTATTTTCCCACTAATATTCCTTTATGTAATTAAGATTTCACATGTGTGTTTTTCTGTTTAAGAATCTTGTTGGTGCTCGCTTCTGTGCACAAATAATTTGACCGCTGCAGTTTGAGATTATTTATTCAATTTCTTTATGAAAATAAGCTGATACTGGCCTTTATTATTTATGATTAGCTTAATTATATTGATTAATATTACGGTGTTTCTATTCCAATAAAAACTAGATATCCTAGTGGTAGAAAGTAGAATATAAACTAGATATAGGGTACTTTGGGTGGGCTAGGCTAAATAAATACAACCAAATAGGCCTAATTAAAAGAATAGTGATAAAGGAAACAAAAATGCCCAGAGCTTGTGTCTGAGCATTACCGGAGCGAAATTGGAGCGGGAGAGAAGGCCGATTTTTTTCTTTTCTTCATCTGCTCCAGCCGTTCCAGACTAATTATACTCCGCTCCTCGCTCCACACTCACCCACTTATATGCTCTGGCATTCAAAAGCAGCCCTGCTTTAGGCTGTCAGTGAATAATCATATCAATGGATGAAATCAGTGAATGAATGGCTGCAGCAACGGTCTGATAAGCACAAATGGCGCTGCAAAACAAATGAGACATAATTACAAAATAAAAATTAAGTAGTTTGAACAAGATAATAAGTCATTCAAACGAGAAACCAAGTCTTTCTAACAAGATACTAAGTCGTGCGGACAGATAATTCCAAGAGTCTGGTTAATTGTTTTGTTGCCACCTCTTTTATGTGACATGGCAGATAATGACAGTGCTCTGAGAGACTGCTGCATATACAGTGGGGGAAAAAAGTATTTAGTCAGCCACCAATTGTGCAAGTTCTCCCACTTAAAAAGATGAGAGAGGCCTGTAATTTTCATCATAGGTACACGTCAACTATGACAGACATATTGAGAATTTTTTTTCCTGAAAATCACATTGTAGGATTTTTAATGAATTTATTTGCAAATTATGGTGGAAAATAAGTATTTGGTCACCTACAAACAAGCAAGATTTCTGGCTCTCACAGACCTGTAACTTCTTCTTTAAGAGGCTCCTCTGTCCTCCACTCGTTACCTGTATTAATGGCATCTGTTTGAACTTGTTATCAGTATAAAAGACACCTGTTCACAACCTCAAACAGTCACACTCCAAACTCCACTATGGCCAAGACCAAAGAGCTGTCAAAGGACACCAGAAACAAAATTGTAGACCTGCACCAGGCTGGGAAGACTGAATCTGCAATAGGTAAGCAGCTTGGTTTGAAGAAATCAACTGTGGGAGCAATTATTAGGAAATGGAAGACATACAAGACCACTGATAATCTCCCTCAATCTGGGGCTCCACGCAAGATCTCACCCCGTGGGGTCAAAATGGATTTTTTTTCCTCATTTTGTCTGTCATAGTTGACGTGTACCTATGATGAAAATTACAGGCCTCTCTCATCTTTTTAAGTGGGAGACTTGCACAATTGGTGGCTGACTAAATACTATTTTCCCCACTGTACCTGATATCAAAAGGTTGCTTCAGTTCCTCTGTCACAGTGCTATTGTATTGGGAGATCACACACCCTTCATGTTTCAGGTTTAGAGGTGGTAAATGGGGTTGACCTTTGTGTGACCAGGGTCAAGACCAATCAGCTGTGTTCTTTGGGAGGACAGTCATTTTCATGGGCTTAGAGGGTAAAATGGAGAAAAATTATTATTCTCATTCACGAGTGATCTCCGCAGAAAGACGGCTTTAGACATTGCCTCAACTCCAAAAGATTTCCTGATATGTCCTTTGAAAAAGACACAGCAGTCGCTGGGTATTCCAGAGGGATGGATGGATGGGGCATGGACAAGTCAATGTCAAGCTGCCAGATTGTTCTCTGTATTTAGCCTTGTCTATGACCTCTGAAAGAGATGGGCTGTGTCCTTAGAGCGCACTACTTTTGACCAGGGCCAATAGGGCATAATGCAATGGCCATAGTACAAGGTCGGCCAAGTTGGAAATAACTTTTGGTCACTTTTTCACTCTTGTCCTTTGTGCATTCCTGTTTTTCTGCACTGTGGATCTTGCAGGTGTGTAAATTATATTGCCACAGCTGGAATGTATTCAGTGCTGTATATAGAATAGGGAGAAATGCTGTTCACACATACATCTGAAATCATACTGTAAGTTGAAAGAAATACAGTTTTTTTTTATGTCATATAGCTTCCTCAGCTAAGAGAGAGACCAACATTTTATGAAAGTAAAGAACTACCTTCGATGTACTGTATACAGGGAGCAAGTAACATTGCTGACCCTATACTCCAAGGCTGGAACCTGAACTGAAGACGGGGGCCCGTCCCTCGTTCCGCTGCTCGGAAAACATTACTATGATGGACTATGAGAGAAAGAAAAAGAGAGAAAAACAGAGAGCGAGAGAGAAAGAGGAATAGGGGGAATGGGAGAGAGAGAGAGAATGAGAAAGAGAGAGAGAATGAGAAAGAGAGAGAGAATGAGAAAGAGAGAGAGGGACCTGGCAGTAATGGTCTGATGAGTGTTATCATCCAGCCTTCATTCTCAGCATGGCATCTCTAATGGGAAAATCAACCTCTCTGACTCCTGTGTAATTGGATTTAACCGGGTCTCGTGCTGAATCAGAGCCCAGTGGGTAGTGCAAAGCTTGTTAAGATTGGACAAACATTGCTGGGCTTCCTGGTTGGGGAGAGAGAGGAGGGGGGCTCGGGCAAAAGTAGCCCCCTGACATTTTCTCAGAGTGGAGGGTGGATAATTGAAATGGGCAACATCTGAATATCCATTATGTCTAACTTTACTCTAATGCTGGGAAGCAGCTCGAACTGCCACACATAGAAGGAAATGGGATCTTTTCATTTGGTCATCGTGCCAGTGGAAACAGACACCTGTGCTTCCCCTTGTGTGTGTGTGTGTGTGTGTGCGCGTGCGTGTGTTTGCTACTACAGGTTCCCATGTTACTAATAATAATAATAATAATAATATGCCATTTAGCAGACGCTTTTACTGAGGTAACCAGGTTACTGCTCCCTTATGGTCTTTCCCTGTGAATAGCAAATGGGGGGAACACCACAAACAGTCTTCAGGCTAAAGTTTTTATTTAAAAAGTTGTCTCTTTTTTTTATTTCAACTGTGTGTTTATAGGGCAAAAAGTTGACTAATATGATGTGAGAGAATGAGTGGAGTGTAAAGGGCCATTATGTTGGTATTCCTGGGCCTTTTGAAGATTATTTTGTAAACATTGGGCATTTCTTGTCAAGCATGTATAGTTTTCCATTTTGCACACTCAAAGCAAAGTTTCTTGAATCAACAATCAACAGCATCTGAGATTTGATATCAGGGTCGTATTCATTAGGCCCCAAACTGAAGAAAACGGACTGAAACAGGGATTACCTAAACTTGTCCAATAAGAAACACTCGTTTTTTTGTTTTCTGTTGCAAAACATTTTGCTACGTTTTGCAATGGTGTGCATTAATGAATATGATCCAGCTTGGCATCATGAGAACAGCCTTATGTCGACAGAGACCCTTAACTGAGTAGTTTGTAATTAGCCTGTAATTTATCTGTCTAATCAAAGATCAGTAACAGGACCTATGCTATGCCAGCAGGGGTTGCTGTGGTGGTGGTGGTGGTGCTGCAATGACACACAAACAGACACACACACACGCACACACACACACGCACACACACACACACACACGCACAAACAGACACGCGCACTCTTAACGAGACAGACTCGGAGGAGGGATGGATTGGATTGTGTTTCTGCATCTTTGTGTTACACCCCATTGAGCTAGTAGACACTCAGGTAAGCACTGAATAAGATATCCCTCTCCCTCCATCTCCATCCCCGACGGCATGAATGATATATATTAAGCAGCTGGGCCGCAGTCCCCCTGAGGCTGGGTCAGTACGATCACGGTGTGGAGGAGCAGAGCACACAGGTAGACAGCACCACCAAACCCTGTGGTAGATCCTTACTGAATGGGTAGATGGGTCACTCAGTTGTGGCTACAGAGGAGAGAGGACTGTACTGTAAATACAGGATGTCTTCAAAATTAGATTTCTGCCAACTAACTGTCAGTGATCCATCCACAGTGACTGACTAGGCATGGGAGGATAAGAGAGGCAGCACATGTGTGACATAACTCTGGTCCAGAGAGGGTGAAGGAAGAATATATATCCAACCTGGATGTCATCATCCCATTCCTGACTTTGACTGAGAACTGACCCACACAGATTTGGAGAATGCAGGTATGATTCCAATGTACTTTATGTGTACTATTTTGTCTTTTCACAGCTAGGATGTTAACTTTTCATATGTGAAGGTCTACTGTAAAAAATAATGTGTTGCTGCTCCTTGGCCCCCAAGAGCATTAACTAGTTTAAATGCTTTAAAGTTGAAAGTTTGATTCATGCTAAAAGAGAATAACCAATATCATCCCTTTGGGGGCTCACTGTCTAACTGTGTTTTTTTTAGAGGGGGGCATAGAGGCCTAGCCAGTGGACCATAGATAGATAAAGTGCTTACGACAGGGAGGGAGACCCACTCTTTGTTAGTGGGGCGTAACAGGATCGTGCGGGTCAAGTAAAGAGATTGGCCTCTGTACCGCGGGGCAGAACAGAAGAAGGGAGGGAGGCAGATTCATTCCATCCTTAGAAGACGGATAGGTTTTCCTGTTTCCTGGCTGCCGTGTAGTTGAGTGTCTCATCATGGTCCTGTACATTAGGGCACGCAATGGAAAACGTTTACAAATGTTTTGCAACAGAAAACAAACATGAGTATTTCGTAGTCCCTCCCTGTTTCAATCACATTTCTTCCATTTGGTGCCTAATGAATATGACCTATTTTCACTGGGTCATGCTAGTTTGTTTTCCCCTCCCGCAGCCATCTCTCACGGGGATGAGACGAGGTCACAACTGTCTCAGGTGACGTTGTTTGACACGCTAGACTGAGATGAAGGGGCATCTCTTAATTAATTAATTAATATTTAAATTGGGGGGCAGGTAGCCTAGCGGTTAGAGCGTTGGGACAGTAACTACTAAGGTCGCTGGTTCGAATACCCGAGCCGACGAGGTGAGCCTAATTTGCTCCAGGGGAGCCGCACTATTAGGGCTGACCCTGTAAAACAACACATTTCACTGCACCTATCCAGTGTATATGACAATAAAAAACATCATCATTTTAAAAAGGCAATTGGTCACCTGATCCAACAATGAGTCACTTTTATCTGTCATGAAATACTGTAAGGCCTCGATGGAGTGACACATGGAGCAATATATTTGTCCATTGAATTCTGTTATACTGTGTTGAGTCTGTTGAGTCTGTCTCCAGTCTAAACAGCTGTAGTACGGTAACCTCACAGATTCAGTGTCTCGTACACAGTTATTGGTTTACTGTGGCCACTCTCCAAATGAAGGAATTGTGCCTCAAGGTATTAACAGTTGTATTTACCACTGTCCATATGATCTGTTATGGAGCAGTACGGTAGACTCCAAAATCCCCCAGTCTCTGAGCATTGCACATCATCTGCTTGCACTGCCTTGAGAGATATTTGTTCCTGTGAAGGAATGGGGTGTCACAAATACCCCACACCACCAACACCACTACCATCACATTAGTAGATTGATTTTGACGTCTCAAATGGGGTGCCTTCAATGATATTGTCCACCTGTCTCATTGGCTTAAAGTGGGGGGAGAATGCTGAGAGGGGGTTGGTGAGGGTTATTGGTAGAGACACGGGATGAGGGGTATTGTTAAGAAGAGGGGGTGAGATTGGGGGGTGGGTTAATGGGGGGGGGGGGACCTCTCATCCGACCAGCCCCCCCTCCATCCATCCATGGGGCCCCGTGTGAGGAGAGTAAGTCCAAATTGTAGCACAGGATTGCTTGGAACAAGCTCCTATTGTTCGCCCCCAGGGCACACTAAATGAGTGTCACAGCAAGCAGCGGGACACAGACCGTTACTGCACTATTTAGTCTGCCCCGTTGTCTCAAGACGGCCCCATTTCAGAGGGTTCTCAGATCAGACAAATACTGCCCCTCTCCCTCATTCCCTCCCTCCTTTGTCCTCTCCCTTCCTCTGTCCAACCGCCCCCAATCCCCTCCTCCCCTCCTCACCCCAAAATAGGGCAAATCTTCTCTATTGTGTTTTGACTGGCCAGTATGAAATTGATTGTGACATTAAATGTTTTCTAATGAATAATTACTGAATGGATATGCTGGGGGAATATATGTAATGGATTGTAGACTGCATTTTAAAAACTTTCTTTTTGTCTCTGCTCCGTGGAATTTACAGGACAAAAACACTTGGCCTTTCTCAGAAGTAATGAGGGCTATGGAATGGGAGGGAGACTGGGGGAGTGGGGTAGGGGACTAAGGGCTTTGTGTCAATTAGATCCAATGGATTATCTTTTTGAAATGTTTTGTTGAGAATCAAAGGATTTCTGCCTTCCAAAGAAGGAGAAAAATAAAATAAAAAAGAAGCTGTGAAAAAACCTTTGGTCCAAGTATGAAAAATGTATGCACTCACTAACTGTAAGTCGCTCTGGATAAGAACGTCTGCTAAATGACTAAAATGTCAAATGTAAGTGTTGGTGTTGAGAATGCAAAACCGATTGGTGGAATTTTTCCCACTCTGCTTTCTCAAATGTGCCGCTGTTTTCAAGTTCCATTTGCACAGGGTGAGGGTGGTGTGTTTGGTTGGTGTGTGATCTGTGGTGGTTAATGGGCCGCTGGCCAACACTTCCGTACTATGTGCTCTGTAGCCGTCATTAGCTTCTGTCTGTAGACTACCTTGGCACAATCAGAGGGCTCTGCTTCAAAGCCCCATGAGACCCACAGAGCCCTCGTTTCAATAGAGCTAACAGCAACTTTGCTTGTGCTTTTTCTGCTGACTTCTCACCTCTGCTGTTCAACCAAGGATCCCTCTGCAACTTGATTCAAAGATACAATATGGAGGTGTAGTTGCTAATTGTTTACATCAAATGTTGGCTGTATGGTTATACAGTACATATGATATACATATTATATAATATTAATCAATTTCTTATCTCATGAAACCACACAAATCCTTAGATTTAGGCAAACAATATATGATTTTGCTCATGGAATGGAGAGGTGTGCCCCATTCTGTCCAATGAATTTATGGACAATATTCAAGTTTTGTATAGCCTCTTAAAGTCATCCTTCTCATCCATTCACTTTGTTTGGATGCATGTCTGTTAAAGAATGTAGAACTACATAAGGACTACATAACTACATAAAAATATCCATAAAATTCATTCAAAAGCAGTTCATAATACATTTATGAAATGCTTATCTTCTTCAAGTCCTTATGTAGGTACCCTTCAAATCAAGTGTTATTGCTGTGTGCTTGGCTGCAGGGGCGTGCCCAGGGTCAGCTGGCCATGGAGGGGGCTCTGACCGCCCGAGACCGCGTGGGGATCCAGGACTTTGTCCTGCTGGACGCCCACACCAGCGAGACTGCTTTCCTAGACAACCTGAAGAAACGCTTCAGTGAGGACCTCATCTATGTGAGTTTGGAAGTGGTCGACTTAGTACCAACATTACATAACACACATAGCATGATGTATAATGACACCACTTGCAGACCCTACTTGTTGCAATAGTTTAAGGAAATATATATTATAAACAACATTCTGGGAACTATCAACTTACAGATATTAACCAGTTTTTTCTTCACATTAAGACCTATATAGGCACTCTGCTAGTGTCTGTGAACCCCTACAAAGAGTTGGATATCTACAGTAAAAAACTGATGGATATATACATGGGTGTCAACTTTTTTGAGCTTCCACCGCATATGTGAGTGTCATATAATTAGCACGCCAATGTGTGTGTATGTGTTTTTGCATGTCTATTTGCATGTTAAAATCTTTTTGGTTGTCACTTGTGAGAGGAAATGCCAAACCACGGGATAAGCCCACACATGATATACTGGTCATTCTACAGAAGGGGTGCAAATTGGGGGTTGAATTATATACTACTCACACACTTTGTTTGTATTGCATATATGAAATATTCCCTGAATTCCTTATCACCGCACTAAATTGGTCACTACCGAAACACAGTGAAACATCTGCAATGAAGGGAGAACCATGCACAGTAGTGACAATTTCGATTAGCCTTCTATTACATATTCGTTTTTAGAAATGTTATTTGCATACCAAATTAACAAAATAGTCAAAACATGATTTTTAAACGGATTTTTAAAACCTTTAAATAGAATTTAGAGAAATATGATTTATATTGTTGTCTTTAAAATGTTCAATGTTGATTGTATGAATCTGAAACTTGTTGATTGATTGAATTACTTATGCATCTAATTAATTATGTTGTTAGATGTTTAAATGATCACTTTACCTATCTTTATTTTGACAAAATAACAGGTGTTTCAGTGTCAAGTGTCACTCATAGAGATAAATGGAGGACTGTAGATGGCTATAACTCATTTAATATAGACACTGCCATTGAGGGCTTCCACCATTTAAAAGTAGTCAACTGGGTGGGACTTCCTATGGCTTGGGAGTGATCAGCCAATGATCAGAGAGCATCAAATTGAGCATCAAATTGGGATGCCTATGGTTTGTAAACCAAAGACTAAAGTAATATCCGGAAGCCAAGACCAAGATTTATCCCAAGATCCAGACCCAGACCCAGTGAGTTGAAACCATTACAAGTTAAAGACCGAATTTATGTGGTCTTGAGTGGTTTCAAGACCAAGACCAGTAAATCAAGAGTCCATGGGCCCTTTCTTCATTTGTAAGAAACTCAATTAGAGTAAACTCGAATACAGTACAGTACAGTACAGTAGAGTAGGGTACAGTACAGTATAGTATAGTAGAACACAGTACAGTACAGTAGAGTAGAGTAGAGTAGAGTACAGTAGAGTAGAGTACAGTAGAGTATAGTAGAACACAGTACAGTACAGTAGAGTACAGTACAGTACAGTAGAGTAGAGTAGAGTAGAGTACAGTAGAGTAGAGTACAGTAGAGTATAGTAGAACACAGTACAGTACAGTAGAGTACAGTACAGTACAGTAGAGTAGAGTAGAGTAGAGTACAGTAGAGTAGAGTACAGTAGAGTATAGTAGAACACAGTACAGTACAGTAGAGTACAGTACAGTACAGTAGAGTAGAGTACAGTAGAGTAGGGTACAGTAGAGCACAGTACAGTATAGCACATAATAGATGTCAATGTTTGGGCTCTTGGATGGCTGGAGCCCCCCTGCTGGCTATGCATCTCAATACTTGACACCTTTTCCTGAAGTGTGCACTTGCCCACTACCCACATGGTGGTCCTCTTTTTTGACTTATTTTGGAATCCC
Source organism: Coregonus lavaretus (assembly GCF_964263955.1). Classification (NCBI taxonomy): domain Eukaryota; kingdom Metazoa; phylum Chordata; class Actinopteri; order Salmoniformes; family Salmonidae; genus Coregonus; species Coregonus lavaretus. The sequence goes on from NC_140004.1 coordinate 10,232,835, forward strand.
CATAGCTGAAGAAATAGGAAAAAGTATCAGCACACTTCCAGTCAGATGCAAATGTATTTAAATTATAGCTGAGCTTTAATTAAAAGATAGTGGGTCAGATAAGGCCACACAGCGAGCCAGAGGTAATTGCAGACACCTGTGGTAATCTGAAGTACCCAAAAGGGCCACTAGATGTCATAATATCAAATGAATTATAGGATAGAACAGTACATGTTATAGATGTATTTCTACTAGAACAAAACACATGTACACAGGGAATACCCATAGCTAACATATGGCTGGCTATCTTTCATTTGGACAGATGTACATCCCAGCAAACATATATTTTAGTAACAAAACCATACATGACATATTTCTTGATATAGATGTTTGGTAGGGAAAATACATGAAGATTTACCAACTTGCTCACACATTTTCTCCAAAATGTTTGCAGACAGACTACTCACCATGTGGCCATGCTGGAGAGGGGTGCAATTCCATCACCTGGTGATATTTGTAGGGGTGTGGCTTAAGGCACATTCATATTACAGTATTTTAATGTGTGTTTCGGTAGTGACATCAAAAGGTGGGACAGCATTTTTTTGAGAATGACGTTTAAAAAAGAACAAAACTACTTATTAGATCAGTATCTTTCAATGTAATAATAGAACAACTCGAGATGTTCTACTGAAGTAATAGTGTTAAAACAAATGTAAAATCATTAATAGCTTTATTTTCAAACATGTAGTTTAGGAGTCAGGGTTTGGGACAACTACCTCTCAATAGATATAGGTGTATAAACAATGACTTTGTACTATGTTAATTTAACAATATGTTTATTATTGCCTTGGATTGAATTAGAACATATCATGATGTAAATAAATGTCAGACGTTTGGAGACTTAACTGTTTTGTTAAATAGTTTTTTTGGGGTGGGACTGCAATTTGCACCACTTCTGTAGAATCACCCATATACAATATTTATACAGTGCTTATACGGCTGTCTGACAAAATACCATAGGTGGGTCCAGGACTAAAGCATGGGAGCAGCATATACCATTATTATCATCATTTTCTGGCCTAGCATCGGTGAAGAAATTTGAAATGTGGAATGTGAACATGCATTTCACTTGAAACACTATATTTCTGTAGTTATGCCCTGGCGGACAATGCCTACCACACCATGCTGACTGAGGCCAACAACCACTTCATCCTCATCTCTGGGGAGAGTGGTGCCGGCAAGACAGAGGCTTCCAAAAAGATCCTGCAGTACTACGCTGTGAGCTGCCCAAGTACCACCCTATTGGACAGCGTCAGAGACCGGATGCTGGTGTCCAACCCTGTGCTGGAGGTCTGATCGGACAGTTCCCATCATTCACTATTATCACACATCTGGTCAGATCTTGTCCCAGATCTGTTTGTGCTGTCTCGCCATTGTGCTGTGCTATGGTCATTGTCATCATGGCTATATAGTACAAACAGATCTGGGACCAGGCTATCACACACCCTGGATTACATAGTAGTGAACCTCTCAGTGACTAACACCTTTGTGTTTCCTCCACAGGCTTTCGGCAACTCCAAAACACTGAAGAATGACAACTCTAGCCGCTTCGGGAAGTACATGGATATCCAGTTTGACATCCAGGTAAGGATGGATGGAGACTGTGGGCTGACGTAAGCAGAAGACATACCAGGGTATTGTTTCTTTCAAATAATTTTGCTGTGCTTGATTGTGCAATGGAGATAAATTGCAATCCCCACCCATCTGGCACTCTAGACAGGCTCAACCAAAGGCTCAAAAGATGAAAAAGAATACCAATACTATTTCAACCCAGGGCCCATATTCACAAAGCTTGTGAATAGAGTAGGAGTGCTGATCTAGGATCCGTTTTGCCATTATATTGAATAAGAAGGGGTGACCTGATCCTCGATCAGCACTCCTACTCTGAGACGATTTGTGAATACAGGTCCAGGTCTGCTAAGCAGTTTGTTGAGGCTAATTTGATCATTGATCATTGCCACATGTTCGGCACTCTCAGGGGGATGCCGTGGGGGGCCACATCCTGAGCTACCTGCTGGAGAAGTCCAGAGTGGTCCACCAGAACCACGGAGAGAGGAACTTCCACATCTTCTACCAGCTGGTGAAGGGAGGAGAGGAAGACCTGCTGCATCAGCTAGGCCTCGAGAGCAACTGCCAGCACTACAGCTACCTGGTGCAAGTATGGGCTACCACTGTGGTTCAACTGATGTGCTAGCTCGGACTAGGCTAACTGGTGCATGCATGGGCAACCACTGTAGTCCGCTGACGGGCTAGCTAGAGCTAGGCCAACTGGTGGGTGCCATGCATGGGTGCCACTCTAATGTTGACTCCCTCTCTCAAAAAGGGCGAGTGTGCCAACGTGACCTCAATCAATGACAAGAATGACTGGAAGACAGTGAGAAACGCCCTGTCTGTCATCGACTTTGACGAGAGTGACATACAAGTGAGTTGCTGTCACACTGTTTGTGGAAACAGCTTTTGTGATGACATTCATTTAATTGCTTATTGTACTATACTGTGCACTACTATGCTGTACATCATTTTGCTTTATGTGTTTTAGAGGGGAGCTGCTTACACACAGCTGGCCACCACCTCAACCCTAACCCTAACCCCCACGTCTCCATTCTCCACAGCACCTGTTTGGGATCATAGCAAGCGTCCTCCACTTAGGGAACGTGCCGTTTGAGCCTGACAGCAAAGGCTACGCCACGTTGAACAACAATGCAGAGCTCCGCTGGGTGTCAACAGTAAGCCTTGTCAGTCCTTAGACACTCCACAACACCATGCCAATGCTTTGCAGACCACAGTCCCTGCACTTTGCTAACTTTGTGTTGTGTGTGATCATCTGCAGTTGCTGGGCGTCAATGTTCAAGTGCTGCAGGAGGGGCTGACATCCAGGAAGATTGAGGCCAAAACAGATGAGGTGAGAAGGAGAAGAGGAGTGATGAATTAATACATGAATGAATTAATGAATGAATGTGAAGAGAGAAGGCAGGGACTACACTCACTAATAATAGACATTTCTAACATAACTCACTTGTCAGGTCAGGTAGTTTGTGTACCTTCTTTTTCATCACCATCCAGGTGCTCAGCCCGTTCACAGTGGACCATGCCATCTATGCCAGAGATGCCCTGGCCAAAGCCATCTATGGACGCACCTTTACCTGGCTGGTCAATAAAATCAATGAGTCCATGGAGAATAAGGTTAGCACATACAGTAAGTGAAAAGTACATGTCAAGATAAAACAGGAGCATTGTTGATCCGTGTGAATGACCACAGTTTCCTGAAATCTTTTCGACAGGACTCATCAAGGAAGACAGTAATTGGTCTCCTAGACATATATGGCTTTGAGGTTTTCTATGTCAACAGGTAGGTGGAACTAAGTTGTGCAGCACATTGTAGAAAACTATTGGGCTACATTTTAATGTGCACTTCAATTGAAATCTGTTGTCTGTCAATTCCAGTTTTGAACAGTTCTGTATAAACTACTGCAACGAGAAACTGCAGCAGCTTTTTATCCAGCTGACATTAAAATCGGAGCAGGAGGAGTATGAAGAAGAGAGCATTGGGGTAAATGTAATTTACCCACACATCAATATTTATCTATTCTATTCTATTAGTTTCTATTCAGTTCTATTTAGGCAACATGTGTAATATGGCATTTTTACCTTGTCATAGTATTACTTTGGCATTATAGTTATTGTTGCATCCTGCAATGCCTTCCCACTGGGCACAAACTGGTTAAATCAACGTTGTTTCAGCATAATTTGCAACGTATTGTGACGTGGCATCTACGAGGAAAATACATTGTATTTTTAAAAAGTCATCAACCTGTTGCAGTTTCAACTGTTGTTTTGAAGGTGAAATTTCACCCACAGGATTATGTCATTGTGATAACCAATTTTCAACACAGACAAACCTTGTATAAAATATGTTGAATTTGTACCTTTGAAACAATGTCAGATCTTCAACGTAATATCCACTATAAGAAGAAAAAAAACTATACTGAGCAGCAACTCCTACTGGAGAGTTGATCCATCTACAGCTATCCCTTTGGTCTCCCATCCAGGGCTTTAAACAAGTCTCCACTTAATAGATTCACTGTTGCTATGTAAGTAATTCTAAAAGATAGGTTCAACAGAGCAAATTAAATATAACCATACTTCAATCATATATCATCAATGATGCAATTTAGGCCTATGTAGCATTTGGGAAGTAATCAACAGCTATTGTTTAAATTCAACCCAGGACTCAAATAAAACTAGACAATACCTATAGGCCTAGGGTTTCAAGCTTTGGTTGATTTCAAATGGAATTCTACAAGTTAATTAAAAAAATACAGTGCCTTCAGAAAGTATTCACACCCCTTGACTTTTTCACATTTTGTTGTGTTACAAATTGGGATTAAAATGGATTGAACTGTCTTTTTTTTTCTCAAAGATCTACATAAAAAACTCTAATATCAAAGTGGAAGAAACTCCAGTGGTAAGCAACTCCAGTCTATATTTGGCATTGTGTTTCAGGTTATTGTCCTGGAGAAAGATGAATTTGTCTCCCAGTGTCTGTTGGAAAGCAGACTGAACCAGGTTTTCCTCTAGGATTTCGCCTGTGCTTAGCTCTATTCTGTTTATTTTTCTCCCCAAAAAACTCCCTAGTCCTTGCCGATGACGAGCATTTCCATAACATGATGCAGCCACCACCATGCTTGAAAATATGAAGAGTGGTACTCAGTATTGTGCTGGATTTGCCCCAAACAGCGTGTACTGATAGGACGCATGGGGAGGGAGTAACTCTGTTTTGTACCGAGAAAACTGTGGTTATATGTAGAAACCAGACAACAATGTTTAAAGCAAGCCTCTATAATCGATAAATCAACATATCCCCAAGTAACTGGGAGAGTGAGAGCGATCAGTTACGTACAACAGCGAACCAATCAGTTGGTAAAGCGGCGTGGTGACACGAATCAAACAAGCCATGGCTTCCCCCAGAGGAAAAGACAAGGAGCAACTTGGAGACGCAAATGAGAGTAATGAACAGTTAAAGGCTATCCAGGATAGCTATCCAGGATAGCTCAAATGCTCTCAATGCACACCAAAACAAACTGCTACAATCTGTTATTACAAAAGTAGATTTGCTCGAAAAGAAAGTAGAGGCTATCGTGTCAGACACGCACAAACAAGGCGTGTGCATGAATGAACAAGATAACAAAATTAGCCTTTTGGAAACAAAGTTGCAAACGTTAGAAGATGAATTGGACCAGCAAGAAAATATAATGAGATGAAACAACATGAGAATATTGTCCTTACCGGAAGACGAGGAAGAAGGAGACCATTCCAGCTACATGGTCAAACTGATATCAGAGGAACTTGACGTGGATATATCACAAGAAGATCTGGAACGATGCCATCAGATCGGCGTGAAACAAAAGAACACTAAATACCCACGCATGGTGATCTTCAAACTGTGGAACTATCAAACCAAAATAAACATTCTGAGGTCACAGTGGGGAAAGGAGATCAAAATCTACGGCTGGTCCATTGGATTCGTCCAGGACCTGTCTGCTAAGCTGAGAGAGAGACGCAAGGAATACATTCCGATCAGACAGTCACTGGAGGAAAAGGGGATTGTCGCAGCTCCGTTCTCAGCAGTGCTGTGGGTATGGAAGGGAACGCAAAGGATGGAATTCACAAGTGCTGATGAAGCCTTAAGCTACAAGAAACCTTCCCAGAAACCTTCCCAGTTGAAGGAGGAGAGCCCCCTGCTCTGAGAAGCGGACGAAGTAGGAAGAAAATGATAAGCGCACTAGGCGTAAGTTGAGACCATATCCTTTCCTCCTCCCCCCAATACAATCTATATGTCACGATCGTCAGATACAGAGGACCAAGGCGCAGCGTGGAAGGTGAACATATTTATTAAATAATGATTACACGAACAAAAACAACAAATCGATACGTGACGTCCAAAGGTGCAAAACACAAACCTACACAGGAACAAGATCCCACAAACACTGTGGGAAAACTGGCTGCTTAAGTATGGTTCCCAATCAGAGACAACAAGCAACAGCTGATACACGTTGCCTCTGATTGAGAACCACACTGGCCAACATAGAACTACAAAACTAGAACGAAAAACAAATGAAAACTCACACCCTGGCTCAACATACTAGAGTCCCCAGAGCCAGGGCGTGACACTATACTTTACTTTCCCCAAATAACTGTTCTTCTCTATGAAGTAATGATAGAAGTAACCGATGCCAATGGGCTACATGGACACTGAAAATACAATTCAAAGGGGGAAATATAGCATGTATGTCAATAACTGTTCTATGGATGTGTGTGTGCGTTTGTGTAGGTGTGTGTGTGTATTTTTTATTTTATTTAACCTTTATTTAACTAGGCAAGTCAGTTAAGAATACATTCTTATTTACAATGACGGCCTACACCGGCCAAACCCGGACGACGCTGGGCCAATTGGGCGCCGCCCTATGGGACTCCCAATCATGGCCGGTTGTGATACAGCCTGGAATCGAACCAGGGGGTCTGTAGTGACGCCTCAAGCACTGAGATGCAGTGCCTTAGACCGCTGCGCCACTCGGGAGCCCATGTATGTGTGTGTGTGTGTTTGTTTATATGAATGGAAGTGTGAGGGAAGCGTGAGGGATGGTGAATAAGAATGTGTAGGAGGGTGGGAGAGAATGGGTGTGTGGATGCATAGGGTATATGTTGGGCAGGAATGAATGAGAATGGATGAATAAGTCGATGGATGGATGGATGGATGGGTGTAAGTGTGGCTGAGAGGTAGGGAGGGTGGGAAAAGATGGGAGGTTAGGACAAGCTTGCCTTCGGTGGGAAAGTATGGGAGGTTAGTACAAGCTTGGCTTGGGTGGGCAAGGATGGAAGGTTGGGACAAGCTTGGCTTGGGTGGGGTAAAGCGGGGAGAAAACAGGGAGAGGGAGGGGGAGAGGGATAGGTTTGGCTTGGGAGAGAGAGAAGGAAGGATTTAACGATACTACAATGTACATTTATTTTTGTGAAATGAGTAAGCGTTCTGGACAGATTAGGAGATGTCGAGTCATTATTATTCCTTGTTTGTCATTATAGCTCAGAATCAATGGTGGTTATTGGTGAGAGTGGAGAGGGGCTCTATCCGGGGGATTGGGACAGAGTGACTGGGAGGGCATCAGACACTTCTCTGAAGTATGTGTGGGGCCTCCACTCATTTCATGTCAGTCTCTTGGTGGACCCACTCTCCCCAAGTAGACCCCCACCAGCCACTATATTTTAATTTAATTTACAAGGTAATACAAACTGACCACAATACTTAAGTGGCAGTCTTTCTCCAATGTATGTACAATGACATAATCCGAAGACTTTTGGTACAGAGGAGTTGAACCTTAAAAGCCCTAAAAAGGCATAGTGCCTCAAAGTACAAAGAAGTACTTTGCTTTATGTTTTTTGTACGTTTTCTGTTAAGTGTCCACTCAGCTCACATGCTTTATATATGTAATGTATTTTTTATTTTTTATTTAACCTTTATTTAACCAGGTAAGCCAGTTGAGAACAAGTTCTCATTTACAACTGCGACCTGGCCAAGATAAAGCAAAGCAGTGCGATGTATACAATAACTATGTATTAATACTATGACTCTCCCATTTCATGGAATGCCCACCACCCTCATATGACATGTCTGCTCAAATGTTTTATCTGGTTCTTTAATGATATACGGAACAGCCAAGGAAGGTTAACTTTTTTTATACAGGACCAACAAAATCCAACTTATTACATGGAATGTGCACGGGCGCCATGATAAAAAAAGCATATGGTTCTTGAACACTTAAAGACATTGTCAGCAGATTAGGTTTTCCTGCAAGAGTTACATTTCAAAAAAGGAGAAATTGAATATTTAAAGAGGAGCTGGGTTGGAGAGGCCTGTACTGCCACCTACTGTAGTAACAGCAGAAGTGTAGGCATCCTGATAAATAAGAATACACCCTTTTCCCGTATATCCCAGCACATGGACCAAGAAGGCAATTTTTATAATTTTGAATTGTACCTTATATGGTGAAATATATACACAGGGGCAAATCTGGTGTTTTTAGATAGAATTCAAGCTATATTAGATTAAATCCAGAAAGGAACTATTATTTTAGCAGGTGACCTAAATCATGCATTCGATAAGATTGGCAGACGTAGCAATAAAAAAGGCACATTCAAGGAACCTCCAAAGAGGCTAAACATTTGTATCTCTACAAATAATTTACAGGACACCTGGAGATTACTATTCCCAACTACAAAAGACTACTCCTTTTTTTCTCAAAGTAAGAAAAGCTTTTCAAGAATTGACTACATTTCTATTTCCAAAAATGCTCTCAACAAGAATCCATGATATAGTGATATTGGATAATTCCAGAAGCTTTAAAATGAAGGCCAGGCTGTTAGGGTGGGTAATGTACTTTATAACTACACATTCATTACAAGTAAGTACCCCTCAAGATACACTTCATTTTACCAAGGTAAATCCTGTGTAACACCTAGTAATTACATTGTATTTATGCAGATAGTACATGTACTCTGTGATGTACTAGTGGGTTTATCCTCCCACTTGCATGGCAAGGAGGTTCAGGTTGTCATAATGGGAGCATACACATTAATAATGAGTACATTTTTTTTTAAATAATCTGGGATGACACCCGAATGGTAGACTCCAGTCAGTGAGGTTGACCTACAGTCCATTCAGAAAGTATTCAGAACCCTTTACTTTTTCAAGATTTTGTTACGTTACAGCCTTATTCTAAAATGGATTAAATAAATAAAACTCCTCATCAATCTATACACAATACCCCATAATGACAAAGCGAAAACAGATTTTTAGAAATGTTTGCAAATGTATTAAAACTACAGAAATACCTTATTTACGTAAGTATTCAGACCCTTTGCTATGAGACTCGAAATTGAGCTCAGGTGCATCCTGTTTCCATTGATCATCCTTGAGATGATTCTACAACTTGATTGGAGTCCACCTGTGGTACATTCAATTGATTGGACATGATTTGGAAAGGCACACACCTGTCTATATAAGGTCCCACAGTTGACAGTGCATGTCAGAGCAAAAAACCAAGCCATGAGGTCGAAGGAATTGTCCGTAGAGCTCCGAGACAGGATTGTGTCGAGGCACAGATCTGGGGAAGGCTACCAAAACAATTCTGCAGCATTGAAGAACACAGTGGCCTCCATCATTCTTAAATGGAAGAAGTTTGGAACCACCAGGACTCTTCCTAGAGCTAGCCGCCTGGCCAAACTGAGCAATCGGGGGAGAAGGGCTTTAGTCAGGGAGGTGACCAAGAACCCGATGGTCACTCTGACACCGCTCCAAAGTTCCTCTGTGGAGATGGGAGAACCTTCCAGAAGGACAACCATTTCTGGAGCACTCCACCAATCAAGCCTTTATGGTAGAGTGGTCAGACGGAAGCCACTCCTCAGTAAAAGGCACGTGAAAGCCCGCTTGGAGTTTGCCAAAATGCATCTAAAGACTCTCAGACCATGAGAAATAAGATTCTTTGGTTTGATGAAACAAAGATTGAACTCTTAGGCCTGAATGCCAAGCGGCACGTCTGGAGGATACCTGGCACCATAACATCGGTGAAGCATGGTGGTGGCAGCATCATGCTGTGGGGATGTTTTTCAGTGGCAGGGACTGGGAGACTAGTCAGGATCGAGGGAAGATGAACGGAGCAAAGTACAGAGAGATCCTTGATGAAAACCTGCCCCCGAGCGCTCAGGCTGGGACGAACATTCCAACAGGATAATGACCCTAAGGACACAGCCAAGACAACGCAGGAGCGGCTTCGGGACAAGTCTCTGAATGTCCTTGAGTGGCCCAGCCAGAGCCAGGACTTTAACCCTATCAAATATCTCTGGAGAGACCTGAAAATAACTGTGCAGTGACGCTCCCCATCCAACCTGACAAAGCTTGAGAGGATCTGCAGAGAAGAATGGTAGAAACTCCCCAAATACAGGTGTGCCAAGCTTGTAGCGTCATACCCAAGAAGACTCAAGGCTGTAATCGCTGCCAAAGGTGCTTCAACAAAGTACTGAGTAAAGGGTCTGAATACTTATTTAAATGTGATATTTCAGTTTTGTATTTTTTATACATTTGCAAACATTTCTAAAGACCTCGTTTTGCTTTGTTGTTATGGGATATTGTGTGTAGATTGATGAGGAAAAATATATATTTAATCAATTTTAGAACAAGGCTGTAACGTAATAAAATGTGGAAAAAGTCAATGGGTCTGAACCCTTTCCGAATGCACATGATATCTGATCTGTTTTTGTAAACTCAACCAAGTTAACCCAGATGATAAACTTTTGGCAGGCAACTGGTAGCAACAACATTGAGTGGAGATTTTGAAGAGTGCGCATTAACGGGAAGAAAATTAGAGCCTATTGAGCCTCCAACCTTTCTAATCTTGGACATCCAGCGCATCTGTCCACAAGACGTTACAACCTTGTGACAGTTGTTACTGAATTGGAAACACTAAATTGGTGAATTTAGTGGGAACAAGCATGGTAACAAGCATTAGTTGTTACACCTCTGTAATTGTGGACTGCAATTACCACCAGTTACATATTATTACAGTGTAACTATGAGTTGTTACAATGAACTACAATACTTGTCGCTACGGAAGTCCAGAGAGGGCATATGACTAAAACAATTATTAACTTGTTATGTCAAGATTACAACTTATTTATCTCATGATCACTAAGTAACAAAAGATCCCGAGATTTGTTGTGATCACGACATATCAAAATTCATTTTGTCGAGATCACGAGATAATCAAAAGTACCACGCATCATCCATTAATTTGTTCAGATGCACAATAACCACCTCATCAAGAAGCCCTGTGGCTTCATTGATTGCAATGTGCTAGTGGGGCATTTAAACCCTGAACGATCAATCAAATTTCTATCAAATGTATTTATAAAGCAATTTGTATATCAGCAGATGTCACAAACTGCTTATGCAGAAACCCAGCCTAAAACCCCAAACAGCAAACAATACAGATGTAGAAGCATGGTGGCTAGGAAAAACTCCCTAGAAAGGCAGGAAACTCATTTCATTTCATTTCAGTCATTTAGCAGACGCTCTTATCCAGAGCGACTTGAACCTGGGAGGAAACCTAGAGAGGTACCTGGCTCTGAGGGGTGGCCAGTCCTCTTCTGGCTGTGCCGGGTGGAGATTATAAGAGTACATGGCCATTAAGGCCAGATTGTTCTTCAAGATGTTCAAACGTTCATAGATGACCTGCAGGGTCAAATAATAATCACAGTGGTTATACAGGGTGCAACAGGTCAGCACCTCAGGAGTAAATGTCAGTTGGCTTTTCATAGCCAAGCATTCAGAGGTCGAGACAGCAGGTGCAGTAGAGAGAGAGAGAGAGAGAAAGAGAGAGAGAGGGAGCACGTCCGGTGAACAGGTCAGTGTTCTATAACCGCTGGCAGAACAGTTGAAACTGGACAGCCAGGACTCATCAGGCCAGGTAGTCCTGAGGCATGGTCCTAGGGCTCAGATCCTCTGGGAGGGGAGGGAGAGAGGGAGAGAGAATTAGAGGGAGAATACTTAAATTCACACAAGACACCAGATAAGACAGGAGAATTACACCAGTTATAACACACTGACCCTAGCCCCCGGCACATACAGTAGACTATTACAGCATAGATACTGGAGGCTGAGACAGGGGGGTCGGGGGACACTGTGGCCCCATCCGACGATATCCCCGGACAGGGCCAACCAGGCAGGATATAACCCCACCCACTTTGCCAAAGCACAGCCCCCACACCACTAGAGGGATATCAACAGACCACCAACTTACTACCCTGAGACAAGGCTGAGTATAGCCCACGAAGATCTCCTCCACTGCACGACCCCGAGGGGGTGCAAGACTGGACAGAAAGAGCACGTCAGTGACTCAACCCAATCAAGTCGAGTATAGCGCAAAAAAGCCTGGCACGACGTGACGCACCCCTCCTAGGGACGGCATGGAAGAGCATTAGTAAGCCAGTGACTCAGCCCCCGTAATAGCTTCAGAGGTAGATTATCCCAGTGGAGAGAGGGGAGCCGGCCAGGCAGAGACAGCAAGGGCGGTTCGTCATTCCAGTGCTTTGCCGTTCACCTTCGCACCCCTGGGCCAGACTACACTCAATCATAGGACCTACTGAAGAGATGAGTCTTCAGTAAAGACTTAAAGGTTGAGACCGAGTTTGTGTCTCTCGCATGGATAGGCAGACCATTCCATAAAAATGTAGCTCTATGGGGGAAAGCCCTGCCTCCAGCTGTTTGCTTAGAAATTCTAGGGACAATAAGGAGGCCTACGTCTTGTTACCATAGCGTAGGTGTAGGTATGTACGGGAGGTCCAAATCGGAGAGATGCCTGACAGGCAGCACTGTCTCCCAGGCTGAATGTCGCCCCCAAGACCACAGCCAATTGCATGCACGGAACAACACAGCTAACTTGGCTAGTCTTGTTAGCTAGGTAGTCTTGTTAGCTAGGTAGTCTTGTTAGCTAGCTAGCTTGTTATCTATCCTGGTTGTTAGCAAGGTAGTCTTGTTAGCTAGCTAGCTTGTTATCTATCCTGGTTGTTAGCTAGGTAGTCTTGTTAGCTAGCTAGCTTGTTATCTATCCTGGTTGTTAGCTTCCATAACTGATATATAATTATAAGGGACATTTCATGTTTTGTGGATAATATTACAATTTACAGTGGGTAAGCTCCATTCCTGACAGGCTGATCAGATTCAATTTCAGCTTCAGTGGCTGATACAGTTGAAGTTGGAAGTTTACATACACTTAGGTTGGAGTCATTAAAACTTGTTTTTCAACAACTACACACATGTCTTGTTAACAAACTATAGTTTTGGCAAGTCGGTTAGGACATCTACTTTGTGAATAACACAAGTCATTTTTGGAAGAGGAAAGTAGAATGGGGAAAAAGTAAGGACAGCCGTCCCATATAGATTGAAAAATAGTTGGGAAGAGATTTTTGACGTACCGATCCCATGGCATAGTGTTTATGAACTGATACGCAAAACGACGCCGGATTCAAAACTTAGAATTTTTAAATGTAAATTATTAGATAAAATTATTGCTACCAATAGAATGTTATTTATATGGGGGAAACGATCTTCCCAGCTTTGCAGATATTGCTGCGAAGAGACAGAATCATTAGATCATTTGTTTTGGTACTGTCCATTTGTAGCTTGTTTTTGGACACAGGTCCAGGAATGACTAAAGGATTGCAATATCTACCTGGAGCTAACCCTGCAGATAACATTACTGGGTGATCTGAGAGCTTTTGTGAAAGAGCACAGTTAGAAAGATATGGCATATAGAAGCAAACCGGATGGACATCATGAAAATTATCAGAGAGGTTGAGGGTAGAGGAAGTTCAGGAGTAAAAACAAACAAAATATAATTATTGTAAAATTGACTGTGTCCATAAAATGTATATAGTATGTATAAGCTGGAAGTAGAGGCCTAAGCATTGTTGTTCACTAGTTTACTCCAATTAGGGAAGGGGTGGTGGGGTTGGAAAGTAATGAAGGGAAATATATATATATTTTTAAAGGATATGTATATGTATGTATGTATGTATGTGTATGTATGTATGTATGTATGTATGTATGTATGTATGTATGTATGTATGTATGTATGTATGTATGTATGTATGTATGTATGTATGTATGTATGTACAGTGGGGAAAAATAGTATTTAGTCAGCCACCAATTGTGCAAGTTCTCCCACTTAAAAAGATGAGTGGCCTGTAATTTTCATCATAGGTACACGTCAACTATGACAGACAAATTGAGAAAAAAAAATCCAGAAAATCACATTGTAGGATTTTTAATGAATTTATTTGCAAATTATGGTGGAAAATAAGTATTTGGTCACCTACAAACAAGCAAGATTTCTGGCTCTCACAGACCTGTAACTTCTTCTTTAAGAGGCTCCTCTGTCCTCCACTCGTTACCTGTATTTATGGCACCTGTTTGAACTTGTTATCAGTATAAAAAGACACCTGTCCACAACCTCAAACAGTCACACTCCAAACTCCACTATGGCCAAGACCAAAGAGCTGTCAAAGGACACCAGAAACAAAATTGTAGACCTGCACCATGCTGGGAAGACTGAATCTGCAATAGGTAAGCAGCTTAGTTTGAAGAAATCAACTGTGGGAGCAATTATTAGGAAATGGAAGACATACAAAACCACTGATAATCTCCCTTGTTCTGGGGCTCCACGCAAGATCTCACCCCGTGGGGTCAAAATGATCACAAGAACGGTGAGCAAAAATCCCAGAACATCACAGGGGGACCTAGTGAATGACCTGCAGAGAGCTGGGACCAAAGTAACAAAGCCTACCATCAGTAACACACTACGCCGCCAGGGACTCAAATCCTGCAGTGCCAGACGTGTCCCCCTGCTTAAGCCAGTACATGTCCAGGCCCGTCTGAAGTTTGCTAGAGTGCATTTGGATGATCCAGAAGAGGATTGGGAGAAAGTCATATGGTCAGATTAAACCAAAATATAACTTTTTGGTAAAAACTCAACTCGTCGTGTTTGGAGGACAAAGAATGCTGAGTTGCATCCAAAGAACACCATACCTACTGTGAATCATGGGGGTGGAAACATCATGCTTTGGGGCTGTTTTTCTGCAAAGGGACCAGGACGACTGATCCGTGTAAAGGAAAGAATGAATGGGGCCATGTATCGTGAGATTTTGAGTGAAAACCTCCTTCCATCAGCAAGGGCATTGAAGATGAAACGTGGCTGGGTCTTTCAGCATGACAATGATCCCAAACACACCGCCCGGGCAACGAAGGAGTGGTAAGAAGCATTTCAAGGTCCTGGAGTGGCCTAGCCAGTCTCCAGATCTCAACCCCATAGAAAATCTTTGGAGGGAGTTGAAAGTCCGTGTTGCCCAGCGACAGCCCCAAAACATCACTGCTCTAGAGGAGATCTGCATGGAGGAATGGGCCAAAATACCAGCCACAGTGTGTGAAAACCTTGTGAAGACTTACAGAAAACATTTGACCTGTGTCATTGCCAACAAAGGGTATATAACAAAGTATTGAGAAACTTTTGTTATTGACCAAATACTTATTTTCCACCATAATTTGCAAATAAATTCATTAAAAATCCTACAATGTGATTTTCTGGATTATTTTTTCTCATTTTGTCTGTCATAGTTGACGTGTACCTATGATGAAAATTACAGGCCTCTCTCATCTTTTTAAGTGGGAGAACATGCACAATTGTTGGCTGACTAAATAATTTTCTTCCCCACTGTATGTATATATGTGTATATATATATTTGCGAGAAAAAAAAACATATGGGGGATTGGTAGTGATGCAGACAATTACATTGATGGAAGTTACAATCTATCTGCAATATTAAAGCTGATCAACCCCCTAAAAAAAAAGAATAATAATATTAATAATTGTTAAGGGCTCCATACAGTCAACGGATCCGTAACGAGTTTTAATGACTCCAACCGAAGTGTATGTAAACTTCTGACTTCAACTGTACATAATGGACTGACTGCTAATCAGCCTGCAAGGAGCTGTACCTATGAAAACCTACAAGGCAGAATCCTGACTTATCAGCCTCTGAGGCTGCTATTGAATCTGATCAAGCTCTGAGGCTGGAATTGAATCTAAACAGCCTGTCAGGAATGGAGCTCACCCACTCTGTAAATTGAAATATTATCCATAAAACATGAAGTGTCCCTCACAATTATACACATATCAGTTATGCAAGCTAACAACCAGCACAGATAACAAGCTAGCTAGCTAGCTAATAAGACTACCTAGCTAGCTAGCCCACTCTCTCGCTCACAAGACTAGGTAAATTAGCTAGTTAGATTGGCTGTGGTCTTGGTGGTGGCACACAGCCTGGGTGACAGGGCTGCCTGTCAGGCATCATTCAGGACTGAAATGCCCCATGAGGGCTTAGATGTTCCACAAGCTTTTATCTCAAGGTAAGGGACATTGAGCTTGCTAACATTCTAAGTTATAAACTAATACTGAGCTCCAAAACAAATGAAAGCATGATGTTAGCATGAAATGTATCATCGCTTAGTGTAGCAATCAATAAAAACGTATGCGCTGATCCACTCTGCCGACTCAGCCATAATAGTATTGTCAATCCATCATCAATACGTCCACACTCCTATTTATAGAGTTTATCTTGTGATCGTGACAAAACAACTTTTGTTATGTCATGATCATTAGATAAATAAGTTGTGATCTCGACATAATTATGGAATTTATTTATCCATTCATGTCCTTTCTGGACTTCCGTATGTTACACTGTAATTACACATGTAATTACACTGTAATAAGGACCCCTTAAAATGAAGTGTTACCGACCTTTGTTGTGTATTTAAATGGTTGATAGCGCAGTGATAAAACAGTTAGGTGACAACTAAACCCAAAATTTGATATAGATTGTCCATTGGAATTTGGTTGTTTTTTAGATGGTTGAAAGCATAGTGATAACACATTGGGAATTCAACAAACTTTTGGCTGTCTTTTTGAGGTTGGAGTATCATTGATTAACGTAACACCCAAATATTACCAAATTGTCAACGCTGAAATGACGTGGTGTGCCCAGTGGGTTGTGTGTGTTTCTGCTGAGTTTGGCTCAGGTAGTATTCCCCTCACTTACCCATGTTTTCCTATCACCTATTTCCTTTCCTCTTCAGTGGGAGCCTGTCCAGTTCTTCAACAACAAGATTATCTGTGACCTAGTGGAGGAGAAACACAGGGGCATCATCTCAGTGCTGGTGAGGACACACAAACAGCACCCTATTCCCTATCTAGTGCACTACTTTTGATCAGGGCCCATAGGGCTCTGGTCAAAAGAAGTGCACTACATACGGAATAGGGTGCCATTTTGGACGCCCATAAGACTGAACCCATACAGTAACATGATGCATCCTATTGGTCTTGGAAAGGACATAGACAAATGAAATGGTGAGCAGTGATAATCTTGGTGCTTTCTTAGGATGAAGAGTGCCTGAGGCCTGGAGAGGCCACTGACCTCACGTTTCTGGAGAGGCTTGAGGAAAGATTAAACAGTCACCCTCATTTCGTCACGTGAGTGCAGCTACCTCCCCTCCCTCCCGGCCCCACAGTCCTGCATACGTACATGTTGACCACACACTACCCTTCTCAAGGATATACAATGGTGTAACTTTGTCACTTAAGTCAACCTCCTTTATCACTTAAGCCCAAAGCCTTAAACATTCTGCTGATAGACCTGTTGTCATTGTCCCACCCTGTAAATCGACACAATAAGAAGGCTTAGGCTCTGTCCTTAATTTCCTCTCACTCTTCATCCCTCTCTCTCTCTATCCCATTGACTGCAGGCACAAGCTGGCTGACAAGAAGACGCGTAAGACGCTGGAGAGGGGCGACTTCCGCCTTCTGCATTACGCTGGGGAGGTCACCTACTGCGTTGTGGGTAAGGGAAACCATGGTCTCAGGCCCAGTGGTGGCATTACTCTGCTCCTCAATGTCCCTACATGTCCTACTACTAGATCTCACTGCCACTCTCACGTGTCCCTTCTCACTCAGGACACTCTCTCACATGTTGTTATTGTTGTTATTTGTGTCATCCCAGGGTTCCTCAACAAAAATAATGACCTGTTATACAGAAACATCAAAGATGTGAGTCTGCAGGTTTCTACTCATGTATTATGTGAGACGGGGAAGAGAGGAAGGGACTCTTTTCAATTGGTTCCTTAATTATTTATTCTCCTGTAGACTTACTGTAAATAATAGAGGAGGGGAATGCAGTGAATGTGGCCAATGGGTCTTGAGTATACACTTTGATGTGTGGTGTGTGTGAGTGTGTGTGTGTGTGTGTGTGTGTGTGTGTGTGTGTGTGTGTGTGTGTAGTTACCCCATAGAGGTCCTATTAAATTACTAGAGGGGCTATGTCATAAACCCTCAAAGTTCCAGAATGGGGTGAAAATGACAGCCATATTGGTCAGGGAGAAATCCAAACTAGTTGGAATAAATGGCAGTAGAGGCATAATCCTGATTTTACTTATGCAGGAAAATGAAAGTAAGGCATGTGATAATATGTAATATAATTATTGTCAAACTAAAATATTGTAATATAATTATAAATACAGTTTATATGGGTATTATATACATTTACTGTAAAAATAGCCTCTAAAATATATGTAAACACACCATAAATGTCTACATTTTTGCTATTTTATGATACAATATCAGTACTTGTTGCATTTACAACTTGTCTAAGTCCTATCATCAACTGATTTCAGCTGAGGATTGACTGCATTGTTTGAATGGAATGTTGGCATATTGGCAGTTAATTTGAAAAATGTATGGAATCATTCCTCTAAAACTGGCTAGCTAACATACATACAGTGCAGATCAATTCTTCAAATTCATTATTTTACACAATATCTTATCACAGCACTGGCACCTCTTTGACCAAAATGGCTGACCTTTATCCAATCAAAAGAAGGTTCATGTCCATTCTAGTATTTTAATTCCTAATTCAATGGTTTAACCCCCTCCCCTCCACCACCCTTTCCCTACCCACAGGTGATGCGTCAATCTAAAAATACCATAGTCAGAGAGTGCTTTGCATCAAAGGAGTCGGATAGCAGGCGGCGACCAGAGACGGTGAGAGCTCACCAAGATTTTCCCCCACCTCTTTCTCATCTGTCCCCCTGAAGTCACGATTACATTGTTTCTTTCCTTGTACATTGCCTCAATAGTATAACATATTATATATAGTATGGCTGTATGGGGACGCACAGTTTTCAGAATGACCAACAACTGAGAAAAGCAATGGATTGCTCTGTGTTTAAATTGGATTATTTATTGTAAAAGCAGTCTGCTGCGACTGACACTGATCTGAGTCCTGCTTTTCTGTAGTTTGCCAGACAGTTTAAAGCTGGAATCTGTAGTGGTGAAACTGCCACATCCGTTTGCGACATTTGAACAACAAAGATGTTACTTCAGACAACGAACACCGTTTTTTTCCCCCTCAGACAAAATTGCACATCATTGCACATGCGAAAGAACAGCAGAGTATGTACTATGGTTCTTTTTTTACAACGATGCAGGATGCTCCTCTGCGCTGTTTCAAAAGCAAAAAATAACAAGTGCGGCTGAAGCGACCAGTGGCGCTGTTTCACCTTATGCGGATCTCAGCTTTAAGAGCAGTCTGCTGGGACTCAACAACTGATCTGAGGCCTGTTTCTCTGTAGGTTGCCAGCCAGTTTAAGAGCAGTCTGCTGGGACTGACACTGATCTGAGGCCTGCTTCTCTGTGGGTTGCCAGACAGTTTAAGTAAGAGCAGTCAGCTGGGACTGACACTGATTCCAGGCCTGTTTCTCTGTAGGTTGCTAGCCAGTTTAAGAGCAGTCTGCTGGGACTGACAGACATCCTCATGTCTAAGGAGCCCTGGTATGTGCGCTGCCTCAAATCCAACGAGTCCAAACAGCCAGGTGAGAGACCCTCTGACCTCCACAACATGCACCATATCATCACCAGCTGGTGGCACTTCCAAACTGCAAAACTGCACCTGTCAACTGTGTTTATGAAGCAATTTCTCCTTAATTATTTCTCTTTTTCCCTCTGTCTTTCTCTCCTCCCTCTTTTGTGCGCACACACACACACACACACACACACACACACACACACACAACAGGGCGGTTTGACGACGTGCTGGTTCGGCACCAAGTAAAGTACCTGGGGCTGATGGAACACCTTAGGGTCAGACGGGCAGGTTTCGCATACCGATGCCGCTACGAGGTTTTTCTGCAGAGGTAGGCCAACGGAACTTATTGCTTTAGCAGACCACATTGATTAATTTGTAGAGGGAGGAATTTCAGCTGATGATTTTGCCTTCACATGAGCTGTTGGTATGACCCTGCCCTTTTACAGTTAAATAAATTGCACACCATCCCCCCTCATAGAATTAACTCAAAGTAAATCAGATGTTCAACATTTTGATGCCATATTTATAATTATATAAAATATATGCAACAAATATTCCTCCAACAGATTTCTGTGCCAATGCACCACACAACCAATGAACAAAGCATACTGACTTTGGGCACCACAATAAATAGACTATGTCAATCTTGACCAACAGAAAATACATCCCTCCCTACCATGTAGGACTACCCAGTATCGAATGTCATTAAACGTTTTGGTGTTTTGTAACAGATGTCTCATTCCATTCATCAAATGGCTGCTGCACAGTTTGGATTGATTGATTGATTTTATTTGTCAGTAAAAAAATTAAAGACATACAGTGAGGGAAAAAAGTATATGATCCCCTGCTGATTTTGTACGTTTGCCCATTGACAAAGAAATGATCAGTCTATAATTTTAATGGTAGGTTTATTTGAACAGTGAGAGACAGAATAACAACAACAAAATCCAGAAAAACGCATGTCAAAAATTTTATAAATTGATTTGCATTTTAATGAGGGAAATAAGTATTTGACCCCCTCTCAATCAGAAAGATTTCTGGCTCCCAGGTGTCTTTTATACAGGTAACGAGCAGAGATTAGGAGCACACTCTTAAAGGGAGTGCTCCTAATCTCAGCTTGTTACCTGTATAAAAGACACCTGTCCACAGAAGCAATCAATCAATCAGATTCCAAACTCTCCACCATAGCCAAGACCAAAGAGCTCTCCAAGGATGTCAGGGACAAGATTGTAGACCTACACAAGGCTGGAATGGGCTACAAGACCTTCGCCAAGCAGCTTGGTGAGAAGGTGACAACAGTTGGTGCGATTATTCGCAAATGGAAGAAACACAAAATAACTGTCAATCTCCCTCGGCCTGGGGCTCCATGCAAGATCTCACCTCGTGGAGTTGCAATGATCATGAGAACGGTGAGGAATCAGCCCAGAACTACACGGGAGGATCTTGTCAATGATCTCAAGGCAGCTGGGACCATAGTCACCAAGAAAACAATTGGTAACACACTACGCCGTGAAGGACTGAAATCCTGCAGCGCCTGCAAGGTCCCCCTGCTTAAGAAAGCACATATACAGGCCCGTCTGAAGTTTGCCAATGAACATCTGAATGATTCAGAGGAGAACTGGGTGAAAGTGTTGTGGTCATATGAGACCAAAATCGAGCTCTTTGGCATCAACTCAACTCGCCGTGTTTGGAGGAGGAGAAATGCTGCCTATGACCCCAAGAACATCATCCCCACTGTCAAACATGGACGTAGAAACATTATGCTTTGGGGGTGTTTTTCTGCTAAGGGGACAGGACAACTTCACCGCATCAAAGGGACGATGGACGGGGCCATGTACCGTCAAATCTTGGGTGAGAACCTCCTTCCCTCAGCCAGGGCATTGAAAATGGGTCGTGGATGGGTATTCCAGCATGACAATGACCCAAAACACACTGCCAAGGCAACAAAGGAGTGGCTCAAGAAGAAGCACATTAAGGTCCTGGAGTGGCCTAGCCAGTCTCCAGACCTTAATCCCATAAAAAATCTGTGGAGGGAGCTGAAGGTTCGAGTTGCCCAAACGTCAGCCTCGAAACCTTAATGACTTGGAGAAGATCTGCAAAGAGGAGTGGGACAAAATCCCTCCTGAGATGTGTGCAAACCTGGTGGCCAACTACAAGAAACATATGACCTCTGTGATTGCCAACAAGGGTTTTGCCACCAAGTACTAAGTCAAGTTTTGCAGAGGGGTCAAACACTTATTTCCCTCATTAAAATGCAAATCAATTTATAACATTTCTGACATGCGTTTTTCTGTATTTTTTTGTTGTTATTCTGTTTCTCACTGTTCAAATAAACCTACCATTAAAATTATAGACTGATCATGTCTTTGTCAGTGGGCAAACATACAAAATCAGCAGGGGATCAAATACTTTTTTCCCTCACTGTATACAATTGAAGTCGGAAGTTTACATACACTTAGGTTGGAGTCATTAAAACTCGTTTTTCAACCACTCCACAAATTTCTTGTTAACAAACTATAGTTTTGGCAAGTCGGTTAGGACATCTACTATGTGCATGACACAAGTAAGGGTACCACGTTCATCTGTACAAACAATAGTATGCAAGTATAAACACCATAGGACCACGCAGCCGTCATACCGCTCAGGAAGGAGATGCGTTCTGTCTCCTAGAGATGAACGTACTTTGGTGCGAAAAGTGCAAATCAATCCCAGAACAACAGCAAAGGGCCTTGTGAAGATGCTGGAGGAAACAGGTACAAAAGTATCTATATCCAAAGTAAAACGAGTCCTATATATCGACATAACCTGAAAGGCCGCTCGGCAAGGAAGAAGCCACTGCTCCAAAACCGCCATAAAAAAGCCAGACTATGGTTTGCAACTGCACAAGGGGACAAAGATCGTACTTTTTGGAGAAATATCCTCTGGTCTGATGAAACAAAAATAGAACTGTTTGGCCAAAATGACCATCGTTATATTTGGAGGAAAAAGGGGGTTGCTTGCAAGCCGAAAAACACCATCCCAACCGTGAAGCACGGGGGTGGCAGCATCATGCTGTGGGGGTGCTTTGCTGCAGGAGGGACTGGTGCACTTCACAAAATAGATGGCATCATGAGGAAGGAAAATTATGTGGATATATTGAAGCAACATGTCAAGACATCAGTCAGGAAGTTAAAGCTTGGTCGCAAATAGGTCTTCCAAAAGGACAATGACCCCAAGCATACTTCCAAAGTTGTGACAAAATGGCTTAAGGACAACAAAGTGAAGTTATTGGAGTGGCCATCACAAAGCCCTGACCTCAATCCTATAGAACATTTGTAGGCAGTACTGAAAAAGCGTGTGCGAGCAAGGAGGCCTACAAACCTGACTCAGTTACACCAGCTCTGTCAGGAGGAATGGGCCAAAATTCACCCAACTTATTGTGGGAAGCTTGTGGAAGGCTTCCCGAAACGTTTGACTCAAGTTAAACAATTTAAAGGCAAATGCTACCAAATACTAATTGAGTGTATGTAAACTTCTGACCCGCTGGGAATGTGATGAAAGTAGTAAAAGTTGAAATAAATAATTCTCTCTACTATTATTCTGACATTTCACATTCTTAAAATGAAGTGGTGATCATTACTGACCTAAGACATGGATTCTTTTTAGGATTAAATGTCAGAAATTGTGAAAAACAGAGTTGAAATGTATTTGGCTAAGGTGTATGTAAACTTCCGACCTCAACTGTATATCCAATGTCGTGGAAAATTGCACCAGGGACACCTGAAGTCAATATTAAATGTATCTTTCTTTATTAACAGCAAGCTGGAGAGGTCACAATCAAATTTAGATGCATAAAGTACCGGTCTGAAGTGAGCTGTCGGGGCAGTCCCGTTAGATCTCTTATGTACTGCTTACAAAGACAAGTTCATAGCGTTGGTTCCTGCATGTATCTGGCACCGTCTCCTATCTTAACTTCTAGAACATATTCTGTGCATTTTGCCAGATGGTCCTAAGGAGGGGGTCATGACACCCCCCCTCATATCTTTACCAAGCACAGGCAGGAACCAAGGATTATTTATGACATGAAAGACAAGATTAACATTTTCAAGGCTGTCTCTTCACACGATAACATTTCCTTCACATTCCCTCCTCTTATCACTCTTGTGATAATAATCATTACATTTTAATGAACTACACACTTTCAAACCCTTCATTCTGGGTTATACAATCTAATTAGTATGGTAATACTATCATCATAATAAAGGTTATACTTATATTAACTGGAGTGAATTGATCAATACATAATATAGAATAATACAGAATACATACACAGCATGTTAATAACACAATTAGGCAAACTAAGCAGAAAACACATGCTGCAGCCCATTTGGCAAATTGGGATCCCCAACTTCCAAACAGGGATTCCAACCAAGTTGCAAGCGTCCACTCTGGTTGTGGGGAATTATTCTTAGCAACAGTGGCAATGTATTCGGCGAGATCAGTCATATTAGAAAGAGTGATCTGGGACAAAAGTACAACATTTATCGCCAATGATTGCACGAGTGCCCCCTTGTCCTGCCAAAAGATAGTCAAGAGCCTCTGTTCTGCAGAGCCAATTTACCCTCCATACCCAGGGAAAAACACACCAAAGAACCTGGAGGTTCCTCTTATCTCTCCTCATTCCAGGAGGTTTGTAGTCTCTTAAACAGAGCCTTCAGATCTTCTCATTGTTTGGAACAATTCTCATAGCTGTCACCAGAAACCCAACTGTGCAAGCATTTGGTCCATTAAGATTCATAGTACATTGTTGGTCATAGTCTTAAAAGGCATTTTTCCTGCCAATGCTACAGTAAAGTTCACCACCTTAACTTCTGGGCCACTACAGGCCTGTGTTGGTCCCTTTGGCTCAGGACTCCTTCTACGATTACCATCTTCTGGGCCACTATTCTGGGCCTGTATTGGTCCCTTTGGCTCAGGACTTATCTCACCTTTATAGAAACATTCTGTCTCAGAGACAGGCCCCCCTTGTACTTTGCCTCCGGCCACAAATACATTTGCACATCAATCATTCCATCTAACCCATAACACATTAATTGCTCCACATATATAGTTATAAAACATGCTCAAATTAATTAGTCAGTTACATAAAATGTGTCTGTTTCCAACAATCCTTCATCTGAAACAATGATTAGTCACATGTTCCACACCACCTAGAAACCATATTGACTTTCACAGGGAAGAGAGAGAACACCTGTTATGACAGTTTAACACCAACCTTGATAAGAATGAGAAGGTTAGCCCAAGCTACAATCTAGTGGCTCTCCTCACATTTTAGGGGCATCGCTCTGTCTCTAGAAGCCTCGCTTTTCCAAATCATAATTAGAACTGTTGATCAATTATCCAACCCAAATTTAGAATGACAGTCCTTAGTGTTTCATATTGGTTCTATCACTTGAATTTCAGACCTTCAACATAGCACACACCGACACTGGCAGAATGTACATTTACATTGACATGCAGTATATTCATCTTGTATTTCTAGCATGAACTTTTCTCATCACGGCCCCCATTTGTGGTAATGACAGATTGATATCTCAGTGCATTCTTTGTCTAAATTACTATAAAAGTTGCATTGTGCAGACCTCCACAATCAACCTGATACCCCAAATAAACAATTTTGGACAAGCCTAAATCAATTACGGGCATGGTTGACCACCCCCCTCCTTCACGGCACTCATTCTTCTGGCGTTTCTTCATTTTCTTCTTCAGCTAGCTTTACAGTTTGTCCTCCAAATGGCACACATGTTCAAAGTGGATGGCCCTTGATAATGTCCCGATTTCAATATCTGGGGAATAATCTGATTTTCCCAAGCGGATGAATCTCTCACCTGAGCCGCCACCATCCTTTAGGTCCATTATGTCTTGGCCATTTTCCTACCAGTGCACCAGCAGCATGAGAGAAGTTTGAACGGGATCTCTCTCCATGCTCACTCCACGTGGACTCATGTCGCACTCCTGAAAGAAATGGCATGAGAGAAAAGGCAGCTGATCGCTTCGACTGGATGCTGTACACAGGTTGCTGGCTCGGACTCAGGTTTCAGGTAGAAGTTGTGAAGGACCATAGTGAACGCCATTGTCGTCATTACTTCAGCCGGTTAGAGGAGGTGAGGCTCACACTGTTCTTGGTCAAATTATCCCTTCCATGCATCTAGATACCATCTGTGGTCACCTTCACCATAACCTTGAGAGAGAGAGGACTGACCAGAAAAACAGTTTAGTTTAGAGTATTTCTGATTCAGGAAATCCAGACAAATGATTTACTGTATGACAAATTATTACTACTACCAATATTTTTAATACAAATGTCTAAAACAAATGTCAAAGAGAATAACAACACACAGTTGAAACCATTTTTGCAAATTGGCTTATACTCACCTATCATCTTAGCGATCTCACCGCAGTTACAGGGTCAGGGAGTCAGAGGACTAATCCTTAGGGAGAAATCCCGACCATCCAGCAGACTCAATCTGGTGAGATTTGTATTGAAGCAAGACAAAAACAAAACAACAACAGCAATACACTTCCTTTTATAGGCAGGCATGTGAACAAAAACAATTTGCATATTTACCAAAGGGCCCCAGGGGACCGGTAATTCCCTCTTTGGACACATGACTCACATGACTTCATGCGTCCCAAAAAAAACCACAAAAACACTGCTGGTTAAATCAAAAATCAAAAATCAAATTAGAATTACAACCCTTGATAAAATAATTGTATCCCATAAGATAATTCAAGGAATAGTAAAATAGACTAGCGACAGGTTTCCCTCATTCAGGGGCAGCGTTCTCTCTCTCTCTCTCCCGTGGTCCGAATCACACATAGGACTGTTGATAAATTATAAACTTCTTCCTAACTATCAGTGTTTACATATTACATTTAATTCGCACCCAATGTCTCTAGCCTTTCTAGTGAGGGTGATCAGGCCTCACCAGAAAGTCAGAACAGAGGTCAGAGGTAATTCAAACCCATTTAAGTGAGTGTCTCTTTCCCTTTTCTTCCCCTTTACCTCAGACTCATTATTTAAAGATATTTCAAACATTTCAAACATTTTGTGTACCAGGTTTACATTGGATTTTTCAGTACATTTCTTATTAAGATAATTTACATGTGTGCAACCAAAACTCAGACAATAGATACTTCAGAAAATTTCATTTGTGTAGCCTTCATTACGTGCATCCTTTCTAACCTATGAAAAACCCACTAAAACTAAAATAAAAAGACCCCAAACAATAAATCAAACACAGTATTAACACCACTAACAAATATTCAGGTGGGTTGAGTGTGGGTGTTGGCGTGTGGTAACACGTAGGTATAAAAACAAACAAAATGGCCAGCCCTTACTTTATTTGGGAGCTCCCTTAACAGCCGGATCCAGGTACCTTTATACTGTATAGTACACAGTCTCAATAACTGCTCTCCTAAGGCACCTGCCTAATGAAGCCTTTCAAAAGGAGAGATACAGAATCATTGGTAAACTTAGTCAGTCCTAAGAATTCTTAATCTTAATCGAGTTTACTGCATTTAGGGCAGGAAGTCTTGATAAAACCATGCGTATCCAGAGTTATACTTCAGACACATCAGATGATACAGTGTCCCGTCAAGCGGAATAGGCACCTTCTAAAGTAAACAATCCCAAAGCCCCTTTCTTGTAATATTATCATTTTTACCTGTTGCATTGACATATGTCCCTGTGACATCAATTAGTCAAAATATGAAACCTGTTGTTTAACAAATCTGCTAGGTACTTCAAAAAGTTGGTGCTAGCTTATCAGCTCAATATTCGGTACTAAAAACATTTACTTGGATCTACTTCAATTCTGGAAACAGTTCCACGTAATGGAACCAGATTATTGTTTTAGATGACATTAACTTCTTACTTAAATCACTGGTGCTACCCAAACTATAGAATTGAGTAATAATAATTGGAAATTGTCAAAAACGTCTCTCATTTTCAACATAGCCTACTACATGATGAGATTATTACGGACAGAAATTATTTATATTTATCAAACGGCAGCCAAACATCAATCATCAGCCGCGTCCTCAGAGCATGCGCAGACCAGCTGGCTGGAGTGTTTACGGACATATTTAATCTCTATGTAACGTGTACGCTGGGAGTCGGGAAGCAAGTACAGGGAGTGAATTTAATAATAAATAATACATAGAACAAAATAAGAAACACGAGTAGGGTACAGACATGAAACACTAAAACAGAATCAATAACGCCTAGGGAAGGAAGCAATGGGAGTGACATATATAGGGAAGGTAATCAGGAAGGTGATGGAGTCCAGGTGAGTCTGATGAGACCAGCGGGACGGTCCTGAAGACCAGGGGCGGATAGGTTGCTTCTCCTGAGTCCTGGGGGCCGATCGCTTCTGCAGAGGCGCGGGAACCTGTCGAGCCAGCTGAGGAGCCGCAGGACAACGCCAACCAGAGAGACGGTCCCGAGGACCAGAACAGTCGCTTCTCCTGAAACCCAGGGAACGGTCGCTTCTGCTAAGGCATGGGAGCCTGACGAACCGGCCGAAGCATGGGAGCCTGACGAGCCGGCCGAGGCATGGGAGCCTGACGAGCCGGCCGAGGCATGGGAGCCTGACGAGCCGGCTGAGGCATGGTAGCCTGACAAGCCGGCTGAGGCATGGTAGCCTGACAAGCCGGCTGAGGCATGGGAGCCTGACGAACAGGCCGAAGCATGGGAGCCTGACGAGCCGGCCGAGGCATTGGGAGCCTGACGAGCCGGCCGAGGCATGGAAGCCTGACGAGCCGGCCGAGGCATGGGAGCCTGACGAGCCGGCTGAGGCATGGTAGCCTGACAAGCCGGCTGAGGCATGGGAGCCTGATGAGCCAACCGAGGCTTGTGAACCTCTCGAGCCAGCTGAGGTATGGGAGCCTGACGTGTTAGCTGAGGCATCCCCGGTAGCTTCGGCCACGGACGCTTGATGAGACAACTGAGGCTTGAGAACCTGTCGAGCCAGCTGAGGCATGGAAGCCTGACGAGCCAGCTGAGGCATCCCCGGTTGCTTCGGCAGGTCGCTTCTCATGAGACCTGGGGGCCGATCGCTTCTGCTGAGGCGCGGGAACCTGTCGAGCCAGCTGAGGAGCTGCAGGACGACGCCGACCAGAGGGACGGTCCCGAGGACCAGGGGTGGAACAGTCGCTTCTCCTGAAACCCGGGGACCGGTCGCATCTGCTGAGGCATGGGAGCCTGACGAGCCGGCTGAGGCTTGTGAACCTCTTGAGCCAGCTGAGGCATGGGATCCTCCCTTATGGGTGGTCCTCTGTAGCTCAGCTGGTAGAGCACGGCGCTTGTAACGCCAAGGTAGTGGGTTCGATCCCCGGGACCACCCATACACAAAAAAAAAAATTATGCGCGCATGACTATAAGTCGCTTTGGATAAAAGCGTCTGCTAAATGGCATATTATTATTACTATTATATATCCTGACGAGCTAGCTGAGGCATCCCCGGTTGCTTCGGCAGCGGCACCCAGACCCGACGTCACCAACAAAAATAAAAAACTGCCTGATGCTTCCCTTTGGTGAGGCGTAATTCTGAAACACGAGTAGCGTACAGACAACATAATCAATAACACCTAGGGAAGGAACCAAAGGGAGTGATACAGTTGAAGTCGGACGTTTACATACACCTTAGCCAAATACATTTAAACTCAGTTTTTCACAATTCCTGACATTTAAAAACAATTCCCTGGCTTAGGTCAGTTAGGATACAGTATATATATTTATACTCTGGACTCCGACATTGCTCGTCCTAATATTTATATATTTCTTAATTCCATTCTTTTACTTTTAGATTTGTGTGTATTGTTGTGTATTGGTAGATAATACTGCACTGTTAGGAACACAAGCATTTCGCTACACCCGCAATAACATCTGCTAAACATGTATATGCGACCAATAAAATTTGATTTGATTCATGTCACCTGAACCCTCGATATTTTTTGAAAGGAGCATCAAGCTCATCACTGTGCACTTTCACCACCCTGTGAAGTTCATCATAACTTAATTAATCTGTAGCCTAAGAAACTGCATGCTTTCCAATGATGTCGTGACATGTTTTATCCTACATGTACACTCTTAGAAAAAAGGGTTTCAAAAGGGTTATACGGCTGTCCCCATAGGAGAACCCTTTTTGGTTCCTGAGAGCACACTTTTTGGTTTCACGTAGAACACTTTTGGGTTCCATGTAGCACCCTCTGTGGAAAGGGTCCTACATGGAACTCAAAATTGTTCTAGCTGGAACCAAAAAGGGTTCTTCAAAGGGTTATCCTATGGGGACAGCCAACGAACCCTTTTAGGTTCAAGATAGCACCTTTTTTCCTAAGAGTGTACTTTACTCGCATAAAAAGGTTGGATGGAGACCTGGTTAATGTCAAGCCATTTTGAGGATGCTGGAATTATATTTTGGACAAATGTGTGCATGCCTATGGCAGACTTTTGAAGTAACCTAATGTCACGCCCTGACTCAGGGGACTCTTATATGTTGAGTCAGGGGGTGAATATTCTATGTTAGTAGTTCTATGTTTTCATTCTAGGTTTGTATGTCTATGTTTGGCCGGGTGTGATTCCCAATCAGAGACAGCTGTCGCTCGTTGTCTCTGATTGGGGATCATACTTAGGCAGCCTATTGGCACTCATTAGTTGTGGGATCTTGTTCCGTGTTTAGGCTAGTTTTGTGTTCAGCCTTTGGACTTCACGTTTGGTTTGTTTTGTCGTGTGTTTATTCAGTTTAAATAAACATGTATGCATATCACGCTGCGCCTTGGTCTGACCCGTCCTTGAACGAACGTGACACCTAATCCCTCATCAGATTAAAACATTGTGACTGGTTATGTTTATGCCACATTAAAAGGTAATACATTAAAAAAGTTAAATGCTAAATATTTAGGCTATATTAAAGCGTTAGGCTATTCCTCGCGCACCTAGATCCTATGTGACCACATTATTATAGGACGACATGGGAGGATGATGATCTGCAACAGACAGTGCATCAGTATCAGAATTAAAAATACAGCCAGACTGGCCTGTTACTGTGCCTTTCTAGGATTCACAACTGATCCAAATGGAATGAAACATTCAAATCACAGGGCTTTTGTGCCTTTAGTCAAATTATATTTTCACTGCAGCTTAGAGTAGAATTTTGTACTCACTTGAAAACAATAATGCAATTATTCATTGCATTGTGGTGTTGTAGGCTAGTCTAGGGTAGGATAATTGTATTGTCCCTAAAGAAGATCAACAGGGGAGCTTTCTGAGCTGCGTGTCTCATGTCTTCACTGTTATTTCATGCGCAATAATGCAGCTGGCCTCTACGCTGCCTATCAGCTATTTCTATTTGTTAATGCTTTAATATGTGGTATGATTGCTCGTTAGCCTATTGCATATCTTGATAAACGATCCACCTACAACTACATACAGTGAGGGAAAAAAGTATTTGATCCCCTGCTGATTTTGTACGTTTGCCCACTGACAAAGAAATTATCAGTCTATAATTTTAATGGTAGGTTTATTTGAACAGTGAGAGACAGAATAACAACAAAAAAATCCAGAAAAACGCATGTCAAAAATTGTATAAATTGATTTGCATTTTAATGAGGGAAATAAGTATTTGACCCCCTCTCAATCAGAAAGATTTCTGGCTCCCAGGTGTATTTTATACAGGTAACGAGCTGAGATTAGGAGCACACTCTCGCCAAGCAGCTTGGTGAGAAGGTGACAACAGTTGGTGCGATTATTCGCAAATGGAAGAAACACAAAAGAACTGTCAATCTCCCTCGGCCTGGGGCTCCATGCAAGATCTCACCTCGTGGAGTTGCAATGATCATGAGAACGGTGAGGAATCAGCCCAGAATTACACGGGAGGATCTTGTCAATGATCTCAAGGCAGTTGGGACCATAGTCACCAAGAAAACAATTGGTAACACACTACGCCGTGAAGGACTGAAATCCTGCAGCGCCCGCAAGGTCCCCCTGCTCAAGAAAGCACATATACAGGCCCGTCTGAAGTTTGCCAATGAACATCTGAATGATTCAGAGGAGTACTGGGTGAAAGTGTTGTGGTCAGATGAGACCAAATTCGAGCTCTTTGGCATCAACTCAACTCGCCATGTTTGGAGGAGGAGGAATGCTGTCTATGACCCCAAGAACACCATCCCCACGTCAAACATGGAGGTGGAAACATTATGCTTTGGGGGTGTTTTTCTGTTAAGGGGACAGGACAACTTCACTGCATCAAAGGGACCATGTACCGTCAAATCTTGGGTGAGAACCTCCTTCCCTCAGCCAGGGCATTGAAAATGGGTCGTGGATGGGTATTCCAGCATGACAATGACCCAAAACACACGGCCAAGGCAATAAAGGAGTGGCTCAAGAAGAAGCACATTAAGGTCCTGGAGTGGCCTAGCCAGTCTCCAGACCTTAATCCCATAGAAAATCTGTGGAGGGAGCTGAAGGTTCGAGTTGCCAAACGTCAGCCTCGAAACCTTAATGACTTGGAGAAGATCTGCAAAGAGGAGTGGAACAAAATCCCTCCTGAGATGTGTACAAACCTGGTGGCCAACTACAAGAAACGTCTGACCTCTGTGATTGCCAACAAGAGTTTTGCCACCAAGTACTAAGTCATGTTTTGCAGAGGGGTCAAATACTTATTTCCCTCATTAAAATGCAAATCAATTTATAACATTTTTGACATGCGTTTTTCTGGATTCTTTGTTTGTTATTCTGTCTCTCACTGTTCAAATAAACCTACCATTAAAATTATAGACTGATCATGTCTTTGTCAGTGGGCAAATTTACAAAATCAGCAGGGGATCAAATACTTTTTTCCCTCACTGTATGTCACTATGACAGTTAGACTGGTAGACTATACTGACCTGTGGTATAGTAAAAAATAGCGTGAAGAAAAGTGTAGTGCATAAAGGAAGTACCAAAACACCTTGATATAGTGGAGGCACATGCAAGCAGATAAGGAAATGTGACTATATGGAAGAAATTATAAATTAAGAAATTATATAGTAAAACTTGCAAAAGAGTGAATGCAAACCAGGGAAAAAACACACTACCCTCCCCTGTGCCCAATACAAAACCACATAACTCTCCCCAAAGTAAAAAAACAAAGTTTGACAACACTCCCCTATTTTTAACATTTCTATCTGTCCATTATTATTTCTTTTTTATTGTGTCCCCTTGGGGGAAATGTGTCTTGTGTCTCAACACAAACAAGCTCATGTATTACATTCAGTGCAGTACAAAATTCTGTAGAGCATTAGGCCTACATCCATCTAGGATAATGAGGTGATGTGTGATCCACCTCCAGATACAAGCCCTTATGCCCAGCCACCTGGCCCTATTGGAGAGGAGTGGCTGCAGAAGGAGTGGAAGTGCTGGTGCAGCACCTAGGTTATCTGCCAGAAGAGTACAAAATGGGCAGGTGAGAGCAGCTCACCATTGTGGGCAACTCATTTCTCCTTGACTAAATTGGTTTCATACAAACCTCTGTTAACTTTCCATTTCACTGTAGAACCAAGATATTTATCCGCCACCCCAGGACACTTTTTGCCACAGAGGATGCCTTCGAGGTCTGCAAACATGAACTTGGTAAGGACAGGAAAGCTAAGATAAATCAAGAGGTTTTAATTATTTGCATAGAGATTTCAATATTACTCATTGATATTACAGCATCAAGGATTCAGGCCCAGTACAAGGGATACTGGCAAAAAGGACAATTCAGAAGACAGAAAGAAGCCGGTAAGTGACTGCTAAGCTACATGATGTGGTCCTCTGTAGCCATTGTTGGGGAAGCTACTCTGAAAATATAGTTACCAAGCTACCAATTACTTCACACTAGAAGAAGTTAAGCTACACTAAAGCTACCCTTAAAGGGCAATTCCGCCACTTTTCAACCTCATATTCATCATCTCCAGCACCAAACCAGTGTCTACATATGTGAAAACAGTGCATTTCTATGATCTGTGGTAAAAAAATATATATATGTTTTATCTTTAATGATGTCATTGGGTAGAACTTTTAACCGTTTTCAAATATGTTGATACTGGTATTGTGCTGAAGATAATGAATATTAGGTTGAAAAGTGGTGGAGTTGTCCTTTAAGAAAAATATAGTTTACTTAACTAAAGTCACTTTAAAAAAGTTGTTCACTACAATGAAATTATCATATGTAAATCTGAAATGTCATAGACTACAAATTGCAAGAACAGATCAATTTAGGTTCATATGTTAACATAATGTGTAATTTAGCCTATTAAACACATAAAACTATGTTTCAAGTGAGAATAAGGCATGTCTGATACCGATAAAGAAAGGAAATTATTTCCTCCTTCATCCATATTTTATTTTTTACAAAAATGTTGTTGGGGGGGGGGGGGGGGGGGGGGGGATTAGTGTGTAGTTCCAGTAGTTAGCTACACCACTACATGGCAAAAAAGTAATTAACTACTGAAAAGATTACCTAGATTTGAATTATGTTCAACTACTACCAAGCTACTGTAGTTCACTACTCCCCAACACTGCCTGTAGCTCAGTTGGTAGAGCATGGCGCTTGCAACACCAGTATAGTGGGTTTGTTTACCAGGACCACCCATATGGAAAAAATGGATGCACGCATGACTGTAAGTTGCTTTGGATAAAAGTGTCTGCTAAATGGCATATATTTATTATATATACACTGAACAAAGATATAAACGCAACATGTAAAGTGTTGGTCCCATGTTTCATGTGCTGAAATAAAAGATCCCAAAAATGTTCCATATGCACAAAAAGCTTATTTCTCCCAGATGTTGTGCACAAATTTGTTTACATCACTGTTAGTGAGCATTTCTCCTTTGCCAAGATAATCCATCCACCTGACAGGTGTGGCATATCAAGAAGCTGATTAAACAGCATGATCATTACACAGGTGCACCTTGTGCTGGTGACAATAAAAGGCCACTCTAAAATGTGCAGTTTTGTCACACAACACAATGCCACAGATGTCTCAAGTTTTGAGGGAGCGTGCAATTGGCATACTGACTGCAGGAATGTCCACCAGAGCTGTTGCCAGATAATTTAATGTTAATTTCTCTACCATAAGCCGTCTCCAACGTTGCTTTAGAGAATTTGGCGGTACGTTCAACTGGCCTCACAACCGCAGACCAAGTGTATGGCGTCGTGTGGGTGAGCGGTTTGCTGATGTCAACGTTGTGAACAGAGTGCCCCATGGTGGTGGTGGGGTTATGGTATGGGCAGGCATAAGCTACGGACAACGAACACAATTGCATTTTATCAATGGCAATTTGAATTCACAGAGATACCGTGATGAGATCCTGAGGCCCATTGTCATGCCATTCATCCGACGCCATCACCTCATGTTTCAGCATGATAATGCACAGCCCCATGTCGCAAGGATCTGTACACAATTCCTGGAAGCTGAAAATGTCCTAGGTCTTCCATGGCCTGCATACTCAATAGACATGTCAACCATTGAGCATGTTTGGGATGCTCTGGATCGACGTGTACGACAGCGTGTTCCAGTTCCCGCCAATATACAGCAACTTTGCACAGCCATTGAAGAGGAGTGGGACAACATTCCAAAGGCCACAATCAACAACCTGATCAACTCTATGCGAAGGAGATGTGTCATGCTGCATGAGGCAAATGGTGGTCACACCAGATACTGACTGGTTTTCTGATCCACGCCCCCTACCTTTTTCTTTAAAGGTATCTGTGACCAACAGATGCATATCTGTATTCCCAGTCATGTGAAATCCATAGATTAGGGCCTAATTTATTTATTTAAATTGACTGATTTCCTTATATGAACTGTAATTCAGTAAAATCTTTTAAATTGTTGCATGTTGAGTTTATATTTTTGTTCAGTATATTATGATCTGTGTAACATGACATAGGATAAATGGTGTGACTTTTGTGGAGAGCAGGAACATTGTAGACAAGCTATATATTAATTTCACTGGCCATGCAAACAGAATAAAGTAGTCTGAACTAAAACTAAATCTACAGACATTAAATGAGTTCACCGTTCTCTCCATTTTTATTATGATACCTGTTGTGTAATGTGTTCCTTAGCTACCAAGATTGAGACTTGCTGGAGAGGAGTACAAGCCAGGAAAGAGAAAGAGAGGAGACAATGGGCTGTCAAGGTCATCAAGAAGTAAGATGGAGGACAATATTATATCTTCAGGCTCTAACACTACAATGTTGATCCATCAACCAAAATTACCTAACATCATTTATACTCTATACTAGAGTTTATGCCACCATACTGTAGGTCCATAGTGGATAGAAGCCTATCATTCACAGCAGAGTCCCAGAGGGTAGAGGGCAGTATTACAAATACATTACCAATTTGATCATTTTTTATCCCAGGTTCATTAAAGGATACATGGCAAGAGGGGAGGCAAAGACCACAGATAACTCAGAATACCTGGCCTTTGTCAGACAGAACTACCTAAACAGGCTGAAAGACAATCTCCCCAAAATGGTTCTGGATAAAACCAGCTGGCTAACCCCTCCACCTGTATTGACGGAGGTATGTTTTCACATTGGAATTCAATTACATTGAATTGAGGATGGCTATTTTGCTTAAAGTGGAAGCTCAGTGAAACGTGTCTGTTGAACTGTGCTTGCTCTACTTGTACAGACATCAGAGATCCTGCGTCAGCTCCACATGCGTCTCATGGTGAGAAAGTATATCAGAGGTATCACTGCACAACAGAAAGCACAGGTAAAACCAGAATTACTCCTTTCATTTTTTTAACCCAATGAGTCCCACTGTCACCCCGGTCTTGATTTGGAAAGAGTACTGAAATATCATACTCAAGTAGAAGTACTGTTACTATGTATAATGACATTTTACTCAAGTAGAAGTAAAACTACTGGTGTGCGACACCATGTGTTAGCTAAATAGCTAGCTATTTACCTGCCCTCGCCGTCGTTAACAGAACTGCGGAAAATAAGTGCCCGACAGGCGGTGACGAAGGACACTGTCTACCGATGTACGGCTAGCTAGCTACTGTTGTCTCCGCCGCCCTTTCTTCTGTGAGGTTTATCGGCGGTTGCCATCCAACGTTATTGTGCATTAACACCACCTACTGTACTGGAGCGCCCCCGCCTCCCACCTGTCCTAGCTTAAAGATGTACCAATAGAAGTATAAAGAGCGGTTCCTGCAGATGCAAGAATGCCCATTTTAGGAACGGCCCGAATTGCAGGCCGCAATTGTACCCTTCTCAATCTAGGGAGTGCCAGGGCACACTGGACATACCTAAAGGATTTGATGTCAAATTAGCTCTAGAGGCAACAACAGAACCTCATGGAAATGCAAAAAATAACAATTATCCAAATGTGGTGTGCGTCTGTGACTCTAGTGAGGAGGGGAGCAGGGAGGGGAGAGAGATAGAAACCAAGTCGACGTACGATGGTAGATTAAAGGGCTCTCCACAGATGGTAGATTAAAGGGCTCTCCACAGATGGTAGATTAAAGGGCTCTCCACAGATGGTAGATTAAAGGGCTCTCCACAGATGGTAGATTAAAGGGCTCTCCACAGATGGTAGATTAAAGGGCTCTCCACAGATGGTAGATTAAAGGGCTCTCCACAGATGGTAGATTAAAGGGCTCTCCACAGATGGTAGATTAAAGGGCTCTCCACAGATGGTAGATTAAAGGGCTCTCCACAGATGGTAGATTAAAGGGCTCTCCACAGATGGTAGATTAAAGGGCTCTCCACAGATGGTAGATTAAAGGGCTCTCCACAGATGGTAGATTAAAGGGCTCTCCACAGATGGTAGATTAAAGGGCTCTCCACAGATGGTAGATTAAAGGGCTCTCCACAGATGGTAGATTAAAGGGCTCTCCACAGATGGTAGATTAAAGGGCTCTCCACAGATGGTAGATTAAAGGGCTCTCCACAGAAAAAAAATTCAGCTGCACAAAAGTACTTAGAACTACGTAGAGAGCTACACAAGCGAAGCTCCGTTGGATCCGTTACGGATCCGTTGACTGTGTGGAGCCCTTAACAATTATTAATATTCTTTTATATTTTTTTAGGGGGTAGATCAGCTTTAATATTGCAGACAGATTGTAACTTCCATCAATGTAATTGTGTGCATCACTTCCAATCCCCCATATATTTTCCCCCCAAATATATATACATATACATACATACACATACATAAATATACACATACATACATATAAATATACACATACTTTAAAAATATATATATATTCCTTTATTACTTTCCAACCCCACCACCCTCCCCTAATTGGAATAAACTAGTGAACAACAATGCTTAGGCCTCTAAATCCAGCTTATACATACTATATACATTTTATGGACACAGTCAATTTTACAACAGTTGTATTTTGTTTGTTTTTACTTCCTCTACCCTCAACCTCTCCGATCATTTTCATGATGTCCATCCGGTTTGCTTCTATATGCCATATCTTTCAAACTGTGCTCTTTCACAAAGGTTCTCAACCTATATAGTTATTATGGACACAGTATGTTTTACATTAGTTATCTTGTTGTTACAGTGGCTTGCAAAAGTATTCACCCCCCTTGGCATTTTTCCTATTTTGTTGCCTTACAACCTGGAATTAAAATAGATTTTGGGGGGGGTTTGTATCATTTGATTTACACAACATGCCTACCACTTTGAAGATGCAAAATATTTTTTCTTGTGAAACAAACAAGAAATAAGACAAAAAAACAGAAAACTTGAGCGTGCATAACTATTCACCCCCCCAAAGCCAATACTTTGTAGAGCCACCTTCTGCAGCAATTACAGCTGCAAGTCTCTTGGGGTATCTCTATAAGCTTGGCAAATCTAGCCATTGGGATTTTTGCCCATTCTTCAAGGCAAAACTGCTCCAGCTCCTTCAAGTTGGATGGGTTCCGCTGGTGTACAGCAATCTTTAAGTCATACCACAGATTCTCATTTGGATTGAGGTCTGGACTTTGACTAGGCCATTCCAAGACATTTAAATGTTTCCCCTTAAACCACTCGAGTGTTGCTTTAGCAGTATGC
This sequence comes from Coregonus lavaretus, assembly GCF_964263955.1. Taxonomy (NCBI): domain Eukaryota; kingdom Metazoa; phylum Chordata; class Actinopteri; order Salmoniformes; family Salmonidae; genus Coregonus; species Coregonus lavaretus. The sequence continues at coordinate 10,271,489 of NC_140004.1, forward strand.
TTAGGGTCATTGTCCTGCTGGAAGACTGAAGACTGAAAAAGGTTTCCCGCAAGAATTTCCCTGTATTTAGCGCCATCCATCATTCCTTCAATTCTGACCAGTTTCCCAGTCCCCGCTGATGAAAAACATCCCCACAGCATGATGCTGCCACCACCATGCTTCACTGTGGGGAATGTGTTCTCGGGTGAAGAGAGGTGTTGGGTTTGCGCCAGACATAGCGTTTTCCTTGAAGCTCAATTTTAGTCTCATCTGACCAGAGTACCTTCTTCCATATGTTTGGGGAGTCTCCCACATGCCTTTTGGCGAACACCAAACCTGTTTGCTTATTTTTTTCTTTAAGTAATGGCTTTTTTCTGGCCACTCTTCCGTAAAGCCCAGCTCTGTGGAGTGTATGGCTTAAAGTGGTCCTATGGACAGATACTCCAATCTCCGCTGTTGTCACGACTTCCGCCGAGGCAGCCTCCCTTCCTTGTTCAGGCAGGTTTCGGCGTTTGGCGTCACCGGCTTACTAGCTACTGCCGATCCATTTGTCTTGTCTTCAATCACACACACCTGGTCCTTATTCTCTCATTAGTCATTGTTTAAGTGTTCCCTCTGCTTCCTTGTCTGTGTGGGTGATTGTTTATTGTGGAGGTTAGTGAAGCTCGGTGGAGCTTGGGTATTTTGTATCGACGGGAGTATTTCCTGTGTGCCTTGCATTTTCCAGTGTGCCTGTTTTGTGCCCTGGAGTGTGTTTGACGCATTTCTGCGTAAACCTGTATTTTGCGGATTAAAGCCTGTTATTCTGTGATTTACCCTCCTACGCCTGACTCCTTCAACACCACCTCATCACAGCTGTGGCGCTTTGCAGCTCCTTCTGGGTTATCTTTGGTCTCTTTGTTGCCTCTCTGATTAATGCCCTCCTTGCCTGGTCCATGAGTTTTGGTGGACGGCCCTCTCTTGGCAGGTTTATTGTGGTGCCATATTCTTTCCATTTTTTAATAATGGATTTAATGGTGCTCCGTGGGATGTTCAAAGTTACTGATATTTTTTTATAACCCAACCCTGATCTGTACTTCTCCACAACTTTGCCCCTAACCTGTTTGGAGAGGTCCTTGGTCTTCATGGTGCCGCTTGCTTGGTGGTGCCCCTTGCTTAGTGGTGTTGCAGACTCTGGGGCATTTCAAAACAGGTGTATATATACTGAGATCATGTGACAGATCATGTGACACGTAGATTGCACACAGGTGGACTTTATTTAACTAATTATGTGACTTCTGAAGGTAATTGGTTGCACCAGATCTTATTTAGGGGCTTCATAGCAAAGGGGGTGAATACATACAGTTGAAGTCGGAAGTTTACATACACTTAGGTTGTAGTCATTAAAACTCGTTTTTCAACCACTCCACAAATTTCTTGTTAACAAACTATAGTTTTGGCAAGTCGGTTAGGACATCTACTTTGTGCATGACACAAGTATTTTTTCCCAACAATTGTTTACAGACAGATTATTTCACTTATAATTCACTGTATCACAATTCCAGTGGGTCAGAAGTTTACATACACTAAGTTGACGATGCCTTTAAACAGCTCGGAATATTCCAGAAAATGGAGTCATGGCTTTAGAAGCTTCTGATAGGCTAATTGACATCATTTGAGTCAATTGGAGGTGTACCTGTGGATGTATTTCAAGGCCTACCTTCAAACTCAGTGACTCTTTGCTTGACATCATGGGAAAATCAATAGAAATCAGCCAAGACCTCAGAAAAAAATTTGTAGACCTCCACAAGTCTGGTTGGGAGCAATTTCCAAACGCCTGAAGGTACCACGTTCATCTGTACAAACAATAGTATGCAAGTATAAACACCATGGGACCACGCAGCCGTTATACCGCTCAGGAAGGAGACGCGTTCTGAATCCTAGAGATGAACGTACTTTGGTGCTAAAAGTGCAAATCAATCCCAGAACAACAGCAAAGGACCTTGTGAAGATGCTGGAGGAAACAGGTACAAAAGTATCTATATCCACAGTAAAACGAGTCCTATATTGACATAACCTGAATAGCCGCACAACAAGGAAGAAGCCACTGCTCCAAAACCGCCATAAAAAAGCCAGACTACGGTTTGCAACTGCACATGGGGACAAAGATCGTACTTTTTGGAGAAATGTCCTCTGGTCTGATGAAACAAAAATAGAACTGTTTGGCCATAATGACCATCGTTATGTTTGGAGGAAAAAGGGGATGGCTTGCAAGCCGAATAACTCCATCCCAACCGTGAAGCACGGGGGTGGCAGCATCATGCTGTGGGGGTGCTTTGTTTCAGGAGGGACTGGTGCACAAAATAGATGGCATCATGAGGACGGAAAATTATGTGGATATATTGAAGCAACATCTCAAGACATTAGTCATGAAGTTAAAGCTTGGTCGCAAATGGGTCTTCCAAATGGACAATGACCCCAAGCATACTTCCAAAGTTGTGGCAAAATGGCTTAAGGACAACACAGCCAAGGTATTGGAGTGGCCATCACAAAGTCCTGACCTCAATCCTATAGAAAATCTGTGCGCAGAACTGAAAAAGCGTGTGTGAGCAAGGAGGCCTACAAACCTGACTCAGTTACACCAGCTCTGTCAGGAGGAATGGGCCAAAATTCACCCAACTTATTGTGGGAAGCTTGTGGAAGGCTACCCAAATGTTTTACCCAAGTTAAACAATTTAAAGGCAATGCTACCAAATACTAATTGAGTTTATGTAAACTTCTGACCCACTGAGATTGTGATGAAAGAAATAAAAGCTGAAATAAATCATTCTCTCTACTATTATTCTGACATTTCACATTCTTAAAATAAAGTGGTGATCCTAACTGACCTAAAACAGGGGATTTTTACTAGGATTAAATGTCAGGAATTGTGAAAAACTGAGTTTAAATGTATTTGGCTAAGGTGTTTGTAAACTTCCGACTTCAACTGTATGTCAAGTCCTAGATGATGGAGATCAGATCCACCCCCTTCCCATGAAACACACACACTCTGGTCCCCCGTTGTAACCATTTCCCCAAGCATCTCTGTGCAGTCAGACCTTTGATTATTTTGTGCCACCAGGGCCCTTAACTTATTGCTAGTTATTTATAATCTCATCTGATTACATACTACCTGTCTTGACTGCATCAAACCGAAAGAAGCTAGTTACGCTAGCTAGCCAGCTAGCTAACGTTAGCTAGCTAGCTAGCGTAACTAGCTTCTTTTGGTTTGATGCAGTCAAGACAGGTAGTATGTAATCAGATGAGACTAGCTACATAACTTTAACTGTGCGCTTTCTCCACTCCATTCAGATTATTAAGTCGCAGCCTACTGTTGGCTCTTGCTGTTGTGGCCTGTCCTTCTCATTTAACTTTTTGTTATGTCATTTTAATTCCATCTTCCATTGATTAGCCTAGATATCTAATAACTTGCCACACAGAGGCTCTAGCCCTTTAGACGGGTTAGCTGACAACGTCACGAAAAACGATGCGCACGCTTTAATGGGACAGAAGTCCTGTGTTGTTGTGATTCTGGATGTCCAGATAGCTAGCAACAATGACAAGAAGCTGCCATGTGGGGAATCGTAGGTGGATCGTTTCAGCTAGTTTTATCTTGGTCTTGATACCATGTCTTGTTTTGAGGTGTTCTGACTGATGTCACATCTACGCTAATATGACTAAAATTAGCTAGGTAGCTAACCAACAACTGTAACGATGTATTTGAGAGACAACAAATGCTAATTGTGCAAATGTATTTATGTTTTCAATAAACATTGGAGACAAAATATAATTTACATGTTGTCAACAATCTAAGCCAACCGTGTCTGTTTTGCCCCATAGTTGCGCACACGCGTATGTTTTGTTGCTAAACAACCTGTATATGACTGTAGCCTAGTGCCGGTTTGATGACTTGTGATTGGATGACAACAACAACAAGTTGCACAAGCCACTCTCTGGTGAAAAGCAAGAGCAGCATTAGCTTCTGCCGAATCCCCAACAACCGGATGTTCCGGTTTTCAGGGGAAATGGAAAGAGAGCCTGTGACAAGACTTCTGCTATTGGACGTTAACAAGGCAACACTCCATCTTAACTCCTCCTCCACATTTACTGGATTGGTTGAACAGTGCAGAAGAGAACCTCACCCAACAGTATGTAGGGGATCTAGTTTCAGGCGTTTCTTTTATGCCTGCTATGTTAGGTTACAGCAGCGTAAATAATGAAACATTTTCTCTCTCTCTGTGGGAAGTGCGATGTAGACCATCTGCATTGTGTATTCACATGGAATTTTAACGGAAAACCAATACAAAAATGGTTGTTTAAACATTAAGAAAATATTTCTACAAATTCTGCTTTATGTGGCAACTTAGTTCCTCATATCACTGACATTAACATAACCCAAACACAGACTTTCCATACTTATTATTCTCAGATACTGAGACTCTAATGATTCTGTCAGATGTTCTCTGACCTAAAAAGTTGTCTAATGTTGAGATGAGTCTATGTCTAGTTGTAGCTATTGTGTTGACTCACACAGTTATATGCAAGATTAATACTTCTATTTTTCTCTCTCACTTCACATACACACACACACATTCAATAAAATGAGATTGATGTGTAGACAATACATTATTTGTGAGAGACACTGATGTTGAATGAATACATCAATCATGAAGGTTAATGTAATGAATGATAGGCCTACTTCAACTCTCATTAATGTGTAATGAACGGCTTCATAAAGGTGTTTTGAATGCTTATGTAAAGTTTAGGCCTCAGGCCCCAGTTATAGTAAAGTTTTACCCAGCAAACATACTGTACATTTTATGTGATTGAATTATGTGATATTTGGCTATTCTATGCTTTCATACATCATCTGAGTGATCTAACCAAGTATAGTTAACTAAAAGAAGAATACAACTTGACCCATTCTATTTGATCCTTATTGAGTCTGGCTTTTAGATTAACATTATCCTAATTTACACAAGACATTACATTGCTAAAAATCCTAGGTCTCTCTAAATATGTCATGACCAAGCAAGCTAATGTTAGCTAAATAGCTAGCTAGTTCACTTGTTCACGTTAGCCTAGCTAATGTTGTTAGCTAGCCCACCACACATAGTGACAATGACGTGCTAGCCCCCATAACGGCTAATATTTTCGGGTGGTGGTTAGCCATGTAGCTAGCTAGCTAACTTACTGTAGCTGCAAGGATAGCCTCTCTTGTGCTTGAAGGAGAACTGGTCACTGAAATGCGACCAGGGATTCTCCTCCTTGTCTTCTTCAGAAGACGCAGACACTGGGTATGTGTCTGGATTGCCTCCTTACTCTCCTCAGTCTCCTTCGTCTCCATTGTTTTTCACACACACCACTTTGATAAAAAACCTTTTACTCTCTTTCACGACACGTCACTCTAACAAAGTTATTTTTGCGTTTTTGAAAATGTGCCTACCATCATCTTTCAGTTTGTGTGCACAGCTTAATTGGATTGGCCTGTTTTGCGTGACATTTTATTTGATTGGTCACTGACTAAGCAATAATGATAATTTATCTCTGTCTCCTGAGGGGCTCCAGCCCGTGTGACATCATATGATCGACTATGGATAGCCTACAAAATTGTGGTCTATAACTTATGGTTTTAAAAAGGTAACGAAATACAATACTTAAATCAAAACATACTTAAGTAAAAATGTAATTACTGACTTTGAAAAATACTGAAAAAAGTACAAGTACTGGGGAAAGCTACTCAATTACAGTAACAATAGTATTTGTAATGAGTTACTTCCACGCCTGTTTAGGACTTTTAACACCTTTTAAACATAGTGTGTTTGAGCTACAGACTTCTGGGTTGTACCATTGGGTTCGTCATTTCTTCTGCATCTGTACCAACCCTTAGTTTGTGTGATTAACGGGGGCTGAGCTAGAGCGGTGTTTGTGAGACAAGAGCAGATCCCGAAGGGGCTCCGGGCTGGGTCTTTTTACTAAAACATCTGTAGAGTCCGAATGGTTAAGCTACTACAAACGATTAAAAGCTATCTATGAAAAGATGACTCTCATGTACACACTCTATCTACACAATAGTTTTTAGAAGGTAAGGGGTTCTTCTACATAGAAGATCTTAGGAAATCCCAGAACATAGTGTCTATTTAAGCAATAAGGCCCGAGGGGGTGTGGTATTTGGCCGATATACCACGGCGAAGGGCTGTTCTTAAGCACGACGCAATGCGGAGTGCCTGGATAGAGCCCTTAGCCGTGGTATATTGACCACAAACCCCAGAGGTGCCTTATTGCTATTATAAACTGGTTACCAACGTAATTAGAGAAGTAAAAATCAATGTTTTGTCATACCCGTGGTATACGGTCTGATATACCATGGCTGTCAGCCAATCAGCAGTCAGGGCTCGAACCACCCAGTTTATAAATACAGTAATAAGCTCACATAGTTGCTGTCAAACTCCAAACTCCTGACAATTGTCACTGACTAGTTGGATATTAATTTCCCACTAAGCAAACCATTTCTGTACTTACAGCATTCATATAAATTCATTTTTATCAGGTTTTTGTTTTGGCGGACCGTATTTTTAAAAATTGACATTTGTGAATCAAACTCATGAAATCAACTGTTTATGTGAAATTGTTGTTAAATCTATGGGCTGGACATACAGATAAATGAAAGTCAGATAAATAAAAACCAGATTTTTTGCTGGGGGCTCGGGACTGATACGGTTAAATCATGATTACATCATGGATATAGTAGACAACATACTTTTGTTGTAGTACTGTACATAATTGTATTTAGTGTGTTGTAGGCATAAGGACATAGTGAGTGTACAATTTCACTAAAAAGTTAGGTTTTTAAAAACTTGCACCGCGGTACAGTTTTTTTTGACAAGCTATCACTAGGAGACACCAGAGCGGCGTGTTGCACAGCAATTGTTCTGCCAATGACGCAGTGTGACCTAACTTTTTAGTGCCCGCAACTGTATAGCCTATGCAGATATTTGTGATCACATAAATCAGAGTTCTATGTGTAATTCTATCTTTGTGATGTTTATTCATTGTGTCACCCTCCCAGCTTCAACTCAAGGAGATCACCAGTGTCATCTTCAAGGGCAAGAAGGACAGCTACCCACAGAGTGTCTCCCTACCCTTTGTGGACACCAGGATCAGTCAGTATATAGTAGCACAGCGGTTCCCAAACTAGGGGTCGCGACCCCATGTGGGGTATGAAAATGGGGTTGAGGGAGAATTTCCAAAATTCTGGAGGATTTGGAATATATATATATATATACAGTACCAGTCAGAAGTTTGGACACACCTACTCATTCAAGAGTTTTTCTTCATTTTTACTATTTTCTACATTGTAGAATAATAGTGAAGACATCAAAACTATGAAATAACACATATGGAATCATGTAGTAACGAAAAAACTGTTAAACAAATCAAAATATATTTTAGATTTTAGATTCTTCAAAGTAGCCACTCTTTGCCTTGATGACAGCTTTGCACATTCTTGGCATTCTCTCAACCAGCTTCACCTGGAATGCTTTTCTAACAGTCTTGAAGGAGTTCCCACATATGCTGAGCACTTGTTGGCTGCTTTTCCTTCACTCTGCGGTCCAACTCATCCCAAACCATCTCAATTGGGTTGAGGTCGGGTGATTGTGGAAGCCAGGTCATCTTATGCAGCACTCCATCACTCTCCTCCTTGATCAAATAGCCCTTACACAGCCTGGAGGTGTGTTGGGTCAGTGTCCTGTTGAAAAACAAATAATAGTCCCACTAAACGCAAACCAGATGGTATGGCGTATATCGCTGCAGAATGCTGTGGTAGCCATGCTGGTTAAGTATGCCTTGAATTCTAAATAAATCACTGACAGTGTCACCAGCAAAGCACACCCACACCATCACACCTCCTCTTCCATGCTTCACGGTGGGAACCACACATGCGGAGATCATCCGTTCACCTACTCTGCGTCTCACAAAGACACAGCGGTTGGATCCAAAAACCTCAAATTTGGACTCATCAGACCAAAGGGCAGATTTCCACTGGTCTAATGTCCATTGCTCGCGTTTCTTGGCCCAAGCAGGTCTCTTCTTATTATTGGTGTCCTTTAGTAGTGGTTTCTTTGCAGCAATTCGACCATGAAGGCCTGATTCACACAGTCCCCTCTGAACAGTTGAGGTTGAGATGTGTCTGTTACTCTTTGCTTATTTGAGCTGTTCTTGCCATAATATGGACTTGGTCTTATACCAAATAGGGCTATCTTCTGTATACCCCCCCTCCCACCCCCACATCTTGTCACAACACAACTGATTGGCTCAAACGCATTAAGAAGGAAAGAAATTCCACAAATTAACTTGTAAGAAGGCACACCTGTTACTTGAAATGCATTCCAGGTGATCATGAAGCTGGTTGAGAGAATGCCAAGAGTGTGCAAAGCTGTCATCAAGGCAAAGGGTGGCTATTTGAAGAATCTCAAATCTAAAATGTATTTTTATTTGTTTAACTACATGATTCCATATTTGTTATTTCATAGTTTTGATGTCTTCACTATTATTCTACAATGTAAAACATTGTACAAATAAAGAAAAACCCTTGATGAGTAGGTCGTCCAAACTTTTGACTGGTAGTGTATGTATAACAATATCGTATTTGTATCTCAAAGTCATTGTAATGTGGTTAACCTTAAAAATGTAAATGAAAATTATTCAATTCTAAAATATTAAATTCAACCAGAGAGCGCCCTTAGATATGGGAAAAGGTCACACTTGACCGTTCTACTTGAATCATTCCCATGGTGAATGACTAGGCCTGCTACACTATGAAACCACGCACCATTGCAGAGACTTTGATATTACCGGCCGCAATTGATATGGTGAAAACAATGTGTGTGGAGGCAGAGGCACAGAAATTCACATCAATACCTTTGCCAGATAACACTGTTAAACAAATAATTTATGCTATTGCTAGCAATCAAGAGGAACTCTGACTGAACGACTCAAAAACTCCCCAGGTTATGCTCTCCAAATGGATGTTAGCTGTGAAAGCCGAGATGCCCATGCATTGACTTTGTTCACTATACATGTCGGGGGATGCTATTCACAAGGACATATTGTTCTGTCTCCCGATTCCCGAGCATGAAACGACACAGTGTGCTTCGTGGCTATATTGACGAAAAACAGATTCCATGGGATCGAATGGTGGGCTTTTGCACAGATGGGGCTCCATCTATGGCGGGTTAGCGGGCAGGCCTCTGCACTCTAGTTATGAATGTGTCTCCCTCTGCCATATGGACGCATTTTATGATATACCGAGAGCAACTAGCGGCAAAAGAGTGGAGCACAGAACTCAGGTAACTTCGAATGTAAACTACATCAAACCACATCCACTGCGCGCACGCCTGTTCGCAAAACTATGTGGAGATATGGGATCAGAGCATTACAATGTTCTATTTCACACCGAGGCTTGGTGGTTATCAAGGCGGAGTGTTGGAAAGACTTTTCGCATTGAGAGAGGAACTGTTGTCATTCACAATAAATATTTTATAAAAAAACAGACTTGGTTGACTTTTTAATGAAAATAAAATGTGTCTCCTTGCCTATATTTGGGAAACTGAACGAACCCAAGCATGCAGGGGAAATACAAAAACATTCAACAGATGAGTGACTGAATCAGTGGATTCAGAGAAAATCATTCTTATTGGAAAAAGTATTTCAAAAGCGAACCATTTTCCCTTCCCTCGGCTGTGCATGTTTCTAACAGAAAACAGCATCAGTAAGTGTCCCACACGAGTGATGACTGCTCACCTCCAACGCTTGGAAGAGCACTTTGGGACCTACTTCCCAATCTGAAAGAAACAAGCTCTGACTGAGATAAATCGTTTTTAACTGTCATCCAACTCGGAATTCCAACTCGGGACCTCGGGCCTCTTTCTAGAGCTCCGACTTTCCGACCTAAAGATCACTGACGTCATGATTTGACCTCGAGTTCCCAGTTGTCTTGAAACCACCATAAAACTCATGGTAGGCTACCCTTCGCCAGCTCATATCTGTGTGAAGCTGGATTCAGTGCTCTCTTCTGCATTAAAACAAAATATCGATTCAGATTGGATGTGACCGCAGAGATGAGGTGCACACTGTCGGCCACGCCCCTTGACTTTGAGAATCTCCGACACGACATGCATCAAGCCACACCCATCTCATTAGTGGTGGTGAGATAAGAGACAATATGTCAGACTCATTTGCAATTGACTGTCATAGCCTCACATTTAAAGCATGTGATGGTGAGTTGAGAAGACAATCAGAATAACTGTTAGAATGTTTTTCAAATAAAAAAGTTAACATTGGCTGTCAATTACATAATTTATTTCACATGGTTGGGGTCGCGGAAATGTTCTGATATCAAAATGGGGTCGTGGAGTAGCGGATAGTATCTGTGTATTACATGTGGTGTCTTACTTACACTTGTTTTTTAGGGTCAAATGCCACCTTTTGCACTATGTTGTATTTTCAGGTGAACAGGACATCAATATGAAAGTCCTGCAGATGATTCGCCATGAACGCATCAAGGTAATCCAGACGTGTGTTGCAGTGTGTCCTTGACACTTAAAACTCTCAGAAAGAAACATTTTAAAATATTGTTTCGATCATTTAAAAATATATTCTCTATTTTTCTCTCCTGCTCCCTCCCTCTCTCTCTCCTTCTCTTCCATCATCTCTCTTCTCTCTTTCTCTCTCTCTCTTCCCTCTCTCCCACCATCTTTCTTCTCTCGCTCTTTGCAGTACAGCATACCAATGGTGAAGTATGACAGGAATGGGTTTAAACCCCGACCTCGGCAGCTCATCCTCACGCAGATGGCTGCCTATGTGGTGGATGACGCCAAGATCAAGCAGAGAGTGCTGTACACTACTCTGAAAGGCGAGCCTCCAGCATGCTATGGATGGGATGGATGGGGGTTGAGCTTGTCTGATCTCTCTTGCAAAATAGATTTGATCTCAATGAGACGAATCCTAACTTCCATTCAAGTCACAGTTTCATAATGGATTACTAGGTGAAAATTCTACTTAAGTGGAAGTTAGGATTTCCCCAATGAGACTAACGTGAATAAATACTGGTTATATAGAATAGATTTAGTTTAAAAGTGTACTGACCTGTGTGAGTGCTTCTTACTCAATTGCAGGTGTGTCGGTCAGTACCTTGAGTGATGGCATCATCATTTTCCATATTGCAAGTGAAGACATTAAGCAGAAGGTAGGAGGACACGGTCTCCACACACTCACACAACGTATAGTATAATAGCATGGTAATGTCTGTGTAGTGCCTCTGTTATTCAAGTGATTCTAACCAGGATATGCTCAAAATGGAATCTGATGTGCATTCAAAATGGTGCCCTATTACATATAGTGCACTACGTGCCCTGGTCAAAAGTAGTGCACTATACAGGGCATATAATGCCATTTCGGACACAGCCCTAATGCTATCCTATGTGTCCTGACCTCGTGTGTCCAGGGGGACCTAGTCATGCAGTGTGACCACCTGTTTGAAGTGTTGACCAAACTCAGCGTGGTCGCCAACAAGCAGAGCGCTATCAACGTGGTCCAGGGCAGGTAAGGCTGTGGCTGACAGGATGGATTCTGGGAGTTATAGTCTGATGGATCAAGTGGCCAGATGAGCAGACTCATGAATGTTATTTAATTTATTTAGCAAGGATAGTCCACTCAGTAACACTTGCCAGTGTTTTCCAAGGAGTCCTGGGTGAATATGACTATGATATGTGGTCATTTTTTAGCATCAAGTTTCAGATGCAGGCGGGGAAAGAGGGCATTGTGGATTTCAGCAGTGGCCAGGAGTCCATGGTGTACAAGGACAAGAATGGACATCTCATGGTGGTGAGTGATGCTGTTACTGCTGCTGAGGGGAGTCTGGTTGCCTGGTCCCAGACCTGTTTGTGCTGTCTTGCCAACTCCTATGGCCATTGCCACGTAATTTGCCTCAGATCTGGGACCAGGCTCATGCACAGCGGGACTAGGCTCATGCACTTTTATTTTAGCTGCTGGATGAAGAATAAAACATTTATTGTCCACACAAAGTAGAATGTTTCCTTTGGCTTCCCAGTGCCATTATACACAGAACAGAACAGACAAACAAATATTGAAACAACTGTGATCACATTGATATGATACCAAACATAGAAACGTTAACAAATGTTTGGAGTAAGATGCAGTTATTGTATGGTTTTTATGAGGGCATGCACTACCTTGTGTTATGGACATACTGCCAACCATACAAAAAGGAATGTGGAGTCCTGTTGCAGCAGGCAGCTCCAGGATCGTGTTCATTAGGAACCAAACGGAAGAAAATGGACTGAAACAAAGAGGGACTACCGTGTCCAGTAGGAATCTTTCATTTAATTGCAAGGGTTTTTAAATGTTTTCCGTTACGTCCCCTAATTAACACAACGCAGGTGATCAACACGTGCAGGCTGAACGAATGACATATTTGTCACTCTAGGTTTCCACTCGGACCAGGGCTCGATAACCTGCGCAGAGTCCAGGACATAGAGACACACTAAGGAGAGGATGGACAGGCTCCCAGGAGACTGACCACCTGACCACTGACTGACCAGACACATCATCTGGATTAGACCAAGAATTCTGCTCTTTTATTGCCTGATTCCAGATCTGTTTGTGTTGTGCACAAACTCAATATTTAAGTCAATAGCCAGTTGTAAGACCCCACAAGCAGATCTGGGATCAGGCTGGTTTTTGTGGAGATTAACCCCAAAAAATACCTACAGCTGTTGCTTTCAGAAAACCCGGAAACTGCAAATGTACAAACCATTGAACTAATGGCTCAATGTATTTAATGTCAATCAGGCAGAGCTCGTAAGAAAATTAATTTACGTTTTTCTTATGCACCCATCCTGTGTGAGAGAATTGACTGGAGCCAACCAAGTGTTAATTTAAAGACATTCCTCCCGCTTTGGGCTGAATGTGTCAATTTGTACTTCATACATGCATAATCTATGAGCAGAATTACTGTCTTACCTCAATTAGCCAAGAAATCCCTAGTTTGAAAGCGACTTTTCTCGAAGCTGTGCTGCGCCATTTTCCCTACATTTCGCCTCACGTGGGCCCGCCACCTAGCAATTTGAGTTCTAGCCAATGAGCTCGCATTTGAGTGACAGCTCAAGAGACCTGCCCAGCGTTATCCAATTAGGTTGCAGGGCGGGACCAACGGCTCAGTGGACACAGCAGAGAAAGAGAAATGACATTGTGCACATACAGTATGTGATGTATTATGCAATTTTCTGGGACCACTTTTGGCTCGTGAGCGCTACTTTCATAACTACTGACTAATAAGTATACAAAAGTACCGGATAATCTCTTTAAGGGACCCAAAAAAGCACAAACCTGTGTCATGTCTATGATCTACCACGCACTTGTATATTCTCAACTAATTTCTGTTTGTGAATTCAAGGCTAAGGGAGCCTTATGTGTCTGCTGGTTTAGTATTTCAGATGTAAATACTATATACATTACAGTGTTGTTGAATGAGAGCAAAGTGTACTTCTCTCTAAAATAGTAAATTATATATTTTTGTACTATAGCAAACCGTCAGGATAGGAATCATTGATTTTGCAACAAAGTCATATGTACCATAATTTTGTACTTCAACCGACATTCAAATTAAACAAATCACAAAAGTATTGTAGAAATCTATTTATTTTTGATAAGGTATCTATAAAATATATGTAAAACATTTAAATGTGGTACATCTGTACAGACAGATGTCTTTACAAGTACTGCGTTTGCTAAAAGAACACGTGTGGACATACGGTTACATTCCTTAATGAATACCCTGATGAGGGGCAGGTCTAAATGATCTGCCTGTTAGAAGCTTGTAGGAGACAGCTCCTCCTTGGGGGTAGAGCTTTAGTTTCAACCATTAATTTCAGCCTTAAGAGCTCAATCATTCAATCAACCCAGGTAACACTTAACAGCTCACGTTCTTCCCTTTTAAACAATCACTTACATGAAGGGACATTGGGTTAAATGGGAAATCCTATTAATTAAAGAGGTTGTGGGAGAGTGGAGGTACTCCATTGTATGATATCATATTTTGATTTGACCAAATATTGACTGATATTCAAGAATAGGGTGAATAGAAAATGCAACGATTTCATTGGAAATTGATAGAACACGAAAGGCTGCGAGCAGCGAAGCCGTCTGACACAATGAGAGATCGTCTGTTTGATTCAATACTTCCCCCTAGTGGACTTTTCTTGTAGAACGCCTGATTGACTGCCATCATACAGCTTCTTCAGACACTTACAATACTTTTCGTTGACAGAATATTCAAAACATCCAGAAACTCAGCGACAAACGTTGCATGATTCTTGTTCTTCTGGTTGCATTATAGCAAAGTCCAAAGAGCACGATGCTGACATTGCAATTCCCTCCAGTATAACCACTGACATTTCCATTCCACATACATCCCATTCATAATCCTATTCACATTCATGCATAGTGGAAAAACATTGGCAACCACCAACCGACAGATAGAAATCCTCAGAGCACTACACACAACAAGATGGCCTACATATAAACACACATGAATCCACTTCACCACACCACACTAAGCTTCAACTCGTCTCTCATCCTCAGCAGTGAGCTCCCGCTGTGGGGGACGGGTGAGAGTAGGAGTGGGGAAGAAGAGGGGGAGAGAGAGAAGTGCTGGGTGTTGGAGGTAAGGCACAGACGTGGTCCACTGAGAGTCCAGGGTCAGACGTCCAGGGCTGGGCTTTGGATGGTCGAGGGACGAGGTCCGTCAGGGGTTACTGGTGGTGGTGGTGTGTGCGGTCGTCGGGCCGCTTGACGTGGATCCTGCGCACCCTGTCGATGCGCTCCTCGTCCTCGTCCAGGTGGTGCGAGCGGCCGGCGGCGCCCCCCGTGGCCTCCAGCAGAGCGTTGTCGGGACCCCTCCCGTCCTGGGACTCATACAGCAGGATGTTGAGGGTCTCCTCGTAGATCCGCGCCTCAGGGAACTCCACCTGGCGGGGTAGGGGAGCGGATATTTATGTATGTCCGTCTGCCTGAGTATTATGTCTGAACGCCAAGTATGCCTGTACTTTGTTAAAAAGCAAAATGTCCCAATGGCATATTAAAGTATTCTATTTGATGCTAACAACAGGTTAAAGACAACAAACTCAGAAATTGAGGTAGTTTACTAGAGAAGAGGAGGAATCAGTTCTGTCATCAGAGACAGAAGCCAGAGACATGATGTACTTGCAGGGTCTGTGCTGATTAAAATATCTTAATGATGACATCCCACTATAAGCTGTCCCAGAGTATGATTTATTTGCGCTACCTTGGTCTGCTTCTTCTCGGTGGCGTAGACGATAGAGGTGCAGCACACCTCGGCGATCTTGCGGCCCTGGCCATAGAAGGACCAGCAGCAGATCTCGTCGCCGATCACGTCCTTGATGAAGAGCACGCGGTTGTTGAAGCGTAGTGACAGCTTGTCAAACAGCTCAATGTTCTTCAACATGTTGTCGTCCGAGTTACTGCATGGAGGGAAGGAAGGGGAAGCCTGATTGGTGACAATGGGTCGCGTTCCACGCCGAGTACATTGCAGACACGTAATTGCCTTCGCACAGCAACAACCTGCTGCGTGTCACATCATTGACTATGCTGTCGGACATCAGATTGTTATATCATATGATGTGGCTAGGTGATATTTTAAACACCTATCCAGGCGTTGTGAGATCTAGCAGATTTTTCACTTGACATTTACCATAATTTACAGACAATGTGTCTTTATAGATGTAAGTCTCTCTCACCTGGTGTAGGAGTATTTGTTGTTGCTTCTGTTGTATAATAGTTTGACAGTAGGCTGTGTAGAGACAAAACAACAGAGGAAGATATCAGTCAAAATTGAATATGTGAGACTAGATCTTCTCTAGTAAATACTGGGCGTGTCCTTCACTCTGATGCGTGACTCAGTCAACAATACCTTATTAGAGGTGGCGATGAGTCTCTGTTCTTCCTTCGATGATGTCACCAGAGGAACTTTACAGAACGGCTCGTACGACTCTTTGTTCTAGAACACCAAGAAAAGAAACATCAGTCATACTTGGACGGTAAAGACAGATTTTGTCTAGAATCAACAAGAATTTGGACATAGGTCCTCTAACAGATTGGGTGGGTTGGCTGGGCCAGTAATGGTGTATGTGTAGTAGGTAGAGAAAGACAAAGGCAGAGTGTCGGTGGAGGGATGAGACAGACTATTTCACACCATGGTGCCGACCCAAACCGTACTGACTGATATTTTCCTTTTGACGTGGTCCTTTCCAGCACGATTCAAGCAACTATAGTGGATGCATAACCAAGCCAGTGCAGTGCAGCTTGGCTCATAAGTGTGAAAAGGGTGTAAAGAGGTAAAAAGGAGGTGTGACAGGAGAAAAGACCAGTTTTGAGCGTGAGGATACCTGAAGGGCAGCCTGACACTCATCAGCCAAGCCCTGGACCAGATAGTACTTGGACTCAGCCAGCATCTCCTCAGTCTCCCGACGACTCTCTGGGAGTGGTACCGCTCCGTCTCTAAGGTAGTTCAGAATTGTCCCAAAGTGTTTCCCACACCGGTCAATCAGGATCCAGCCTAGAAAGGGACAAGCACCAGATTAGAGGCCACTTTCATTTGTAGTAAGTGTATAGGGGCAATTCCACAGTAGAGTGATGCTGAGACTCAGAGTTCTCGCTTTAAAAATGTACGCCAAACAAAAAACAATGTTTGCTATGTTAAACAAACCATACAACTCTATGCACAAGGACGACTTTGAACAATTTCCACAGAAAATGTTACTAAAACACATTTACTTAAAGAACAGTGCAGATGCAAAGTTTGGTAACAGAATGACGGCACCAACAGCACAAACCATCACTGTTCTTGAAGTAAACGTGTTTTTGTAAAAATGTCTGTGGAAATTGTTAAAAGTAGTCATTGTGCATAGAGTTTTATGGTTTGTTTAACTCTGCAATCATTGATTTTTGTTTGACATAGATTTTAAAGTGAAAAAGCTGAGTCTCAGCATCAATCTGTTCCCGTGGAATTGCCCATAGCCAACTCCTATGCTCGTTGTCATGCTCGTCTTGACTCGACATTGAATATTTAGGAGTTGTCAAGACCGCACAAACAGACCTCGGACCAGGATAGCAAAATACAGAAGCACGTTACAAAGACTCCTCACTCAGACATTCTGGAACCCTCCAACCATGTGTTGTGGTGCCACTGACGTCTGACAGATACAGTACCTTCACTGTCTGTGAGGACCTCCATCCTGCCGCTAAACATGGCCTTGAGCATGGTGTCCTGCTTGGTGAGGGTCTGCATGGTGGTGTAGTAGAGCACCCCGCCCACGTTCAGCTTCACATACTTGGAGCTGGGACCGGAGCACTTGAAGGAGGTGGTCCGGGTTGTAGCCGCCGGCACTGCTGAGCTCACCACGCTCTCTCCTGACATCTCTTCCTGTAATGGTGGCACAACATCACCAAGTCAAGTGTCAAGATAACAAACAGACAAATGAGCTGCATGGACAGGTCAGCTTTGGAAAACCAGTCCATTCAATCCCACATTGACCCCAAACTTCAAGACTTGAGATCCGAAAGGATTAGCTAGATAGATAAAGTAGGTAGGACCTGCTATAGCCTAACCTAAAACCAATTTGATTCTCAATTCTCACAATTGGTTGTCTTCCCCAGTTAGTTGCCCTGCCCCGCTCGTTCTGAACGTTTAAACGCATCGCTTGCGGTACGGTTTTGGAAACATAAGGAACGTAACTTTAATATCAGCGACAAATCTTCTTCTTTTATTTTAAACAAAGGTTAAATTACTACACACCTTTATAGGGTTAGGGTTCCCACACTGCCATATTTCCATGTTACAGCGCTTGTTCATGAGGGAAGACAGAGACTACCTGTTATAACTAATTTAGCTATCTGCATCTCTGAACACCTGTGTGTAAATGGAACTGAAGCCACAAATGTGTTGTCACTGAAAAATACTGTCAGCTGCAACTGTGTTAAAACCGGTTAAAACAGTGTACATACAGTAACTGTGTATTTTGCATTTGTGAAATTATTTTGACGTGATATAAAAGAGTGATTTATGTTTCTAGAACCATACAGTACCGCAACTGAGAACCGATTCACGTTTAGATTGAGTATTTGGCTGTTTTGGCTTCCAGAACCAATTCGCCCTTTAAAGAGAACATGTAAGGTCTATAGACTACGGAATAACGTTGGCTCCTTTAGTCCAATATTGGGCTAAGCCAAGAAGAAGACTAGCTAATAAATCATCCGCTACTCCGACGTTAGCTAGCTAACGTTAGGCCAAAGAGACAAGAACGTCCACATTTGACAAATGAGTGATCCTTGATTCAATTGTTTTCTATTCCAAACGTGTTAGCTAGCTAGCTTACTATCATGTGATTTATAACAATAACATTATTCAATCATATCTACCATAGAACCCCCCCAACAGACTTCGGAAATCTAGCACCAGCCCGAGTCAGGAATCACTCACTTCCGGACACCAGTATTTTGCCAGCAGCACAAATTATGACGTCAGTTTAGTATGGTAATAAGGAAACCTTAAAAATAAAAGTCCATATTTAAAACATTTGCAGTGTGGATAACTCATTCAAAATATATTACCAATGGTGGGAAAAGTACCCAATTGTCATACTTGAGTAAAAGTAAAGATACCTTAATAGAAAATGTGAAAGTCATGTGAAAGTCACCCAGTAAAATATTACTTGAGTAAAAGTCTAAAGGTATTTGGTATTAAATATACTTAAGTATCAAAAGTTAATAGAATTGCTCAAATATACAATAACGATTTTCTTGTTTTTAAAATGTACGGATAGGGGCACACTCCAACACTCAGACATAATTTACAAACGAAGCAATTGTGTTTACTGAGTCCGCCAGATCAGATGCAGTAGGGATGACCAGGGATGTTCTCTTGATAAGTGCGTGAATTGGACTATCGTTCTGTCCTGCTAAGCATTCAAAATGTAATAAGTACTTTTGGGTGTCAGGGAAAATGTATGGAGTAAAAAGTACATACTTTTCTTTATGAATGTAGTGGTGTAAAAGTAAAAGTTGTCAAAAATATAAATAGTAAAGTAAACTACAGATACCCATAAAAACTACTTAAGTAGTACTTTAAAGTATTTTTACTCAAGTACTTTGCACCACTGGATATTACATTTTAATCAATGTCAATTTTTATTGTACTTTTAAGCAAATGCAAGAAGGAATTTATGAAAACAATTACAAATATGCTTCTAAAAACGTTTTTAAAGACCGCTATGGAAAAATACTATGTTTCCGACTGGTATGTTCAAAATATTGGGATGTAGAGAAAAAACTATTCTATGTGCAGAGGTAAAAGTGGGGTTGGGATTACTCAGTTGGGTCTGCAGAATCTATACAGTGTCTTCAGAAAATATTCATACCCCTTATTCCAAATGTTGTTGTGTTACAGCCTGAATGAAAAATGGAATACAAAAATGTTTGTCTCACCCATCTACACACAATACCCGATAATGACAACGTGAAAACGTGCTTTTAGAAATGTTTGCACATTTATTGAAAATGAAATACAGAAATATCTCATTTACATAACTTTTCAAACCCCTGAGTCAATACATGTTAGAATCACCTTTGCCAGCGATTACAACTGTGAGTCTTTCTGGCAAAGTCTCTAAGTGCTTTGCACACCTGGATTGTACAATATTTGCACATTATTCTTAAAAAAATTATTCAAGCTCTGTCAAGTTGGTTGTTGATCATTGCTAGACAGCCATTTTCAAGTCTTGCCATAGATTTTCAAGTATATATTTGGCCTTGTGTTTTAGGACATTGTCCTGCTGAAAGGGGAATTTGTCTCCCAGTATCTGTTGGAAAGCAGACTGAACCAGGTTTTCCTCTAGGATTTTGCCTGTGCTTAGCTCTATTCCGTTTCTATTTATCCCCAAAAAAACTCTAGTCCTTGCTTATGACAAGCATACCCATAACATGATGCAGCCACCACCATGCTTGAAAATATGAAGAGTTGTACTCAGTGATGTGTTGTGTTGGATTTGCCCCCAAACATAATGCTTTCTATTCAGGACATAATTATTATTTTTTGAATCCATTTTTTTGCAGATAGAAAAATGGCGAATGGTGGTGGTATTTATTTTTTGCAGGATAGTACTATAACAAAGTGGCAATATTTTCAGAATAAAGTGGCAATATTTTGAGAATAAAGTCAATGTTACATTTAGAAAATGAAGTGGCAGTATTTTGAGAATAAAGTGGCAATATTTAGAGAAAAAACTCTAAATGTAATTTCGAGAACAAAGTCATAAAAAAGTTGCACTTATATTTCAATATTAAAGTAGGGGCTTTGGTTAACTGCATGTCTCCCTGGCTCCCTGTTGCTGTGTGCACCACCGTTGAAATGCCTGCAGTTAGATGACCTGGTGAAACTATACTTTAGAATTGGCTTTAGTAACAAGGAAATCCTTACTCTTTTAGCACATAATAACCATATTATTATAAATAGACCTATTAGGACCTGGAAGAGATTGTGCCACAGATTATTTTCAGACGGAAGAACCACACAGATTCGAATGAGGTATTTCATCCAAGTCTGTGTGGTTACATACATAGGTAGAGACAGGTGGGTTGAGTGTGTATGCAGGTGTGTGTGTTGGGGGGAGGGTCGGGGGGTCTAATACACTCGTTCAAACAGGCGTCACACACACACACACACACAGACACACACACACACACACACACACAGTATCCCCAAAGCAATACTGTCCCTGTCCATACAGCCAGCTGGGTTCTCAGTACATCACGCAGACTGGAATAAAGAACTCTCCGGGAAGAAGAAAGGCGGTGGTGTATGTTTCATGATTAACTATTCATGGTGTGATTGTGATAACGTACAGAAACTCAAGTCCTTTAGTTCACCCGACCTAGAATACCTCACAATCAGAATTCTCTTCGGTTATAGTCACAGCCGTGTAAATTCCCCCTCAAGCCGATACCACAACGGCCCTCAAGGAACTACACTGGACTTTGTGCAAACTGGAAACCACATATCCTGAGGCCGCATTTATTGTAGCTGGGGACTTTAACAAAGCAAATTTGAGGAAAACGCTACCGAAGTTCTATCAACACATTGACTGTAGTAATCACGCTGCTAAAACGCTTGACCACTGCTACCCCCCCTTCCGGGATGCCTACAAGGCCCTCCCTACGGCAAATCAGATCACAGCTCGTATAGGCAGAAACTCCAGTATGAAAAAATAAATAAATGTATGCACTCACTAACTGTAAGTCGCTCTGGATAAGAGCGTCTGCTAAATGACTAAAATGTAATGTGAATTATTCATTACTTTCATACAAATCCTAACTTTTTGAATCATTCAACACATCTGCTGTTTGTCATGTAGGCTGAGAGGGTGTATCTTTGCTATAAAATATATTTGTATTGTCTGTATGTCAGAGCTTTCAGCATCACACTTCAGGGTCGACCAGCCTCGGTATTGGAGAGCTCGCTCAAGAGTGTTGGGTTGACCAGCCTCACTTGCTACCCTATTAATACGTTTTGAATAAAGTAATATCCTGATTGGTGGTTGACCTTGTCTCTCTTCGTTATTGATTATAATTTCCACGACAAATGTTAAGCTTCATACTGCAGTGAATATATCCAGTCAAAGGAGAAAAAAAAAGGGTATCATATAAAGAAATCATAGGTAGCCTACACTATGTGAGCTCCCGAGGGTGCGCTGAGTGCACTCCCTCCCAGGCCTGGGTACGCAGCTCGAAAAGCTACCCTATTGTTTCAGTTTTTTGGGGACAAGAAATGTATCCTACCTAGGCTACAACAACACAATATAATGAAGAATGTTATTATTGTTTTCAAGTGAGGACAAACTCTAGTAAACTGCAGTGAATAGAATGTCATTTGAATAACCGCTCAAAAGCTTGGCATTTAGAATGCATGTTCATTTCAAAGTACACTACCGGTCAAAAGTTTAAGAACACCTACTCATTCAAGGGTTTTTCTTTATTTTTATTATTTTCTACATTGTAGAATAATAGTGAAGACATCAAAACAATGAAATAACACATATGGAATCATGTAGTAACCAAATAAGTGTTAAACAACTCAAAATATATTTGACATTTGAGATTCTTCAAATAGCCACCCTTTGCCTTGATGACAGCTTTGCACACTCTTGGCATTCTCTCAACCAGCTTCACGAGGTAGTCACCTGGAATGCATTTCAATTAACAGGTGTACCTTGTTAAAAGTTAATTTGTGGAATTTCTTTCCTTCTTAATGCGTTTGAGCCAATCAGTTATGTTGTGACAAGGTAGGGGGTGGGGTATACAGAAGATAGCCCTATTTGGTAAAATACCAAGTCCATATTATGGCAAGAACAGCTCAAATAAGCAAAGAGAAACGATAGTCCATCATTACTTTAAAACATGAAGGTCAGTCAATACGGACAATTTCAAGAACTTTGAAAGTTTCTTCAAGTGCAGTCGCAAAAGCCGTCAAGCACTATGATGAAACTGGCTCTCATGAGGACCGCCACAGGAATGGAAGAGTTACCTCTGCTGCAGAGGATAAGTTCATTAGAGTTACCAGCCTCAGAAATTGCAGGCCAAATAAATGCTTCACAGAGTTCAAGTAACATACACATCTCAACATCAACTGTTCAGAGGAGACTGTGTAAATCAGGCCTTCATGGTCGAATTGCTGCAAAGAAACCACTACTAAAGGACACCAATAATAAGAAGAGACTTGCTTGGGCCAAGAAACACGAGCAATGGACATTAGACCGGTGGAAATCTGCCCTTTGGTCTGATGAGTCCAAATTGGAGATTTTTGTTTCCAACCGCCGTGTCTTTGTGAGATGCAGTGTGGGTGAACGGATGATCTCTGCATGTGTAGTTCCCACCGTAAAGCATGGAGGAGGAGGTGTTATGGTGTGGGAGTGCTTTGCTGGTGACACTGTCTGTGATTTATTTAGAATTCAAGGCACACTTGAAATGGCTGAAACACCAGCATGGCTACCACAGCATTCTGCAGCGATATGCCATCCCATCTGGTTTGGGCTTAGTGGGACTATCATTTGTTTTTCAACAGGACAATGACCCAACACACCTCCTTGGCTATTTTACCAAGAAGGAGAGTGATGGAGTGCTGCATCAGATGACCTGGCCTCCACAATCCCCCGACCTCAACCAAATTGAGATGGTTTGGGATGAGTTGGACCGCAGAGTGAAGGAAAAGCAGCCAACAAGTGCTCAGCATATATGGGAACTCCTTCAAGACTGTTGGAAAAGCATTCCAGGTGAAGCTGGTTGAGAGAATGCCAAGAGTGTGCAAAGCTGTCATCAAGTCAAAGGGTGGCTATTTGACGAATCTAAAATCTAAAATATTTGATTTGTTTAACACCTTTTTGATGTCTTCACTATTATTCTACAATGTAGAAAATAGTACAATTAAAGAAAAATGCTTGAGTGAGTAGGTGTGTCCAAACTTTTGACTGGTACTGTATATATATTTGTTTATTAATAAAAACAAATAATTCAGATTTTTCAGGCAGTGCTGCAGCGCCCTCAGCGCCCATACTTCCCTCTAAAGTACAGCTTCACCAGGTCATCTAACTCAGGCATTTCAATGGTGGTGCACACAACACACACCACTTTATTCACAACATTTAATTTAGACTTTAATGTCGAAATATTGCCACTTTATTCTCGAATTATTGCCACTTTATTCTCAAGATATTACTACTTTATTCTCAAAATATTGCTGCTTTATTCTGAAAATATTGGCTCTTTATTCACACAATTTAATTGTAACTTTATTCTCGAAATATTGGCACTTCATTCTAGAAATAAAGAAAAAATAATAATAATACAAGTACCACCACCCATTACAGTATATTTATTTTTTCTCTTCACTTGCCCTAATACTCTTCTGTATTATTGCGAACAAGATACGTTTTTTTGTGAATATTTGTATTCTGTACAAGCTTCCTTCTTTTCACTGTCCATTTAGGTTAGTATTATGGAGTAACTACAATGTTGCTGACCCGTCCTCAGTTTTCTCTTATCACAGCCATTAAACTCTATAACTGTTTTAAAGTCCCCATTGGACTCATGGTGAAATCACTGGGCGCTTTCCTTCCTCTCCGACAACTGAGTTAGGAAGGAAGCCTGTATCTTCATAGTGACTGGGCATATTAATACACCATCCAAAGTGTAACTAATAACTTCACTATACTCAAAGGGATATTCCATTTCTGCATTTTAAAAATTGTTTTACCCATCTACCAAGAGGTGCCCTTCTTTGTGAGGCATTGGAAAACCTCCCTGGTCTTTGTGGTTGAATCTGTGTTTGAAATTCACTGCTCGACTGAGGGATCTTACAGATACAGTGGCTTGCGAAAGTATTCACCCCCTTGGCATTTTTCCTATTTTGTTGCCTTACAACCTGGAATTAAAATGGATTTTTTGGGGGTTTGTATCATTTGATTTACACAACATGCCTACCACTTTGAAGATGCAAAACATGTTTTATTGTGAAACAAACAAGAAATAAGACAAAAAAACTGAAAACTTGAGCGTGCATAACTATTCACCCCCCCAAAGTCAATACTTTGTACAGCCACCTTCTGCAGCAATTACAGCTGCATCTCTCTTGGGTTATGTCTCTATAAGCTTGACACATCCAGCCACTGGGATTTTTGCCCATTCTTCAAGGCAAAACTGCTCCAGCTCCTTCAAGTTGGATGGGTTCCGCTGGTGTACAGCAATCTTTAAGTCATACTACAGATTCTCAACTGGATTGAGGTCTGGGCTTTGACTAGGCCATTCCAAGACATTGTCCTGCTAGAAGGTGAACCTCCGTCCCAGTCTCAAATCTCTGGAAGACTGAAACAGGTTTCCCTCAGGAATTTCCCTGTATTTAGTGCCATCCATCATTCCTTCAATTCTGACCAGTTTCCCAGTCCCTGCCGATGAAAAACATCCCCACAGCATGATGCTGCCACCACCATGCTTTACTGTGGGGATGGTGTTCTCGGGGTGGTGAGAGGTGTTGGGATCACGACAGACATAGTGTTTTCCTAGATGGCCAAAAATCTCAATTTTAGTCTCATTTGACCAGAGTACCTTCTTCCATATGTTTTGGGAGTCTCCCACATGCCTTTTGGCGAACACCAAAAATGTTTGCTTATTTTCTTCTTTAAGCAAAGTGGTCCTATGGACAGATACTCCAATCTCCGCTGTGGAGCTTTGCAGCTCCTTTAGGGTTATCTTTGGTCTCTTTATTGCCTCTCTGATTAATGCCCTCCTTGCCTGGTCCGTGAGTTTTGGTGGGCGGCCCTCTCTTGGCATGTTTGTTGTGCTGCCATATTCTTTCTATTTTTTAATAATGGATTTAATGGTGCTCCGTGGGATGTTCAAAGTTTCTGATATTTTTTTATAACCCAACCCTGATTCGTACTTCTCCACAACTTTGTCCCTGACCTGTTTGGAGAGCTCCTTGGTCTTCATGGTGCCGCTAGCTTGGTGGTGCCCCTTGCTTAGTGTTGTTGCAGACTCTGGGGCCTTTCAGAACAGGTGTATATATACTGAGATCATGTGACAGATCATGTGACACTTAGATTGCACACAGCTGGACTTTATTTAACTAATTATGTGACTTATGTGATTTGTTTGCACCAGATCTTATTTAGGGGCTTCATAGCAAAGGGCGTGAATACATATGCACGCACCACTTTTCCGTTATTAATTTTTTAGAATTTTCTGAAACAAGTTATTTTTTTCATTTCACTTCACCAATTTGGATGCTTTTGTGTATGTCCATTACATGAAATCCAAATAAAAATCCATTTAAATTACAGGTTGTAATGCAACAAAATAGGAAAAACGCCAAGGGGGATGAATACTTTTGCAAGGCATTGTAATTGTATGTGTGGGGTACAGAAATTAGGTAGCCATTCAAAAATCATGTTAAACACTATTATTGCACACCGTGAGTCCATGCAACTTATGTGACTTGTTAAGCACATTTTTACTCCTGAACTCAAGACATTTCAGCTTAATTTTTTTTATCAATTTGAAAACATTTCTCAAAACAATTCTACTTTACATTATGGGGTATTGTGTGTAGGCCAGTGACACAAAATCTCAATTTAATCAATTTCAAATTCAGGCTGTAACACAACAAAATGTGGAAAAAGTCAAGGGGTGTGAATACTTTCTGAAGGCACTGTATATGGTGTTATTTCATGGGAGACTGAGGTCTAAATACCCAGCAGCATATTATACTCCACCCACTCCATTGGTCCCAATGCAATACACTATAGACCTATAAATTACATATTGGCTTATAGAAGGAAAACAAAATGTATATGCGCCAAAGTAAAACTGGGGTTGGTATTACTCAGTAGGGTCTGTGGAATCTATATATGGTTTTATTTAATGGGGGACTGTGGTCTAAATACCCAGCAGCACATTCTACTCCACCCACTCCATTAGTCACAATGCAATACACTATAGGCACAACATATGGCACCATCTCCCAGTTCCTGCCGCTGAAAAACATCCCCACAGCATGATGCTGCCACCACCATGCTTCACCACAGGGATGGTGCCAGGTTTCCTCCAGACGTGACGCTTGGCATTCAGGCAAAAGAGTTCAATCTTGGTTTCATGAGACCAGAGAATCTTGTTTATCATGGTCTGAGAGTGTTTAGGTGCCTTTTGGCAAACTCCATCATGTGCCTTTTACTGAGGAGAGGCTTCCGTTTGGCCAATCTACCATAAAGGCCTGATTGGTATAGTGCTGCAGAGATGGTTGTCCTTCTGGAAGGTTCTCCCATCTCCACAGAGGAACTCTAGAGCTCTGTCAGAGTGACCATCAGGTTCTTGGTCACCTCCCTGACCAAGGCCCTTCTCCCCAGATTGCTCAGTTTGGCAAGGCCAGCTCTAGGAAGCATCTTGGTGGTTCCACTTTCCAAATCATGTCCAATCGAATTGAATTTACCACAGGTGGACTCCAATCAAGTTGTAGAAACATCTCAAGGATCATCAATGGAAACAGGATGCACCTGAGCTCAATTTCGAGTCTCATAGCAAAGGGTCTGAATACTTATGTATATAAGGTATTTCTGTTTTTTATTTTTAAAACATTTGCAAAAATGTCTAAAAACCAGTTTTCGCTTTGTCATTATGGGGTATTGTGTGTAGATTGCAAAACAATTATAATATTTAAACCATTTTAGAATAAGGCTGTAACGTAACAAAATGTGGAAAAAGTCAAGGGGTCTGAATACTTTTTTCGAAGGCACTGTATATATGTATATACAGTATATGTGTGTATGATGGGATGTACAGTATAGACATTATGGACAGTTTGTGGATAGAATACAGTATGTAGTGGATAGAATATGTATAACAATAGTTGAATAGGATGGCCTGGACTAGAATACAGTATATACATATGAAATGTGTAAAACAGTATGTATACATTATTAAATTGACCAGTGTTCCATTATTAAAGTGACCAGTGTTCCATGTCTATGTACATAGGGCAGCAGCATCTAAGGTGCAGGGTTGAGTAACCAGGTTGTATCCGGCTAGTGACAGTGACGAAGTTCAGGGCAGGGTACTCGGTGGAGGCCGACCAGTGATGGATGTTTAAATTGCTGATGGCCTTGAGATAGAAGCTGTTCTTCAGTCTCTTGGTCCCAGCTTTGATGCACCTGTACTGACCTCGCCTTCTGGATGATAGCGGGGTGAAAAGGCGGTGGCTCGGGTGGCTGAGGTCCTCAATGACCTTCTTGGCCTTCCTGTGACACCGGGTGCTGTAGATGTCTTGGAGGACAGGCAGTGTGCCCCCGGTGATGTATTGGGCAGACCACACCACCCTCTGGAGAGCCCTGCAGTTGCGGACAGTGCAGTTGCCGTACCAGGCGGTGATACAGCCCGACAGGATGCTCTCAATGATGCATCAGTAAAAGTTTGTGAGGGTCTAATTTGTTCAGCCACCTTCTTCTGTGTGGGTGGACCATTTCAGATTGTCAGTGATGTGTACACAGAGGAACTTGAAGCTTTTCACCTTCTCCCTTGTGGCCCAATCAATGTGGATGGGGGCATGCTCCCTCTGCTGTCTCCTGAAGTCCACGATCAGCTCCTTCGTTTTGTTGATGTCGAGGGAGGGGCTATTTGCCTGGCACCACTCTGCCAGGGCCTCACCTCCTCCCAGTAGGCTCTCTCGTTGTTGTTGGTAGTCAGGCCTACCACTGTTGTGTCATCTGCAAACTTAATGATTGAGTTGGAGGCGTGTGTGGCCACGCAGTCATGGGTGAACAGGGAGTACAGAACGGTGCTGAGCACGCACCCTTGTGAGGCCCCTGTGTTGAGGATCGGCGTAGTGGATGTGTTGTTTCCTACCTTCACCACCTGGGGGCGGCCCGTCAGGAAGTCCAGGACCCAGTTGCACAGGCCGGGGTTCAGACCCAGGGCTCCCTGGCTTAATGATGAGCTTGGAGGGTACTATGGTGTTGAAGGCTGAGCTATAGTCAATGAACAGCTTTCTTACATTGGTATTCCTCTTGTCCAGATGGGATAGGACAGTGTGCAGTGCAATGGCGATTGCATCATCTGTGGATCTATTGGGGCGGTATGCAAATTGAAGTGGGTCTAGGGTGTCAGGTAAGGTGGAAGTGATATGATCCTTAACTAGCCTCTCAAAGCACTTCATGATGACAGAAGTGAGTGCTACGGGTCGATAGTCATTTAGTTCAGTTACCTTCGCTTTCTTGGGTACAGGAACAATGGTGGACATCTTGAAGCAAGTGGGGTTAACATGCCAGGGTTAACATGCTTAAATGTCTTACTCACGTCGGCCACGGAGAACGAGAGCCCACAGTCCTTGAGAGTGGACCGCGTCGGTGGCACTGTGTTATCCTCAATGTGGGCGAAGAAGGTGTTTAGCTTGTTCGGGAGCAAGACCTCGGTGCCTGTGATGTAGCTGGTTTTCCCTTTGTAATCCGTGATTGTCTGTAGACCCTGCCACACACGTCTCGTGTCTGAGCCGTTGAATTGCGACTCCACTTTGTCTCTGTGCTGACATTTTGCCTATTTGATTGCCTTACGGAGGGAGTAATTACACTGTTTGTATTCAACCATATTCCCAGTCACCTTGCCATGGTTAAATGCGGTGGTTCTCGCTTTCAGTTTTGCGCGAATGCTGCCATCTATCCACGGTTTCTGGTTTGGGTAGGTTTTAATAGTCACAGTGGGAACAACATCCCCTATACACTTCCTGATGAACTCAGTCACCGTGTCCGTGCATACGTCAGTGTTATTCTCAGAGGCTACCCGGAACATATCCCAGTCCAGGTGATCAAAACAATCTTGAAGCATAGATTCTGATTGGTCAGACCAGCGTTGAATAGACCCGGAAGGGGGAGTAACAGTGGTCGAGCGTTTTAGCAGCACAAGTACTATAGGCAATGTGTTCAATGAACTTCGGTAGCGTTTTCCTCACATTTGCTTTGTTAAAATCCCCAGCTACAATAAATGCGGCCTCAGGATATGTGGTTTCCAGTTTGCACAATGTCCAGTGTAGTTCCTTGAGGGCCGTCGTGGTATCGGCTTGAGGGGGAATATACATGGCTGTGACTATAACCCGAAGAGAATTCTCTTGGGAGGTAATATGGTCGACATTTGATTGTGAGATATTCTAGGTTGGGTGAACAAAAGGACTTGCGTTCCTGTACATTATCACAATCACACCATGAGTAGTTAATCATGAAACATACACCACCACCTTTCTTCTTCTCTGAGAGTTCTTTATTCCTGTCTGCACGATGTACTGAGAACCCAGCTGGCTGTATGGATGGAGACAGTATATCCAGAGAGAGCCATGATTCCGTGAAAAAGAGTACGTTACAGTCCCTGATGTCTCTCTGGAAGGAGATCCTCGTCCTGAGCTTGTCTACTTTATTGTCCATGGACTGAACATCAGCGAGTAAAATACTCGGAAGTGGTGGATGGTGTGCACGCCTCCTGAGTCCACTCTGAATACCTCTTCTCCGCCGGCGGCGACTTGGAGCAGCCTCTGGGATAAGTTCAATTGTCCTGGGGGGATACGAACAAAGAATCCAATTCGGGAAAGTCGTATTTCTGGTCGTAATACTGGTGAGTTACCACCGCTCTGATATCCAAAAGTTTTTTCTGGCTGTATGTAATAACACAAAAAACTTTCTGGGTTAATAATGTAAGAAATGACACACAAAAAAGCTAAATACTGCAATGTTGCTTAGGAGCTAGAAGCAGAGCTGCCATGTCTGTCGGCGCCATCTTCCAAAAAAGCATACATGACTGTTCCTACATGGACAAAACCCTCTCACATACCTTCTCACAGGCTGCCTAGCATACTTTAAAAAACCAACACTAAAACTAAAACAGGCTGCTTAGCATACTTAATTGCCTGCTGATGGACCATCAACTGTTGATGGGCTTCCATTGTATTTATATTTTACATTTTAGTCATTTAGCAGACACTATTTAAAACTGGTTAGGTAGGTTTATGTCCCCAGAACACACCTGGCCCAATGGGCAATCCGCAAGCAGTTGTCGGACTTCACAGAAAAGTGAACATTAAACACAGTTGCAATGTATTTTCTACAAACCGATATGATATCTATATCAAATTGAAAAAATGCAACTGGATGTCCATATCATTGCCCATCACTAATTTAAAGGATTTATTCATTGAGTGATTTAATTTTTTACTTACACATTAGACCATGAATTCTTTGCTGAAACATTTTATGAAATGGGGGACTGAAATGAATGAATGTATGCTAGTGTGTTATGCCATGAATTTTAACTGACTCATTTTATGAAATTGGTGAATATAGTGAATGAATGTATTATAGTGTGTAGACCATTAAAATCCTTAAGAGTCTATTGACGCACCCGTGCATCAATCTAACTAACATAATAAAAAAATCCCCATCAAAATCCGTCGGCCTTCCTCATCTGCGATGGAAGGTGGCCGAGCTACAGCAATGTTTGTCAGAACATGAATGTATGTAGAGTCCGAACAGTTTGTCCATTTTGCTCTATGACCCTCACAAGTATCACAGGACTCGTCTGAAGGTAACCCATACAAACAAATGGAGGTATGAAGGTATGGAGGTATTTTTGTACCAACAGAAATAAGGGGTTAAATATGTGTATAAAGGGCCTCCCGAGTGGCGCAGCGGTCTAAGGCACTGCAGTGCTTGAGGCGTCACTACAGATCTGGGTTCAATCCCGGGCTGTGTCGCAGCCAGCCGAGACCGGGAGACCCATGATGCGATGCACAATTGGCCCAGCGTCGTCCGGGTTAGGGGAGAATTTGTCCGGCCGGGATGTCCTTGTCCCATCACGCTCTAGCGACTCCTGTGGCGGGCCGGGCGCATGACACGGTTGCCAGTTGAACAGTGTTTCCTCCAACACATTGGTGAGGCTGGCTTCCGGGTTAAGCGAGCAGTGTGTCAAGAAGCAGTGCGGCTTGGCAGCAATGGGACAAGACTGTAACTACCAATTGGGGAGAAAAAGGGGTAAAAAAAACAAAAACAAAAAACAGTTAAAAATGAATACTAAAATAAACTTTACCAACATTTAAACATGTAAAAGTAAAATGTGTATACAAATATTATATACCTTTCCTGAGCTTTCTTATATCTCCTAGATACAGGAAAGACACTTCAAAACCTTATTCCTTATGATTAATTTTTTGACTGTCTTTTTTGTCATTTATGAATGTGTTATTCAATGCGTTTTATGAATGTGTTATTCAATGCGTTTCTATGGGCTAAATTCAATATTTTATCAATTAATTTTTAAATATTTGTTTTGATACCTAAAGAGATCTTAACATTCCAAATCAAATAGCTAAATGATCCATGGTATGACCATCTTAAAACAATTCCATATGTTAGCTTAGTACCCCCCCCCCCCCCAAAATGCCTTTGCTGACCTTGATTGATAACCATCATAATATAACTTGTAAATAATCTTATTGTTTAATAATAATATCTCTGATATTGTTTTTGGAAACTAGGTAATAGACCTTTACTGTATACTGCTAACCTTGTTAGATAAGCACAACAAATATAGGCCTCTAAGCTGTAAGTAATTGTCTCCATTGCTGTTCTGAAAGCGTGATTATACTGTTTACTAATAGCCTGGTTAATATTCATTATGTTTAACTTGTTAATAAATACGATTCTCGTTTTGACAAAAAAAGTTTGCCTGATGTGTATTTTTTTGTGTGTTGATAGTTTAGTGTGTACACTAGGCATAGGCATTGACTTCAGGACTATGGATAGCATCGGGTCATTTTAAGGTTGTTTTACCTGCAATGTTCATATTAAGTAGTTTAAATACTAAGGGTTGTTTATAGGGTTAGGCTTATAGACATTTTTCTCTATAAGCCAATATGGAATTTATAGGCCTATTGCATTGGGACCAATGGAGTGGGCGGAGAATAAAGTGCTGCTTGGAATTTAGACCTCAGTCCCCCATGAAATAACAGCATATATAGATTCTACAGACCCTACCGAGTAATCCCAATCACACTTTTACCATAAAATATTGTTTTTCTCTATAAGCCAATATGTAATTTGTATACAGTAAATTGCATTGCAGTGAATGGAGTGGGTGGAGTGAGGAGTCACCAGCACTCTGTTTTAAACCCGTTGCCCAGTTCAAGAGACCAATTTAGGTTTTGCAGACTCTATTGAGTAATTCCAATTACATATATTTGTATTTTATTAAAAGTGTAATTCTTTAAATATAGCCTACACAATAGCTTTCAACATACCAGTGGTGTAAACTTTCTAAAGAAATGCTGGTATAAATAATACTATATTAAAAAGAAAAGTATGTCAAACTATCCAGAATTTTTTTCAAAGGTGTTTGCAATGCTGTGAAAAACAGTTGTACTCCACTAGAGTGCCCCCCCCCCAAAAAAATCTATATACCCAAAGTTTATCATGTCTTTGTAGGGAGACTGTTATTTAGAGAAAAATAAATACGCTATCGTGCTGGCAGCATAATATCCTGCTGCTATGAGAATGGTAGCCTAATCTTCCCGACCAGCAAACCTTTGATGACGTCATTCCAGGTAAGGAAAGTGTGCGCCAACAAAAGTATCAGGTTCCCTTTTAATTGGCGCTTGGGTTACGTCATTTATTCCTAAATTGGTGAGAGAATTGATAAAGACAGAATTGGTTAAAACTGCTACAATGGAATTACCCATTTTGCACGAGAAAGTTTATAGTTTACTCTTAGTTTATTATTCTTGATACAAGAAACACTTCAACACAAAGTAAAATATTCACCAAGTCATTCTTTATAGCCCATAAATAGCCAGGTCATCAAGAAAACAGCACGTTCGACTGTTATACGTCATTAATTAGCTTCCGCCCCACAAAGGAGTAACCAATAATAGCTCCCCCCTTTCTATAGCCATACCTATAGTTCCTATAAATTGCATGAAATGCTTTAATTGAAGAGATCGAGTTCGAACAACAGTAATTGTGACAAAATTAATGCAAATAGTTCAGTATACATACAATGTATCAATATGGAAATGATTATGTAAGTGTCTACTCTCACACAATTACATCCCACTCGGAATCTTTTCAGTGCAAGGATTAATGGCTGAATTGGAGGCAGTCAATGTACGGATCTCCTGTTATTGTTTACATTTTGAAACAGCATACGGCCTCTACTTAATGAGGGTGTCATTGCCAGTGAACTTTAAGTTATTATTGAGTCAAGTTTTACTTCGTTTTTCATGTTCGTAAATTGCGTTGACAAGTATATCAATCAGTTGGTGGTGACGAAGTAGCTAGCTAGTCTGCTATGCTAACCATAATAGCTAGCTGGCTGGCTACAAAAGCTAGCGAGTTATTTGTCGGGTCTAGTTATCTAGCTACTGTAGTAAGCTAACTAACTGATACACTTGATTGGTACCACATTGTCAGTTTGTCCATTGGATAAAAACATGGTGTATGTTGCTAGCTTCATTAGGAATGTCAACGTTTGAGACCAGACAACATCGTCAATTTAGCTAGCTAGCGAATTTAGCTAACGTTAGCTAGTTAAAGTGGTCTCAAGTTGTAATGATGTGCTAACATGTTAATGCTACATATGTTATTTAAATTGTTATTTTCCTAGAGATGACAATTTGAGCAGCTTTTGCTGGGCTAACCGAAGCGCAGCTAGCTATAGCTCTCGAAGGGTGTCTTGAAAGTTGGATCTCGAGGATGTTCAAATGACTGGAGAAGCATAGCGCATACTGAGTTGCAAAGGTCTAGGCAAGATCACCAGAGGAAACACAGGTATAACGCGCCATTGATTTCTATGTGTGATGTCATTACCTTCATTTGAATGTATTCTTATTCTATTACAGTGTATGGTTCTTCCCCCTCCCCTTTTCCCACAGAGAATATAGATGTGTTAATTTGACCATGAATGAATATATATATATATATATATCACTATGTTTTTGCATAAACTAAGTCTGTCCATTTTGCTTGACCTTAGGGGTTCACAATGTTTAGTGCAACTCAGAGTTCCAAGTCTGAGTTCCTGGACAAAGCCAGGCAGGCGCGTGAGGAGAGGAAGGGGTACAAAGAAAGGGACCGAGCAGCCACCCTAATTCAAGCGCTGGTTAGGAGATTCCTCTGTCGCTGCAGACTCCAGAAACAAATAAGGTTTGCTTTACAAGCAATGCTTGCCGTTATGCATTAGTAGACATAATCTTTCTTGAGACTAGTTTGTGAATAAACCTTTGAAGTAATGTGTGAATTCGCTTTTTCTTACTAGGAAAGAAGTTGATGACTTTTTCCAAGATGCCGGGACCACAAAAAGAAACGCACTATCCATTTTTAAAATTGCACGGAAGTTGTTATTCATTTTTTGCCAAGATGATAAGCTGGTAAGTTCTTTAACACCTACGCTTTACCCTCACTGATTTGAATGTATGTTTTGTACATTGTTATTAATCGTCTTTTACTGGATGATGTTTCTTATTTATTTACTAATTGAAAGGCATATGAATGATTACATATCAATATAGTACTTGAGATTTAGTGCAGATTGCTTAGTGTACATATAACTAACAAGCTATGATGCTTTTAACTACAGATGTTTGAGAAGCTTTGTCGCTCCATTCTTGGCAGTATGGAGGTTGAAAATGAGCCCAAAGTGAGTATGATTATAATTAAGGAATCATCAGTGAGAACAGATTTTTAATTAACTCAGTGTGATTGACTCTGACTTGATATATAGTAATTTATTGTGTTCTTTGTTATCAGGTTTGGTATGTGTCATTAGCCCTTTCTAAAGACCTCACCATTCCTTGGATCAAGCAGATTAAAGATGTTCTGTGGGTCTCCTGTCAGTTCCTGAAAAAATTAAAGGTAAATCTGAATGCTCTGATAATAACCTTCTTTAAGATAACAGGTGTATCATTTTAAATATTGAAATGTTATAATTGTATCTTTACCCCCCACCTTCCTTCTTTCTCTTGTAGCCTGACATCATGCAGGACAATAAGCTGGTGACTCTGTACCTCACCATGCTGGTGACCTTCACAGACACATCAACCTGGAAGATAGTGAGAGGGAAAGGTCGGTCTCAGGTCAAACCACTGCAGCAGTGCACACACATCCTCTATATAAGTGTCTTGATGTTGAAAGGAAAATACATAAAGTGTAATCCTCCCCCCAAAAATCTCCCTCTGTGGTAGGCGAGGCCCTCAGACCAGCGTTGACCCGGATCTGTGAGAACATCATGGGGCATCTCAATCAAAAGGGATTTTATTCAATACTGCAGGTACTGTGACACATACGACATCTTCCATCTTTTCACCAGGGCTTTCAGAACGATTATTATGACGTTGCTGACGTTTATTGGTGGTTTCTGCAATTTTGAATTCACTTGTAGATTCTACTCACCAACGGATTGGCACGCTCCAGGCCCTCTCTTACCAAGGGCACACTCACAGCAGTATTCACTTTGGCATTAAGGTGAGTGGCCACTGGAAGCTCTCTCATTCCCATTCGACCACCACGGATCAATTGTCTCTGTATCACTAGAGCCTGGGGCAGTTCTATTGTAGTAGATACCTACGGTTCTGCTTGCTCACGTTTCCCTCTGTAACTGGGTTTGTTGTAGAAAAAATCTAATAAAATTGTGTCTTAGCTTAATGGAATATGAAGTCCTATCTTATCAAAGTGTATGATCTGCTTGGTTACCTCTTTAGAATGCTTGGAGCTGAAGAAGTCTTGGGATCCATTAGTGTAACTTGTCTTTATTTTACAGACCTGTCATTGCTGCTCACTTCTCTGACAACCTGCTGAGGTCTCTCCTCATCCACATCATGTCTGTCCCAGCAGTCGTCTCCCACATCTACACCATCACCCCAGAGGTAAACGCTAAACACTCAAAATGAAGAAATTACAGCCTATTCTCTACCTAGTGCACTATCTAGGGTATAGGGTGCCATTTCAGACACACCCTAGGTCTTTATTGTATAGACATATATAATAGCTTGTACAATGACAAGGCCTCTGAGTGTGTCCTTGTCTCTGTGCAGTGCATGACCACCATCCAGACCCACGACCTGTTGAGGAAGTTCATCCTGTTCCTTAGCCGCGAGGAGCAGTGTGTCGACATCTGTGTCTGCCTGGAGGGGAGCCACACACTGTGCTTACTGGGTAGGGCTGTTTAAACTGACTCGCATATCTATTCTATGGCAATATTTTTTTTATTCTTTACTATAGACTACTGTGAGTGTTCATGTTTGAGTTGCCTTTTTTTGTCTCACTCTTTCTTGTCTTTCTCTGTGCGGTGCTGTGGGAAGCATACTGAATCAGTTATTTGGGGTTGCTGCTCTGCGTGGCCTCTGTTTCATCCTGTTGTACTGTAGGTAACCTGATTCACCTGGGCTACCTCAACGAGAAAGTACTGGAGGAGGAGGCCAACCACTTTGTGAAGGACCTGACGGACATGCTGTCCTACTGCCAGAGATACGTGTCCCAGAAGAAATCTAACCTCACCCACTGGCACCCCGTCCTGGGCTGGTTCTCCCAAACCGTAGACTATGGGTCAGTGAGACATCCTCATAGCCTGATCCCAGATCGGTTTGTGCTCTCTTGCCGACTCTTATGGTTGTTGTCATCCCAAAATCATGACAATGACCATAGGAGCAAAACAGCACAAACCGAAATGGGATCTCAACTAGGACTGTTACGGTAACCGCATTACCGCCACACCGGCGGTCACGAGTCATGACCGCAGTCAAATTCCACGTGACCGTTTAGTCACAGTAATTAGTCTTCTCCAAGCTCTGATGCTGCTGATGGTCATTAGTAGCCTACCAAACTTGCTAACTGCCTGGTACTCAGCACTCTATTGTCCCTCTAATCACTCTGACATCAATGCAAATGTAATCGAAAATCTAATCAAACACTTCATGAGGGCTCATGTTGCGCAACATTTCTATAGGCTATGCAATTGAGAAAACAGAGTTTTCATGGCCTCTATTAAAAAGAGGAGGATCCCATCAGCTTTCTATAGGCTTACAATATTCATTTCTCAACTTTCCTAATATTAAGCACATTGCTTTTCTTTACAACAGGAGTATAGCCAACCTGGCTGGCATGAAAATGAACCACGGGAAAAGTGTCCTCCATTCGCTATTTAAGTGCATAGATGTATTTTTTTCCCATGCCCCTGTTTCGAGACAGGTGCATGATAATGGTCCATTCTAAATCAAAACAAATTTCACACATATATATATTATTTAGTATATGTAAATACAATATTAAATCAAGAATAGTCTGATGGGTGACAATATTAGCCTATCACTTGTGAATAATGCCCTGCTTGTGTGCAGTAAGGCAACAAACAACACATGCCTTTTTTAACGACTTTTTCAAATCATAGTCGCACACCTCATGTAGCCTAGCCCATAGGCCTATATGTTTTGATAAGGTTTGTATCACAACTAAAGTGGCCAAATAACTTCTTAAAATTAAGCACATTAATCTGCTTTACAAGGGGTGTAGAGCCTAACTGGCATACATAGGCGGTGTGTGAGTTTCAAGTTTGGGGAAGATAATTGTCACCATAAAAATGAACCTTTATAATAAAGCATTACATTCATAATCGCGTTTGCGGCCACTTTTGAGAATGGTGTTTTCCCGCTAATTAATTGACATTCACGCTTATAGCCTACTGCCGTGTGCGCATTGCTGTGCTTATAATGTGAAGAAATAGCCTAATAATTTATCAACATTTTAAGATAAACCAGGGTTCCCCAACTGGTGGTCCGTGGGTGGTTTTATTTGGCTCCCCAGGTTTTCTGAGCAAAAAAATACAAACTTTTTAAATTTTTATTAATTGTTGGACATAAGACTGTAAAAACACCAGGAAATCAGCTCCAAGTGATTTTAATTTAAGAAGTCTGTTCCCAAGTATTCCAACGTATAATAGAGCGACACGTGATCGTATACAAATGTAAGCAAGGTTTGAAATGATTATGTTTTAGTCAAACATTATATCGGTTTGGGCTTCTTGCGGTCAATTTGTAGTCTACAAATGATTTGTAATTATGTTCTGGCCCCCCGAACCTTCCGCTCAAGAAAAAATTGGCCCGCGGCTTAATCTAGTTGATGATCCCTGAGCTAAACATTCTGATCTGTTGCATCAGCCTCATTGCTTTAAAAAAAATGTTTGATGCTAGTGGTTGTATTAATTTGGGATCTATCGCATCCCACAACTGTTCCAGATCTGTTTGGAATATTTATTTCTGGCACAGAAGGACAAGTTGTTATACTTGTTTGTACTATGGGGGATAGTAGATTGACATAGGCTAGTGCTTTTGCTGTTTGTTAGGCCTTGTTGGCTGACGAAAAGTTCTTCCAACATCTTCAATATGCGCCTCGGAATTTGATAAGGACGCGTGCAGTTGCGTCCCTGATGTGTCTGTCTTAACTTGTAGCCTGTGAGAAGAACCTGATCACGTGACGGGCATTGGCTAATAAGAATTGCGATATCTGATAGAGCCACGTGAGTGAGAGGTGCTTCGGAGCACTCAGCTGGGAGAAGGAATTATAATTATTATATTCAGCCCAAGGGCACAACGGCCACTGGCCGCAAAAGGCATGGATTCTTTTCATTACGGCCACACAAAGGGGATGCCGCCGGGAAATTCTAGGCATTATCAAGTGCTTGTCAAATTGTGAATGAGAGACTGATGAAGTGTGTGCAGCCTGAGCAAAAAACTAAATAAAGCAGAGCTCATGCCTTTCATGCAAAAAATAATCATAATTAGTTGCATCAAGCAGCCTTAGAATGTATAAAAAAATCTAAACATATAGCCCAACGTTTGTATCATAACTAAAGTTGCATAAATAACTCTAAATGTAGGAGGACCTGTTTCTTTGTTAACCGCTCAACACAGAATAGCCGCATGTGCGCACTCCGTCAAATTGTTTGGAGAAAATATCCTTTATTTTATTCAGCTACACTATATATACAAAACTGTGGACATCCCTTCAAATTAGTGGATTTGGCTATTTCAGCCACACCCGTTGCTGAGAGGTGTATAAAATCGAGAACATCGACAAACATTGGCAGTAGAATGGCCCGTACTGAAGAGCTCAGTGACATTCAACGTGGCACCGTCATAGGAGGCCACCTTTCCAACAAGTCAGTTCGTAAAATTTCTGCCCTGCTAGAGCTGCCCCGGTCAACTGTAAGTGCTGTTATTGTAAAGTGGAAACGTCTAGGAGCAACAATGGCCCAGCCGCGAAGTGGTAGGCAACACAAGCTCACAGAATGGGACCACTGAAGCGCGTAAGAATTGTCTGTCCTCAGTTGCAACACTCACTACAGAGTTCCAAACTGCCTCTGGAAGCAACGTCAGCACAACTGTTCGTCTGGAGCTTCATGAAATGGGTTTCCATGGCCAATCAGCCGCACACAAGCCTAAGATCACCATGCGCAATGCCAAGCGTCGGCTTGAGTGGTGTAAAGCTTGCCACCATTGGATTTTAGAGCAGTGGAAACGCATTCTCTGGAGTGATTAATCATGCTTCACCATCTGGCATTCTGATGGACGAATCTGGGTTTGGCGGATGCCAGGAGAACGCTACCTGCCCGAATACGGAGTGCAAACTGTAAAGTTTGGTGGATGAGGAATCATGGTCTAGGGCTGGTTTTCATGGTTCGGGCTAGGCCCCTTAGTTCCAGCTACAGCATACAGTGCATTCGGAAAGACCCATTCACTTTTTCCACATTCTGTTACGTTACAGCCTTATTCTAGCGTTTCTTTCCCTCATCAATCTACACACAATACCACATACTGACCAAGCGAAAAAAGGTTTTTAGAAATTGTAGCAAATGTATTAAAAATAAAAAAACAGATACCTTATTTACAGTATTCAGACCCTTTGCTATGACAATCGAAATTGAGCTCAGGTGCATCCTGTTTCCATTGATGATCCTTGAGATGTTTCTACAACTTGATTGGTGTCCACCTGTGGTAAATTCAATTGATTGGACTTGATTTGGAAAGGCACACACCTGTCTATACAAGGTCCCACAGTTGACAGTGCATGTCAGAGCAAAAACCAAGCCATGAGGTCAAAGGAATTGTCCGTAGAACTCCGAGACAGGTTTGTGTCTTCAATAGAAGAAGTTTGGAACCACCAAGACTCTTCCTAGAGTTCCTCTGTGGAGATGGGAGAACCTTCCAGAAGGACAACCATCTCTGCAGCACTCCACCAATCAGGCCTTTATGATTATTATTATTTTATGGTAGAGTGGCCAGACTGAAGCCACTCCTCAGTAAAAGGCACATGACAGCCCACTTGGAGTTTGCCAAAAGGCACCTAAAGGATTCAGACCATGAGAAACAAGATTCTCTGGTTGGATGAAACCAAGATTGAACTCTTTGGCCTGAATGCCAAGCGTCGCGTCTGGAGGAAACCTGGCGCCGCTCATCACCTGGCCAATACCATCCCTACGGTAAAGCATTGTGGTGGCAGCATCATGCTGTGGGGATGTTTTTCAGCAGCAGTGACATGGAGACTAGTTAGGATCGAGGGAAAGATGAACGGAGCAAAGTACAGAGAGATCCTTGATGAAATCCTGCTCCAGAGCGCTCAGGACCACAAACTGGGGCGACGGTTCACCTTCCAACAGGGCAACGACCCGAAGCACACAGCCAAAACAACGCAGGAGTGACTTCGGGACAAGTCTCTGAATGTCCTTGAGTGGCCCAGCCAGAGCCCGGACTTGAACCCGATCTAACATCTCTGGAGAGACCTGAAATTAGCTGTGCA
The DNA here is from genome assembly GCF_964263955.1 of Coregonus lavaretus. Lineage (NCBI taxonomy): Eukaryota > Metazoa > Chordata > Actinopteri > Salmoniformes > Salmonidae > Coregonus > Coregonus lavaretus. The sequence continues at coordinate 10,312,996 of NC_140004.1, forward strand.
GCGACTCTCCCCATCCAACCTGACAGAGCTTGAAAGGATCTGCGGAGAAGAATGGGAGGAACTCCCCAAATACAGGTGTGCCAAGCTTGAAGCGTCATACTCAAGAAGACTCGAGGCTGTAATCGCTGCCGAAGGTGCTTTAACAAAGTACTGAGTAAAGGGTCTGAATACTTATGTAAATGTGATATTTAAGTTTTTTTATTTTAATACATTTGCAAAAATGTCTAAACCTGTTTTTGCTTCATCATTATGGGGTATTGTTTGTAAATTGATGAGGAAAAAAATGATTTAATCAATTTCAGAATAAGGCTGTAACGTAACAAAATATGGAAAAGGTCAAGGGGTCTGAATACTTTCCAAATGCACAATACTTTCCCGTCCACAAAGCGAGGTCCATACAGAAATGGTTTGTCGAGATCGGTGTGGAAGAACTTGACTGGCCTGCACAGAGCCATGACCACAACCCAATCAAACACCTTTGGGATGAATTGGAACGCTGACTTAGAGCCAGGCCTAATCGCCCAACATCAGTGCCCTACCTCACTAATGCTCTTGTGGCTGAATGGAAGCAAGTCACCGCAGCAATGTTCCAACATGTAGTGGAAATCCTTCCCAGAAAGTGGAGGCTGTTATAGCAGCAAAGGGGGGACCAACTCACTCTCTCTTTCTCACACACACACACAACCTTCCCTTCCTGCCCCACTCAACCTTCTCTTCATCCCTCCAGTCTGAATGAGTCCATGCCACTGGTCACCAAGCAGCTGCAGTACCTGTGGGGCATGCCTGTGATCCGGACGCTCTTCAGTGACGTCCTTAGCAAAAAGCTGGAGACCCAAGAGCCCACGCCTCCACCACAGCCACAGCCTACCACGTCGCAAAACAACCTGCCAGTGAAGAGTAAGTCAAATTTGTATTTCAGTTTCTCTTGTGTTTTCCCCCCAGGCACTTAATTGTTTAATGTCAAGGGTTAATTATTTTGACACCATTATCAGATGTATTATCACCTGGATTGTTGTCGATTGATCCAGATAGTTGTGTTTTAAAACAATGAACGAACCCTATCAATGAACTAACCTTATCGGATCGGTTTTCTCTTAGGTCTCTTCAAGCGGGCATTTCAGAAGTCTGCCTCAGTGCGAAACATCCTGAAGCCAGTTGGCGGGAGACGGGTGGACTCCGCTGAGGTTCAGAAAGTGTGCAGCATCTGTGTACTGTACCAGACAGCCCTCACCACGCTCACCCAGATACGACTGCAAATCCTCACTGGTGGGTCTCTGCCTAGTTCCATTTGACTCAGGCACAGACACACACCCACACACACATTAATGTTCTCTCATGTTGTGTCCGGTGCTGTCCCCCTCAGGCCTAACCTACCTGGACGACCTGCTGCCTAAGCTGTGGGCCTTCATCTGCGAGCTAGGACCCCAAGGAGGGCTCAAGCTGTTCATGGAGTGCCTGAACAACGACACAGAGGAGTCTAAGCAGCTGCTGGCCATGCTCATGCTGTTCTGCGACTGCTCCAGACACCTCATCACGTGAGCTCCATAAACTGCTACCATATAACTTGATACAGTATGGGTTGGTTTCCCAAGTATAGATTAAGTCCAGTCCTAGACTAAGAAGCACTTTCAATGGAGAACCTCTTTCAGTACTAATGTGTCCAGGAAACTAGCCCTAAATACAATATCCGATCTCTGTGCTTACTTATACATGTTATTTGCTGACCATCCTTGGTGTGTTACACAGGATCCTGGATGACATTGAGGTTTATGAGGAGCAGATCTCGTTTAAGACGGAAGAGCTCGTCACCATCTCCTCGTTTCTCAACACGTTTGTTTACAAGATGGTCTGGGACGGCATCTTAGGTGAGTCTCCTCCTCCCTCTGTTGAGCTCTTGTCAAACTCGAAGGCGATTTGATAGACAGAATTGCCAATCCCAGGTTCCGGCACCATGAGAAATGGCTTGGGGATAGGGTAGGTGAGTGTTTGCATTACCTTAGTGTGTTGTTGTCTGTGACAGAGAATGCTAAGGGAGAGAAGCTGGACCTGTTCCACAGCGTTCACGGCTGGCTGATGGTGCTTTACGAGCGGGACTGCAGGAGGAGGTTCTCCCCTGATGACAACTGGCTGCGCAAGTAAGTGCCCCTCCGGAAACATACTTATCCTAATCCCTAATCCTTCCCATAATTAGAAGTCTGCACTGCCCAATACCTGCTAAGGTGATCCTAGTGATCAGTAGCGGTCAAATACTTGAGGAGCGCTTGATGAAGCTGGCCCACTACAATGGAACCAATGGAATGTTAGTGCCAACTTTGACCACCCTGTACGCCGGGCAAGCCATATTGGGCCCAACTCCAGTACTTGGAAGTATTTGACTAAATTGAAAATTGAGGTTTTGTGTCACACACAATACCCCATAATATCAGTGGAATTATGTTTTTAGAAATCTTTACAAATTCATTAAAATGAGAAGCTGAAATGTCTTGAGTCAATAAGTATTCAACTATTTTCTTATGGCAAGCCTAAATAAGTTCAAGAGTAAAAATGTGCTTAACAAGTCCCATAATAAGTTGCATGGACTCACTCTGTGTGCATTAATAGTGTTTAACATGATTTTTTAAATATTACCCCATCTCTGTACCCCACACATACAATTATCTGTAAGGTCCCTCAGTCGAGCAGTGAATTTCAAACACAGATTCAACCACAAAGACCAGGGAGGTTTTCCAATGAAGGTCACCTATTGGTAGATGGGTAAAAAAAAAAAAAAGCAGACATTTAATATCCCTTGGAGCATGGTGCAGTTATTAATTACACTTTGGATGGCGTATCAATACACCCGGTCACTACAAAGATACAGGCGTCCTTCCTAACTCAGTTGCCGGAGAGGAAGGAAACTGCTCAGGGATTTCATCATGAGGCCAAAGGTGATTTTAAAACGACATTGTAGTTACTCCTAATGCTAACCTAATTGACAGAGTGAAAAGAAGGAAGCCTGTACAGAATAAAATATTTCCAAAACATGCATCCTGTTTGCAATAAGCCACTAAAGTAATACTGCTAAAAATGTGGCAAAGAAATGCACTTTTTGTCCTGAATACAAAGTGTTATGTTTGGGTTAATTCCAACACGACACATCTGAGTACCACTCTTCATATTTTCAAACATGGTGTTGGCTGTATCATGTTATGGGTATGCTTGTCATCAGCAAGGACTAGGGAGTTTTTTTAGGAAAAAAATTAATGGAATAGAGCTAAGCACAGGCAACATCCTAGAGGATGACTTTGTTCGGTCTGCTTTCCAACAGACACTGGGAGACAAATTCACCTTTCAGCAGGACAATAACCTAAAACCACAAGGCCAAATATACACTGGAGTTGCTTACTAAGACGACATTGAATGTTTCTGAGTGGCCTAGTTACAGTTTTGACTTAAATCTGCTTGAATATCTATGTCAAGACTTGAAAATGGCTGTCTAGCAATGATCAACAACCAACTTGACAGAGCTTGAAGATTTTTTGAATATGCAAATATTGTACAATCCAGGTGTGCAAAGCTCTGAGATTTACCCAGAAAGAATAACAGCTGTAATGAATTGACTCAGGGGGTTGAATACTTATCTAATCAAGATATATTAGTGTTTTATTATCCATAAATTTTAATATTTTAAAATAATATTTCTTCCACTTTGACATTAGTATTTTGTGTAGATCGTTGACCCAAAAAATACAATTAAATCCACTTTAATCCCACTTTGTAACACAACAAAATGTGGAAAAAGTCAAGGGGTGAATACTTTCTGAAGGCACTGTATTTGTCCCAGGTCTGATCTGTAGGAGACAATTGTGATGTTGGAAAAGGTACACTCACTGACTCACTCGTTCACCCCTTGTGTCCAGGGATCTGAAGCCGAGCCTTTTGTTCCAAGAACTGGAGAAGGGCAAGAGGAGAGCTCAGCTGTTACTTCAGTACATCCCACACGTCATTCCACACAAAAACGTGAGTCGGCACAGAAATCATATTGATCTGTAGTTGTAGTTTCACTATACCCAATATGCACGTAGTGTCTCACTCCCATTCGTCGTCCTCCCCACTTCAGAGGGTCCTGCTGTTCCGGAACATTGTCACCAAGGAGAAGGAAACCTTGGGATTGGTGGAGACCAGCTCCGCCTCTCCGCATGTCACCCATATCACCATTCGCCGCTCGCGGATGTTAGAGGTATGAAATGGATGTATCGAGCTTTTGCATGTTTTCCCCCACACTAGCATATCTCTCTAAGAATGCATTCTCAAAACAGTGGTATGCATGGGTACATATTGGCACAGAGCCTGATGTCAAATACAGTCAGGTATGGTGGCTGTGACTGCAGCCCAAACTGATCACCCAAACTCTTTGTGTCTGAACTCTCTCTTAAGGATGGTTACGACCAGCTCCGCCGGTTGCCCGTCAACTCCATCAAAGGTGTGATCCGCGTGAAGTTTGTCAATGACCTGGGTGTGGACGAGGCCGGCATCGACCAGGACGGCGTCTTCAAGGAGTTCCTGGAAGAGATCATCAAGAAAGTCTTCAATCCGGCACTCAACCTCTTTAAGGTTTGCTCTCCAGACCTTGCTTCAAATACTTTTTGAAATAATTTTGTTATACTGTATCTGTGCTTGATGGAGCTTGCCTGTTGTACTGGAACCAATAGACAAGTCTCAAAAGTGCATACCCTGTCCACCTGGCACCACCTGGCTAAAGCTAACGGTCATAGTCTTTGAAAGATTTCAAATAGTCTCTCAAGGTACTTTTAGCCATTTTCTGTGAACAATGCTGCTACTACTGCTGCTGATTTTGCTGATGTCTCTCCCCCCCCCCCCCCAATAGACCACCAGTGGCAACGAGAGACTGTACCCCTCCCCTACGTCCTACATCCACGAGAACCACCTGCAGCTCTTTGAGTTTGTGGGGAAGATGCTCGGCAAAGCCATGTATGAGGTGTGTCTGCGCTCACAGAGGATGTTATTCATGTGAAATGACCATATATGTAACAAGAATGACTCATTTTAAAGCCACAAGCCCAACTCGCCACTTTTTCCCCTATAATGCTGATGGATGGGTCTGGAGAAATGTAACCACAATTTATAGATGGAGCTATCGATGCAAAGCCTGATAGTCCATGAGATCAATGTGTGTGTGTTTCAGGGTATCGTGGTAGACGTACCCTTCGCCTCCTTCTTCCTCAGCCAGGTCATGGGTCACCACCACAGCACCTTCTACAGCTCCATCGACGAACTGCCCTCCCTGGACTCTGAGTTCTACAAGAACCTCACCTCCATCAAGGTCAGAAAGACCCCCCCCCCCACACACACACACACACTGATAGTCATGTAGTCCCTGGGATCGTGTTCATTACAGCACGCAACGGAAAACGTCTCAAAACAATTTGCAACTGAAAATGAAAGGGAGCGTTTCTTATTGTATAAGTCCAGGTGGTCCTTTCTCCCTGTTTCAGTCTGTTTTATTCCGCTTGGTGCCTGATGAACACGACCCTGGTTTATGGTTACCGCTATTTTGATTTGCGAAGTTGTTTTTGCTTTGCTGTTATCCGTCGCTACTTTCTGTGATCAATATCACTCCAAGTTGTGGAAGTCGACTCAAAATAGTTGTTTTATCTTCGTCTTGTCCTTTTCCAGCGCTACGACGGGGATGTTGGTGATCTGGGACTGACGCTATCGTATGACGAGGATGTTATGGGACAGGTAGAAGCTATAGTTTTTTTCTGAATGTAGAAAAACAGAACTCTACTCTCGTCTCTTAATACTGTCTTCGTGTCATCGCAGCTGGTCTGTCATGAGCTGATTCCTGGAGGAAAGACGATGACGGTCACCAATGAAAACAAGTGAGCAAGATGCAGATTCAGTATCTAGAACAAACATTTATTGATGTCATTTTGATGTTCACACCCTCGTTCACTAAATACAATATTTATTTATTGTCCAGGTAGTTATAACAAGTTGGGTTGGATGATGACATGGGTCCCGTCCAGAAACAACCCCTAACCCGGCCCTTTGACACTTCTGGAGATCTGATAGGTATAAGCAATATGGTGTATGTCCTACCAAGCCTATCACAGGGCAAGGTAAATGTACTAGCATATTCCTTATTATACCTATCAAAACCTTTCAGTTCTCCACAAGTACCTAGGCAGGAAGGGCTGGATGGTTGTTTCTAGACAGGCCCAGGGTTCTCCCCAAAGAATGCTCCATTCTGTCCTCCACTATGAAAAAATAAAAAAGGAAATGTTTGGCTCTAGATTGCAGGAAATGGCAGTTATAGGTGTTAAAACAATTCTCAAATCTCACTGCCCCCCGCCGGGTCTCGCCCTGCAGTACTCGGCAACACCACCTTGTTAAAAAATGCTGGGGAGAACCCTGAGACCCATGGTGTTCCGAGTCTGACTTAAACTCACCTTTGACCTTCCCCGTGCTGCAGGATCAGCTACATCCACCTGATGGCGCACTTCCGCATGCACACGCAGATAAAAGAGCAAACGGCAGCTTTCATCCGAGGGTTCCGCAGCATCATCAACCCGGAGTGGCTGCACATGTTCTCCACTCCCGAGGTCCAGCGCCTCGTCTCCGGGGACAACGCCGAGATAGACTTGGACGACCTCAAGTGCGTGACCTTCGACCCTCTTTTCCCCCGATCAGCTCCTCCACTTGACAGCTTTTCGACCTGCCAGTTCCCAAACATTTGAGGGAAATCCTGAAATCCTAGTATCCACCGTGTCCAAATGGTTTGAATGTCCCATTTGATTGGGTAACAGACAATGAGTTGACTGTAAGGTTGTAAAGCCAAGGTGAAGGTGCTTGCTGACATGGTCTCTCTCACTCTCTCTTTCCTGCCCTCTTTCTTTTTCTTTCTCTCGCTCTGTCTGTCTCTCTGTCTCTGTCTTTCTCTCTCGCTCTCTCTCTCCTGTTGGCAGGAAACACACAGTGTACTATGGAGGTTTCCACAGCAGCCATCGGGTCATCATCTGGCTGTGGGACATCCTGTCCAGTGACTTCTCCTCTGAGGAAAGGGCCATGTTCCTCAAGGTAATAACAACCCCCAAATGTTACTATACTGAACAAAGATATAAACGCAACATGTAAAGTGTTGGTCCCGTGTTTCATGAGCTGAAATAAAAGATCCCAGAAATGTTCCATACGTACAAAAAGCGTATTTTTCTCAAATCTTGTGCACAAATTTGTTTACATCCCTGTTGGTGAGCATTTCTCCTTTGCCAAGATAATCCATCCACCTGGCAGGTGTGGCATATCAAGAAGCTGATTAAACAACATGATCATTACACAGGCGCATCTTGTGCTGGGGACAATAAAAGGCCACTCTAAAATGTGCAGTTTTGTCACACAACACAATGCCACAGATGTCTCAAGTTGAGGGAGCGTGCAATTGGCATGCTGACTGCAGGAATTTCCACCAGAGCTGTTGCCAGAGAATTTAATGTTTATTTCTCTACCATAAGCTGCCTCCAATGTCGTTTTGTAGAATTTGGCAGTACATCCAACCAGCCTCACAACCGCAGACCACGTGTAACCATGCCAGCCCAGGATCTCCACACCCAGCTTCTTCACCTGATGGATCGTCTGAGGAGTATTTCTGTCTTTAATAAAGCCCTTTTGTGGAGGGAAAAACTCATTTTGATTGGCTGGGCCTGGCTCCCCAGGCCCACCCAAGGCTGCGCCCCTGCCCAATCATGTGAAATCCATAAATTAGGGCCTAATGAATTCATTTCAATTGACTGATTTTCATTCTATGTACTGTAACTCAGTAAATTCTTTGAAATTGTTGCAATTTGCGTTTAGATTTTTGTTCAGTATAAAATGTTATTTTACTGTTCATGCGTTAACTGCATTACGCCGGCTTGCGGGGCTGCCAGTTTGAGACCCCTGCTCTAGAACGCACTTACACTTGTATAGACCTGTTATGGGATCGTCCTTTGTTGTTGTTCTACTTTTACAGTTTGTCACCAGCTGTTCAAGACCACCCCTCCTGGGTTTTGCCTACCTCAAGCCCCCTTTCTCCATTCGCTGTGTGGAGGTGTCCGACGATCAGGTGAGAACACTTGGATCATTGGAAAGTCTTAAGCCAGATGTTTATACAGTACGCGACACCAGCACGCCTATTACTCTCCATTACACTTTGGCCTTTTAGTTGAAGAACATAGCTTTGGGAAGTCAGTCCCTTGGGATTACTTTGGTTCTCTGTGGGTTTATGTGTGTGCGCTCCTGTCGCCTGTCTCTCTCTAGGACACGGGGGACACCCTGGGAAGTGTCCTGCGGGGTTTCTTCACCATCCGGAAGAAGGAGCCTGGCGGTCGCCTCCCCACCTCGTCCACCTGCTTCAACCTGCTCAAGCTGCCTAACTACAGCAAGAAGAGCATCCTGCGTGACAAGCTCCGCTACGCCATCAGTATGAACACAGGTTTTGAGCTCTCCTAAAATAAACTCCCCCCTGCTTGTGGTCTGCTGCCTGCAAAACTAAAGGACAAACAACTAAAGAGCGCCCTCCTTACCCAGGCTAGGGGCGGCAGCCGGTCAAGTCAGTGGAAATTCACCAAAGCTGAAGGCGAAACAAATCCTTTATCCCAGCCTAGGAAACCAGAAGAGCTCCACCTTCTTTTACTCCAATCAGTCTGGATTCTGGAAACACTCACCCCCAAGGGCTATGAAGCCTATTTGCTGCCTGTGCAACCATGTTAACTTATTTTCTGACCAGTGGCAGTCATTGCCTATGCGAGTTTATTTTACTTTTTTATAGACAAGTAGCTAAAGAAACTGTGGGAGCAGCACAATTGGAACGGTCACGCTCTACTCTAACACTCCCGAAAACCAACCCCATGCTAATAATCATAACAAGGAGGAATGTGTAACCTAACACATTGCTGAACTAAAATGGCTCCATGTCTTACTATTTCTTCTCAGGCTTAACAGAACGATACTTGGATCTAGCACTCCCACGTCAAACGAACTGGAAAGCAATATAGATGCAATGCAAGCCATTACACGCGATAGACTCCTCACTGGAGCAAAATCATAGGAAGCTTTGTTCTACCTGTTGGAATAGGATGTTATCCAAGCAACTTTCCGCTGTCATTCGGTGAGTCTTAATAACCTTGTTGAACATGACGAAAGCACCTTTTTATAAAGGGACAACAAAGCACTGCCTCATGTTCAACAACAAGTTCTGACCACGGAGATGTGGTCACGTGTTGACGCCTGTTTCATATCTGTATATTGTCCTGACGATCTGTCTCTCTCTCTCCTCATACACACACTACAGTCAGTCACCTGACAAAAGCTTTGGAGCCTGTATGTCTCTGTTCTCTAATGTATTCAAATTAGAATTCATGTTACACAACAATGCATTTGTGACCCAAAGTGATGCCATCAATACTTTCACTAAACTCCATGCTGTTATTTGATACCAGATGTTCCGTTATCTTCTGTCATGGTTCCGGATTCTCTTTTCTTGTTGCGTTTGAAAATGGATAATACAGTGGCTCTGGAATGTTTTATATGATTTGCTGTGAAATATCTGGGTCATATATAACTACAGCAGACACGTTGACAACCATTGTTTTTTCCCACTTTGTATTTCCTTAATTGTGACATTCCCAAACTAATCTGTTACAGTGAAGTCAATCATGAACATTTCTCTATATCCACTAGGACTGGCCATGCCTCTTGGAATGGAATCAAGCCATAAACACATAGGACAAGGTATTTATAAGGACTTGAGCCTGCTTACAGACAATTGAATTCCCATGCTCCCTTTTCCGCCATACTGAACCAACCAACTCAGGAAGGTTTGGTGTCATTTCTCACTGGCTGTGCATGCCAAGCCTGTAAGGATTCTCCCTTGTGTCTGGTGACCTTACAGCCATGTGGAAAGGGGTTACACAGGGAGCAAACCATACTATATGTCATGGGTTGGTTGATCATCTGAATCTGAAAGCATTGCTTTTGTGTCTATCTCCCCTCTCCTTTCTTACCCACTCTCTCTTGCACAGAAAACCCTGCTCTTTCTGTGAGAGAAAAAAAAACGAAGGATCGGAAATAATTATACCATGCAAAGGTTGCATTAACAGGGTCAAATAAAAAGAGACAATTTGGCGGAGTTGTTAGTGACATGTAGTTCCAATGTCAAGGTGGTTGGAGACAAGGCAGCAAAGGGTGTTGAGTTTTAATTATGTGAAAGATGAACAGGCTGATAAAAAGTAATAGCCTATTGGTTGATTCAGTATTTAATGCGAACCTGTTTCATGAGGGGTGTACATGTTTGCACTGAGTGGTTGTCAGAACCATAGACATGGATCTGGTTGTGGTCATAAAAAAAAAAGAAGGAATTAAGACTTTTTAAGCACCATTAATAATGTATCTTATACAGTACCCGTCAAAGGTTTGGACACACCTACTCATTCAAGGGTTTTTCTTTGTTTTCCTATTTTCTACATTGTAGAATAATAGTGAAGACATCAAAACGATGAAATAACACCTATGGAATCATGTAGTAACCAAAAAAGTGTTAAATCAAAATATATTTTATATTTGAGATTCTTCAAAGTAGCCACCCTTTGCCTTGATGACAGCTTTGCACACTCTTGGCATTCTCTCAACCAGCTTCATGAGGAATGCTTTTCCAACAGTCTTGAAGGAGTTCCCACATATGCTGAGCACTTGTTGGCTGCTTTTCCTTCACTCTGCGGTCCAACTCATCCCAAACCATCTCAATTGGGTTGAGGTCGGGTGATTGTGGAGGCCAGGTCATCTGATGCAGCACTCCATCACTCTCCTTCTTGGTCAAATAGCCCTTACACAGCCTGGGGGTGTGTTTTGGGTCATTGCCCTGTTGAAAAACAAATGATAGTCCCACTAAGCGTAAACCAGATGGGATGGCGTATCGCTGCAGAATGCTGTGGTAGCCATGCTGGTTAAGTGTGCCTTGAATTCTAAATAAATCACTGACAGTGTCACCAGCAAAGCACCATCACACCTCCTCCTCCATGCTTCACGGTGGGAACCACACATGCGGAGATCATCCGTTCACCTACTCTGCGTCTCACAAAGACATGGCGGTTGGAACCAAATATCTCACATTTGGACTCATCAGACCAAAGGACAGATTTCCACCGGTCTAATGTCCATTGCTCGTGTTTCTTGGCCCAAGCAAGTCTCTTCTTCTTATTGGTGTCCTTTAGTAGTGGTTTCTTTGTAGCAATTTGACCATGAATGCTTGATTCACACAGTCTCCTCTGAACAGTTGATGTTGAGATGTGTCTGTTACTTGAACTCTGTGAAGCATTTATTTGGGCTGCAATCTGAGGTGCAGTTAACTCTACTGAACTTATCCTCTGCAGCAGAGGTAACTCTGGGTCTTCCTTTCCTGTGGCGGTCCTCATGAGAGCCAGTTTCATCATAGTGCTTGATGGTTTTTGCGACTGCACTTGAAGAAACTTTGTTGACATTTTCCGGATTCACTGACCTTCATGTCTTAAAGTAATGATGGACTGTCGTTTCTCTTTGCTTATTTGAGCTGTTCTTGCCATAATATGGACTTGGTCTTTTACCAAATAGGGCTATATTCTGTATACCACCCCTACCTTGTCACAACACAACTGATTGGTTCAAACCCATTAAGAAGGAAATAAATTCCACAAATTAACTTTTATCAAGGCAAACCTGTTAATTGAAATGCATTCCAGGTGACTATCTCATGACGCTGGTTGAGAGAATCCCAAAAGTGTGCAAAGCTGTCATCAAGGCAAAGGGTGGCTACTTTGAAGAATTTGTTTAACACTTTATTGGTTACTACCTGATTCATATGTGTTATTTCATAGTTTTGATGTCTTTACCATTATTCTACAATGTAGAAAATAGTAAAAATAAAGAGAAAAAAACCTGGAATGAGTAGGTGTGTCCAAACTTTTGACTGGTACTGTATATCCTGGCCACTAGTTAACAGAAAAACACATTTCTGATGATTATACAGGCATTTTATGGCCACTAAACAAGGTTCTATATGGTTTTGTATTGCTTTGCTATCTAAAATCTACCCATGAACTGAAATCTGTGATCTATTTGTCTGTGTATAGTAATATTATGGGGTACAACCTACCTGTACAGGCATCCCCCCCCCCCCCCCCAGTTATGAATGCCATCAATCTCATTGACAAATCGAAATGACAACTTGTCTTAGTGACTGTATGGGAAGACCTTAACTCAATTTTCAGTCTGTTGGGATCACTGCGAAATATTTCCTTCATTCTCAAGGACTAATCAGTGCTCAATCCCTTACAAAAAAAGATTGCAGTTTTGAAACTGCAGTAAAAGTGCAGTAACTGCAGTCGACTGGTATTTTGGACACAGTAATTGCAGAATAAGTGCAGTGAACTGCTGTTACACTGCAACATTACTGCAGTAAAAAAAGTGTTATTTTAAATGCAGTATTTGCAGCATACTGCAGTTATACTGCAATCTGACTGCAATTTTTTTCATAAGGGATGACTTCAGTGGTGCCAGTCTGACTAAAGGTTACACATAATTTCTTTCAATAAATTGTTTCAACAGCCTGAAATGGGTTAAAAATGAGTAATGGAATGGAAATGCTCAGTGTCCCAGAGAAGACTGGAAGATACCTCACAAGCTCTGTCTGGTGTTAGAGGGCACGCCTCAGTTTTAAATGATGTCATGAAATCTTGCTATATCTTTTTATGAATTAGAAGAAAAGAAATCCAGGAAATGTGCAACATACTCCTATGAAAGTACTGTCCCCTCCCAATTTTTTAAAAGTATCTTTGAAACTGGTTGCACTATGTGAAATACAGGTTATTGAAAACTCTATTTCCATGTAAAACATGTCCATGTGTAAGATACAATTTCTGCTGTAAAACAATAACATAATTGTTGTCATGTTAACCATAATTATTCTAAAAACTTTACTTATCAACTAAAGTGAGTGTCTTGGTTTTATTTCTTCAGGAATGCTATTATTTTCTCTCACTTCAGGACAAGCTCTGTATAGAGCGGTATTTATTAATTAAATAATGATATAACAGTTGTGAAGAACAGGTTCTGTCATGGGGTCCTGTGTCAGTCCCATAGAGCGAGGATTCATCTTTGTATCTGCCATTATAGCATCTGACACACCATGGGCATCGCCATTGAGGCTATCTCCATTTTAAAGTAGTACATTTTCTTCTTCACGATTGGCTGATCCTTCCTGATGACCCGGTTGGACATGACTCCAACCAGGTATTCAGAAGGGATCAGCCAATGAAGTTGGAAGTCCCACCCAGTTGACTACATTAAAATGGTGGAAGCCTTCAGTGGCGCTGCCCATGCTAAAATTGCCTTTTGGCCACTAGAAACTTCTATCGTTCTCCATGGTCAGTTCTCTATTAATGACATTACTATCTGCAAAGTTTGATTGTGTCACATGCTGGTTTATACTGCGCACGCCCGAAGCACCCCAATCTGTCAGTCGACTCTGAAGTTTGGGTCGTGAGCATGAATATCAGTGCATCCTTTTCATAAACAATAGTTTGTTTTACGATCATTGTATCTCAAAAACCATGAGTACCCTTCCAAGTCCTTCTCCAAGGCGCTGGTTCAAAGCGATGCGGAGGTAAGTGCATTAAAACTAGTCAGACGCATCGATAGTTGCTGTCAAAATTCACTTTAATTACTTTGGTAGTAATAACAATCTGTAATGTTTTATTGATTTACTTTTGTTACTCCAGCTCAAGGAATATTGTTCAACTTTGTTCATCTTTGAGATCAATATTACTTTCAGAAAGTTAAGGAGACCAGATCGAACAACTTGAATTTCTTTATATATCAATCACATCTTTGACTGATTTACTTATTCATTGCCTGATTTGGAGTCATTTCCCTCTGATACTGGGGGTTTAATGGTATGCTTACCGCCCAGGGGCTGACCTCTGTTTAGTACAAACTTTTCAGCAGGCTTATATCTGTAAGCCTGTTCGAGAGGTAAACATTCTACAGCATTAGTGGGAAAGCAAGAGCATGCTATGCATGCAAGAGGAAAGGTCGCCTAACACGCAGAAGGTGTACTGAATTATGATTTGTTATGGACTACTACAGTAACTACATCACTTGTTTGGTTTACACATAAGAATACACTGGCTTTTGTCTATGTGTTGCAGGACCAGGCTGGGGGATCTCTGCATGAAGACTTATCTTTTAGAATGTGTGGAGGGTGAATGGGCAACGGGGTATGGTAGTAGGTGCCAGAGGAACCGGTTTGTGTCAAGAACTGCAACGCTGCTGGGTTTTTCACGCTCAACAGTTTCCTGTGTGTATCAAGAATGGTCCACCACCCAAAGGACATCCAGCCGACTTGACACAACTGTGGGACGCATTGCAGTCAACATGGGACAGCATCCCTGTGGAACGCTTTCGACACCTTGTAGAGTCCATGCCCCAACGAATTGAGGCTGTTCTGAGGGCAAAAGGGGGTGCAACTCAATATTAGGAAGGTGTTCTTAATGTTTTGTACCCTCAGTGTGTACGTATATGTATGTACACTACACGGCCAAAAGTATGTGGACACCCCTTCAAATTAGTGTATTTGGCTATTTCAGTCACACGTTGCTGACAGGTGTATAAAATCGAGCACACAGCCATGCAATCTCCATAGACAAACATTGGCAGTAGAATGGCCCATACTCAAGAGCTCTGTGACTTTCAACATGGCACCGTCATAGGAGGCCACCTTTACAACAAGTCAGTTCGTCAAATGTTTGCCCTGCTAGAGCTGCCCCGGTCAACTGTAAGTGCTGTTATTGTGAAGTGGAAACGTCTAGGAGCAACAACGGCTCAGCCGCGAAGTGGTAGGCCACACAAGCTCACAGAACGGGACGGACGAGTGCTTTAGCGCGTAAAAATTGTCTGTCCTCCGTTGCAACACTCACTACCGAGCAACGTCAGCACAATAACTGTTCATCGGGAGCTTCAGGAAATGGGTTTCCATGGCCGAGCAGCCGCACACAAGCCTAAGATCACCATGCGCATTGCCAAGCGTCGGCTGGAGTGGTGTAAAGCTCGCTGCCATTGGACTCTGGAGCAGTGGAAACGCGTTCTCTGGAGTGATGAATGACGCTTCACCATCTGGCAGTCCAACGGACTCATCTGGGTTTGGCGGATGTCAGGAGAACGCTACCTGCCCGAATGCATAGTGCCAACTGTAGAGTTTGGTGGAGGAGTAATGGTCTGGGACTGTTTTTCATGGTTCGGACTAGTACCCTTAGTACCAGTGAAGAGAGATCTTAATGCTACAGCATACAATGAATGACATTCTACACGATTCTGTGCTTCCAACTTTGTGCCAACAGTTTGGGGAAGGCCCTTTCATGTTTCAGCATGACAATACCCCCGTGCACAAAGCGAGGTCCATACAGAAGTGGTTTGTCGAGATCGGTGTGGAAGAACTTGACTGGCCTGTACGGAGCCCTGACCTCAACCCGATCTAACGCCTTTGGGATGAATTGGAATTCCGTCTGCGAGCCAGGCCTAATCGCCCAACATCAGTGCCCGACCTCACTAATGCTCTTGTGGCTGAATGGAAGCAAGTCACCGCAGCAATGTTCCAACATGTAGTGGAAATCCTTCCCAGAAAAGTGGAGGCTGTTATAGCAGCAAAGGGGAGACCAACTCCATATTAATGCCCATGATTTTGGAATGAGATGTTCGACGAGCAGGTGTCATAATACTTTTGGTCATGTGGTGTATTATTATAAAATATGAAAGGCTTATTCATTCACAATTTTTAAAATCATATTTGTATATGTTTTATTATTTTGTGTACTAGATCATATGGGTAGATTTTTATTTTCTTCTAAAGACATACGTAAATAAACAATTCCAGGTCATAGCTTTCTAGAGGGGAAACACTACATTAATAAAATATTGCCGTCTTGCTAGATTGCCGTCTTGCTAGCGGCCGCTTGTTCCTAGAAAAGGCACTGATTATACACATACTATACGCTGCTCCAATGACAGGGTCCTGCAGAGCCTGATGGTGGTCCTGCCTTTTCGGGGCGTAGGTAGGTTCTAGAACAGTCTGGGTCAGATCGCTGCCTCGGGTCTTCATCTCTTCTCAGTGCGGAGACATGGGTCATGTTCAGTAAGGCAAAACGTTTTTGCAGCAGAAAACAAATATCTTATTGGACAACCCTGGACTTCCATAATAAGGTCTGGTAAGCAGCACCATAGTACATTAATAAATATATAATAGAAAATATATATTGTATTGTCACATACAGTGAAATGTGTTTTACAGGGTCAGCCATAGTAGTACAGTGACCCTGGAGCAAATGAGGGTTAAGTGCAATAATCCTCCATCTTTTTTAACTCCACTTGACAGGTGCCAGTAGAATGAGTTCCTACCATGGGCGCAATAGCTTTGATACCTTCTCACACAGGAAATCATGCCTGCTCAGAAGCATGTGCATCGAGTGTGTCACCTACCTGTGTTACCTGCCATATGAGGACCACAATCTGTCTCTTATGACCTGGGCCAGTAGCATTTCCCAGAAGAGCCAGGGCTGGTGCCAGATACTGTGACTGTGTGTGAATTGGAAGACGGCGCCCTTTTCACAATACTGAGCCGGGCTGAGCTGTACGAAGCGATGTTGGAAAGCCCTGTGTGAAATGACATCTGAACCTACAATACAGTTCTGAGAACCAGCTGTGATAGGTCTTCAATATGACATTCAGCACTTTACGTTTGAGATGTAGAACAATGTGGTAACGTGCTGACATTTTTATTTATTTACTGCAGCATCAGATCATAGCATTTCTACAAATGGGCTATCTTATATGCTATACAAATATATAGGTTTATTATCATTCAATATGGAGTCTCATCTAAAGTTTTCATTAGAAATGTGTCCTTTCTGACGCTGGGTGATAGATAAAAGCTAGTCATCCAGTTCTCTCTGGAATACTTGATAAAGAAATCATGACATTAAAAGTAAAGTGTCAGCACGTTTAGATTTTGCCTCCAGCAAAGTCGAACTTGGATTCGAGTCTTTATGTGAAATCTAGGAAAAGTTCCATCATGAGATACAGTATTTAAACTTGGATCCATTGAACTGTCTTTCACATAAACCAATGCCGATGACTGATTAATTCAACCTGGAAGCCGAACAAAGGTTGTTCCACAAAGGTCCCCGGTTTGTTCTTTCATGTGTAGACGTGTGTCACTCAGGTCTTTTGTAGATTGTCTCCTCGTTGCCTTCTTTCATGGCTGTGTACCTGGCCACTGTGAACAGGTAGTCGCTCAATCTATGGGAAGACGTGAGGTAAATGTTTATCAGCAAGAGTACACTACTTTCTTAAAAACGCATGATAATACATCTGCACATTTATACAAGGAACATACCTGTTCAAATATTTGGCAACATCAGGATCGGCCTCACCTGACCGTACAATAGGGGAAACGCTGGAAACATAAGACAAGTGTTATGGCTAATATGGCTGTTTCTGTGGCTATGTTCAGGATCACAATGTTTTACCGTGGTGGGTCTAAACAACCTTATGATTCGTTGGAACTGACCTGCGTTCTGCTCGGCGACACACTGTCCGTGCTATGTGGAGGGCCGCACTGCTCTTTCCTCCAGACTATGTAACCAGACAGAGAAGTTAAGATAAAACCAATATGCATAGACAATGTCTTCACCCACAAAGGGACCTTATAAATAACACCACTACATACAGTGCATTCGGAAAGTATTCAGACCCCTTGGCTTTTTCCACATTTTGTTACGTTGCAGCCTTATTCTAAAATTGATTAAATTGTTTCCCTCATCCATCTATACACAATACTCCATAATGACAAAGTAAAAAACAGTTTTTCAAAATGTTTGCAAATGTATTAAAATCAAAAAACGAATACCTTATTTACATAAGTGTTGAGACCCTTTGCTATGAGACTCGAAATTGAGCTCAGGTGCATCCTGTTTCCATTGATCATCCTTGAGATGTTTCTACAACTTGATTGGAGTCCACCTGTGGTAAACCCAATTGATTGAACATGATTTGGAAAGGCACACACCTGTCTACAGTGGGGAGAACAAGTATTTGATAACCTGCAAAATCGGCAGTGTTTCCTACTTACAAAGCATGTAGAGGTCTGTCATTTTTATTATAGGTACTCTTCAACTGTGAGAGACGGAATCTAAAACAAAAATCCAGAAAATCACATTGTATGATTTTTAAGTAATTAATTTGCATTTTATTGCATGACATAACTATTTGATACATCAGAAAAGCAGAACTTAATATTTGGTACAGAAACCTTTGTTTGCAATTACAGAGATCATATGTTTCCTGTAGGTCTTGACCAGGTTTGCACACACTGCAGCAGGGATTTTGGCCCACTCCTCCATACAGACCTTCTCCAGATCCTTCAGGTTTCGGGGTTGTCGCTGGACAATACGGACTTTCAGCTCCCTCCAAAAATGTTCTATTGGGTTCATGTCTGGAGACTGGCTAGGCCACTCCAGGACCTTGAGATGCTTCTTACGGAGCCACTCCTTAGTTGCCCTGGCTGTGTGTTTCGGGTCGTTGTCATGCTGGAAGACCAAGCCACGACCCATCTTCAATGCTCTTACTGAGGGAAGGAGGTTGTTGGCCAAGATCTCGCGATACATGGCCCCATCCATCCTCCCCTCAATACGGTGCAGTCGTCCTGTCCCCTTTGCAGAAAAGCATCCCCAAAGAATTATGTTTCCACCTCCATGCTTCACGGTTGGGATGGTGTTCTTGGGGTTGTACTCATCCTTCTTCTTCCTCCAAACACGGCGAGTGGAGTTTAGACCAAAAAGCTATATTTTTGTCTCATCAGACCACATGACCTTCTCTCATTCCTCCTCTGGATCATCCAGATGGTCATTGGCAAACTTCAGACGGGCCTGGACATGTGCTGGCTTGAGCAGGGGGACCTTGCGTGCGCTGCAGGATTTTAATCCATGACGGCGTAGTGTGTTACTAATGGTTTTCTTTGAGACTGTGGTCCCAGCTCTCTTCAGGTCATTGACAAGGTCCTGCCGTGTAGTTCTGGGCTGATCCCTCACCTTCCTCATGATCATTGATGCCCCACGAGGTGAGATCTTGCATGGAGCCCCAGACCGAGGGTGATTGACCATCATCTTGAACTTCTTCCATTTTCTAATAATTGCTCCAACAGTTGTTGCCTTCTCACCAAGCTGCTTGCCTATTGTCCTGTAGCCCATCCCAGCCTTGTGCAGGTCTACAATTTTATCCCTGATGTCCTTACACAGCTCTCTGGTCTTGGCCATTGTGGAGAGATTGGAGTCTGTTTGATTGAGTGTGTGGACAGGTGTCTTTTATACAGGTAACGAGTTCAAACAGGTGCAGTTAATACAGGTAATGAGTGGAGAACAGGAGGGCTTCTAAAAGAAAAACTAACAGGTCTGTGAGAGCCGGAATTCTTACTGGTTGGTAGGTGATCAAATACTTATGTCATGTAATAAAATGCAAATGAATTACTTAAAAATCATACAATGTGATTTTCTGGATTTTTGTTTTAGATTCCGTCTCTCACAGTTGAAGTGTACCTATGACAAAAATTACAGACCTCTACATGCTTTGTAAGTAGGAAAACCTGCAAAATCGGCAGTGTATCAAATACTTGTTCTCCCCACTGTATATAAGGTCCCACAGTTGACAGTGCATCTCAAAGCATAAGTCATGAGGTCTAAGTAATTGTCTGTAGAGCTCCGAGACAGGATTATGTTGAGGCACAGATCTGGGGAAGGGTACAAAAACATTTCTACAGCATTGAAGGTCCCCAAGAACACAATGGCCTCCGTCATTCTTAAATGGAAGAAGTTTGGAACCACCAAGACTCTTCCTAGAGCTGGCCGCCAGGCCAAACTGAGCAATCGGGGGAGAAGGGCCTTGGTCAGGGAGGTGACCAAGAACCCAATGGTCACTCTGACAGAGCTCCAGAGTTCCTCTGTGGAGATGGAAGAACCTTCCAGAAGGACAACCATCTCTGCAGCACTATTATTATTTTATGGTAGTGTGGCCAGACGGAAGCCACTCCTCAGTAAAAGGCACATGACAGCCCGCTTGGAGTTTGCCAAAAGGCACCTAAAGGACTCTCAGATCATGAGAAACAAGATTATCTGGTCTGATGAAACCAAGATTTAACTCTTTGGCCTGAATGCCAAGCGTCACGTCTGGAGGAAACCTGGCATCATCCCTACGGTGAAGCATGGTGGTGGCAGCATCATGCTGTGGGGATGTTTTTCAGTGGCACGGACTGGAAGACTAGTCAGGAGAGGGAAAGATGAACGGAGCAAAGTACAGAGTAATCCTTGATGAAAACCTACTCCAGAGCGCTCAGGACCTCAGACTGGGGCGAAGGTTCACATTGCAACAGGACAACGCAGGACTGGCTTCGGGACAAGTCTCTGAATGTCCTTGAGTGGCCCAGCCAGAGCCCAGACTTGAACCCTAGCTAACATCTTTGGAGAGACCTGAAAATAGTTGCGCAGCGACGCTCCCCATCCAACCTGACAGATGAGCTTGAGAGGATCTGCAAAGAAGAATGGGAGAAACTCCCCAAATACAGGTGTTCCAAGCTTTGTGTCATACCAAAGAAGACTCAAGGCTGTAATCGCTGCCAAAGGTGCTTCAACAAAGTACTGAGTAAAGGGTCTGAATACTTATGTAAATGTGTTATTTCCGTCTTTAGTTTTTTATACATTTGCCAAAATTTCTAAAAAACTGTTTTTGCTTTGTCATTATGGGGTTTTGCGTGTAGATTGATGAGGGAAAATAATAATTTAATCAATTTTAGAATAAGGCTTTCCGAATGCACTGTAGTACAAGTCCATACACATGCATTGAGTTGCTTTACACATGGATTCACATATACAATTACAGTACCTCATCTGCCTCATGCTGTTTTACCTTGAAAGTATTGTTAGCTCATGTATTTGGAATATGAAACTGTAAGCCTTTCTCAAAATTCCACATCACATTATAAATAAAAGTTCAGTTTTCTAAAAGGTTCATCCAGTGGGTGAGTGCTTACAGGTAATATGAAGTTTGTCAGTGGTGGTAGCTTCTCTGTGAACTCATCAATCCAGATTTCCAGGTCTGCCACTGGTTGGGAACTGAACTTTGTTTTCTCTGTTGGCAAGAGTGAGAGAGAGTATAAGGAGAATGAGAAGACCACTGACTGGGGTAAGCTGTGTGGAATGATTCTTCAAAATGATTTACAGAAAGCCATTTACTAATATGAATTTCTCTTGCAGATGACCGAGGTGTGGCAATGTTGGATCCCACATCTTGTAATACACACTGAATCTGTGGGATCAGAAGGGTAAACATTGAGTAAAAGATAACATGTTTATCATTACTCTCCCAAAATGAAATGAAAAAGTTCAAACTCAGACCTTGTCTAGCTGATCTGTGAATGTATGGCCTTTGTCGATACAAAATTCTCTGGCCAAGCTGTAGAAGACAACACAAGACAGTTAATAAATTCAGTCAGGGGAAACAAAGCATTATACCTAATAGATGGAATGGACATCACATTACCCTATTGCTGATGACAATTCATCTGTTGTTCCCAATGCTTCAAACACATGATCTTCCTTGGGTCTTCTCTCTCCAGTGTAAGTGCTAGAGAAACCTTTGGCAATGACAGGAAGATGATAAGCAAAGCGTTCTTCGTTGAAATGACCATATGATGTGCAATGACTTGCTTGCATATTCACCTTTATCACCAGTTTTGGTGTATATTTTGGGGATCCTGCTTTCTCCATCAGTTTTGGAGGCATAACTTTCCAGGAGAAAAAGATAATCAAGAGCTTTATGCTAGCTTGGCTATCACTGCAGGCAAGATAATTTCAGCTGTCTGTCTGTAGGCAACATTATTGGCTAGCATAGCTAGCTGTCATCTACAATAATTTCAGGTGTGTTTCTTATTCATCCCATTCTCTTCCACTACCTGTGTGACTAGTACTACATGTGAAGCAGAGGAGGCTGATGGGAGGAGCTATTGGAGGACTGACTCATTGTAATGGCTCCACTGATGTGTAGCTAATTAGCTAGCTGTGTGTCAAATAACTGTGACACATCGCTAGCTAGCTACCAACCAAACAAGATATCATATTAGTATAAGAAGCAAGGTCCATACAGCTACCTTCTTTCTGATCCAAATGATGTCTTTGTCCAATTCACAGCTAAACATTTGCCAGTCCTTGCTAGGATAGAACGTAGGTGAGATGGTTTGGTAATCATTGAAGCCATGTTTACGTAAAATAAAAACGCGCGTTGTGCCTCTTGTTTATCAGCGGTATCCGTATGTGAGTGGGTTGGACATCTTATCGCACGACCAATGGCACGAAGGAGAGAGTAGGATGTTGATTGGCTAGCAAAATATCTGTACGTCTTACCTCTAGCGCTGATTGGACATGAAGCAGAGATATGGCCCGCTGGCTGCGTGCGTTGTGTTGACAGTTAACTGTGGCATGATGTTTCCAAGTTTATTATGGTTGCTAGCTATTTAAGTGGCGACAGCTTCATAATGACGTTTTATCCCTTTTAAAAATACATTGGGATTTTGTATAGACGACCCCTCATCATTCGGAGTGTTTGAGGTATTAATAATAATAGCTACAGAACGTTCTCCTGGCGAATTAACTGGAAGCTAGCTTGCTATCAGAATGCAAATCAAGGAATGTATAATGTCTGCACCTGTGAAAGCTATCCTCCACGGAGAACACGCTGTCGTGCATGGCAACAGTAACGTTTGAGCTCTAGTTACAGTATCATCAGTGGACCACCTAGCTAGGGCCTGCCTTATTCCACACTTTGTTGTGTTACAGCCTGAATTCAAAATGGATTCAATATAATTTCTCACCCATCTACACAAAATACCCCATAATGACAAAGTGAAAACATGTTTAGACATTTTTGCAAATTTATTGAGAATGAATTACAGAAATATCATTTACATAAGTAGTCACACCCCTGAGTCAATTCTTTCTAGAAGCACCTTTGGCGGCGATTACAGCTTTGAGTCGTCTTGAGCATGTCTGTATCAGCTTTGCACATCTGGATATGGGAATTTTCTCCCATTCTTCCTTGCACATTTTCTCAAGCTCTGTTAAGATAGATGGGGAGCGGCGGTGAACCGCAATCTTGAAGTCTTTCCACAGATTTTCAGTGGGATTCAAGTCTGGGCTTTGGCTGGGCCACTCAAGGACTTAAACATTCTTGTTCTGAAGCCATTCCAGCGTTGCTTTGGCTGTATGCTTGGGGTCATTGCCCTGTTTGAATGTACATATTTGGCCCAGGCTAAGGTCGTTTGCACTCAGAAGCAGTTTCTCATCAAGGATTTGTCTGTATTTGGCTCCAGACATTGTTCCCTCTATCCTCCCAGTCCATACCACTGAAAAGCATCCCCATAGCATGATGCTGCCCCCACCATGCTTTACAGTAGGGATGGCGTTAGATGGGCTTTGCATTCAGGCCAAAGAGTTACATTTTTGTCTCATCAGACCAGAATATTTTACCTGTCTTTCACATACCTTTTTGTAAACTCCAGGCGTGCTGTCATGTGCCTTTTTCTCAGGAGTGGCTTCTGGCTGACCACTCTCCCCTAAATCCCAGATTGGTGAAGTGCTGTAGAGACTGTTGTCCTTCTGTCAGATTCTCCCATCTCAGCCAAGGAACTCTGTAGTTTTGTCAGTGTTCATTGGGTTCTTGGTCACCTACCTGACCAAGGTCCTTCTTGCCCGGTTCAGTTTGGTCGGATGGCCAGCTCTAGGCAGAGTCTGGGTAGTGACATATTTTTTCAATTTCCCAATGATGCAGACCACTGTGCTCTTGGAAATGTTCAACACTCTAGAAATTGTTGTATACCCTTCCCCA
Organism: Coregonus lavaretus; assembly: GCF_964263955.1. Lineage (NCBI taxonomy): Eukaryota > Metazoa > Chordata > Actinopteri > Salmoniformes > Salmonidae > Coregonus > Coregonus lavaretus. The sequence continues at coordinate 10,336,984 of NC_140004.1, forward strand.
GATATATGACTCATCACAATTCTAAGTTGGATCCGTTCCAAAATGGACCTGGGGCTTTCCCACCCATAGCCGATATGCATAAATAAATACATTTAATATAGAGACCCGTTCCGAACGGACCCGAGGACAACTAGACCCATTCTGTATAGACCTGGTCGGATCCAGACCCGGTCCGATCTGATCCGAATGAGGGAAGCAGCAGAAAATAATTGTTTTTAATTAACGGGAGCAGATAGAGCGCGAGAGGAGGGAAAGAGGTGCCGCTCTAGCAGGCAGGGAGGGGCCGTACTGTGAGCGAGTGACACGGGGAGGAAGAAGCGAGAGATGAGACAGCAACCAACCAAGCTGACTCGCGCTATAGTAGACTAATCGCTACCATAGCTAGATTATTTTTCATCGTATGATTACGTAGTATCTGTCTCGACTGCATCAAACCGGGAGAAGTTAGCTAGGTAGGCTAACCGAGGCTGCAGTGCATTCACTTTCTAATTCTAGAGTTACAAATAACAACTCCATTCAGAATATTAAGTAGCAGCCTACCTGTTGGTTCATGGTCGTTGTAGCCTATCCTTCTCCTTTAACTTTACATTTTGTCAATTTAATTCCATCTCCGTCTGTGACTAAAAGATGCATATCTGTATTCCCATTTGTGAAATCAATAGATTAGGATCTAATGAATTTATATACATTTACTGATTTCCTCATATGAACTGTAACTCAGTAAAATCAATTAAGTTGTTGCATGTTGCGTTTTATTTTTGTTCAGTATAAATGATGACTATTGTGTTGTTATGTAGTTTGTTAAAAACAATTCACTAATGCATACATGGCTTTCTCAGAAAAATTATAATAATAATGAACTCAAAAGATGCCCAACAATTGCCAGAGCAGTAGCTGAATTTCTGTCTGGACACATTTACATTTAAGTCATTTAGCAGACGCTCTTATCCAGAGCGACTTACAGTTTAGTGAGTGCATACATTTTTCATACTGGCCCCCCGTGGGAATACAAACCCACAACCCTGGTGTTGCAAGCACCATGCTCTACCAACTGAGCTACAAGTGCCATTCTGTGACTTTGGCTAATATGCGTTATTTTTTTTGCCTTGGTATCGTTTTTTTATCGAGTGTCGTGATACTAAACCTTAACCTGGTATCGAAGTCAAAATTCTGGTATCCTGACAGTACAGTAAAGAAAAGTACAGTAGAGCACAGTAGACTACAGTAAAGAAAAGTAGAGTATAGTCCTGTACAATAAAGTTCAGTACAGTACATTGTGAAGTGCACATGTGCAATAACCTAATTAGCCTTTGCACTCCATCTACACAGCGCGAAAGGGTAAATTCTACAAAACTTAGTGCACTCTGTTCATAACATATTATAGTTTTGTGAACAGAACTGTATTGAGAGCAAATGTTTAATCGATAAGAAAATGTGCAGAATGTCGGACAAAATCCATCTCGTTCCATCTTCTCCCCCTGCCCGCCAGTGGGCTTCCTCTCACTACCATATTTGTTAGTGAGTGGAAATGCCAAGCGGATGCTTCACATTTATACATCACAGTGAAATATCTGTCTCATTGTTCAATCTGTGGTAGGGATGTGACAAGTGTACAATTTTTCTTAATGTTTAAACATCAATTTTTTTAATAATTTAAACCATAAGAAAAATCATAAAATGACATGAATTCAGATATGGTCCTGCCAATGTGAGTAAGACTTTTAAGCAGGTCAACATTCTCAAGGCCGCAGGGCCAGACGGATTACCAGGACGTGTACTCCGAGCATGTGCTGACCAACTGGCAAGTGTCTTCACTGACATTTTCAACATATCCCTGACTGAGTCTGTAATACCAACATGTTTCAAGCAGACTACCATAGTCCCCGTGCCCAAGGACACTAAGATAACCTGCCTAAATGACTACCGACCCGTAGCACTGACGTCTGTTGCCATGAAGTGCTTTGAAAGGCTGGTCATGGCTCACATCAACACCATTATCCCAGAAACCCTAGACCCACTCCAATTTGCATACCGCCTCAACAGATCCACAGATGATGCATATCACTCCCTCCAGGAAATACACGACGCCGCTGTTCTGGTTACTGATGGATTTATTCTTCTACTAAATTCTCCACCGTCATCAATCCACCGTCGAACTGTTTAAATACATTTCAACACATGCACAAAAAACTAGTTGGCGTTCACGTTACAGAAACCTTGCACGTAAATATGTGCGACAAATAATTAACATAATGAACATACCTCGCTGGCTGCACACAACTGAGAGGGAAATGGGTCCACTTAGAAACAAGAATACTTGTAAATAAACACGTCGTTAATTTAACTTATCTTTCAGAGTACTAAACTTTACCGCCGCTACTTTACCGCGATGTCTGGAACTTGTCACCACTAAAAGCGTCCCAACACAACATAGAATGTACAGATAGTTCCTATCACATAAATACAAGCAAAATCAATATTCAAAATACAAGTTGTACAAATAATAATGATATTATGTAAAACCTATTAATAATGACATGAATAACATTAATAATGACATGAATAACATTTATGGCAGTTAAACTCCCACCAAATCACATCCTTTGGGATTTCACCTCACAAAAATAACCATAACATTCATTCTGCTTCAAGCAGTAAAACTGTCTTGTATACAGGCCTGTCAAGATAGACTGGCTTTGTAGTGCGTTTTCCCTGGTTATCTAAGGTTGAGTCACTAATTAACAGTTTTACCTTTCTGACTCTTCCATCAGTGCTAGGGTACACCTGTGCTACTCTTGCTAATCTCCATTGATTTCGTGGAGAGCAGTCCTCTTGTAGGATGACAATGTCATTAACCTTCGTATTTCTCTTATCCTTTTGCCATATTTGTCTTTGCTGAAGATTAAGGAGGTACTCCTTCTTCCACCGTGTCCAGAATTCGTTTGCCAAGAACTGTACCTGTCGCCATCTCTTGCGGAGGTAGAGATCCTGACTCACAAACTGACCAGGAGGGGGAGTTGTTATCTTTGACTTCATCATGAGGATATGGTTGGGAGTGAGAGGTTCAAGACTTGTTGGATCATTTAAGTGCTCTGTTGTCAGAGGTCTGCTATTTACGATAGCCATCACTTCATACAGGAAGGTTCTAAGTGATGCACTGTCAAGTCTTCTAGCAGATTGGTCAAGGATCGCTGTTAGAACGCTTCTGATGGTCCTAATTTGTCTCTCCCATACACCTCCCATGTGACTTGATGATGGGAAGTTCATAACAAACTCACATCCATGTTCCTTTACCTGTTCATGATCCAGGTCCTTCATTGCATTCATGAACTCTCCTTTAGCGCCAACAAAGTTGGTGCCTTGATCACATCTCAACTGTCTTACATTTCCACGTATTGCAATGAATGCACGCAGTGCATTGATGAAAGCATCTGTAGTTAGATCATCAAGCATTTCAATATGTATGGCTCTAGAACACATACAAGTGAAAAGAAGACCATATCTTTTCAGTTCCTTTCTCGCTTCTTTCACATAGAATGGTCCGAAGCAATCTATACCACAATATGTGAATGGAGGGGTCATTTCCAGTCTCTCGTCTGGCAAGTCTGCCATCTTTGGTTCCTGTGTGTTCCTTCTATACTTTCTGCATGTTGTGCATTTGTAGATGTGCGAGGCAACTGCGCTGCTGCAACCTGTAACCCATATACCATTGGATCGCAATTCATTGACAGTTATTCCTCTTCCTTGATGATGCACCTTTTCATGGTAGTGCTTGATGAGTAAAGAAGACACATGACTTGCCTTAGGTACAATGGCAGGATGCTTTACATGTGGATGAAGGGCAGATCTTGTCAAACGTCCTCCAACCCTGAGCACACCGTACTCATCGACAAAGGGACTTAGTTTGTGTAGCTTGTTTGTTTTGTCTTTGGGTTTTACTTCCTTGCATTGCTTTATACCTTTGATTTCAGTGCTGAATACTTCCGTTTGAACCAATTTGATGATGAAAAGCTCTGCTTCCTGTCTTTCCTCAACACTTGTGGCTTCATTTGTTTTAAGTTTGAGACCCTTGATTTGCTTAGCATGGCGCTTAAGACGAGCAATAGCTTTGACGGCTCTTTTCCAGTCAGAAAACCTTGTCAGGCGGTCTAACAATGTCCTGTCCTCTTTTGCTTTTGTGTTGAGCACCTGGGCCTTTCGAAGTTCTGGATCATTGTCAATGACCTCACTTACTTTGACGTCTTCTATGGGCAGCTCTCTTTTCCACAGAAAATCTGGCCCATTAAACCAAGTTGAAGCTACAAGCTGATCTGCCTTTAGGCCTCTTGAAGCATGATCCGCAGGATTATCTTCAGAACGTACAAATCGCCATTGCTTTGAATCTGTAGTGGACTTGATTCTTTGGATTCTGTTAGCCACAAAGACGTGGAATCGTCTTGCATCATTGTTTATATATCCAAGGCCAACCTTTGAGTCTGTCCAAAAATGTTCTTGAAGACCCTAACCCTAACCCTAACCCTAACACTTGTCCTTGCTGCTACCACTGCTGCAGATAACTCAAGGCGTGGTATTGTGGTCACTTTGGTGGGGGCAACACGTGCTTTCCCCATGACTAACGAACAATGGACATCCCCATTGGTGTTGATTGTTCTGAGATAAGTACACTCCCCATAGCCTGTGACGCTGGCATCTGAGAAGTGGTGAAGCTCGTACTGTTTGACATCTATGAAGTTTGCTGGAATATAGCACCTTCTGATCCTTACATTAGACAAGTTTTGTAGATCTTGTAGCCAAGATTCCCACTGTGTCTTGAGCTCCTCTGAGAGTGGTTCATCCCAACCGGCCTTGTCTCGACACAGTTGTTGCAATATCTGCTTTCCTAGGAGAATGAATGGGGCTACGAACCCCAATGGGTCGTAGATGGAAGCTACTGTTGATAGCACTCCTCTTCTGGTCAACGGGTGTTCCTTGACTGTAACTCTGAGCTGAATGTCATCAGAGGACACGCACCATTGCACTCCGAGAGCTCTTTCCATGAGTGGCTCTCCCAAAGCCATATCAAGGTTTTTGACACTTTCAGCGCACTCTTCCTTTGGTATTGATTTCAATACATGCTTGCTGTTGGAGACGAACTTATGTAGTCTTAGCTTGCCTGTGCTGCAAAGACCTCTTGCTTCCTTGATGAGTTGAATTGCCTCAGCATCAGACGTTACACTCACCAGTCCATCGTCAACATAAAAATTCCTTTGGATGAATTTAACAGCGTTTTGGTTAAATTGATCCTGACCTTTAGCGGCTAGATGTTTGAGACCAAAATTGGCACAGCCGGGTGAGGAGGCTGCCCCAAACAGATGGACTTTCATCCGGAAAGTTGATGGCGGAGACATCAGGTCACCATTCTCCCACTATAAGAACCTCAGGTAGTCTTGGTCTTCCGGTCTTACATGGAACTGATGGAACATTCGCTCCACATCACACATAATAGCAATTGGGCCCTTGCGAAACCTGCAGAGAACTCCCACCAAGGTATTTGTGAGCTCTGGCCCAGTAAGAAGGTGGTCATTCAATGACGTGTCTTGGAATCTTGCTGAGCAATCGAAGACGACGCGTATCTTCCCAGGCTTTTGAGGGTGGTATACCCCGTGGTGGGGAATATACCAGGCTGGATGATTGTTGAGTTCCTTTTCGGGAACCTTCTCAGCATCACCACGAGCAATGATATCTTTCATGAAGTTCATGTAGTCTGAGCAGTATTTCTGGTCTCTCTTGAGCCTTCGTTCCAAGCCTCTTAGACGCTGAACAGAACATGACTTATTATTGGGTAGATTTGGTCTGTCTTGTTTGAAAGGTAAGGGCATTTCATAATGACCATCTTGTTTGTGTTTGATTTCATCTCTCAGCTTAGTCAAGAAGTGGAGATCTTCCTGAGAGACGGTTGCATCTTCTTCAACTCTTTCACTGAAATCAGATTCTAGTACCTTAATTACATAATTTGGACTGATCATTTCCTTGATCTGAGTCTTGCAAACATAGTGAACTTCACCTTTGAGCTTGATTGTTGGTTTGGGTTCAGGTGTCACTTTCCTTACAATGATGCGGTGACTTACTCCAATTGCATCACTGTAGTGCTCTTGTGGGTCACCATAACTCACTATGCTCCAACCTAGATCAGTTCTCTGAGCAAAGGGTTCGTTTTCTTCTCCACATACGACTTCTCTGGGCATTAGCGCTTGTGGGCAATTGTATCCGATTAGCAGACCAATTTCACGTTCCTTTGGCGGTGCAATGTGTTCTGCAAGATGCTCCAAATGAGGCCATGCTTTAGCGGTCTCTGAAGTTGGAATGTGTGTCCGATTGGCAGGGATAAATTCACGAGTGTACGTTGTTGGCACTGTGATCTTCTTAGAGGAGAATAGACCTCTTATTTGTAGGTATTTGAGTCTTTTACAGGGTACAATTGTCCTTTTTGACGACATTGTAGATAGTTTCAGCTTCACTTGTTCCGTGTTCGTATCTAGAATGTTTGCTACTTCCTCAAGAATGAAGGAAGAATCACTTTGTGAATCTAGCAGAGCATAGACAAGAACTTCCTTACTTGAATCACTTTGCGTTGACACATAGACAGGTACTATCGCTGAAGTCTGTGTAGTATTGCCATCTTGCACAACTCTGTTGGATGTGGTTTCCTTGATAACCTCTTGTGTTGACAGTAGCTTTCTTTCCTTGCCATAACTTATGTCTTTAGATGTTTCCCCTTTTGGTTCTTGTTTTGAGCGATCTTCGTGTAGGCATGTGGGATGACGTTTTGAGCAGGTGTCACAGACCATCCGGCTACTGCAGCTCTTGGATTGATGGCCAGGACTTAAACATCCGAAGCACAGTCTTTCATTCTGAATGAACTTGACTCGTTCGGCGACTGTCCTTTCAATGAATTTGAAGCACTTGTGTAAACTGTGTCCTAATTTCTTACATAACACACATGTGACTATGTTCCTCTCACTGATGTTAGTTGTGAAGATCTTGGCACCTACAGTTTGGTTCTTGATCTTTGCTTTATCAGGTTCACTTTGTCGTAATGCGTTGTAGGATGTTATAGGGTTGCACGCAATACTAGCTTCCATCGACAGGAATGTCACAAAATAGTTAAAGCTTGGGAACTTTCTGTGTTCCAGTTGGTATTGTGTGGCCCTTCGGTTCCATCTGCTACTTAACCAGTCGGGTAGTTTGGCAGCTAGTTTTTGATTCTCAATATCATCATTAAGAACCTTTAGACTCTCATTGTGAGCAATAGCGAATTCACAACTACGTAGAAAGTCTACACATTTTCTTAAGTCTGCACTCTCCTTAGGAGCTAGTTTTGGCCAAGCATGTAATTTGTCTCGGAAGGCCTTGGCAATCACAAACGGCTCACCATAACGTTCCTTGAGCAGGTCCCATGCTGCATGATATGAATCTTCAGAAAATCAGAAAATCAGAAAATAACCTTCTACTGCTTCTTTAGCTGCTCCTCCCACATATTTCTGAAGGAAGAAGATTTTCTCTGCAGCTGGAATATTTTTTCTCTCAATCAGTGTCTGAAAGGAAGACTTCCAATGGTTAAACTTGAGTGGATCCCCACTAAAAATTGTAGGCTCTGGAATGGGAAGCCTATTTGCTGATATAGCCTCAGCCAGGACTTTCACAAGCTCTCTTGTGTCGTTTTGAAGCACACTTCTTGGAGCCACATCCCTTAGTGGTTGTGGGTGCTGATACACAGGATTCACCTGATCAATTAGTTGCTCAAATGTAGGCAGCTCAGACTTATGTGGAGTAAGCCTTTGGTCTGGATACAACTCATTTTCGTCATAGACTTGAAGCCTTGCTCTGGCCGCGTTCAGTCTTTTTATCTCCTCTAAACGTCCAAGCTCTCTTTTTAAGTCTTCTACAGATCTTTTCCTTGCAGCATTCTCTTCTTGCTGTTTCTTTAAGAGCAAAGCTTCTTGTCTCTCCTTTTCTATCTTGCGTTCAGTCTCTTCTCTTTCGCCTTGAAGACGACGAGTTACTGCAGCTACTTCTTGCTCTGCAACTATCTTCTTGTCCTCAACTTCAAGTCTTTGGAGTTTCTCTTGGTGGCACTCTTGCTCAGCCATAATCTTCAACACAGCCTTTGTGGCTGCATACTCAGCAGCGGCTTCTTGTCGTTTAACTGAGGATACATTAGAGCGAATGGAAGTGGCCTTAGAAGACTTAAAGTCTGGAGATGACACACTGGAAATCGTAGATTCGAATACGGAGCTTGCATCCGGCCAAATCAGTTCCTCCTTTGTTCCTTGAATTTGAGATTGCGCGTTGTGTACAACAATCTTGGTGACTGATATACATTTATCCAGCTTGCGGCGCATCTCGTGAGCTGGGCTGTCAATCCTGCGATATTCTTCATAAACATTATTCAGTTCAGATAACTCTCTTTGAATAGTGCTGCTGTGTTCGTGTAGGATGTTGCTTGGATCTTGTTTTGTAACTGATTTCTTAGCCACCTTAGTTAAAACTTTCCAGCGTTCATAAATGCTGTCAAAGCGAATTAGTAGTTCTTTTGTTTTTTCTTTCTGAAATTCTTTTCCCTTTTCCGTTTATGTACGGGCTCTTCCACTCTGTCGAGGCTCTTCAGACTGTACTGCTTCTTGTACAACGCTAGACTCATCTGTCTGCTCTGTCTCTTCTACTGGCTCTACGAGTGATCCTTTACACTGACTCTCTTTACTTCTATGTGACATATTAACTTATTTGAAAGTAACCTGTACACAAGACAGTTGTCTTAAATAAACAGTAGAGTTTACAACAAACATTTTACAAAAATAAATACTCAAGAGAATAGAATATGCCAAGTTAAGTTATTGTCTTTGAAATTAACCCTTCAGAATAAAGGCAGGCATTATAAAGATTTTGAAATGTTGCAGAATCACTCAAAATAACAGCTTTCTTAAATGCACAAACATAAATCCTCTTCTTAAGTAAATCAATGACTTATATTCAATGAAATAAAGAATTATCAATATCGCTAAATCACTTACATTAATGTCTCTTAATATCTTGTTACACACTGTTATGTTACTTGGCTACACACAGCCCTTTGAAGTCCTTTATATTTTCCAATCCTTGTGTCACCTTTTCAGAACACAAACTTAAGTGTCTGACTTACGGACGTCTTCATGAAAAAAAAAACGGATGAACTTGTGTGAGTCCTTTAACACTGACCAGTGGCTTATCTGTGAGTCCGTCTTGACGAGCCGTCTTGCAGAGCAGGTCAGGAAACGATCACGCAGACTCGAGTTCGACTATCACTCCCTCCAGGAAATACACGACGCCGCTGTTCTGGTTACTGATGGATTTATTCTTCTACTAAATTCTCCACCGTCATCAATCCACCGTCGAACTGTTTAAATACATTTCAACACATGCACAAAAAACAAGTTGGCGTTCACGTTACAGAAACCTTGCACGTAAATATGTGCGACAAATAATTAACATAATGAACATACCTCGCTGGCTGCACACAACTGAGAGGGAAATGGGTCCACTTAGAAACAAGAATACTTGTAAATAAACACGGCGTTAATTTAACTTATCTTTCAGAGTACTAAACTTTACCGCCGCTACTTTACCGCGATGTCTGGAACTTGTCACCACTAAAAGCGTCCCAACACAACATAGAATGTACAGATAGTTCCTATCACATAAATACAAGCAAAATCAATATTCAAAATACAAGTTGTACAAATAATAATGATATTATGTAAAACCTATTAATAATGACATGAATAACATTAATAATGACATGAATAACATTTATGGCAGTTAAAATGCAATCTCTATTGCACTCCACACTGCCCTTTCCCACCTGGACAAGAGGAACACCTACGTGAGAATGCTATTCATTGACTACAGCTCAGCATTCAACACCATAGTGCCCTCAAAGCTCATCACTAATCTAAGGATCCTGGGACTAACACCTCCCTCTGCAACTGGATCCTGGACTTCCTGACGGGCCGCCCCCAGGTGGTAAGGGTAGGTAACAACACATCTGCCACACTGATCCTCAACACGGGGGCCCCTCAGGGGTGCGTGCTCAGTCCCCTCCTGTACTCCCTGTTCACCCATGACTGCATGGCCAGGCACGACTCCAACACCATCATTAAGTTTGCCGACAACACAACAGTGGTAGGCCTGATCACCGACAACGATGAGACAGCCTATAGGGAGGAGGTCAGAGACCTGGCCGTGTGGTGCCAGGATAACAACCTCTCCCTCAACGTGACCAAGACAAAGGAGATGATTGTGGACTACAGGGGAGAAAAAATTTCTCATCGACGGGGCTGTAGTGGAACAGGTTGAGAGCTTCAAGTTCCTTGGCGTCCACATCACCAACGAACTATCATGGTCCAAACACACCAAGACAGTCGTTAAGAGGGCACGACAAAGCCTATTCCCCCTCAGGAGACTGAAAAGATTTGGCACGTGTCCTCAGATTCTCAAGAAATTCTACAGCTGCACCATCGAGAGCATCCTGACTGGTTGCATCACCGCCTGGTATGGAAACTGCTCGGCCTCCGACCGCAAGGCACTACAGAGGGTAGTGCGTACGGCCCAGTACATCACTGGGGCCAAGCTTCCTGCCATCCAGGACCTCTATACCAGGCGGTGTCAGAGGAAGGCCCTCAAAATTGTCAAAGACTCCAGCCACCCTAGTCATAGACTGTGGCAAGCGGTACCGGAGTGCCAAGTCTAGGTCCAAAAGACTTCTCAACAGCTTCTACCCCCAAGCCATAAGACTCCTGAACAGCTAATCATGGCTACCCAGACTATTTGCACTGCCCTTCCACCCCCACCCCATCCTTTTACACTGCTGCTACTCTGTTATTATATATGCATAGTCACTTTAACTCTACCAACATGTACATATTACTTCAACTACCTCAACTAGCCGGTGCCCCCGCACATTGACTCTGCACCGGTACCCCCCTGTATATATAGCCTCCCTACTGTTATTTTATTTTACTTCTGCTCTTTTTTTCTCAACACTTTTTTGTTGTTTTATTGTACTTTTTTATATAAAAATAAATGCACTGTTGGTTAAGGGCTGTAAGTAAGCATTTCACTGTAATGTCTGCACCTGTTGTATTCGGCGCATGTGGCCAATAAAATTTGATTTGATTTGAATGACCGCTAGGTGGCAATGCAGTTCAATCTACCGAAGTCCTGGCTACCTACCAGACTGCACTCTTACTGCTGTCTCCCACCCACTCAGCAAATATGGTAGTTAATGCCGTTTTAGGTTTCCTGCTGTGTGCCTCTCCTCCATGTTCTCAGTTGTCAGTACATGGGACTATGTGATGTCTCGTTGCAGTGATGCATGACAGCGTGTTCATAGACAGCGTGTTCAATCTGTTGTTAACGCCACGTACGGTGTTTGAGAGCTCGCGCTTTGTACTTGCTGAGCAATCATTGTACAATTTCCCCATCCGGGCCGTCACGTTTTTTCGGCATCTTGTAGTCTGGTTCTAGATATGCCAGTAGGGCATTGAAGCCGTCATCCTCTACCATTGACAATGTCTGCATATCAATAGCAATAATTTCTGTAATCAGCGCTGTGATTTTGTCACTCTTTTCTCGTCCCTTATTGCACTGCTGCCAGCAACGGGTTGGTAGACACGTTGACTCCCTTTCAGCATTGCATCGGTACTACCACTACCACCAATTTCACCTCGTAAAGTTTACAGATTTCACCACCTTCTCATTTCACTTCTTAAAGTATTCCCATACAGGACTTCGCTGCTGTCGTTTCAGTGTCTCACTCTCTGCCATTTTTCCAAATGTTACCGACTATCCGTGGCAAATAATTTGAAAGATACATATCTTCTAACGTTACAGCATTGTTGCATTAGGTATTTGTTTATGATGATGATCGGGACCTGTTAGTGGTAGGTTTGTGATAACTGCACTGTGATTTTAATTTTGTGAAAAAACAAAAACGATCGGTTAGGGATTTTCTCTAAACGTTAACGATCCAAATTTCGTTTAAACGTCACAGCCCTAGTACACAGTAGAGCCCACTAGAGTTGAGTACACTATACTGTACTTTACTACTGTACTTTACTACTCTACTGTACTGATCTATACTGTGCTGTCCAAACTTGTGAAACATATAGACGTCTATGATTGGTTCAGATTTTGTCCTTACCAACCACATTTGGTCTTGTTTGGTGGCAGAACTCATTAAACTAATACCCAAATATGCAAAATAAGGATATTGCATATTTCTGCCTTTGTGTACCTATTTAGGATACATCCCCATGAAGAGCATGACTTTCATATCCATAATTATTCATTTCTGTGTAGTACAGATCAGGGACCCATGATGAAATTCTTTACCGCAATTCTGTTACCGGGTGAAAATCCAGTTCACTTATTGTAGTTCAATAACCAAAATAGTTTTTTTTCTAAGTCAAGGTGTCATATCATAGCTGACACCCAATTCTTTCTGCAGACATATTTGAATCTTAATTCGGAGCAGATATTTAAGAGTTTTTGTAAAATTGTCACAAAAAACGGAGGGAGATTTTACTGAAATTCTGTTACCAAAAGTTGCATCTGCGCAGTTCTTCTAGTAAATGTGCTTTTGTAAAATGTTCAGTGTAAATTGTTGAAAGTAGTCATTGTGCATAGATTTGTATGGTTTGTTAAACTTAGAAAACAATGGTTTTTATTTAGCATAGGTTACATTTTAAGTGAACAACCTGAGTCTGAGCACAATTTTGTTACTGTGGAATTGCCCCCAGGCTAATACAACATCTTTATGCACTCATGTATTCATGAGAGTTGTTCATCATATGACCCCCAGTACTGACACAGACAGTCTATTCTATTCTATGTTTGCACTGAAAGAAGATTGGTTGTTGAAATGAAATTGATTTGACTGTAACGACAACAATAATTCAGAGGTCTGTTTTCTCCAACCCCTGCTAGGGGGCTCTGGCTGTGAGTTTGAACCTGTGCACATACCTACGGTTGCAAGCCACATCCACCAGTAAAGTCTGCATCAATCTCCCCAACATCAACACTTTCCTCAGCTGGGATGTGACCGAGTTGAAGCAGCTGCTTCCTCTCTGGCTGGAGGATTGAAATGTACTGTAGTGAATTTGAAGGGTAGCCCGTGTGGGATTTGAACCCTGGTCCCTGTGACTGTCAGTCCAACACCTTAGCCATTACACCAAGAGGCTTGTTGTACTAAGTTTGCTACACTACCCCTTGGAAAGTGCTATCCTTGTGTCCGTGCTATGGCACATAATGGCCTCCCAGCAGCTCCATTCCACTTCTGACAACAATGTAGGGAATTTGGGAGAGAGCCTGAACTGGACTTGAACCCCAAAACTATTGGCAAAGTTGTAAAACAGCTCAAAATATAATTGTGTTTGTTTTCTTTGATTTATTCTTCTATGGTAATGTTGTCTATTTTTGTAATTCTGCTTACAGCAGAGCTGACGAATGTGAATGAGCTTGATGCTGAGCTTGTCAGGAGGCTGCATGACTTTGTTGGTGTATCAAATGGAACCTTGGATACTTGCAGCATGGCCATCTTAGCCTTCCTCTACATCTACCTCTCCGTCTTTGCTGGGTCAGGGTAAGATTGAAAATTGATAGAGGGAATTATATAGGAGTGTTAACATAGGGTAATACTAATCTTGGCACCCAAGAACCAAATCTCTAATGCCCTAATGAACATGACAGACCCCATGCTAGTGAGGAAGACTTGGGCAGCTGGGAGCTGGGCAGATGCTAAGGAGTAGGCCTAATCGGGGTTGACGTGGGCGTTGCTAGGCTAGCGTGTTTGAGAGAGGAGTGGACAGGCTCTGACAGGACGGACAGCCGCTAATTAGAGGCTGGCACTGGGCCAACGCTGCAGCCTTAACAAGTCTGGAAGTGTTTGTCCCTGGGGAGGGGAGCTCCACAATTAGTTTAGAGCATCCTCGTTTCCTGTCTTCCCAAAAGGAGCCTGACTGTCATGGACATTGACAGCGGAGCAAGTCTACTCAGCTCACACCCATGCACATATGTACACCACACTAGTCGTTCACAATGAGAAGGACTGCTGTGCCTAGGTCCTTTGGCCAGTTTGATTAAGATCACAGGAAGTGTGCTTTCTGGATATTTTTGCTGTATGAGCTGTTGCAAAGTATAAGGTTTTTGTGTGAGATGGTTGCCCAAAAGCTTCTTACAAACAGTAGTAGGTACAAAAAAATAGCACAGTTTTAAAGTGATTTCATGGAAAGTGTTTATTTATTGTATCTTTTTCACCCAAATTATATAGTTTTCCCCCTAGCCTATCTAAATAGGCTGAATAAAATCATACTACATTCCTATTCCTAGATATAAGCACATCTAAACTGAGAATGTTTGCAGTAATTGAATTTGGTTCATGGTTCTGTTCAATCTCAGGGAGATACCCAGCCTGACGGTGTCTGTGTGGTCAGAGTTGCCAACTGGAGTGGGTCTGGGGTCCAGTGCTGCCTACTCTGTGTGCCTGGCTGCAGCTCTGCTCTCTGCCAGTGGAACCATCCCTTCTCAACTGAGTGACCAGGAAAGCACAGCCAGGTAATGACTTCACAACAAATTGTCTACTAGATCTAATAACATTGCAACATTTAAATTGTTGTTGACCTGTCATCTTTCCACTCCCTCCTCTCTACATTCTCTTCCTCCGTTTCTGCTGCTAAAGCCACTTTCTACCACTCTAAATGTCAAGCCTCTGCCTCTAACCCTAGGAAGCTATTTGCCACCTTCTCCTCCCTGCTGAATCCTCCTCCTCCTCCCCCTCCCTCCTCCCTCTCTGTGAATGACTTAGTCAATTTTGAAAAGAAGATCCTCATTTATTAAGTCAAATGACACCGCTGGTCCTGCTCGCACTGACCTACCCTATGCTTTGACTTCTTTCTCCCCTCTCTCTCCAGATGAAATCTTGCGACTTGTGACGGCCGGCCGCCCAACAACCTGACCGCTTGAGCCTATCCCCTCCTCTCTTCTCCAGACCATTTCCGGAGACCTTTTCCCTTACCTCACCTCGCTCATCAACTCATTCTTGTCCGCTGGCTATGTCCCTTCCATCTTCAAAGAAGCGAGAGTTGCACCCCTCCTCAAAAAACCTACACTCGATCCCTCCAACAACTACAGACCAGTATCCCTTCTTTCTTTTCTCTCCAAAATTCTTGAGCGTGCCGTCTATAGCCAACTCTCCTGCTATCTCTCACAGAATGACCTTCTTGATCCAAACCAGTCAGGTTTCAAGACTGGTCATTCAACTGAGACTGCTCTTCTCTGTGTCACGGAGGCTCTCCGCACTGCTAAAGCTAACTCTCTCTCCTCTGCTCTCATCCTTCTAGACCTATTTGCTGCCTTTGATACTGTGAACCATCAGATCCTCCTCTCCACCCTCTCCGAGTTGGGCATCTCCGGCGCGGCTCACTCTTGGATTGCGTCCTACCTGACAGGTCGCTCCTACCAGGTGGCGTGGCGAGAATCTGTCGCCGCACCACGTTCTCTCACCACTGGTGTCCCCCAGGGCTCAGTTCTAGGCCCTCTCCTATTCTCTCTATACACCAAGTCACTTGGCTCTGTCATATCCTCACATGGTCTCTCCTATCATTGCTACGCAGACAACACACAATTAATCTTCTCCTTTCCCCCTTCTGATAACCAGGTGGCGAATCGCATCTCTGCATGTCTAGCAGACATATCAGTGTGGATGTCGGATCACCACCTCAAGCTGAACCTCGGCAAGACGGAGCTGCTCTTCCTCTCAGGGAAGGACTGCCCGCTCCATGATCTCGCCATCGCGGTTGACAACTTCATTGTGTCCTCCTCCCAGAGAGCAAAGAACCTTGGCGTGACCCTGGACAACACCCTGTCGTTCTCTGCTAACATCAAAGCGGTGACCCGATCCTGTAGGTTCATGCTCTACAACATTCGCAGAGTACGACCCTACCTTACACAGGAAGCGGCACAGGTCCTAATCCAGGCACTTGTCATCTCCCGTCTGGATTACTGCAACTCACTGTTGGCTGGGCTCCCTGCCTGTGCCATTAAACCCCTACAACTCCTCCAGAACGCTGCAGCCCGTCTGGTGTTCAACCTTCCCAAGTTCTCTCACGTCACCCCACTCCTCCGCACACTCCACTGGCTTCCAGTTGAAGCTCGCATCTGCTACAAGACCATGGTGCTCTGGCCTCTGGCCTGCTGGTCCCCCTACCTCTGCGGAAGCACAGTTCCCGCTCAGCCCAGTCAAAACTGTTCACTGCTCTGGCACCCCAATGGTGGAACAAGCTCCCTCATGACGCCAGGACAACGGAGTCACTGACCACCTTCCTGGAGACACTTGAAAGCCTACCTCTTTAAGGAATACCTGGGATAGTATAAAAGTAATCCTTCTACCCCCCCCACCCCACCCCCACAAAATATATATATAAAAAAAAAATATATATATATATATATATATATATATATATATATATATATATAATTATAATGGAAAAATTGTTTTTTTTTTAAATAAAAAAATAACAAAAATAAAACAATAAAAAACTTTGTAAGTGGTTGTCCCACTGGCTATCATAAGGTGAATACACCAATTTGTAAGTCGGTCTGGATAAGAGCGTCTGCTAAATGACGTAAATGTAATGTAAATGTTGTTTATTGGAACAATTTGTCTTAGTCTGCATGCACTGTAGTTTATTTAGAGTACTTGCACCACTAGCAGAGTCCTGGGATATGTTATTCCACCTTCCAGACAGTCAGACAATGCATGGTTCTCTCACAGTAACTAGTATGTCCTAATATATTGATTTATATATGATTTGCTTCCGTTTGGCCACAGTTTCCCCAGCATGAGTAATTCATCTGTAGTTTTAGGGTTATGAAAAATGGTACAATGTTTTTCCAGCAGAATTCTTGCCATTATGTTGAGTTAGTGTTAGTACAGTGGGTCCTACATATTGTTTTACAGTCATCTTCACAGATTTAGATAGTTTTCAGATCCCGATTTATCCTAAATGTATTGGGTACTGCCGCCACTGGAGGATTCTGAAAATCAGTTAGGACTTTGTTACTGATGTCCTCACATGTTAGTATGGGTGGGGCTGGGCTCATCACAAGCACAGAGTGAGGGACAGCAGGGCAATGCAGATAGGGCTTGAATGCCCAGTGTAAATCCTCATTGTAATCATCTCTCCTTGATTTCATTATGTTTCATTATGTTTCAACAGGTGGGGTGAGGTGGAGATGGAGCTGATCGACAGGTGGGCGTTTCAGGGTGAGAGGATAATCCATGGGAACCCGTCAGGGGTGGACAACGCTGTGGGGACATGGGGTAAGACCTGGATCCCTCTGCCTTGTGCACGCAACAGCACAGACACCACAGTACCATACAGCTTTGTGTTGTGATGTATGATGCTATGAATGATGCAACTGTGTATGTGGACAATACAATGGAATGATATGATACAATCTGGCAACATTTGTTGTCTGCAAAACTCACAGTATTGTTGGGATTTATCTTGTTTAATGATCTCTGCGAGAAGGCAGACGTTATTTATGCGGATATTACAGGAAACAGAGGGGAAATGTGCTGCAGTAGTCCTTTGTGTGTTGCGAGGGCTGCGGTCAGAAAATGTTTGCTCTTTTGTGTTCTTTATTTTCATCTAATGCCCATTTCTTTCACTTTGCCTTGACTCTTTTAGGTGGCATATTGAGATACCAGTCTGGGAAGATAACACCCATAAGCAGGTATTGAACAGTGTTTAGCTTAACAAATCCCCTTTCCATTTAAGTCAAGTGAATATGCTCAATGGGCCTAATTTACATTGACAGATTTACAGACTGTGATAGCAGGCATCATTTTAAAGTAGTCTACTGGGGTTGGGAAGGGATCCCAGAATGTCATCCAGGTCAGTGGCTGGGATCAGCCAATGAATTATACACTTGAGCGAACATTCCAGCACGGCAGGTGGAATTAAATCCCCAAGTGAAGTTGAAATGGACTACTTTAGAATGAAGACGGCCCTCCATGGCGTTGCCCCTGCTGTCACAAAAGTGATCAATGGAAAAGATAGGCAATGCTCGCTCTCTATGGACTCCACTCTACTATTGCCACTCATATGAGGGAAACAATAACAACACCTGAACAATTACAGGTGCACCATGTGGTATGATATTGCTAACTTGCCTTTTTTATTTTCCCATTTGCAGGGTCCCAATGTTAAGGATCCTACTCACAAACACCAAGGTCCCTCGCAGCACCAAGGTACTTGTTGCTGGAGTGAAGGACAAAATGAACAAGGTACTAAATGGCTGCCATCTTGTCTCCCCTGTGTTCACCTCCCCAGCCCTGTAATTAGTGTAATTAGGGCCCTGTGTAGCTCAGTTGGTAGAGCATGGCGCTTGCAACGCCAGGGTTGTGGGTTCGATTTCCACGGGGGGCCAGTATGAAAAATGTATGCACTCACTAACTGTAAGTCGCTCTGGATAAGAGCGTCTGCTAAATTACTCAAATGTAAATGTAATCGCCAGTGCTTTCATTTGTATGGGAAAGGCATTGAGTGCCTTTGGGTCATTCCATGTCATTTCAATCACTTTCTGACTGCACCCCTTTTGATTTGAACAAAACCTTCCGAACATGTTTGCCCCTGGTAGAAGTGGTCAGAAAGTGAATGCCCAAACATTCAGGAGATAGAGGTGCTCAAAGTTGACCCATTTTGCGTAAACTACCCTACCATGTGTTCATCACTGAAAAAGAGAAATGGTTGAGTTTGATATAATCTGAAAGTTTACAAACGGGGTTGTCAAACTATTTTATAATTTATTTCAAAAAATATTTGTAAAAAGTCTTTTTTGTACCTTTTTAAAATCAATTATCTAAAAACATGATTTTTTTTCATGTTCATATCTGTTGTAGCTTAGACCCAATTTTACATCATCAGAG
The DNA here is from genome assembly GCF_964263955.1 of Coregonus lavaretus. Classification (NCBI taxonomy): domain Eukaryota; kingdom Metazoa; phylum Chordata; class Actinopteri; order Salmoniformes; family Salmonidae; genus Coregonus; species Coregonus lavaretus. The sequence goes on from NC_140004.1 coordinate 10,355,990, forward strand.
GTGTTTGGGATGTGTCCACCATTGGTTGAGACAGCATGCTCTTGAATACAGCGTGGGTGTCATGTTTTGACTGATATAATTAAAAAAAAGTCAATACAATTTAAATGTCTACTTTCAAATGGTACCACAAAGATGGTTGGAGGTCCATACATCAGAGAATGTTGACTCGAGTGGGAATATCCATTGTTTTAAAATTAACTGTCAATCTTCCACAGGAAACCTATTGAAATCATAGAACTATAGATTATAGAATAGACTTTCCCATTCAAGTTGACATTCGACGGTGGGTGGACTGGCGACTATCTTTCTGGTAGTAATTTATATGGAAATAGGTCCATTCTATGAATTCTGTTTCTATGACTGAAATGACACCCACCCTGTATTCAAGAGAATGCTGTGTCTCAACTGATGACAACACACATACATTTTTTATTAAAAAAATTATCTAGAAATTCTAAAATTATTTCACAACCCTTTTTGTAAGCTTTCAAATGCTATCAAACTCAACCGTTTATCTTTTCAGTGATAAAGACATGGATGTCTCATGGTAAGGTGGGGTATGCAAAACTGGTGAACAATCTCCTGAATGTTTTGGGCATTCAGGTTCATAAAGTCACTGTCTGACCACTTCTACCAGGGGCAAACATGTTTGGAAGGTTTTGTTCAAATCTAAAGGGGTGCAGTACCGTTAGATCGACATAGGTGGTGTTACTGGCAGTGTTAGGATTGGGGGGGGGGGGAGAGCAATGTTTTCACTCAGCACTGAGTGACTGGCTTATTGTGCCACTGCTGCTGTACAGTATCTACAGACTGTTTTAATGAATATGATCACTAGATGAGATGATATGGACATTTGCTGCTTTAGTCTGCACTGTTGACTTCCTTTAGTATATTTAGTGTTGTTAAATTCCTTTACATTGAATTCCCAATTATTTGTAAAAAGTATTAATTCTATGTTTATTTGCTGTTCTCCCCCCAGTTTCCCTCTATTATAAAACCTGTACTGGAATCTGTGAATGCAGTCTCCTGCACCTGCGAGCAGACCTTATCAGAGATGGCCAGCGACACCCCCACACCCAGCACTACAATGTCCTGGAGGTGCGGTATGGAAACACATGCACACATGTTGCCTATGGACAGTGTGTTCTGGTGGTGCAGACACACTATCAGTGTGACACAGTGTAGGAATGATTCCCTTCCTCTTACACATGGTAAAGACTACAGCTGCATGAAAATACATAATATAGAACAAAATAGTATTTTCATGCAACAATAAAAACTACAGCTGCTATTCTGTCTCCTGTAGGAACTCATTGACATCAACCAGCACCACCTGAACGTGATGGGTGTAGGACACCCGGCCCTGGACACCCTGTGCCGGGTCACCCTGGCAAGAGGGCTACACAGCAAGCTGACTGGTGCCGGCGGAGGGGGCTGTGGCATCACCCTGCTTAGACCAGGTAATGTAGCTCACTATCTACTTACCTCCCTATCTGGCTTACAGTAGTCAAGTGGGGATGCCCCTATTTATTGTTACACGCATCGCCATCATCTTTGGTCCTCACCTTCATTTTGGGTTAGAGAGTTGCTGACGGCCCAGTTGCCATTTCTATTTGTAATGAATCGTGTGACCTTTTAAAAGTGCGAGATCTGTGAAATGACTTCTGCATGCTGATTGTATGGCGAAACTTCAGTAGATTTGGCTCCATTGTATTGATTGGACGGAGAGCCAAAAGATGGGGGGGGGTTCTTTCCTGCTTGGAAATCTCTACCATAGTCATCCTCATCTCTGTAGTGTCAAACCCACGGCATAGAGAAGTGGGGCTATTTCAGTACGACAAGAGGATCCTGTTTGTCACTATCTTCCACAAAAACAAAACGGGCAGAGAACCTGTCTGAATCCACTGCCTTCTTTGTTTATGCCTGCAGCCTGTAACACATTGAATTTTAAATCAGCTAAAGATCTCCTAAATATATCCCCAACTGATGTTGATATGCTTTGTTGTACTAGCAAGCAAGTGTTGCACATTTTTGTGGTTTGAAGCTGTTTTCCAAAAAGTTTACTCAAGTGTCTGTTTTCCCTCCCCAGTGCTCTCAGATCAGCTTTGGGCTGAAAGGCTTTGATTTGAGGTAGAGCAGGGACGAGCATGCAGCAAAGTAACCTGCTATCCTCCTGCCTTGTTCAAATCCACCACTGTCTGGTGACGTGCTAAATATGTATCATTTCTTTGCTGATGAGCATTGTAATGTTTTTTTCTCCACAGAGATGTACTTTAGCTTACAGTTGGCTCTTCAGCTAAATAAATACTACTATTACTAATAATACAGTATGTGCTATTTTGCAGATGCTTTCATCCAAAGCGACTTACTGTACACAGTACAGACAGTGAGAGCATAAATTGTTTTGTATATTTGACACCTACGGGAATTGAACCCACACAACCATGGCATTGCTAGTGCCACGCTCTTCCCAACTTATGCCGGGCATACACTACACGATTTCACCACAAATTTGCCAAGTTGTTGCCATCCCATGCGAATTTTCATGATCAGGGTGAAACCCTATGAACTTGGACTAGGATCAGTACGTCGGGACTTGCGTAGTTTGAGCGGATCAAGGACTCACCGATGATGGCTTTTCTGTCCCGATAATTTTCTGACATGCCCGAAATGTTGTTGTGCATCCTGTAGTATGAGCAGTGCTACGACGCGATTAGACAAGGACTACTTCTAATAGCCAATGAGCACTCAGCATGTGAGACCAAAACAATGATGGCTAAGAGGAAAGCAACAACATGCAGGTTGTCACTAGTTACCACAGCCACAGTCAAAATTGTCTATATTGTATACATTTCTGTACATTTTTATTTTTATATTTTTGTCTTCATTTAACCCTTGGCCTACAATGAAATATTTTTAATTTTTAATTTTTAATCCCCATTAAAATCCATCTGTTTAAGCTAGAGATATGTGCATGGGCCGCGTCTCAATCCACCATATCCGCGGATATCGCCCTTCCGCATCTGCGGTGAAAGGTGGCAGAGCTAGAGTGGTGTTTGTCTCAGACCATGAATCATCCCGAAAATTGGTCTTCTCACGAAAACGTCTGTAGCGTCCGAAGGGTTTGGCCTGGAAACTATTAGGACCACTCTATTGAAAGCTGAGACTCTCACGAACACGATGTTCTCTGTTTTGCTCTAGAACCCCACAAGCCTCACAAGACTCGTCTGAAGTTGGTACAGGCTCTTCTGCCAACTTCTGTCTGTAGCTTCAGAACGGTTTGGGATACACACTAATATGACCCCTCTGTGGAAAGCTGAGACTCTCACGAACACAATGGTGTTCTCCCTAGGATGCTCACAAGACTCATCTGAAGGCCCCCAGTGCCAGTTTTTAAAAAAATATGGAAGTATATATGGAGATAGTTTAGTGCCTAAAATAAATTATAATAATAGTTTCTTGATCTTTCAGATATAGGACAGACACTTCAGAACAAACTCCCTTTTGATTTTTTTGGGGACTATCTGTTGTTCCATGTAGTGAATCTGTTATTCAATGCGTTTCTATTGGCTAATAGCAGTAATGCCAAATTCAATGTTTAATCCCCCAACATTTTTTATATACTTTTTTGATACCTTAAGGGATCTTAAAATTCAAAATCAAATGGCTGAAGGATCCTTGGTATGACCATCTTAAAACATTCCATATGTTAGCTTAGAACCCCCGCTCCCCTGGCTTAGACCGGTCGTAGACTCTAGAGGGTTAAGGTTAGGCATAATGTTAGCAGTGGTTAGGTTTCAAATAATATTTTAAGAAGAGACATTTTTTAAATAGACGGGGGTTAGCCATAATTATGACAGATTGGTGGAGCTGTGGAGAGAATGCAGCTGTCTTTTCAACATTAAACGTTTTCACCTCCAATTCCCTCTGTAGAATATAAGTAAAATTGTCCACGTCTGCCCAACCATTTGCAGATCTATCCATATCTCTTTTTGACGTTTCAGCACATAATAATGTATACACTTATAAAGCAGCTCGCTGTTTGCGTGACGGCATTTTTTTCGTATGACAACCAAAAAACGTAGGGCAAGATCAACTAGGGGACCATTGTGTAATGTGAGCACCCACATCCTGGGGTTGAGGATGGATGGAATGAAAGATTTGGGACAAGGAAATCGGGAGATGTGGGCATGTCCAAGTTGTTAAGACTTTAGAAGCCCAGCATTAGCCACACATGACCACAGATATCCTGAGGCGGTTCAGGTTAAATGCCCTCCTCCAAAGTCAGTTTCTCAAAGCCCTGGTCATGCAAACATTTCCTTTGCTGCATGGAGAGGCTCTCCGCTCTCCCTTATTTGACACATTCACACCCTAAGTGTTTTAGCCCTAACCTGTGTTTTACACATTTTTAAATCCAGTTATTTGTTTTGTCCCATTATTTGGCACCCCTGGTGTGTGCCCTTCTGCTGTTTGCTAGAGAGGGCTTTGTGAGCTGCTCTCACAGCGGCCATCAGACACTCACCCTCCACCTCCTAGTGGAAGTGTCCCAGCACAGAGCTCTAGGGTGCGTCCAGGGTATAGGGTGCCATTTGAGTAGCAGACGTAGTCATTCTCAGAGATGAATTAGGTAAAAACCTCAGCAGATGTAAACAAATCCTCTAGCACAGTAGGCACGAACGGAGGGGTAAAAACGGAGGAGTTGTGTGTTTGAATGTAGCTCACTGTATGTGATTGTTTTGTTTGTTTTACTTTGTGATTTCTTCTGGTAGAAACGGAGTGCTTGGTGGTCCAGGACACTATCCAGGACTTGAGAGACTGTGGCTATGACTGCTGGGAGACCAGTATCGGTGCAGCAGGCGTGCAGCAGCACTCTCCCCTCGCTGTGAAAGAGGAGGTCCTGGAGGTTTTAGCACGTTACTGAGACCCACTGGCCATGGGTGTGTCCTTCCTATGGGTGAACAGGTGGCGCTTTGCTCCATGACTCTGCCCTACCAAGTCTTCTATTGTTAAAGCCTGACAACGACCAATAGAAGAGTTGGCTACAACACAATACAGTATGGGACATGTGTAAATGCTAATAGCGCTTCTCTAACGACCAACCGTCAAGACAGACTCTTTGTTTCAGGGGAGGACAATTGCTAATCACCCACTCATCATTTCTTTTTCTGCCATTTCATGAGGTCATGGAACTAAGATTGTAGGGGCACTAGACAGGTGATCACACCTCCCTTTGAAATAAGTGGTTTTCTAGTTTTCAGAAATGATTGTTTACAAATGTGGATTTAAACTGTTTTAGGTTTAGCATGAGCTTATCATGAAACTTCAAAAGAAGATGTTACAAAAAAGCAAGATAAACCCAGTGCATAGCATTGTGTCTAGGTGCTGGTTTTGGCAGGAACAACTAGTATTAAAAAATAAGTCAAAACCGCATCGAAAAAAGACAGGCGACCGACCTTGACTCTAGTGTGTTTTTGTTTTTAATATTTGCAGTGCATCAAACTCAAAGTTGGTCGCCTGTTTTTTTTCTTCCGTTTGGGAGATACCCTTGTTTTTGAATATCAATACCTTGGTTGACTTCTTGTTCGTCATTTCAAATTAGGGTGCTGTGAGCCATTTGTCCTATAGATGGCAGCAAAATGTAAGAATTGACTAACCTCTCATAACAGACTGAGCGAATCAGAGCGAAGAGATTGTCATTCAGTGTTTGCTTTAGGTGTCAATACAATGCCAATGCATTACTTGTTAAACAATCCTTTTAAAACTGAAAATAAACTGTGCATCATTTTCTGTGTCACATATAAGTGATGTGTGTATTATCTCGAAGGAGCTATTGCACTATTTTAAGTGAGCTATTGCACACTTGGCCTCCATCCAAGACTAGTTATAGTGAATTCATAGAATAAAAATGGAAACCACTTTCTCAAGAAGCATAGCAGGTAATTGTTTTCTCAAGGTCCAAAGCGAAAATGTAATTCCTCCATATTTTTGGTGGTGAGAGACCATCTTTTGAAGACAGCTCCTCAAGCTCTCCTTTCCAAGAGATGAGTATGAACTTGAAAATGACAGCCTTTCTCTGATTTTCTTTGGTCATCAAATATGTGTGACACATCATGCCACAGACCAAGAATTGCAAGGCCTTTAAAAATAACTATTGGTAAGTAGGCTACTTCTCTGCCTTTCACATTGGTGTTCACAGTTGTAATATACACTCAGTGGCCAGTTTATTAGGTACTCCGTTCCAAGAAAATGGTTCGCTCCTACAGACAGTGAGCCACGTGGCCGGCAGACAGGCATCGAGGCGTTCAGTTATTGTTTGAGTGTGTTAGAATGGGCAAAACGAGTGACCTAAGCGACTTTGAGCATGGTATGATCATCGGTGCCAGGCGCGCCGGTTCCAGTATCTCAGAAACGGCCGGCCTCCTGGGCTTTTCACGCACAACAGTGTCTAGGGTTTACCGAGAATGGTGCGACAAAAAAAATCTGGTCAGCGGCAGTTCAGTTGGCGAAAACAGCTCGTTGATGAGAGGTTGAAGGAGAATGGCAAGAATTGTGCAAGCTAACAGGCGGGCCACAAACAGTGCAGGATGGCATCTTGGAATGAACAACTCGTCGGTCCTTGTCATGGATGGGCAATTGCAGCAGACGACCACACCGGGTTCCACGCCTATCAGCAAAAAACAAGAAGAGGCTCCAGTGGGCACGAGATCACCAACACTGGACAATTGAGGAGTGGAAAAACCTTGCCTGGTCCGATGAATCCCGGTTCCTGTTGCTGACGGCAGAGTCAGGATTTGGCATAAGCAGCATTAGTCCATGGGTCCCATCCTGCCTGGTGTCAACGGTACAGGCTGGTGGTGTAATGTGGGGATTGTTTTCCTGGCACACGTTAGGTCCCTTGACATCATTTGAGTAATGTTTCCATGCCCGAACAAAGGGGGGTCCGACCCGGTACAAAATGTATGTACCTAATAAACTGGCCGCTGAGTGTATATGAACCATGATATGCTGGGATTTAAATAGATTTGTGATTTTTGTTTTTGTCATTGCTCTACACAAAATACTCTGTCAAAGTGAAAAGAACATTCTACAAATTAATAAAAAATAAATAACTAAAATGTAGTCGTCACATAAGTATTCACCTTCGTTTGGGCAAGCCTAAATTAGTTCAGGAGTCAAATTTGACTTCACAAATCACAAAGTTACATGGTCCCTCCGTCAAGTATAGAATTGAAAGTGCAGATTCAACTACAAAGACCAGGAAGCCTCATAAAGAAGGGCAGTGATTGGTAGATGGGCAACAATAGCAAATCTGACATTGAATATCACTTCAAGCATGGTCAAGTTAATAATTATGCTGTGGATGATTTATTAAACTACCCAGACAAATATACTGTTGTCCTTCTGAACTGAGCTGCATGACAGGAAGGAAACTGCTCAGGGATGTCACCATCGTCATTTTAAAACCGCTACGGAGTTCAATGGCTGTGATGGGAGAACTGACAATGGATCAACAACATTGTAGTGACTCCACAATAATGACCTAGAAGAAGCATAAATATACTGAATTCAAATTTATTCCAAAACAGGATGTATGCAATAAGGCACTAAAGTAATACTGAAAAAAGAAAAACACGGCAAAGGAGTACACTTTTGGCATAACTGCCTCCTTATTTTCAAGTATGGTAAAGACGGGGGAGTTTTTCAGGATAAAAGGAAAAGGGATGGATCTAAGCACAGGAAGAATCCTAGGGGAAAACCTGCTTTACACCAGACGTGGGAGAGGAATTCACCTTTCAGCAGGAAAATAACATACAACACAAGGCCAAATCTACACTGGAGTTGCTTACCAAGAAAACAGAATGTTCCTGAGTGGCCAAGTTACAGTTTCGATTTAAATCTGCTTGAAAATCTCTGGCAGGACTTGAAAATGGCTGTCTAGTCATGATCTCTTGACAGAGCTTGAAGAATGTTGAAAAGAATAATGGGCAAATATTGCACAATCCAGGTGTGTAAAGTTCTTAGAGACTAACCCAAGAAGACTACCAGCTGTATTCGCTGCCAAAGGTGAATTGACTTGTGGGTGATTTTTCATTCATCTTTAAAAAATGTTTTAAAAAATCTTCCACTTTGGCATTAAAGTGTTTGGTGTAAATCATTGACAAAAAAGTACAATTAAATTCATTTTAATCCCACTTTGTAACACAATAAAATGTGAAGAAATCCAAGGGAGGTTAATACTTATGATACCCACTGTAATTGTCATAGGGGAAAAGTGAATCTTGAATTGCTAAATGTATTGCAGTACATATGCATCCCATGTTTCTCGTGATGTCTTTTCAAAGGTAGGAAAGTAATTGGTCTTAGTTTGTTTTTGATCATTTTTAATGTTGAGTGAGAAAGGGGGTGTAGGACATGAGGAAGGGAAGGCTGGATCGGGAAGGCTTTTCAGGGAGCCTCTGGAATACTGTCCCTCTGTGGATCAACAGCTCTGTGGCGTGCAATGACTCACGCTTACATTTGTTCTGACACACACACCTTCAAATCATCCCCTAAGCATAACATACTTTTTTTCTGCCTATGCTGCATATACAGTAAAATATGGATTAGCCTAATATAGAAAACCTCTCATTTTCGAAAAGGTCAGTTGGGGATGTCTGAGTCTTGAATCTCCATTTTATTTTATTTTAAATGTCATGAAGATTGAGTAGTGTGGACCTGGCATTGTGTATGAATGAACAGCATTTGTCAGATTCCCCCACCACCACACCCCCCCCCTTTCCGCCTGTCGCCCCTTCCGTCCCCCTGAATTGTGTCATCTATATGTCAGGGCAGCCCCCGCCACTGCTCAGCACAGTCGCCCCTAACCCCCGCTGCAATTTAAGTACCACTGCGCTTTTCAATTGAAATGGCATTGACAAGGGGGGCCAAGAGGAAGAAAGCAGCCCAGTCACGCCCGTTTCATTTGAAGACCCTCTTTCTTATCGCTCTCTCTCCTCTCTCTTTTACCCCTGTGGCACAGATGTTTTTTTTTTATCAATGTCAGCGCACCGCTTCTTTCTGCTCTGATGAATAGATTCTAAGGAGGCCCTGACATTATTTCAGATAACAGAGGGAGCACGGAAAGGGGGTCAAGGATAGAGGGAGAATGTCAGCACTGGAGATGAAATGAAAACACTACCCAAGCCTAAAAGAGTTGTCCCAGGAGATGAGAGATGTAAAATTGTAATTTTTTTGATGGTGTGTTTTCATAATGTGCAGTTTGAATCATTGTGGGAGAGTAGTAAGGAATACAGAAATCTTGCTGCTCATGTAAGAATAATGCAATGGTTAATTTTGTGTGTGAAATGGAGTGGTCATGAATCATGATCACTGTGGCACCATCATCCCTCTGGTCTCAACAAGCTGGTGAAATGTTGTCAAGATCCATTCACTTTCAACACACAATTGGAACTGACTGACAAGATGTCACTTAGTTCTTGACCATGACTAATATTTGCATATGCATGTTTTTCTTCGCAGTTCATTATATCGGTATCTACACTGAACAAAAATATAAACGCAACATGTAAAGTGTTGGTCCCATGTTTCATGAGCTGAAATAAAATATCCTAGAAATGTTCCATACACACAAAACGTGTAGTTCTTGATGATCCGATAAATGGTTGATTTAGGTGCAATCTTACAAGCTGCAATATCCTTGCCTGTGAAGCCCTTTTTGTGCAAAGCAATGATGACGGCATGTGTTTCCTTGCAGGTAACCATGGTTAACAGAGGAAGAACAATGATTTCAAGCACCACCTTCCTTTTTAAAGCTTCCAGTCTGTTATTCTACCTCAATCAGCATGACAGAGTGATCTCCAGCCTTCCTCATCAACACTCTCACCTGTGTTAACGAGAGAATCACTGACATGATTGCAGCTGGTCCTTTTGTGGCAGGGCTGAAATGCAGTGGAAATGTTTTTTTGGGATTAAGTTAATTTTCATGGCAAAGAGGGACTTTGCAATTAATTGTAATTCATCTGATCACTCTTCATGACATTCTGGAGTATATGCAAATTGCCATCATCAAAACTGAGGCAGCAGAAAATTAGTATTTGTGTCATTCTCAAAACTTTTGACCACGACTGTACAAAAATACCGTGATGATATCCTGAGGCCCATTGTGTGGCTAATTTTTTTTAAGGTATCTGTGACCAACAGATGCATATCTGTATTCCCAGTCATGTGAAATCCATATATTAGGGCCTAATGAATGTATTTCAATTGACTTGATTTCCTCATATGAACTGTAACTCAGTAAAATCAATGAAGTTGTTGCATGTTGCGTTTATATTTTTGTTCAGTATATGTTAGTTGGAGATTTTGAGTACAGTATGTGGTCATTTACATGCATATGTTTATGTGTATTTTGTGTAATACAGTATATGAGTAGATCTATATGTCAGGGTGAGAGTTGATAGTGTGTGTGTGTGTGTGTGTGTGTGTGTGTGTGTGTGTGTGCTAGCCGGCCCCATGGCCATCCTCTCCCACCCCCTCCAGACCGACAGACAGGGCTGACAGACCTCAGCCTCTGAAAGCCCTCGCGGGTCTGCCCTGCGACCTCTCTCACTCATTACGTTCTCTGTGACCCTCCTGCGGGGAGGTTGCCCATTTGGGGAAGTGACAGGGGCGGAGGGGGGCAGGGGGCAACTGGCTGTGGTGAAAGCAGGGGTCTGCTGACCCTATTAAGGCCAGCGGGGTGTGGTGGAATCTGTGACAAAACGCCCCGCGCTTGGTGCCACTTTGTGGAAAAGCAATGGGTCACTCTTGTGACTATCACATGAGTACTAGAGTTAATCTGTGTTCAACCTAGACAGAGCTACCAGAACCACATCAATATAGAGAGCGTTGATCCACCACAGTACATGACTGTTGTCCACTCCACATACCATATTCCATCATGGAATTGTATCATGTCATTGCATCGATCGGGTAATTGATTGTGTGAAGAAGTGAAGCACACCTGAACAGTAGTACGTCATCCCCTTAGTGCAGAGAGCAGCTCTCTTCTTTGATTGCAGGCTAAGGCCTCGCTTTTTCTTGTTGCCTTTCAAGAGCCTCATTGATTTGTATACCACCCCTCATCCCTGCTCTGCTTGTTTTAAGAGCAAATCCCTTATGGCGAAGTTGCCGGGAATGTAGTAACGTGGAATCTGTCAGCAGCTTTCAGGTGACGTCTTGACATTGAAGTTTAGAAAAATCTGGCTACTCTGCTTTTTAAAAAGAGTGCGAGGATGTACTGAGGCTGTATTTTATTCCCTGTCTGTGTCGTAGAATGGGCCGCTCAAGGCTAACTCATCATCAGCTCTGTTAAAAAATATATATTAAGGCTTCTACTGAACGAGTCAAGTTCACCTCAACTCTAAAGCAGCTATGCTCCTGTTGTTATGGTTAAATGAACTGACCCTGTCGAAATCCCCCCCCCAAAACTTTGCCAATAATGATTTTTTTCAGGTTGTGTGGTTGTCTTCTGTAGAATTTAATGGTATCTACTTTAGAATTTGGGTGAATATTGAACTTGCTCACTTGTGATATTATTCAATCAATTTAAGTGATTTATCTTGATCTCTCTGTTATTAAGCTTCAATCAGAAATATGTACACTTCATTGAATCTATTATTCTAAATCCAGCGACGCAAACTTTGATGCCAATTATTTTGTCATGCTACCACCCCGCGTTAAGAAGAACTCAATGCAGTTACAATTGGCTCTAAAGAACCAAAATATCCAAGCAGAAATTTGATTAGCATTCATTTAATAAGAGACAGCTTATCTAACATGCATACTTTGAACTGCCTTTTGAGTTGAAAATACACTCATAATTTTCCCTGTGGTGGTTGACAATTCATTGAATCCTGCTGTGTGTCTCAGATTGTCTCCGAGGTTTTGAAAGGTAGAGGATGATATTCATATTTAATCACGTGCCACCACAGTGTGATTGATGGACAATAAAAACCCTATGTCAAGACAGCATTAAAGGCCCAATGGAGCCATTTTTTTATAAATATAAAATCATTTCAAAATTAAGTACCTTACAGTAATAGATTTCCGTTAAAATTGATAAAAATAGCTTTTTATCCAAAAACTTTCTCAAGCAATAATTTTGCTAAGACTGTCTGCAAGTGGTCTGAGGGGGGGGGGGGGATCTGAGGGGGGGGGGGATCAAAACTGGATCATAGAAAGGGGAAACCCATTCATCCCCATTACAAGCTCTGTGTCCACATCCCTATATCCCGCTGTTCTGTGCTCCACTGGGGGCCACACACAAACACACACACACACACACACACACAATTACTTTCTCCCCCCCCCTCCCCCTCCCCCTCCCCTTTCTCCCCAACCCTTCTCTCTCTCTCCCACTGCCTGTTTAGACCACTCCGCTCATGTAATTACTATGGGACAGGTAGGAATGTTCATATTTCATCCGCTGCATTCATGATAACATCTAATAATCTGAAAGCGTTGCAAAATTGATATCTCTTTTTTTTTCATGCATTATGAATGAGTCGCTGATTGCTTTTTTGCATAGATTAGCAATCATTTCACAGAAACCTTTCATATCAAAATGTGCCAGGAGGGTTCGATCGCTCTCTTTTTTTGAAGACTTGAGGTGACACATCCCTCCGCTTTTTAAGATATGACAGATCAGGTGATACTGTCTCTCCAACGTCTGTCTCTCTTCTATGTTCCCTCTTGCTCTGCTCTCTGATTTGTTTGTCCATGCATATAATCATCGGGGGAATATGTTAATCTGCAGTGTTATTGTGTCTGGCTAAGCACCGCAGGGATGATTTAATATCAAAGTAAACATTTCCCACAACCCAGGAAAAGGAAGATAGCATCCTGATACAATCCTTTAAGTTTCCCTCCTTGATGTTTGACCTTTAGTTATCCCAGCATGTAGAAAGATTGGTATGAAGCATATTAAAGGGCTGGTATGGTCCAGTGGTTAGGAAAATGGACTGGTGACTAGAGTGCCATTGTTACACACACGCATGCCCTCACATGAACCCATTATACAGTGACTTGACTGTGTGTGTGTGTGTGTGTGTGTGTGTGTGTGTGTGTGTGTGTGCGTGCGTGTGGTTGTGTACCTTGTGTCTTCAAATCTTGACCCCTGACCTTTGCCCCTCTCCCTCAGCTGGCAGGTCCTCAGCCAGAGCCCTGTGGAGGTTGGTGCCCTCTGTCTGACAGCCCGTCACTGTGCCATGGTGGCAGCGTTTTCGTTACCCCCCTTTCTTTCTGCAGAAGATTCTGTCTGATTGGGAGCATTGTGTGAATAGCCCTGTCACACTCGATAAGCCAGCAGGGCAACCTGTGATGGGGACATATGGCATGCTTGACAGGGAGAGAGGGTGCGAATGGTACTGAATGATAAAATTGTGTCTTTCCCCCGTCGGCAATGTCATGCTTTCAGACAAGCGTGTGGACCATCGCTCAGTCAATTGGCTGACTTACTTCGGCCTCCTCGTGACATCTCCTTCAAGGTCCTGGGGTTTCAAGGTCCTGCCTCGCGCCTGGCCAATTCTGTCACTCCGGGCCCACGCTGTGCCGGCTGCAGAGCTGGAGCGGCTCGCCACCGCTCGGTTAGCCTGTCAATGTGGGGAACATAATTGGATATCAGTTTAGTTTAGTAATGCGGAGAGGGAAATTCATCTTAAGAGCCCGTTCGTCTCAGTTTCCTCGTGAAGCTCTCTTTGTCTGACTGCAGCACAACAGCTCCCTTCCTCTGAGCCAGTCACACTTCACAGGCAGTCCCTTCAGACGCCTATGGCTGTGGGCCTGAACCCAGCAGGAACCTGACATGTTTTAAGAGAGAGAGAAGGCGAGAGAGAGAGAGGCTGGGATTCCAGTGGTCGAGGCAGGGTTGTTATGGAGTTTAGCCGCGTGCACCTCCTCCACGCTGTCACCCAGGGCTTTATTTCTAGTGCAGCAGCCTCAACTGCTGTCCTGTCATGTGCCACATAAGCCTGGGTTTGTCGCCCTGTGACAGACAGCCCAGGTGTCACACTCAGGCTTCAGAGCACCGTCGGTCGCATAGCTTGCCTCCGATCCCCAGTGGCTCACAGTCAGAGAGACAGCCCAGACCTTTTTCTCCCTTACCTGCCTTACCAGGGAACCCTGAGGAGACCTGAGGTGGGTGACAATATGGGGGCACACTTGGAAGCACTACAGTCGATGCAATATTAAAACTTGCTGGAAAGTCTACCCTGATCACAGCATCAAAGTATTTGCAAATCTATATAGACCTACAGAACATGCTTATAAACTATGGGTTCTGACCATTTTAGAAAGTAACTATGTTATAACGTGTATTTTTTCTTTCTTGGTGAGGGAAAAGCAGAGCCTGTATTCACAAAGCGTCTCAGAGAAGGTGTGCTGATCTAGGATCAGGTCCATATAATTGTATTCATTATGATCTAAAAGGGAAATCTGATCCTATATCAACACTCCTACTCTGAAACTTTTTGTGAATACGGACCCAGATCTTTATTATTTTATTTTATTTATTATTTTACAATTTGGTCTTTCTATACCTGCATATGCTTAGTGTATAACGTCGTTCTACACCAGTATCCTCCTAGTCCCTGTGCTCTCTGTGATTGCAGCTGCTCCATTGGCACTCCATTGTGATCATAATACCAGAGACACCTCTGGCACTCATTGACACGCTGCTCCCAGTTCTTTTCACCCAGTCAATAATGCTTTGAGTGAGAGGCTCTCTTGTCACGTGAGCTGTCTGATGAATCCCAAAGCAGACTATGGGTATGTCCCAAATAAAACCTTATTCCCTATATAGTGCACTATGTAGGGAATATGGTGCCATTTGAGATGCAGACTATAGGTTTTACAGGAATTATTGACCTCTGTGATGTGACACCGCTCACTGCAGTGCAGCTAGCGGATGAAGGAAGGGCCAGTGTCATCCACTGCCTGCCTGTTGAAAGCAATCAGATGCTCTTCTCGGAATGAAAGAGAGGATGGTGTTTTTCTGATGCAGTGCAATGAAGGGCATTTGGGAGAGGTTGGTGGGAGGTATTTTTGTAGGTGCTAGCGATTCAGAATAAGCACTATATGTCACTATCTGTGGTGCATTCGGAAATATTCAGACTCCTTGACTTTTTCCATATTTTGTTACGTTACAGCCTTATTCTAAAATGGATTAAATATATATATACAGTGGGGAGAACAAGTATTTGATACACTGCCTATTTTGCAGGTTTTCCTACTTACAAAGCATGTAGAGGTCTGTAATTTTTATCATAGGTACACTTCAACTGTGAGAGACGGAATCTAAAACAAAAATCCAGAAAATCACATTGTATGATTTTTAAGTAATTAATTTGCATTTTATTGCATGACATAAGTATTTGATACATCAGAAAAGCAGAACTTAATATTTGGTACAGAAACCTTTGTTTGTAATTACAGAGATCATACGTTTCCCGTAGGCCTTGACCAGGTTTGCACACGCTGCAGCAGGGATTTTGGCCCTCTCCTCCATACAGACCTTCTCCAGATCCTTCAGGTTTCGGGGCTGTCGCTGGGCAATACGGACTTTCAGCTCCCTCCAAAGATTTTCTATTGGGTTCAGGTCTGGAGACTGGCTAGGCCACTCCAGGAACTTGAGATGCTTCTTACGGAGCCACTCCTTAGTTGCCCTGGCTGTGTGTTTCGGGTCGTTGTCATGCTGGAAGACCCAGCCACGACCCATCTTCAATGCTCTTACTGAGGGAAGGAGGTTGTTGGCCAAGATCTCGCGGTAAATGGCCCCATCCATCCTCCCCTCAATACGGTGCAGTCGTCCTGTCCCATTTGCAGAAAAGCATCCCCAAAGAATTATGTTTCCACCTCCATGCTTCACGGTTGGGATGGTGTTCTTGGGGTTGTACTCATCCTTCTTCTTCCTCCAAACACGGCAAGTGGAGTTTAGACCAAAAAGCTCTATTTTTGTCTCATCAGACCACATGACCTTCTCCCATTCCTCCTCTGGATCATCCAGATGGTCATTGGCAAACTTCAGACGGGCCTGGACATGCGCTGGCTTGAGCAGGGGGACCTTGCGTGCGCTGCAGGATTTTAATCCATGACGGCGTAGTGTGTTACTAATGGTTTTCTTTGAGACTGTGGTCCCAGCTCTCTTCAGGTCATTGACCAGGTCCTGCCGTGTAGTTCTGGGCTGATCCCTCACCTTCGTCATGATCATTGATGCCCCACGAGGTGAGATCTTGGATGGAGCCCCAGACCGAGGGTGATTGACCGTCATCTTGAACTTCTTCCATTTTCTAATAATTGTGCCAACAGTTGTTGCCTTCTCACCAAGCTGCTTGCCTATTGTCCTGTAGCCCATCCCAGCCTTGTGCAGGTCTACAATTTTATCCCTGATGTCCTTACACAGCTCTCTGGTCTTGGCCATTGTGGAGAGGTTGGAGTCTGTTTGATTGTGTGTGGACAGGTGTCTTTTATACAGGTAACGAGTTCAAACAGGTGCAGTTAATACAGGTAATGAGTGGAGAACAGGAGGGGTTCTTAAAGAAAAACCAACAGGTCTGTGAGAGCCGGAATTCTTACTGGTTGGTAGGTGATCAAATACTTATGTCATGCAATAAAATGCAAATTAATTACTTAAAAATCATACAATGTGATTTTCTGGATTTTTGTTTTAGATTCCGTCTCTCACAGTTGAAGTGTACCTATGATAAAAATTACAGACCTCTACATGCTTTGTAAGTAGGAAAACCTGCAAAATCGGCAGTGTATCAAATACTTGTTCTCCCCACTGTATATATATTTTTTTTATCAATCTACACACAATACCCCATAATGACAAAGCGAAAACAGGTTTTTAGAAATGTTTGCAAATGTATAAAAACTAAAAACAGAAATACCTTATTTACGTAAGAATTCAGACCATTTGTTATGAGACTTGAAATTTAGCTCAGGGGCATCCTGTTTCCATTGATCATCCTTGAAATGTTTCTACAACTTCATTGGAGTCCACCTGTGGTAAATTCAAATGATTGGACATATATTTGGAAAGGCACACACCTGTCTGTCTATATAAGTTGACAGTGCATGTCAGTGTAAAAACCAAGCCATGAGGTCAAAGGAATTGTCTGTAGAGCTCCGAGACAGGATTGTGTCGAGGCACAGATCTGGGGTAGGGTACCAAAACATTTCGGCAGCATTGAAGGTCCCCAAGAACACAGTGGCCGCCATCATTCTTAAATGGAAGAAGTTTGGAGCCACCAAGGCTCTTCCTAGAGCTGGCCGCCTGGCCAAACGGAGCAATTGGGGGAGAAGGGCCTTGGTCAGGGAGGTGACCAAGAACCCGATGGTCACTCTGACAGAGCTCCAGAGTTCCTCTGTGGAGATGGGAGAACCTTCCAGAAGGACAACCATCTCTGCAGCACTCCACCAATCAGGCCTTTATGGTAGAGTGGCCTTTGGGACAAGTCTCTGAATGTCCTTGAGTGTCCCAGTCAGAGCCCGGACTTGAACCCGATTGAACATCTCTGGAGACACCTGAAAATAGCTGTGCAGTAACGCTCCCCATCCAACCTGATAGAGCTTGAGTGGATCTGCAGAGCAGAATGGGAGAAACTCCCGAAATACAGGTGTGCCAATCTTGTAGCGTAATACCCAATCAGGCCTTTATGGTAGAGTGGCCAGACGGAAGCCACTCCTCAGTAA
Source organism: Coregonus lavaretus (assembly GCF_964263955.1). Lineage (NCBI taxonomy): Eukaryota > Metazoa > Chordata > Actinopteri > Salmoniformes > Salmonidae > Coregonus > Coregonus lavaretus. The sequence continues at coordinate 10,373,723 of NC_140004.1, forward strand.
AAGGCACATGACAGCCCACTTGGAGTTTGCCAAAAGGCACCTAAAGGATTCAGACCATGAGAAACAAGATTCTCTGGTTGGATGAAACCAAGACTGAACTTTTTGGCCTGAATGCCAAGCGTCACGTCTGGAGGAAACCTGGCACCATCCGTACGGGGAAGCATGGTGGTGGCAGCATCATGCTGTGGGGATGTTTTTCAGCGGCAGGGACTGGGCGACTAGTCAGGATCGAGGAAATGATGAACGCCGCAAAGTACAGAGAGATCCTTGATGAAAACCTGCTCCAGTGATCAGGATCTCAGACTGGGGCGAAGGTTCACCTTCCAACAAGACAACGACCCTAAGCACACAACGCAGGAATGGCTTCGGGACAAATCTCTGAATGTCCTTGAGTGACCCAGCCACTCCAACTTTGCCCTAGCTCTCCCCCTATGACTGAAGTACTCCTGGAATGGTAATGTTTTGCCATGTCCATTAATTATTCACTGGGCCCCGTTGCTACAGGAATATACTCGATGTATCCCACATGAGCCTAGAAGACACACACATGTTTGTACTCATCACTAGTCATGAGTGCATCAGCATTGATGGGCACACACAGTCAGGGTCACAGCACTTACAGTAAACATGGATGCCCAGTACTTGTAATCACATCACATATACAGTCAAGTCCATAATTATTGTCACCCTTGATAAAGATGAGCAAAACAGACTATGAAATAAAGAAACCAAATACTGAGCTATATTGTATACTATATATATTTTATACTAATACAATTGATCAGAGAAAGAGATTTTGTTTAACAAGTAATAAACTATCTCCAAGAGATAGGGGTCAGAATTATTGGCAACCCTGTTTTCAATACTCTAGCACTGTCCCCTTGCGAGGATAACGACATAGCCTTTTTCTAAAATGTTTCAATAGATTGGAGAACACGTTGGGAGGGATCTTAGACCATTCCTCTATACAGAATATTTCCAGATCCTTGATATCCTTTGTCTGCTCTTATGGACTGCCCTTTTCAATTCAAACCACAGGTTTTCAATGGGATTTAAGTCCGGAGACTGAGATGGCCATTGCAAAATGTTGATTTTGTGGTTAACCATTTCATTGTGGATTTTGATTAATGCTTGTGGTTATTGTCTTGCTGGAAGATTCATTTGCATTTGCGGCCAAGTGTCAGCCTCCTGGCAGAGGCAATCAGGTTTTTGGCTAAAATGTCCTGGTACTTGGTAAAATTCATAATGCCGTTGACCTTAACAAGGGCCCCAGGACCAGTTTAAGCAAAATAGCCCCATAATATCAAAGATCCACCCCCATATTTTACCATAGGTATTAGGTACTTTTCTGCATATGCTTCTGTTTTTCAACGCCAAACCCACCACTGGTATGCATGGCCAAAGAGCTCTATTTTCATGTCATCTGACCATAGCACCGGTTCCAATCCAAGTCCCAATGCCGTTTATCAAACTCCAGGTAGTGCTATGGTCAGATGACATGAAAATATAGCTCTTTGGCCACGCACACATTTTAGAAAAACTGTCAGTGTCGTTATTCTCGCAAGTGTAGGATACTGGAGCACTGAAAATGGGTGCAAATCGTTTTGACCCCTATCTTAATATAAATATATATACAGTACCAGTCCAAAGTTTGGACACACCTACTCATTCAAGGGTTTTTCTATATTTTTACTATTTTCTACATTGTAGAATAATAGTGAAGACATCAAAACTATGAAATAACACATATGGAATCATGTAGGAACCAAAAAAGTGTTAAACAAATCAAAATATATTTTATATTTGAGATTCTTCGAAGTAGACACGCCTTGATGACAGCTTTGCACACTCTTGGCATTCTCTCAACCAGCTTCATAAGGAATGCTTTTCCAACAGTCTTGAAGGAGTTCCCACATATGCTGAGCACTTGTTGGCTGCTTTTCCTTCACTCTGTGGTCGAACTCATCCCAAACCATCTCAATTGGGTTGAGGTTGGTGATTGTGGAGGCCAGGTCATCTGATGCAGAACTCCATCACTCTCCTTGGTCAAATAGCCCTTACACAGCCTGGAGGTGTGTTTTGGGTCATTGTCCTGTTGAAAAACAAATGATAGTCCCACTATGCGCAAACCAGATGGGATGGCGTATCGCTGCAGAATGCTGTGGTAGCCATGCTGGTTAAGTGTGCCTTGAATTCTAAATAAATCCCAGACAGTGTCACCAGCAAAGCACCCCCACACCATCACACCTCCTCCTCCATTCTTCACGGTGGGAACCACACATGCGGAGATCATCCATTCACCTACTCTGCGTCTCACAAAGACATGGCGGTTGAAACCAAATATCTCACATTTGGACTCATCAGACCAAAGGACAGATTTCCACCGGTCTAATGTCCATTGCTCGTGTTTCTTGGCCCAAGCAAGTCTCTTCTTCTTATTGGTGTCCTTTAGTAGTGGTTTCTTTGCAGCAATTCGACCATGAAGGCCTGATTCACACAGTCTCCTCTGAACAGTTGATGTTGAGATGTGTCTGTTACTTGAACTCTGTGAAGCATTTGGGCTGCAATATCTGAGGCTGGTAACTCTAATGAACTTATCGTCTGCAGCAGAGGTAACTCTGGGTCTTCCTTTCCTGTGGTGGTCCTCATGAGAGCCAGTTTCATCATAGTGCTTGATGGTTTTTGCGACAGCACTTAAAGAAACTTTAAAAGTTCTTGAAATGATCCGTATTGACTGACCTTCATGTCTTAAAGTAATGATGGACTGTCATTTCTCTTTGCTTATTTGAGCTGTTCTTGCCATAATATGGACTTGGTCTTTTACCAAATAGGGCTATCTTCTGTATACCACCCCTACGTTGTCACAACACAACTGATTGGCTCAAACGCATTAAGAAGGAAACAAATTCCACAAATTAACTTTTAACAAGGCACACCTGTTAATTGAAATGCATTCCAGATGACTACCTCATATAGCTGGTTGAGAGAATGCCAAAAGTGTGCAAAGCTGTCATCAAGGCAAAGGGTGGCTACTTTGAAGAATCTCAAATATATAATATATTTTGATTTGTTTAACAGTTTTTTGGTTAATACATGATTCCATATGTGTACAATGTAGAAAATAGTAAAAAATAAAGAAAAACCCTTGAATGAGTAGGTGTGTCCAAACTCTTGACTGGTACTGTATATATTACTTGTTAAACAACATTTCTTTCTCTGAACAATTGTAGTAGTATAAAATAATATAATTTCCCCATTTTTTTGGAGCATGAAATATAGCTCAGTATTTGTCTTATTTATTTTTTGCTCATCTTTATCAAGGGTGCCAATAATTATGGACCTGACTGTATATGAAGATCTCATTCACAAGTGGAGCTGCCATTCAACGCATGCAAATGTGTTTAATGCATGGACCATGCATGTGTGAGGTTCATTTTGCTTTCTGTATGTCTGGGTATGGAGTGTGTGTGTGTTCAGTCTATCGGATGTTTGTGTGTTCTGCATAGCGTTGGGAAGCAGAATATAGGGGGGGGAGAGGCATACACATAAGAGCTCCAGCCCTTTCCTTGCTGCCTCTCCCCCAGCCCTGTAATTAAGAACAACATTTGGTGTTAGATTATAGGGGGACCCAGCGTGCCATTGTGCTGGCCTGCCTGATTAATAAAAGGCAGCTAATTTCGGTGGTGGAAGGCAGTGCTCCAAAATGGCTCCTAATTACACATTAGGAGTGTGAAAGGCCCCCCCAACCCCCTTCCCTCCCTGCTGGGGTGCGCGTGCTAGCATGCCCACCGGCACATTAGCGCCGGCTCCCAGGAGTTGCTAATTCCAGCCAGCCCCACCAACACAATCAGCGGCAGATGTCAGGGATCGAATATGATGAATTATGAATATCTGGATATGTGGGTAGAATAGCAGCGCAATGTGAGAAAAAGGTTCCCTTTTCTCCGGTACCATTTCGGTCAGCCAAACAAGCATATAAATTATATTTTAAAAACTTGATTGATTTCTATTTGTCATTTCCAAATGGGGTCTGACTGCAAATTGGATGTTTTAGTCAAGTCGTCAAGGACTTTACGAGTTGGAGCGGCTGCCTGGCGGTATGAAGAGTGCACCCGCTTGGGCTGTGATCGTGCTGATGACTTCCCGTTCTCCCCTCCCCTGGGTGGTCAAGTCAAGGGCTCCGGCAGCTGGGAATAATGTTCCGGAGAGGGGAACGCAAATCTCTCACCGCACAGCATTTGCATGGCTACATGATTACAGTTGAAATGGAAGGGGGAGGGAGTGACTGCAACAGCTGCAGAGACCAGGGACCCACAAGAAATTAGAGCAGTTTTTTGGTCGCTGCTGAGCCTCGTCTACTAGTCAAGATGAGAGGGGAAGAAGAGAAGTGAACCAGAACCTGGACTCATAGGAGACTTTGAATATGGCGATTCTCCTTTAAGCCCAGGAAGCAGCCATTCAACTTGCCATTAACCAGCTTTTCAAGCTTAATAATGTCAAAATACGTTCGGTACACACCAAAGAATGGAGTTTCGCTGAGCAACTATCGCCATTACTGCCGTCACGGGTGGTATGTACTTCCAAAAAAAGTATAAATAAAAAGTTACATGCAACCAAAAAAATGCCTTGTCTGGAAAGAACAATGTATTGTTTTTGACCATGTGCACATTCGCCAAATCCACCTCTTCTGCACCTCCTGCAATATTAGTAATGGAATTAAAATACACTAAATAAAGCCTATATAGAATTATACAATCCCTATATTGTCTACTTAATATACTCACATTAAATATTATTGCATTCCGAATAGCGTGGGTAAAATAACAGATTGATATGATGTTCATACACGGTTGTGGGTGATAAAACTGAGATTCTCATTGTCTCCGCTCTAACAATGGGAGTCGTTGTCCCAAAGGTGGGAAGGCCAGTGACAAGTTTAGGTTCAAAATAAGTCCATAGAAACGCATTGGGCTTATTTTCGCCTCTTCCTCTCTGGATAAAATCAATGACCTTTCCTTAGATTAGATTAGTTTATTAGTCACATGCACAGGGTCGCAGATGTAATCGTAGGGTACAGTGAATTCTCATGCGCCGAGCTCCAACAGTGCAGGTCAAAAATGGATCAGCCTGCTGCTGGATCAGCTGACCTGGAGGTGAAGGAGAGGTGGATTTGGCACGTGCACTTGGTCAAAAACAATACCTATTATTTCCAGAAAATGATTTTTTTCAGTTCCAGTTTTATTTGGACCTTTTTTGGAAGTATATACCGGCCGTGACGGCAGTAATGACGATAGGTGCTCAGCAAAACTCATATTTTGACATTATTAAGCTTGAAAAGCTGGTGAATGGCAAATTGAATGACTGCTTCCTGGGCTTAAAGGAGAATCGGCATATTCAATGACTCCTGTAAGTGCAGGTTCTGGTTCAAGAGTGGAGTTGAGCAACTTTCTACGGTCTAGATCAGAGGTTCCCAAACTTTTTGGGGACCCCTTTTGTGATAGCAAATTAATCAGGGAACCCTTCATAATCAGAATACAACGCGAGTGAGATACAAATAGCATATAAGGAGTTTTACTGACTTTGGCAGTGCATGGCAGGACGAACAAAGTCTCAGGGCCCTGGGAATCAATTTTAAAGGCCCATCTTGGCATCAGAGAGAAAATGATGCATTTTCCAAGCTAAGTTCCTGCAATTCTACAAATTTTGTCATGGGGCAGAGACATTTTTTGTTGTTGCAGCTTTAAAGCTAAGATCATCCATATCTGACCATTTTGTCAGAGAGAAACAGTTTTAAAGCTTAAATTACAGTGCATTTACAGTGGGGAAAAAAAGTATTTAGTCAGCCACCAATTGTGCAAGTTCTCCCACTTAAAAAGATGAGAGAGGCCTGTAATTATCATCATAGGTACACGTCAACTACTTTTTTCAGGAAAATCACATTGTAGGATTTTTTATGAATTTATTTGCAAATTATGGTGGAAAATAAGTATTTGGTCACCTACAAACAAGCAAGATTTCTGGCTCTCACAGACCTGTAACTTCTTCTTTAAGAGGCTCCTCTGTCCTCCACTCGTTACCTGTATTAATGGCACCTGTTTGAACTTGTTATCAGTTTAAAAGACACCTGTCCACAACCTCAAACAGTCACACTTCAAACTCCACTACGGCCAAGACCAAAGAGCTGTCAAAGGACACCAGAAACAAAATTGTAGACCTGCACCAGGCTGGGAAGACTGAATCTGCAATAGGTAAGCAGCTTGGTTTGAAGAAATCAACTGTGGGAGCAATTATTAGGAAATGGAAGACATACAAGACCACTGATAATCTCCCTCGATCTGGGGCTCCACGCAAGATCTCACCCCGTGGGGTCAAAATTATCACAAGAACGGTGAGCAAAAATCCCAGAACCACACAGGGGGACCTAGTGAATTACCTGCAGAGAGCTGGGACCAAAGTAACAAAGCCTACCATCAGTAACACACTACGCCGCCAGGGACTCAAATCCTGCAGTGCCAGACGTGTCCCCCTGCTTAAGCCAGTACATGTCCAGGCCCGTCTGAAGTTTGCTAGAGTGCATTTGGATGATCCAGAAGAGGATTGGGAGAATGTCATATGGTCAGATGAAACCAAAATATAACTTTTTGGTAAAAACTCAACTCGTCGTGTTTGGAGGACAAAGAATGCTGAGTTGCATCCAAAGAACACCATACCTACTGTGAAGCATGGGGGTGGAAACATCATGCTTTGGTGCTGTTTTTCTGCAAAGGGACCAGGACGACTGATCCGTGTAAAGGAAAGAATGAATAGGGCCATGTATCGTGAGATTTTGAGTGAAAACCTCCTTCCATCAGCAAGGGCATTGAAGATGAAACGTGGCTGGGTCTTTCAGCATGACAATGATCCCAAACACACCGCCCGGGCAACGAGGGAGTGGCTTCGTAAGAAGCATTTCAAGGTCCTGGAGTGGCCTAGCCAGTCTCCAGATCTCAACCCCATAGAAAATCTTTGGAGGGAGTTGAAAGTCCGTGTTGCCCAGCGACAGCCCCAAAACATCACTGCTCTAGAGGAGATCTGCATGGAGGAATGGGCCAAAATACCAGCAACAGTGTGTGAAAACCTTGTGAAGACTTACAGAAAATGTTTGACCTGTGTCATTGCCAACAAAGGGTATATAACAAAGTATTGAGAAACAATTGTTATTGACCAAATACTTATTTTCCACCATAATTTGCAAATAAATTCATTATAAATCCTACAATGTGACTTTCTGGATTTTTTTTTCTCATTTTGTCTGTCATAGTTGACGTGTACCTATGATGAAAATTACAGGCCTCTCTCATCTTTTTAAGTGGGAGAACTTGCACAATTGGTGGCTGACTAAATACTTTTCCCCCCCACTGTATGTAAACAAATATTTATATCATTTTTGGGGGAATAAAACATTTGGTGGAGTATTGTGGATACCAATATCCCTGTGAGCCTCCCAGGCCCATGTTGCCCAAGGTTAAGAACATAACATGTAGATGAATTCATTGTATTCTTTACATTGTATTGTATTGTATTTTATTGTATTACACACTTTAAACACATTCCACAGAACCCTTGGCCAAAAGTCATTTAATCTGTTCATTAAATTTGTTTAAATAAATCTCTCTCTCTCTCCCTCATTTATATATATTTCTTTATACATTTTGAGATCTGGCCGCAGACCCCCTGCAGTACCTTCGCGGGAGGACCCCCAGGGGTCCGCGGACCCCACTTTGAGAACCTCTGGTCTAGATAATACTGTATTTAAGCTACTGTTTCTACTCATTTGTACTGTAGCTTCCTTAAAGACAGACGTGTGGTTTCATATAATGTATATTTTAGTGTGATGAAAAAAGCCGATATAAGCTGATATATATATATTTTATTTTTATTTAACCTTTATTTAACCAGGTAAGCCAGTTGAGAACAAGTTCTCATTTACAACTGCGACCTGGCCAAGATAAAGCAAAGCAGTGCGATAAAAACAACAACACAGAGTTACATATGGGGTAAAACAAAACATAAAGTCAAAAATACAACAGAAAATATATATACAGTGTGTGCAAAAGTTATGGAGGTAAGGCAATAAATAGGCTATAGTGCAAAATAATTACAATTAGTATTAACACTGGAATGATAGATGTGCAAGAGATGATGTGCAAATAGAGATACTGGGGTGCAAATGAGCAAAATAATTAACAATATGGGGATGAGGTAGTTGGGTGGGCTAATTTCAGATGGGCTGTGTACAGGTGCAGTGATAGGTAAGGTGCTCTGACAACTGATGCTTAAAGTTAGTGAGGGAGATAAGAGTCTCCAGCTTCAGAGATTTTTGCAATTCGTTCCAGTCATTGGCAGCAGAGAACTGGAAGGAATGGCAGCCAAAGGAGGTGTTGGCTTTGGGGATGACCAGTGAGATATACCTGCTGGAGCGCATACTACGGGTGGGTGTTGCTATGGTGACCAATGAGCTAAGATAAGGCGGGGATTTGCCTAGCAGTGATTTATAGATGGCCTGGAGCCAGTGGGTTTGGCGACGAATATGTAGTGAGGACCAGCCAACAAGAGCGTACAGGTCACAGTGGTGGGTAGTATATGGGGCTTTGGTGACAAAAATATAATGTGCATTGCTTTTCAGGCAGGTGCAGGATACTTCGTGTTAGGTCTGACTACCTTTGATATGGATGGGAGAGCAATAGACACTAGACTTACATTTACGTCATTTAGCAGACACTCTTATCCAGAGCGACTTACAGTTAGTGAGTGCATACATTTTTCATACTGGCCCCCCCGTGGGAAACGAACCCACAACCCTGACGTGATGATCAAATTAGGCACCTTGTCAAAACAGACGCCCGGCTGATGATGTAGGTAGGCTGGCTGACTGGCGTGCTGGCGGGCTGCAGGTGTGTGTATTAGATGTGCACCTGGAAACCCCACAGGGGGTCACTGCCTGGGCCAGTGGCGTGGGTGGATGAAGAGGTGAGGTGGAAGACAGGGGCAGTCTGCCAGGTCGGACTTCACCTTGCCACCCCAACTGATCCCAGAGTCCATTTACCTCACATTTCCTACCATTCATCATGAGGTGGCCATGACAGGCAAATTCATTTGAGCAGGAAGAGCAGCCTTGCCTCAAAGACTAGACGTAACATAGTAAACATAAATGTGTGACCCTCCAATTAGTATGATATGTTACGTTTGGTATGGTTACGTAAGACAGAGGTTACTTAAGCCAAAAACGAAAGGAGGGAGGTTGGTCGGGGGAAGATGGGTGGGCGTATAAAGCATGAAACACACCAAGAATCTGACTGCCGATAGACTGCCGATAGGTACTTATCACAGTAGGAGGCCATTCCTTCTCTTGCTAGAACAAAATACGTACCTGCTGTGTTTACTTGTAGAATCGCAATGCTCGTCAGTGGCCGACAACTTGACTTTGAGCCAATCAGAGAGCACGAACCTCCACATGGGGGAGCCGACAAGAAAAATGAAAAAATAGGGCACTTTTTCCAGTTTAATCCACCCTCTTAATCAGAATTGTTCTGACTAAAACAATAAAGCCGCATAATACATATTTTTTTCTAGAGCAAGTCTTTAAGTATTTTATGTCTAGCTAAGGAGTTTTGTGCTTGAAGAAGGATTTTTTCATTAGGTTTGATAATGTGCACTAGCTTATTAAAAAAAATAAAAAAAAATAATATTACTTAACTAGCTAGCTAACGTTAGCTTGCTAACCAAGCAAGGCAGTCACACACATTTCTGAAACGAATGGGGTGGTGAGTGCAACACAATGCACACAACACTAAATGCTTTACCAAGCTAGCTATCTGGCCACTGTAGCTAGTAACATTGTAATTCAATCACAATGGATTCGTTTCCATGAAGCAGCTGCCTGTAGCTGGCTGCTGAGAGTCAATGCAATGTCTTTACTTTACCTAGCTAGCACAACAGCTAGCTAGCTAGTGAATCATGCTAACATTAGCCAGCTAGCTAAACATTTCTCTTTTGGGCTGTATGCGATTATGGAGAGTGAATTCAATTATCTCTTTGTCATCTTGCTAGCTAGTTATCTAGCTGTGGCCATCTGGCTAATATCAACAAAGGCTTTCTACAACAGTAGCAACATTAGCGCCGCTAGCAAGCTAGCTAACGTTGACTAGACCATAAAGCAACACACACGGACATGCATTGCCAAACAACGCTACTGCCACCTTCTGGTTTGGAGTATTTTAAAAAGGCTGAGTGGCTGACGACTTCAAGGTCTTTGCTGTGTGAACACGAAAGAGATTGACTGCCGACCCTCTGTTCATAGATGCTAAGTACTGTTGACAGGCAAACGTTTGACAATCCTACTGGTGTGTCTGAGCTATAGTGCCAATTTTAGCAATTAGCTAATTAGTAACTTTTCATCTACTTACTACTTTTTAGCTACTTTGCAATTACTTAGCATGTTAGCTAACCCTTCCCCTAACCCTAACCTTAACCCCTAACCCTAACCCTAACTCTAACCTTAACCCCTAACCACTAGCCTAGCTAATGTTAGCCACCTATCCACCTAGCTAACGTTAGCCACAAGAAATTGGAATTCATAGCATACAGTGCATTCAGAAAGTATTCAGAACCCTTCCCTTTTTCCACATTTTGTTACATTACAGCCTTATTCTGAAATATATATATTTTTTAATGTTCCTCATCAATCTACACACAATACCCAATAATGACAAAGCAAAAACAGGTTTTTAGAAATTTTTGTATTCAGACCCTTTGCTATGAGACTTGAGCTCAGGTGCATCCTGTTTCCATTGATCATCCCTGAGATGTTTCTACAACTTGATTGGAGTCCAGCTGTGGTAAATTCAATTGATTGGACATGATTTGGAAAGGCATACACCTGTCTATATAAGGTCCCACAGTTGAGAGTGCATGTCAGAGCAAAAACCAAGCCATGAGATCAAAGGAATTGTCCGTAGAGCTCTGAGACAGGATTGTGTCAAGGCACAGATCTGGGGAAGGGTACCAAAACATTTCTGCAACATTGAAGGTCCCCAAGAAAACAGTGGCCTCCATCATTCTTAAATTGAAGAAGTTTGGACCCACCAAGACTCTTCCTAGAGCTGGCCGCCCAGCCAAACTGAGCAATTGGGGGAGAAGGGCCTTGGTCAGGGAGGTGACCAAGAACCCGATGGTCACTCTGATAGAGCTCCAGAGTTCCTCTGTGGAGATGGGAGAACCTTCCAGAAGGACAACCATCTCGGCAGCACTCCACCAATCAGGCCAGAGTGGCCAGACAGAAGCCACTCCTCAGTAAAAGGCACATGACAGCCCGCTTGCAGTTTGCCAAAAGACACCTAAAGGACTCTCAGACCATGAGAAACAAGATTCTCTGGTCTGATGAAACCAAGATGGAACTCTTTGGCCTGAATGCCAAGTGTTACGTTTGTAGGAAACCTGGCACAATCCCTACGGTGAAGCATGGTGGTGGCAGCATCATGGTGTGGGTATGTTTTTCAGCGGCAGGGACTGGGAGATTAGTCAGGATCGAGGGAAAGATGAACAGAGCAAAGTACAGAGAGATCCTTGATGAAAACCTGCTCCAGAGCGCTCAGGACCTCAGACTGGGGCAACAGGACAACGACCCTAAGCACACAGCCAAGACAACGCAGGAGTGGCTTTGGGACAAGTCTCTGAATGTCCTTGAGTGGCCCAGCCAGAGCCTGGACTTGAACTCGATCGAACATCTCTGGAGAGACCTGAAAATAGCTGTGCAGCGATGCTCCCCATCCAACCTGACAGAGCTTGAGAGGATCTGCAGAGAAGAATGTGAGAAACTCCCCAAATACAGGTGTGCCAAGCTTGTAGCGTCATACCCAAGAAGACTCGAAGCGGTTATCGCTGCCAAAGGTGCTTCAACAAAGTACTGAGTAAAGGGTCTGAATACTTATGTAAATGTGATATTTCCGTTATTATTATTTTTTTAATTTGCAAAAATGTCTAATAACCTGTTTTTGCTTCGTCAATATGGGGTATTGTGGTAGATTGATGAGGGGGGTAAAATGATTTAATCCATTTTAGAATAAGGCTGTAACGTAACAAAATGTGGAAAAAGTCAAGGGGTCTGATTACTTTCCGAATGCACTGTATCATACGTATTGCAAATTCATAAAATATTGTACGAATTGTAATTTGTAACATATACAAAATGGGTGATGGAGATCCACAAATTAATACATACCATACGAAACTTAACATATCATACTAAATGGATGTTTACTATGTTAGGTCTGCCTCCGAGTCCAGGTTGGGAGGAGAGAGGGGGCTAGACTAGCTAATCCTCTCATCCAGACAGTGATAGACTGGGTGCTCCAGAGGACCAGTGCAGTAGGATGGAAATTAGGTTAAAACTACTGGTGGTGTGTGGTGGAGACTACAGGAAATTGGCTGTGTCAGTCACGATGAGTAACATACAGTAGCACCGGTCAAATTTTAATTGCAATTTTAGGCTGGTTGTCATTTATCGTTGTGAATCTTGACCTGGAGGCAGCTCTGCAGAGTGGTCACTAGCTAGCACACCCAGAAAGTCATAACATCTGATTTTAAACCTAACCTTAACCACACTGCTAACCCTAACCTTAAATTAAGACCAAAAAGCACATTTTTGTATTTACGATATAGACAATTTTGACTTTGCAGCTGGCTCATCTAGCGACAATTGTTCAGTTATGCCTCCAGGGCAAGATTCATGACAATAAATGTCAACCTGTCAATTTTAGACGCCTCTGGCTAACTCTGACTAATTGAAAGAACATTTTTTAAACCCAGTTTCATTGCAAGTCATGTGGAAAAGATAATGGTGTTTGTCTTCTCTGATCATTTGGGTTTCTTTCATGGGTACAGACATGGCATCATCACCCATCAAAGAGGTTAAAGTTAGTGTTGTTTCAGGGTTCTGCTACTTTCTCTGTAGGGCTGTATATTGATGTACTTTCCTCCCGTTTTCCTGATGAGTGCCTCGCTTCTGACACCCACTCGGCTCCTCATAATCACAGTGGTCAGCATATAAGTGGGCTCTCCACCTGCAACACAGCAAAATTGCGAAGCGAAAAAAATCTATTAATTAACGTTCATCTGAATGCAGAGCGGAATCCCCAGTTGGGTCAAGCAGTTACTGTCTGTAAAATAACCCCATTAGAATCACTGTGAATACAAAGCTTGAAGGTCCGTCCCCCTTGAAGGCCCCGTGCTTTTCCCCTAGCCTGCTGTCTCCCAGACTCCAGACTTCTTACTTAAGACGTGTGAAATGCTGTCTTGCAGCAGACAGGCCTCTCTACATAGAAGACTGGGGAGCACAGGGGTGATAATTTCGGGAGGTTTTTCCTCCTTCCCTCGAGTGACTCTGAAATACAATCTGGGTGCCCTTTTGTTGGAGGAAGAGTGAGCGGCGAGCAGCCCGAGTTTCTCCTCAGCGAGGAGGAGGAGGAGGCCCAGAGTAGACTAATGAGAGAGAACAGAGGCTCGGCTCCGTCGGCCTCCTCGCCTCATTTTTCTTTCTCTGCACAGGCTTCCTGCTGGTCAGGTGATGGCGGTGCCAGCTGGTGCGTCCAGCACTGATGGCCGCCGATTCATTTCACCCAGCCGTTGATTTATGGGCCGGCAGAAGGCACCGGGAGGAGCCGGTGCGCATGGCACCGGGCCGCCGGAGTTAGTGCACTCTCCGGCTCCCGTCATGCTTTACCACACAGCGGGCTGGACTGTCTAATTTACGTTGGCAGACAGTCACATATATCACCCCCCGTTTGGCCGATGAAGATTGGTGATGTTTGAAAGGGTCTGTGTACAGTCGATTTTACCCATGGGTTACTGCCTGCCTGCTACCCTGGACTGAGGAGGACATTTTTAGTTGCTTTTGCTTCTCCTTTTCATTCTTTTGGTTTTTCTGTATATTCTTCCTTTTTCTATCTATCCTCTTCTCTCTGCTCTCTCTCTCTCTACCCCCCTTCTCACCCTCTCTCTCTGTCCCTCTCCTTCCCACTCTCTCTGTGTGGATGTAATATGAAGTGACTGTGGTGGAGAGAGGCACTCTCAGGGCTGACTCCAGCTCCTGAGGACTGTGCCCTTCTGCTCGGGGGAAGCCATGGGAGGTCACAGTAGGTAGCTCCCCCAAGCCACGGCGTATTAATGCCTGCACTGACCTTGGCGATAAGAGGGGAGGCTTCAGGCACATGTTTGATTCATGAGGCCATCCTCAGTGGGCCCTGGGGGGCTTTCTTCCACTGGCTGTCCTTTTACTGGCAGAGAGAGAGAGGAGTGCTGCTGAGGAGATCAGCGCTGTCTGTCACAGAGGGGCCGGGGTGTGATAAAGGCACAGGGCTGTCTGGGAGAGGGGCAGGGACCACAGAGCAGCCCCTATGTGGAACACATGCGATGGACTTAATGTCGGGCGGTGAAGTTTTGAGGATTATTGGAATGGATGTCAGCGACGGGGCCTCTTGCCCCCCCCCCCCTTCATGAGTGTCTCTCTTTCCCTCCCTCCTGCCTGCCTGTCTGCCTGCCTGGAGGAGGGAGTGTATGGGTGTGGGGAGGGGTGGGAGGGAGACTGCGAGAGAGGGATGAGAGAGTGGGTTGAAGGGCAGTTGACAGTTCCACTTGTGACATCTTTTTAAATGTTTTACTTTTTATCACTGACATTTTTTAGGCCTGGCAAGGGCATGGATCTAGACTGAGATGGGATGGAAGATGGTTTTTTTGGGGGGTAAGCCGACACAGTTTTGTTGCCAGCGCATATCTCCAAATTACATCCTCTAGAGTTTGGTTGGGGATTACCCCTGTATAATCCTGACAAATGCTGCAGAGTGAAACGCCTCTCTGACAACAGAGCAAACTGCACAGACTGTGATGACCATGGTGATCAGTTTAAAGAAGTGTAAGGCACAGGACGCCCACGCAAATCTCAGGATGCTTTGCATTGCTAGGCTGAAAATACAAAGGGAAATTGAGATGTTTATTTTGAATTTGTACAAAATCCTACATTGTAATGACAGAGTCATGAACTAGATCTAATTAGTGATTCATTTTAGAGTTTCACTATATAGTCAGTCAGTGGAATATCAGTTAAAAACAAAAGCAAAAAATCTGACCAAGCTGATTTTCCAAAGGCACAGATCTCAGTAATTACATAGACACACAGAGACATCCATCCTTGAAGTATCTTGCCAAAATATACATCAGCTCCCAATGCCAGCTGTTTGAGCAGCGCTATGTAATTCATAATCCCGATTAGTGTTCTATTCAGTCACCAAAAAATGCCTCAAAGAAACTTGTCAAGGCTTTTCAGTGTGCGTTGCATATTTACACTCAAGTTGATGCGTGCCAACCCTACTGCTATCAAAAAACGAGTGACAATCCACATTTCACATATCCCATTGCTGTCACCTCATTCTGCCCGTCACTAATCTTTCACAGCTATTTGCAGTTTTAATATAAATCTAAAATCCCCTTTCCTATCCCTCTCTCTCTCTTCTCTCTCCCTCTCTCTTTGTTCTTATTTTGTGGTTTGCTGGGATCGGTGGATAGAGTGAGCCGTCTCATTCCTCAGTGCGTTCCCATGGTCTTGCTTTTCTTTTTGCTAAACTGGTGCCCCCGGATTAAAGGGAAAATAATATTTAATTCATTGTTGTTGTTTTTTTAAAGCAGGCTTTCAGTTTAAGTTGAAATTGAAGGAGAATTTGAGGCTAATGTCTGTTTATGCTTGTGCGTGCTAAGGCAGGGGTAATGTTGACATTGTTTTACGTTATGGGTTTTAGGTTTTGTTTATTTTGCAAATCTCCTTTTTGGCTCTGCTTAGTCGATATTGTTTTTGGCCGGATTTCTTTTTGAACACCGTTCTGCATCAGAAGAAGAGGAAATCAGCCCGAGATCTATTCTAAATCTTATGTGCATAATACTTTACACTGTAAAATGTCTGTTGGATTTAATACGTCCAATAACATCTTTGAGTGAAATGTGTTATTGTCTGCATGCCCCCCCCCCCCCCCCCCCCCAGCCATCAGTGTCAGATGGCAGACTAATGCTGAGATTAATGAAGCCATTGCTTTAGTCAGAAAATCAATAGTCACTCGAAACAGTAGACACATCCCGGTGGACTCGGATACTGACCCAGTTCCCATGCAACGACCTATCCTTACCCACTGAGTATTGTCTGATGCTCACAACGTCTGCTACACTACACCCTATATTTTCTATTTACTATATGTTGCAAAACCACTTGAAAATACAATACACAGAAGAACAGAGACTAGATGAGAGGGAATTGGGGTAGCTGTAATTTAGGGGGTTTGTGAGTGGAAACAAGCACCACAGAGAATCACTAGATGTACTTATGCTTTACACAAATAGGAATACCAATTCTACATCATTCCAACGTCCACTAAAGATAGGGAGGGAGGATGGACTGAAACGTTAACCTGGCTTTGGGATGAAACCGCCTGTCTTATTGTTGGATCTCCTTAGTTTGTGAACGACCCAACGGCGTCTGTGTTGGAGTGGGGCCACTGAGAGGGCAGGTCGAAACAGGCACACGAAACACTCACATGCACACGTACACCGATACCCACAGACATGTACACACACACACACACTGTACATATCCGTCAGAACCCATGAACAGCATACTGTATTATTATTACTGTAGTGGCTTCTGAAATGAACCCACTACAATTCCAACTAAAAGCTTTGGAGTGCATGTGATGCAAGATGAGTAGGAAACTAATTCAGATTTTCCAGCTTGAGCTGCTGAGCGAGCCAATATGGGCTGTGGGGGAACTGAAAGAGTGCACACTCAGATCTCCCACATCCGTATAAAAACATTTGTTTTAACATTTACATTTTAGGCATTTAGCAGACGCTCTTATCAAGAGCGACTTACAGTTAGTGAGTGCATACATTTTTCATACTGGCCCCCCGTGGGAATCAAACCCACAACCCTGGCGTGGCAAACGCCATGCTCTACCAACTGAGCTACACGGGGCCTCATTAGCGATGAGGGGGATAAAATCGATACAGTTACATATCAGGATATAATTTTTGACGATGTATCGTATCGTCTCATTTTGACAATATCGCAATATTATTTTCAGCACTTTTATTTCCATGACTGATCAAAACTCGTTTTTTCATAGCTCTCTCTTGTCCCTCTGCAGCAGACATATGGTGAGCAATATGTTTGGAGCATCGAATCACAATAAAAATCATAGTATCGAATCGCAATACATATTGTATCGGCACCTAAGTATCATGATAATATCGTATCGTGAGGTCCCTGGCAATTCCCTGCCCTAGTTTTAACCACATATCTTTCCCAGCTCTTTGGAGGAAACAATTACTGTGAACTAACATACCCACTACTTTAGATTTGAGTCTTTTAGAATGATAAACTTGTTTTTAGATTTCAGATTGATGATCTTCATGTGATGTGTTCAAGCCTCTTCCTATGTAAGCTACCCCTAAATAGAAGTAGTATGACACTTCTGTATGTGGGGAGACCAGGGAATTTCCCCAAAGCTTTGTAGCAACAGTAATGTGCTACTTTACTTCTTTCAACTAAGTGCTTCATTTGACGAACGTTGTTCGTTCACTCACAGAAGATTTGTACTATTGTTACTGTCTCACGGCTAGGTGGCTGGGTAGGGGCCTGGTGGTCGAGCGAAATAAGTTGAAACACATCCCTGGTTGGTTTACACAGAGGCCAATACCATAAAAGGGTAAGTCAGAGAAATCGTGTAGACTAGAGAATAGGCATCCCCAAGGCCCACAGAATACCAATACAGAACACAACCTGGTCCCTATAGGTTAAACAACCCCCCCCCCCCCCCCTAATTTCCACATTCTAATCCAATAGTGTGTTTAGAGCAGAGGGAAATACTTGTCCTGCAGAGGGAGGAGGGAGAGGGTGTGTTGCCTTAGTTCCACTGTTTCACCCCTAGTATTACATTGAAATATTGAGGGATATCATTCCTGTTTCATCTAATAGGTTTATTTTTGAATTATTCAGATGTTATACTATATGTGTAGTGTGTACAGCGCCTTCAGAAAGTATTCACACCCCTTGACTTTTTCCACATTTTGTTGTGTTACAGCCTGAATTTAAAATGGATTAAATTGAGATTTTTTTTGGTCACTGACCTACACACAATACCCCATAATGTCAAAGTGGAATTATGTTTTTCTAATTTTTTACAAATTAATAAAAAATGAAAAGCTGAAATGTCTTGAGTCAATAAGTATTCAACCCCTTTGTTATGGAAAGTCTAAATAAGTTCAGGAGTAAAAATGTGCTTAACAAGTCAAATAGTAAGTTGTATGGATTCACTCTGTGTGCAATAATAGTGTTTAACATGATTTCTGAATGACTACCTTAATCTCTGTACCCCACACATACAATTATCTGTAAGGTCCCCTCAGTCGAGTAGTGAATTCTAAACACAGATTCAACCACAAAGACCAGGGAGGTGTTCCAATGCCTCGCAAAGAAGTGAACCTATTGGTAGATGGGTAAAAATAAATATGCAGACATTGAATATCCCTTTGAGCATGGTGAAGTTATTAATTGCACTTTAGATGGTGAATCAATACACCCAGTCACTACAAAGATACAGGCGTCCTTCCTAACTCGGTTACCGGAGAGGAAGGAAACTGCTCAGGGATTTCACCATGAGGCCAATGGTGACTTTAAAAGAGTTGAATGGCTGTGATAGGAGAAAACTGAGGATGGATCAACAACATTGTAGTTACTCCACAATACTAACCTAAATAACAGAATTAAAAGAAGGAAGCCTGTACAGAATAAAAAATATTCCAAAACATGCATCCTGTTTGCAACAATGCACTAAAGTAATACTGCAAAACATGTGGCAAAGCAATTAACTTTGTCCTGAATACAAAGTGCTATGTTTGGGGCAAATCCAATACAACACATCACTGAGTACCACTATCCAATTTTTTAAGCATAGTGGTGACTGCATCATGTTGTGGGTATGCTTGTAATCGTTAAGGACTGGGGAGTTTTTCAGGATAAAAAAGAAATGGAATGGAGCTATGCACAGGCAAAATCCTAGAGGAAAACCTGGTTCAGTCTGCTTTCCACCAGACACTGGGAGATGAATTCACCTTGCAGCAGGACAATAACCTAAAACACAAGGTCAAATCTACACTGAAGACAGTGAATGTTCCTGAGTGGCCGAGTTACAGTTTTGACTTACAGTGCCTTCAAAAAGTATTCATACCCCTTGACTTATTCCGCATTTTGTTGTGTTACAGCCAGAATCAAAAAAGTTAAAACATGTTTTTTAGAAATGTTAGCAAATGTATTTAAAATGGAATACAGAAACATCTAATTTACATAAGCTTTCACAGTCAATACATCCCCTTTGGCAGCTATTTGGTATCTACCAATAGGTGCCCTTCTTTGCGAGGCATTCAAAAGTCATGTTAAACACTATTATTGCACACCGAGAGAGTCCATGCAGCTTATTATGTGACTTCTTAAGCACATTTTTACTCCTGAACTTATTTTGGCTTGCCATAACAAAGGGGTTGAATACTTATTGACTCAAGACATTTCAGTTTTTCATTTTTAATTAATTTGTAAAAATTTCTAAAAACATTATTCCACTTTGACATTATGAGGTATTGTGTGTAGGCCAGTGCCCCCCAAATATATATTTATTCCATTTTAAATTCAGGCTGTAGAGCAAAACAACTGACGTACGTGTTCATGAGAGTGCCACCTTTTCAATGGTGGGGTCATATTAGTGTGTAACCCAAACCGTTTGGACGCTACAGATAGAAGTTGGCACATCGGCGGTACCGATTTTGTTGGGGTCGTAGAGCAAAACTGAGAACACCAAACCTTTCGGATGCTACAGATGTTTTCATGAGAAGAGCGATTTTCGGTATGTCTCCTGCTCTGACAAAGACCGCTCTAGCTCTGCCACCTTCCACTGCAGATGTGTGAGGCCGACATTGACAGATGCGGTGGATTGAGATGCAGCCAATGCACAAAAACAGACATCTCTAGCTTAAGGACCTGTTATAAAATATTAATAATGAGAAGCAGGCCATGTACATGTATATACTTAATTGAATGGTTAACAAACTACATTACCGGTCAAAAGTTTTAGAAAACCTACTCATTCAAGGGTTTTTCTTTCTTTTTAATATTTTCTACATTGTAGAATAATAGTGAAGACATCAAAACTATGAAATAACACATGGAATCATGTAGTAACCAAAAAAGTGTTAAACAAATCAATATATATTTGTTTTTCAATAGGACAATGACCCAACACACCTCCAGGTTGTGTAAGGGCTATTTTACCAAGAAAGAGAGTGATGGAGTGCTGCATCAGATGACCTGGCCTCCACAACCCCCCGACCTCAACCAAATTGAGATGGTTTGGGATGAGTCAGACCACAGAGTGAAGGAAAAGCAGCCAACAAGTGCTCAATATATGTGGGAACTCCTTCAAGACTATTGGAAAAGCATTCCAGGTGAAGCTGGTTGAGAGAATGCCAAGAGTGTGCAAATCTGTCATCAAGGCGAAGGGTGGCTATTTGAAGAATCTCAAATATAAAATATATCTAAGCAGACCTTCAAATACAATATTGTACTGCTTAATCCTCCCATTTGTTCCATGACACTAGTTTATTTCTTGTTGCATCATTAATGTACATTATTTCTTGCCATTTCCCCCCCGTTCTTCTTTATCATTATGAAAAAATTCATGTGAGCCCTAAAATGGGCTTTTGTGGAATAGCACATTTGAGGAGCATAACGCTAACCCAGTTTGATTTTAACGCTCCATTGTTTCCGCAGCCTCATTAAAGCAGCACTATTAGATGATAATGCCACCACACTGTGTGTACATGATTGTTCCACTAAGGCGTCTGTGAGAATCACATTGGAAATCACAGATTCCATTGATAATGTACGTGGGCACTCAGACGAGCTCTGCTTAAACCAATCCCCTTCATTGCTCTCTGCAGTAATGCAATTAGGTGATATTCTCATTGGCACAATGGGAGCAGAGCGGGGCAGGGAGAAGAAAGAGGGAGGGGGGTGGCAGACAATTTCAGGTTGCACCCAGTCTATTTTTGTCAATTCAACAGTTGACATCTCATCATGCTGGAGAGTAGCGTGTTTGGAGCCGGTTCAGTGTGTAATAACGTGATGCTCAGAGCGACAGGGAGAAACAGCTGGGACAGACAGCTCGCTCTGCTCAGGCACATGTGGATAATGGATCGTTCTCATTCCATCGCTGATGCGTTTGCACAAGTTAGGGGGAGTAGAGCAGGGAATGGAGGGAGACAGGATATGTTAAATTAAATTTGGAGTGAATGCATAATGAACTGTTAAGGACAGGGGGAGGGGGAGCAGTGCCACATGGCCAACTAAAGGGGTTACTCCACAAAATGCTTTCACCCTTCAGAGAGGAGTCCTGGTGAGGGAGAGGGTTTGTGTGTGTTTGTGGGGTGATCCTGTGCTGGTTGAATTTGGCGTTTTCATCATTTTAGGTCAAACCTCACCCCAGGCCGCTGACCATCTGCTCTTGGGATGGGGGCCAAGGAAAGGCCACAGGGCAGGCAGGCAGGAAGAGCGCTGGCCCTCTGGAGGAGGACGCCACCATGCATCCCAGGGAGCTGGGAGGACGAACAGGCTCTGAGAGTGAGTGAGAGCAGTAGCGGTGCGTGGGTAAGATCACTGTGGAAGCCAGAAAAAAAAGCCATATTACATATGCCATATGTGTTGTAATAATTGTGTTGCTTGCTCTGTAACTTGTTAGTTCATATGCCTTGCGACCGTGATATATAGGCCTAAAGGCAGAGACAATAAGAAAACACAGTGGCCGAATAAATTCAACCACATCTTTGTTTAATCACAGAACTGGAGAGCAACCTCTTTCCGGTGAAGTTCACAAAGCATATTGCATATAACAAACAGTTACATGACCTACAGCATGGTCAAGCAAGTTAATGTTTGCGACTGTCTGGTTCATACTCTTTTGGACCAGACAGCATCAGATAGATGACCTAGACAGAGGGGCACTGTTTCTCTCACTTGGATGCTTTCTCCGGAGAGATACATTCAGCCTCTTGCGAATTGAAGGAAAATTATGAAACAAAGAATACACGCCACTGACTGACTGACTGACACACAGAGAGAGAGAGAGAGAGAGAGAGAGGAGAGAGAGAGAGGAGAGAGAGAGAGAGAGAGAGAGAGAGAGAGAGAGAGAGAGAGAGAGAGAGAGAGAGAGAGTAAAGTTGAGATCAGCCCCGCTCTGAGGGTGTCTGAAATGTTCCCTAGGCGGGAAGTGGTCAAATGTTGTGCACATTATAGGGAATAGGATGCCATTTCAGACACATCCTGACTCTACACTCCGCCAGCTTGGTGTTTCAGGTGTTCTCCCTTTTTACCAGCATCCTCCAGGGACCCTCTCTGGGCTAGAATGGATGACTGCCTGCGCCCGCCGCATTAGACGCATTAATCCCCACTCTTATCAAGCAGGAAATGATGAATTGGGAGCGTCAGCGCTGGGCTCGCCTTTGTTGTCATTTTAACAGAATCAAAGCTTTAAATCACAGGCACTGCACCTGGTAATGGGAGGGGGGTTGGCATTCTAATACAGCGTGTGACAGAGCTGCACTGCTTCCTGCTGATTTAATAACTCTGGGGACAGGGGGTGTAGTGGGGGATGGTGCTGGGCTAAATGAAAATTTGAGCACCGGCTTGAAAAACTATGATTGCCGGATGAAATGGCAGTTGCCCTCGTTTCTTTGGTAAATGCGCCTATTCTCTCTCGGTGTATTACAAGTCGCCTGAGTTTTGGCTGTCACTCAGTTAATGTCGGGCCCTTTTTAGTGGCTGCTGTTCCGGATTTTCTGGATGCCGACTTGACGTGGCTATTGATACGGAGATTTCTGGCATGTGCAGGTAATTATTTTACGTAGCTGATGCCCACTCTGCTGCCTACATAGCTTCTGCTCAGTGCTCCCACTGCTCCACTGCCGCTTCCCTCTCATTGATATGGAGGGGGAAACTTCGTTGTACACTAAAGATATGGTCGACATGTTCGAACTATGCATTCCGTGCCTCAAGCGCCATTTCATGTTCTTTTTTCATGTTGTAGCCTACACAAAAGTCATTGACATGTTCCTTACAAACTTTGTTGTCTGTTGTAACAGTATATTTAGGCAAGCAGATTGAACACAAGCAAGACACATACAGGCAGTAGAAATAGCTTTTATTTTCTCATCATTGCAAACATTGGCTAGTTATTTTTTCAGCAACTCTCTCTACGATATTGCAGCATAACTGTGCAATAGTAGGCAGTCTAAAGCAGTAGTTGACAAACAATGTAAAGAATAGACAACATCCAAAGGTAAAAGTGTATTATTAATATCATGAATTTGGCATCCTATTTATAGGGCTAAAGGTACTTCTAAACTTCCAAAGATCCAATCAACCATGGATGAATGATAGTATATCTAGCTACACATTGAAATGATGGTGTCCTTTGTTAGACTCGTTCTCACTAAAGTGCATTAGCCCTCATATTCCAGTAGGAGTCACTGTTCAGGCAGAAATCGTTGGACTGTGGCTTCACATTTTATTTCAATATACCTTTTTATTTAGGTTGATAGCATGATGTTGAAACAATGGCTTTGATTCAAACATACAATTTCACTGTCAACATTGAAACAAGGTCAAATAAAATGTCCCTTTCAAATCTAAAATTCTACTTAATTTCAACCACCCAATAAACTGCATATTGAATATATTCTTAACAAAAATATAAACACAACATGCAACAATTTCAAAGATTTTACTGAGTTACAGTTCATATAAGGAAATCAGTCAATTGAAATAAATTAATTAGGCCCTAATCTATGAATTTCACATGACTGGGAATACAGATATGCATCTGTTGGTCACCGATACCTTAAAAAAAAAAGTAGGAGCGTGGATCAGAAAACCAGTCAGTATCTGGTGTGACCACCATTTGCCTCATGCAGCACGGCACATCTCTTTTGCATAGAGTTGATCAGGCTGTTGATTGTGGCCTGTGGAATGTTGTCCCACTCCTCTTCAATGGCTGTGCGAAGTTGCTGGATATTGGCGGGAACTGGAACACGCTGTCATACATGTCAATCCAGAGCATCCCAAACATGCTCAATGGGTGACATGTCTAGTGAGTATGCAGGCCATGGAAGAACTGGGACATTTTCAGCTTCCAGGAATTGAGTACAGATACTTGCAACATGGGGCTGTGCATTATCATGCTGAAACATGAGGTGATGGCGGTGGATGAATGGCACGACAATGGGCCTCAGGATCGCGTCACGGTATCTCTGTGCATTCAGCTCTGGTGGACATTCCTGCAGTCAGCATGCCAACTGCACACTCCCTCAAAACTTGAGACATCTGTGGCATTGTGTTGTGTGACAAAACGGCACATTTTAGGGTGGCCTTTTATTGCCATCGATAAAATGCAATTGTGTTTGTTGTCCGTAGCTTATGCCTGCCCATACCATAACCCCACCTCAACAATGGGGCACTCTGTTCACAACGTTGACATCAGCAAAATGCTCGCCCCCACAACGCAATACACGTGGTCTGCGGTTGTGAGGCTGGTTGGACGTACTGGCAAATTCTCTAAAATGACGTTAGAGAAATTAACATTCAATTCTCTGGAAACAGCTCTGGTGGGAAAAAAAACTGTCAGCATGCCAATTGCACGCTCCCTCAAAACTTGAGACATCCCAATAAACCACATTTTAGAGAGGCCTTTTATTGTCCCCAGCACAAGGTGCACATGTGTAATAATCATGCTGTTTAATCAGCTTCTTGATATGCCACACCTGTCAGGTGGATGGATTATCTTGGCAAACGAGAAGTGCTCACTAACAGGGATGTAAACAAATTTGTGCACAGAATTTGAGAGAAATACGCGTTATGTGCGTATGGAAAATTAATGGATATTTTATTTAAGTTTATGAAACATGGGACAAAAACTTTACATGTTGCGTTTATATTTTTGTTCAGTGTAAGATGAAAACTATTTTTGACATTTCTATGTGGAATTTTCTACACAATGTCAATGTATACATAGTTCTGATGATTATATTGAAATTAGATTGATTGTAACAACCTGTTAGTCAGGTTAAGTCAATGTATTTAAGTTGATGTTTTACCCTAATTTCAATGTTTACAACGCTGATGAAAACAGTCTTGGAATATCTGATGGTCAAATGCCGACCCTTCTACCTCCCGAGAGTTTTCATCGTGACTGCTATATACTATATTTACATACACTTAGGTTAGAGTCATTAAAACTCGTTTTTCAACCACTCCACAAATTTCTTGTTAACAAACTATAGTTTTGGCAAGTCGGTTAGGACATCTACTTTGTGCATGACACAAGTAATTTTTCCAACAATTGTTTAATTCACTGTATCACAATTCCAGTGGGTCAGAAGTTTACATACACTAAGTTGACTGTGCCTTTAAACAGCTCGGAAAATTCCAGAAAAGGATGTCATGGCTTTAGAAGCTTCTGATAGGCTAATTGACATCATTTGATCAATTGGAGGTGTACCTGTGGATGTATTTCAAGGCCTACCTTCAAACTCAGTGCCTCTTTGCTTGACATCATGGGAAAATCAAAAGAAATCAGCCAAGACCTCAGAAAAAAGATTGTACACCTCCACAAGTCTGGTTCATCCTTGGGAGCAATTTCCAAATGCCTGAAGGTACCATGTTCATCTGTACAAACAATAGTACGCAGGTATACACACTATGGGACCACGCAGCCGTCATACCGCTCAGGAAGGAGACGCGTTCTGTCTCCTAAAGATGAAAGTACTTTGGTGCGAAAAGTGCAAATCAATCCCAGAACAACAGCAAAGGACCTTGTGAAGATGCTGGAGGAAACGGTTACAAAAGTATCTATATCCACAGTAAAACGAGTCCTATATCGACATAACCTGAAAGGCCGCTCAGCAAGGAAGAAGCCACTGCTCCAAAACCGCCATAAAAAAGCCAGACTACGGTTTGCAACTGCGCATGGGGACAAAGATTGTACTTTTTGGAGAAATATCCTCTGCTCTGATGAAACAAAAATAGAACTGTTTGGCCATAATGACCATCGTTATGTTTGGAGGAAAAAGGGGGAAGCTTGCAAGCCGAAGAACACCCTCCCAACCGTGAAGCACGGGGGTGGCAGCATCATGCGGTGGGGGTGCTTTGCTGCAGTGCTTCCACACTTCACAAAATACAGTGGGGAAAAAGTATTTAGTCAGCCACCAATTGTGCAAGTTCTCCCACTTAAAAAGATGAGAGAGGCCTGTAATTTTCATCATAGGTACACGTCAACTATGACAGACAAATTGAGATTTTTTTTCTCCAGAAAATCACATTGTAGGATTTTTGTTATGAATTTATTTGCAAATTATGGTGGAAAATAAGTATTTGGTCACCTACAAATAAGCAAGATTTCTGGCTCTCACAGACCTGTAACTTCTTCTTTAAGAGGCTCCTCTGTTCTCCACTCGTTACCTGTATTAATGGCACCTGTTTGAACTTGTTATCAGTATAAAAGACACCTGTCCACAACCTCAAACAGTCACACTCCAAACTCCACTATGGCCAAGACCAAAGAGCTGTCAAAGGACACCAGAAACAAAATTGTAGACCTGCACCAGGCTAGGAAGACTGAATCTGCAATAGGTAAGCAGCTTGGTTTGAAGAAATCAACTGTGGGAGCAATTATTAGGAAATGGAAGACATACAAGACCACTGATAATCTCCCTCGATCTGGGGCTCCACGCAAGATCTCACCCCGTGGGGTCAAAATGATCACAAGAACGGTGAGCAAAAATCCCAGAACCACACGGGGGGACCTAGTGAATGACCTGCAGAGAGCTGGGACCAAAGTAACAAAGCCTACCATCAGTAACACACTACGCCGCCAGGGACTCAAATCCTGCAGTGCCAGACGTGTCCCCCTGCTTAAGCCAGTACATGTCCAGGCCCGTCTGAAGAGTGCATTTGGATGATCCAGAAGAGGATTGGGAGAATGTCATATGGTCAGATGAAACCAAAATATAACTTTTTGGTAAAAACTCAACTCGTCGTGTTTGGAGGACAAAGAATCCTGAGTTGCATCCAAAGAACACCATACCTACTGTGAAGCATGGGGGTGGAAACATCATGCTTTGGGGCTGGTTTTCTGCAAAGGGACCAGGACGACTGATCCGTGTAAAGGAAAGAATGAATGGGGCCATGTATCGTGAGATTTTGAGTGAAAACCTCCTTCCATCAGCAAGGGCATTGAAGATGAAACGTGGCTGGGTCTTTCAGCATGACAATGATCCCAAACACACCGCCCGGGGCAACGAGGGAGTGGCTTCGTAAGAAGCATTTCAAGGTCCTGGAGTGGCCTAGCCAGTCTCCAGATCTCAACCCCATAGAAAATCTTTGGAGGGAGTTGAAAGTCCGTGTTGCCCAGCGACAGCCCCAAAACATCACTGCTCTAGAGGAGATCTGCATAGAGGAATGGGCCAAAATACCAGCAACAGTGTGTGAAAACCTTGTGAAGACTTACAGAAAACATTTGACCTGTGTCATTGCCAACAAAGGGTATATAACAAAGTATTGAGAAACTTTTGTTATTGACCAAATACTTATTTTCCACCATAATTTGCAAATAAATTCATTAAAAATCCTACAATGTGAGTTTCTGGATTTTCTTTTCTCATTTTGTCTGTCATAGTTGACATGTACCTATGATGAAAATTACAGGCCTCTCTCATCTTTTTAAGTGGGAGAACTTGCACAATTGGTGGCTGACTAAATACTTTTTTTCCCCACTGTAGATGGCATCATGAGAAAGGAAAATTATGTGGATATATTGAAGCAACATCTCAAGACATCAGTCAGGAAGTTAAAGCTTGGTAGCAAATGTGTCTTCCAAATGGACAATGACCCCAAGCATACTTCCATAGTTGTTGCAAAATGGCTTAAGGACAACAAAGTCAAGGTGTTGGAGTGGCCATCACAAAGCCCTGACCTCAATCCTATAGAACATTTGTGGGCAGAACTGAAAAAGCGTGTGCGAGCAAGGAGGCCTACAAACCTGACTCCGTTACACCAGCTCTGTCAGGAGGAATGGGCCAAAATTCACCCAACTTATTGTGGGAAGCTTGTGGAAGGCTACCTGAAACGTTTGACCCAAGTTAAACAATTTAAAGGCAATGCTACCAAATACTAATTGAGTGTATGTAAACTTCTGACCCACTGGGAATGTGATGAAATAAATAAAAGCTTAAATAAATCTTTCTCTCTACTATTATTCTGACATTTCACATTCTTAAAATAAAGTGGTGATCCTAACTGACCTAAGACAGGACATTTTTACTAGGATTAAATGTCAGGAATTGTGAAAAACTGAGTTTAAATGTATTTGGCTAAGGTGTATGTAAACTTCCGACTTCAACTGTATGTACATATAGGTAGTAGGATTGTCATTATACCAGTATCACGATGCTACGATACCAGATTTTCCATGGCAAAAAAGAAAACACGAATTAGACTAGACTAAACTCTATGGTCGGTCCTATAAAAACTACTTTATGTAAAATTGTGTGAGCTATAGCTTTCAAAATAAACAAATGTGACTCTAGGTGACATCATAATGCTGTTTTGTTTCCTTGCCACGGTATTTCAGAGTATCGCTGTACTGGTATCGTGACAACCCTAATAGGTAGGGGTAAAGTGACTAGGCAACAGAATCTTGACGAACTGTACGAGGCTATAAACAAGCAGGAAAGTATGCACTCGGAAGCTGCTTTTCTTTTTGCTGCTGATTTTAATTCTGCATCACTTTGACACGTGATGCCCAATTTCTATCAACACCTCTCCTTTGCCACTATGGGCAATAAAGTCCTAGACCACCGTTACTCAACCCACAAGCAAGCATACAAGGCCCTCCCTCGTTCCCCCTTCGGCAAATCAGATCACGACTCCATACTCCTGCTTCCTGTTTACAAACAAAAGCTCAAACAGGAAGTAACCATGA
Organism: Coregonus lavaretus; assembly: GCF_964263955.1. Lineage (NCBI taxonomy): Eukaryota > Metazoa > Chordata > Actinopteri > Salmoniformes > Salmonidae > Coregonus > Coregonus lavaretus. The sequence goes on from NC_140004.1 coordinate 10,402,879, forward strand.
CGCGCTCCGTAGAAAAAGGGTCTACCGAACCAGAGGCTATACTGCAGGACTACTTTGCTAGCGCTGACTGGAATATGTTCCTGGACTCCACCGATACCATCGACAAGCTAACCACCTCCGTCACCGGCTTCATCAGGAAATGCATCTCTGACGTTGTCCTCACAGTGAAGGTTTGCTGCTTCCCCAATCAAAAGCCCTGGATTAACACCGAGGTGCGCACTAAACTAAAGGACAGAGCTACCCCTCACAGGGCTATCGCAGCCAATCCAGAGGCTATGGCTGAGGACACAAACGGGTACAAGAACTCCCGCTACAACCTCAGCACAGCCATCAAACAGGCAAAAGGACAATATCGGAAGAAGGTGCAATCCTATTATACCGGCCCTGACACTCGACGCATGTGGCAGGGACTACAGTACATTACGGACTACAAAGGAAGCCATGATCTGCCCAACGATGATCTGCCCAGATGGTATTACAGGGCGTGTCCTCAGGGCATGTGCAAACCAGCCGGCAGGCATCATAACTGACATTTTCAACCTCTCCTTGACCCGGTCTGTAATCCAAACGTTTCAAGCTGACTACTATCATTGCTGTTCCCAAAAACTCTAAGGCAGGGGTCTCCAACAGGTCGATCACAAGCTACCAGTTGCACGCAGCCAACCTATGAGTAGCTCGCCAAACAATTCTGAAAGGACATGCAATTTTCACGTGTTCCACCGCAACCTGTCATAAACAAATCTCACAAGTATCAAACACCGCAAGCTCCCATCTACTATCTAATCAACGCAACTTTGACATTATCCCTCCCTGTTTAGCCACTATTGGCTTAAAAGCCAAACCTAACACAATATCTGCCAATTCATTTCCAGCAATATTGCCCCTGTCTGTCTGTGTGGTGCGCACGTTTGTCTATCACTCTGTGTGTAGCCAGTTGATGTGATAACCGTCTTGTGGGTTGACAGAAATACCCCAAAACCTTCTCAATTAAATGTTAACTGCAAAGTAGGCTTATGTGTCAGAAGTATATTATTTGTGTCTATTATTTGTTATTTGCAAACTTTGCTATGAAATGAGCAGCAGCAGTACAGAACCATCGCTAGACCGGCACATTAGACGGCACATTCCTCACTCGTTAGATGTGCAATTAAAGGTCCATGTGAGGATGTTGTTCATCAACTACAGCTCAGCATTCAACACCATTGTTGCTTCCAAGCTCGTCACCAAGCTCGGGACCCTGGGACTGAACACCTCCCTCTGCAACTGGGTCCTGGATTTCCTGACTGGCCGACCCAGGGTGGTAAGAGTAGGCAATAACACATCCGCCACGCTAATCCCCAGCACGGGGGCCCCCCAAGGGTATGTGCTTAGCCCCCTTATTATGTCTATCTCTGAGAAGCTATCCAGGAAAGGGCTGGAAATAGCCCATATTAATATACAGTGAGGTCCATAAATATTTGGACATTGACCAAGTTTTAATTATTTTAGCTGTCTACCACAGCATATTGGAGTTAAAATTAAATCATGAATATGAGCTGAAAGTGCAGACTTTCAGCTTTAATTTGAGGGTATTTACATCCAAATTGGGTGAACGGTGTAGGAATTATAGCACTTTTATATGTGGTCCCCCCCTTTTTAAGGGACTAAAAGTAATTGGACAATTGGCTGCTCAGCTGTTCCATGGCCAGGTGTGTGTTATTCCCTCATTAGTTCATTTACAAGTATGCAGATATAAGGTCTAGAGTTGATTGCAAGTGTGGCATTTGCATTTGGAATGTGTTGCTGTTAACCCTCAATATGAAGTCCAAAGAGCTGTCACTGCCAGTGAAGCAAGCCATCATTAGGCTGAAAAATCAAAACAAACCCATCAGAGAGATAGCAAAAACATTAGGTGTGGCCAAATCAACTATTTGGTACATTCTTAAAAAGAAAGAACACACTGGTGAGCTCAGGAACAGGAAAACAACTGCGGTGGATGACAAAATAATTATTTCCCTGGTGAAGAAAAACCCCTTCACAACAGTTGGCCAGATCCCTCCAGGAGGTAGGCTTATCTGTGTCAAAGTCAACAATCAAGAGAAGACTTCACCAGAGTAAATACAGATGGTTTACCACAAGATGTAAACCATTGGTAAGCCTCAAAAACAGGAAGACCAGATTAGAGTTTGCCAAAAAACATCTAAAAAAGCCTGTACAGTTCTGGAACAACATCCTATGGAGAGATGAGACAAATATCAACTTGTACCAGAAAGATGGGAAGAGAAGAGTATGGAGAAGGGAAGGAACTGCTCATGATCCGAAGCATACCACCTCATCTGTGAAGCATGGTGGAGGTAGTGTTATGGCGTAAGCACGTATGGCTGCCAATGGAACTGGTTCCCTTATATTTATTGATGATTTGACTGCTGACAAAAGCAGCAGGATGAATTCTGAAATGTTTAGGGCTATATTATCTGCTCAGATTCAGCCAAATGCTTCAAAACTCATTGGACGGTGCTTCACAGTGCAGATGGACAATGACCCGTAGCATACTGCGAAAGCAACCCAATACTTTTTTAAGGCAAAGAAGTGGAATGTTCTGCAATGGCAAGTCAATCATCTGACCTGAATCCAATTGAGCATGCATTTCACTTGCTGAAGGCAAAACTGAAGGCAAAACGCCCCAAGAACAAGCAGGAACTGAAGACAGATGCGGTAAAGGCCTGGCAGAGCATCACCAGGGAAGAAACCCAGCATCTGGTGATGTCTATGGGTTCCAGACTTCAGGCAGTCATTGACTGCAAAGGATTTGCAACCAAGTATTAAAACTCACAATTTAATTTATGATTATGTTAGTTTGTCCAATTACTTTTGAGCCCCTAAAATTGGGGGGCTATGTATAAAAATGGTTGTAATTCCTACATGGTTCATACAATAATTTTAAATTAAAGATGAAAGTCTACACTTAAAGCACATTTTGATTGTTTCCTTTCAAATCCATTGTGGTGGCGTACAAAGCCAAAATGATGCAAATTGTGTCACTGTCCAAATACTTATGGACCTGACTGTATGTAGCCTTAGAAATAAGGTTCATGAAATCAATAACTTGCTAACATCAGATAACATTCACATATTAGCCATTTCTGAGACTCACTTAGATAATTATTTTGATGATACAGCAGTAGCAATTCAAGGATATAACATATATAGAAGAGACAGGAATGCTTATGGGGGTGGTGTTGCTATATACAGTATATTCAGAGCCATATCCCAGTAATGTTTAGAGAAAATCTCATGTCAAGTGTTATTGAAGTACTGTGGCTGCAGGTTCACCTGCCTCATCTAAAGCCTATTATTTTGGGGTGTTGGTATAGGCCAACAAGTGCTAACAGTCAGTATCTAAATAATATGTGTGAAATTCTAGATAGTGTATGTGATGTAAACAGAGAGGTCTACTTTCTTGGGGACCTGATTATTGACTGGTTTTCATCAAGCTGTCCTCTTAAGAGGAAGCTTATCACTGTAACCAGGGCCTGTAATCTGGTTCAGGTTATAAATCAACCTACCAGGGTGTTTACGAACACTACAGGAACAGATCATCCACATGTATTGATAACATTTTTACTAATACTGTAAAACTCTGTTCTAAAGCTGTATCCATACCCATTGGATGCAGTGATCACAATATAGTGGCTATACAGTGCCTTAAGAAACTATTCAAACCCCTTGACTTTATCCACATTTTGTTAAGTTACAACCTTTTCCTAAAATTGATTAAATTGTTTTTTCCCCTCATCAATCTACACACAATACCCCATAATGACAAAGCAAAAACAAGTTGTAAGAAATTGTATCTAATTTATATTTAAAAATCCCCAGTTAATATTACATTTACATAAGCATTCAGACCCTTTACTCAGTACTTTGTTGAAGCACCTTTGGCAGCAATTACAGCCTTGAGTCTTCTTGGGTATTACGCTACAAGATTGGCACACCTGTATTTCGGGAGTTTCTCCCATTCTGCTCTGCAGATCCACTCAAGCTCTATCAGGTTGGATGGGGAGCGTTACTGCACAGCTATTTTCAGGTCTCTCCAGAGATGTTCAATCGGGTTCAAGTCCGGGCTCTGACTGGGACACTCAAGGACATTCAGAGATTTGTCCCAAAGGCCACTCTACCATTAAGGCCTGATTGGTGGAGTGCTGCAGAGATGGTTGTCCTTCTGGAAGGTTCTCCCATCTCCACAGAGGAACTCTAGAGCTCTGTCAGAGTGACCATCGGGTTCTTGGTCACCTCCCTGACCAAGGCCCTTCTCCCCCAATTGCTCAGTTTGGCTGGGCGGCCAGCTCTAGGAAGAGTCTTGGTGGTTACAAACTTGTTCCATTTTAGAATGATGGAGGCCACTGTGTTCTTGGGGACCTTCAATGCTGCAGAAATGTTTTGGTACCCTTCCCCAGATCTGTGCCTCGACACAATCCTGTCTCGGAGCTCTACGGACAATTCCTTCGACCTCATGGCTTGGTTTTTGCTCTGACATGCATTGTCAACTGTGGGACCTTAAATAGACAGGTGTGTGCCTTTCCAAATCATGTCCAATCAATTAAACTTACCACAGGTGGACATCTCAAGGATAATCAATAGAAACAGGATGCACTTGAGCTCAATTTCGAGTCTCATAGCAAAGGGTCTGAATACTTATGTAAATAAGGTATTTCTGTTTTTTATTTTGAATACATTTGCAAAAATGTCTGAAAACCTGTGTTCGCTTTGTCATTATGGGGTATTTTGTGTAGATTGCTGATACATTTTAGGTTAAGGCTGTAACGTAACAAAATTTGGAAAAAGTCAAGGGGTCTGAATACTTTCCGAAGGCACTGTAGGAGAACCAAGGTTCCAAAAGCTGGGCCTAAAATAGTATATAAGAGATCATACAAAAGTTTTTGCTGTGACTCTTATGGGGATGATGTAAAACATATTTGTTGGTCTGATGTGATTAATAAGGAGCATCCAGATGCTGCACTTGATAGATTTATGAAATTGCTTCTTCCAATTATTAGAACTGTTATGGCTCCATGGATTGATGAGGAATTGAAAAATTGTATGGTCGAAAGAGATGGGGCAAAACGAGTGGCTAATAAGTTTGGCTGCACAGCTGACTGGCTGACTTACTGCAAATTCAGAAATGATGTGACTAAACTTAACAAAAAGAAGAAGAAACTGTATTATGAAGCCAAGATCAATGATATAAAGAATGATGGAAAAAAACTTTAAATGAAATTATTGGCAGAAAGACCAATTCAACTCCATCTTTCATCAAGTCAGATGGCTTATTCATCACAAAACCGTTTGATGTTGCCAATTATTTGAATGATTACTTCATTGGCAAAGTGGGCAAACTTAAGCAGGAAATGCCAACAATGAACAGTGAGCTATCGTATTCATGCATAAACAAACTAATAATGAAAGAAAAGCATTGTAAGTTTGAATTTTGTAAAGTTAGTGTGGGACAGGTGGAAAAATTATTGTTATCGATCAAAAATGACAAACCTCCTGGCATTGATAACTTAGACGGAAGGCTACTGAGGATGGTAGCTGACTCTATGGCCACTCCTATCTGTCATATCTAGAGGAGTCTAGAGAAAGGTGAAAGACATTCAGCATGCTTATAGAGAGGGGCACTCAACATGTACTGCACTGACACAAATGACTGATGATTGGTTGAAATACATTTATAATAAGAAGATTGTGGGAGCTGTACTGTTAGATTTCAGTGCAGCCTTTGATTTTATTGACCATAACCTGTTGTTGAGAAAACATATGTTTTATGGCTTTTCAACCTCTGCCATATCGTGGATGCAGAGCTATCTATCTAACTCAAAAAAGGGTTTTATTTAATGAAAGCTTCTCTAATGTCAAACATGTAGGGTGTGGTGTACCGCAGGGCAGTTTTCTAGGCCCTCTACTTTTTTCTATTTTTACCGATGTCATGCCACTGGCATTTACCAAAGCCTGTGTGTCCATGTATGTTGATGATTCAACCATATACAGTGCATTCGGAAAGTGTTCAGACCCCTTCCCATTTTCCACACTTTGTTACGTGACAGCCTTATTCAAAATGTATTAAATAAAACAATTTCCTCATCAAACTACACACAATACCCCATAATGACAAAGCGAAAACAGGTTTTCAGACATTTTTGCAAATATATTCCAAATAAAAAACTGAAATACCTAATATTCAGACCCTTTGCTATGAGACTCGAAATTGAGCTCAGGTGCATCCTGTTTCCATTGATTATCCTTGAGATGTTTCTACAACTTGATTGGAGTCCACCTGTGGTACATGTAATTGATTGGACATGATTTGGAAAGGCACACACCTGTCTATTTAAGGTCCCACAGTTGACAATGCATGTCAGTGCAAAAACCAAGCCATGAGGTCGAAGGAATTGTCCGTAGAGCTCCGAGACAGGATTGTGTTAAGGCACAGATCTGGGGAAGGGTACCAAAACATTTCTGCAGCATTGAAGGTCCCCAAGAACACAGTGGCCTCCATCATTCTTAAATGGAAGAAGTTTGGAACCACCAAGACTCTTCCTAGAGCTGGCCGCCCGGCCAAACTGAGCAATTGGGGGAGAAGGGCCTTGGTCAGGGGGATGGTCACTCTGACAGAGCTCTAGAGTTCCTCTGTGGAGATGGGAGAACCTTCCAGAAGGACAACCATCTCTGCAGCACTCCACCAATCAGGCCTTTATGGTAGAGTGGCCAGACGGAAGCCACTCCTCAATAAAAGGCACATGACAGCTCGCTTGGAGTTTGCCAAAAGACACCTAAAGGACTCAGACCATGAGAAACATGATTCTCTGGTCTGATGAAACCAAGATTGAACTCTTTAGCCTGAATACCAAGCGTCACGTCTGGAGGAAACCTGGCACCATCCGTACGGTGAAGCATGGTGGTGGCAGCATCATGCTGTGGGGATGTTTCTCAGCGGCAGGGACTGGGAGACTAGTCAAGATCGAGGGAAAGATGAACGGAGCAAAGTACAGATAAATCCTTGATGAAAACCTGCTCCAGAGCACTCAGGACCTCAGACTGGGGTGAAGGTTCACCTTCCAACAGGACAACGACCCTAAGCACACAGCCAAGACAATGCAGGAATGGCTTTGGGACAAGTCTCTGAATGTCCAGCCAGAGACCGGACTTGAACCCGATCGAACATCTCTGGAGAGACCTGAAAATATCCGTACAGCGAAGCTCCCCCATCCAACCTGACAGAGCTTGAGAGGTGTGCCAAGCTTGTAGTGTCATACCCAAGAAGAATTGAGGCTGTAATCGCTGCCAAAGGTGATTCAACAAAGTCCTGAGTAAAGGGTCTGAATACTTATAAAAATTTAATATTGCATAAAAAAAATAAAAAACATTTCTTACATCCTGTTTTTGCTTTGTCATTATAGGGTATTGTGTGTAGATTGATGAGCGGGAAAAAACGATTTAATCAATTTTAGAATAAGGCTGTAATGTTACAAAATGTGGAAAAAGTTTCCGAATGCACTGTACGTGTCAGCAAACACAGCTAATGAATTCACTGAAACCCTTAGCAAGGAGTTGCAGTCAGTTTTAGAATGGGTGGCCAGTAATAAACTGGTCCTGAACATCTCTAAAAATAAGAGCATTGTATTTGGTACAAATAATTCCCTAACATCTAAACCTCAGCTGAATCTGGTAATGAATGATGTGGCTGTTGAACAAGTTGAGGAGACCAAATTACTTGACGTTACCTTAGATCAAGGGCGGGCAAAGTACGGCCCGTGGGCCGTATCTGGCCCGCCGGGCACTTCAATCCGGCCCGCGAGACATTGTTTACATGTATAAAATATTATATTTGAGTTACGATTTTTGGCGTAAAATTACTAATTCCATGATATACATACAACCTCCAATAGATGGCGCTGTAGCCTGGCAGTGCGCTCTGTATTTGGGCCTACAGTCAGATTCAGAATGCGCTCAGTCATCATAGCCACTTCATGCTTGATGACATTTGACGTGATAAATGAGAGCTGTGAAAATTAGAAAAGTGGACTCTGAATGTCGTGTGTTTAAAGAAAAATGGACAGCAAAAATACTTTTGAAAGAGTGTATGGTGGAGACTGCTGGTATACTTTGTCCTGAGAGTAAAAGCCAATTCGAGAAAATTAGCTTATCATGCAGAACCATCACCAGGCGCGTGGAAGTGATAGGTGAGGAGCTAATCTCAGAGTTGAAGAAAAAAAGCAGATGGCTTTGATCTTTTTTCTATAGCACTGGATGAGAGTACTGACATCAGAGACACCGCTCAACTTTTAATTTTTGTCAGAGGAATAAATGAGAACTTTGAACTAACAGAGGAACTTCTTGCGATGGAATCAATGATGGGATCAATCAGGGGCTCTGACTTATATGACAGGGTGTCTGCCTGCTTGGAAAAAATGTATCTACCGTGGAGCAAACTGACAAACGTCACAACAGATGGATCACCAAATCTAACCGGTAAAAACATTGGCCTACTAAAAAGATTACAAAACAAAGTAAAATAATAATTTATATTTCTTCACTGTATTATTCATCAGGAAGCCCTGTGTAAAAGTGTGTTAAAGCTGGAAAATGTTGTCCAAGTGGTTGTAAAACTTGTCAACTTTATACGGGCAAGGGGGCTTAACCATCGTCAGTTCATTCAGCTGCTCAATGACACAGAGGCAGAGCACCAGGACTTGTTGTACCATTCAACTGTGCGCTGGCTAAGCCTGGGAAAAGTATTTAGCCGTGTGTGGGAACTGAGAGGGGAGATATGTACAGTTGAAGTCTGAAGTTTACATACACCTTAGCCAAATACATTTAAACTCAGTTTTTCACAATTCCTGACATTTAATCCTAGTACAAATTCCCTGTCTTAGGTCAGTTAGAATCACCACTTTATTTTAAGAATGTGAAATGTCAGAATAGTAGAGAGAATTATTTCTTTCACCTTTTATTTCTTTCATCACATTCCCAGTGGGTCAGAAGTTTACATATACTCAATTAGTATTTGGTAGCATTGCCTTTAAATTGTTTAACTTGGGTCAAACGTTTCGGGTAGCCTTCCACAAGCTTCCCACAATAAGTTGGGTGAATTTTGGCCCATTCCTCCTGACAGAGCTGGTTGTGTCTGAGTCAGGTTTGTAAGCCTCCTTGCTCGCACACACACTTTTTCAGTTCTGCCCACAAATTTTCTATAGGATTGAGGTCAGGGCTTTGTGATGGCCACTCCAATACCTTGACTTTGTTGTCCTTAAGCCATTTCGCCACAACTCTGGAAGTATGCTTGGGTCATTGTCCATTTGAAAGACACATTTGCGACCAAGCTTTAACTTCCTGACTGATGTCTTGAGATGTTGCTTCAATATATCCACATAATGTTCCTTCCTCATGATGCCATCTATTTTGTGAAGTGCACCAGTCCCTCCTGCAGCAAAGCACCCCCACAGCATGATAACGCCACCCCACGGTTGGGATGGTAATCTTCAGCTTGCAAGCTACCACCTTTTTCCTCCAAACATAACGATGGTCATTATGGCCAAACAGTTCTATTTTTGTTTCATCAGACCAGAGGACATTTCTCCAAAAAGTACAATCTTTGTCCCCATGTGCAGTTGCAAACCGTAGTCTGGCTTTTTTATGGCGGTTTTGGAGCAGTGGCTTCTTCTTTGCTGAGCGGCCTTTCAGGTTATCTCGATATAGGACTCGTTTTACTGTGGATATAGCTACTTTTGTACCTGTTTCCTCCAGCTTCTTCACAAGGTCCTTTGCTGTTGTTCTGGGATTGATTTGCACTTTCATCTCTAGGAAACAGAGCGCGTCTCCTTCCTGAGCGGTATGACGGCTGTGTGGTCCCATGGTGTTTATACTTGCGTACTATTGTTTGTACAGATGAACATGGTACCTTCAGACATTTGGAAATTGATATTTTGTGTGTATGTATTGATATGTAGGCTATGTGTGCCGTTTTTAAATGTACAGTAGTTCTGTCCTTGAGCTGTTCTTGTCTATAAATGTTCTGAATTATGTCATGTTTCATGTTCTGTGTGGACCCCAGGAAGAGTAGCTGCGGCTTTCGCAACATCCTAATAAAATACCAAATACCCAACTGTGTGGCCACGCATGACTCCAACTCCATCATCAAGTTTGCTGATGACACGACGGTGGTAGGCCTAATCACCAACAGTGATGAGACAGCCTACAGGGAGGAGGTCACAGACCTGGCAGTGTGGTGCCAGGACAACAACCTCTCCCTCAACGTCAGCAAGACCAAGGAGCTGAAACAATTTGGCATGGCCTCTCATGGATTATTGATTAGATTTATTACTACCACTATCAGGGGCGGCCTGTTCAATAGGGCGATATGGGCGACGCACTGCCAAACGGGAAAAGGAAGGGATTTTTTTTCTAATCAATTATATCACGGCAACAGTAGTTATCAGTGTTGTAATCTATACGTCTGATCTGCCACAGTGCCACACTGCCACTAAATGTCGAATCAGGCTAAAGTCGTGCTTCAAATGGCTCCCCCCCCTTTTGGGGCGATTTCAGTCAGGTTGAAAATCGCCCAGAAGTCTCTCATAGCCTCTAATGTAAAATCTATTTTTTTCAAATTTCAGAGCCTTCAATACAATCTCTATGGGTGTCTGAGGGCTTGCACTTACGCGCTTTCGTCATACGTAACATAACGTAACCATGAACGTAACTGAGAAAAGAGCGGATTGTGTCTTTGAAAGAAGTTCCTTTTTGTCGGCGAACAAATTAAGATAAATTGGCAACGAAACAATTAGGACCTCCCAGACCAAATTTAATAATTCAACAGGTTTCTACTAAAGGCGGAAAGTCCTACACCCGAGGATTTTCCAAAAATTGGTACGAACGGAAAAATAACATTGCCACTCAACTTGATGAGGGATACAGGCTAGCTGTCCGCCGCCACAACGATGAGGTTAGTGTTGATAATCACACGTTTACTGGAGAACTGAGACCAAGTAGAGACTTTGGACAGGGTGGATATGGTATAATAAAGGCAGTTTATTCAGAGTTAAAGATATCTGGAATCGCGTGCACGGACCCGTTCGTCAAACTCTTAGGGAGCTATAAATTAAGCCCCATTACTTACCATATCAGATAAGAGAAATTGCTGCAGCTACATATATTTTACATCCTGGCCCTACATAGTTCACTATTTGCATCACTTACCAAAATATTACATGTGGTCATATATGCTTGGAAAGTGGAGATGCCATAGAACGTCAAAAAAGTAAACATTGCTGGAGACACATTGCCGTTTTGGAGAAGACATCGCGTTTGCTAGCGAAGAGATTTGTTGTGGCAAATGAACTTGGGCTGGGAATTGCCAGGAACCTCACGATAAGATATATGCATCAGCATTGCGAGTCTCATGATTCTATACGTATTGCGATTCGATACTGTGATTTTATTGCGCACCATATGTCTGTTGCAGAGGGATCAGAAAGCCATGAGAACGAGTTTTGATCAGTCATGGAAATAAAAGTGCTGAAAACAAATTGGCTCCCAATGTGAAAAGATTGAGAACAAGCTATGAAGGAACAATAATGGTGTTTTGGTGCAGGTACAGCCAACTAGCGCTAAAATATTGCGATATTGTCAATACAGTATATCGTAAAGTATCACTATGTAACTCGATTTCTTTCACCCCAATCCCTCAAATTAACGGTAAATAACTGAATTGTTTGCCCCACATTTAGCTAAGATGATTAGCTAGCCAGCTAAAATGTTTTATTTAGTTAGCAGTCGCATCTACAATAGTTTACTGTCAATAACATGTCTCCAAAAATGACGTGGTGTCTCCAATTGTGTTGACATTTTACAATTGCGATGCGCATCCATGAGTATCCACTTTCTGTAGCTCAGCTGGTAGAGCATGGCGCTTGTAACGCCAAGGTAGTGGGTTCGATCCCCGGGACCACCCATACACAAAAATGTATGCACGCATGACTGTAAGTCGCTTTGGATAAAAGCGTCTGCTAAATGGCATATTATTATTATTATTATTATTATCTGAAGAGAGCCCCGAAACATTGTGTGCAGACATTTTATGCAATAAATGAAGTAGGTTGAATCTAGTAGTTCTGATCTTCTGATTGGTCCTGATGAGTTGGGCGAGGTCCCCTCCAGGCTACTGTCACTGTTGCATTGGCTCTGAGTCGGGTTCTCTGTCTTCAAATGTTCAGCCTAAGAGAGGGGATTTTTGTGTGTGTGTGTGTGTGTGTGTGTTTAACAGTGATGATGTGTGTGTGTGTGTGTGTGTGTGTGTGTGTGTGTGTTTAACAGTGATGATGTGTGTGTGTGTGTGTTTGTGTGTGTGTGTGTGTGTGTCCTCAGAGCAAGAACTCGTGAGTTGGAAGAACTGAGAGGCCTATGGCGTGGGTGTTGTCCTTGGCCACCTGCTGACAAGGCTGACAAGATAGGACCCTTTTGTCCATTGTTATTGGATAGGAACAGAACTTATAACCAGCTCCTGACCTAAATAGATCTTAGCACAACATTTTACTCAACATATCATATTCCATATTCACTATAACAAATATATTTACTACGACATTAGCAAGAACCGCCACATCCTCAGCCGGCTAATCCAGTGTGTGAAGTTTTGCGGAGTGTTTGAGTTAGCTTTGCGAGGCAAAGATGAAACTGAGGGCTCCACCAACCCTGGTAAGCCAACACTTTTGAGATCAGTCAATAAATGCTTCTGGTATTGACTTATATGCTGCCCCTGTCTTCATGTTGTTGCTGGACATATCTTTTTTAAAATGTGTGTAGGTCACCTAAATCATCAGAAGAATTGCCCCCCCTGAGAATTTTTTCAGGAGCCGCCACTGACCACTATGCTGCTGTTCATTGATTATTGTTTGCCATTACCATTAGTATCTATCTATTTATCCTGCTACTGGTCACTATGACTCCCGTTTACATGTACTGTATATACCATTAGTATATTACCATAAATAATATAATAATATAATATGCCATTTACCATAAGTATATATTCCTTCTACCAGTCACTTTTCAGCCCTGTTTACATGTACAGTTGAAGTCGGAAGTTTACATACACTTAGGTTGGAGTCATTAAAACTCGTTTTTCAACCACTCCATACATTTCTTGTTAACAAACTATAGTTTTGGCAAGTCGGTTAGGGCATCTACTTTGTGCATGACACAAGTCATTTTTCCAACAATTGTTTACAGACAGATTATTTCACTTATAATTCACTGTATCATAATTCCAGTGGGTCAGAAGTTTACATACACTAAGTTGACTGTGCCTTTAAACAGCTTGGGAAATTCCAGAAAATGATGTCATGGCTTTAGAAGCTTCTGATAGGCTAATTGACATCATTTGAGTCAATTGGAGGTGTACCTGTGGATGTATTTCAAGGCCTACATTCAAACTCAGTGCCTCTTTGCTTGACATCATCGGAAAATCAAAAGAAATCAGCCAAGACCTCAGAAAAAGAATTGTAGACCTCCACAAGTCTGGTTCATCCTTGGGAGCAATTTCCAAACGCCTGAAGGTACCACGTTCATCTGTACAAACAATAGTATGCAAGTATAAACCCCATGGGACCACGCAGCCGTCATACCGCTCAGGAAGGAGACGCGTTCTGTCTCCTAGAGATTAACGTACTTTGGTGCAAAAAGTGCAAATCAATCCCAGAACAACAGCAAAGGACCTTGTGAAGATGCTGGAGGAAACGGGTACAAAAGTATCTATATCCACAGTAAAACGAGTCCTATATCGATATAACCTGAAATGCCGCTCAGCAAGGAAGAAGCCACTGCTCCAAAACGACCATTAAAAAGACAGACTACGGTTTGCAACTGCACATGGGGACAAAGATCGTACTTTTTGGTTCCTCTGGTCTGATGAAACTGTTTGGAGGGACTGGTGCACTTCACAAAATAGATGGCATCATGAGGAAGGAAAATTATGTGGATATATTGAAGCAACATCTCAAGACATCAGTCAGAAGTTAAAGCTTGGTCGCAAATGGGTCTTCCAAATGGACAATGACCCCAAGCATACTTCCAAAGTTGTGGAAAAATGGCTTAAGGACAACAAAGTCAAGGTATTGGAGTGGCCATCACAAAGCCCTGACCTCAATCCTCTAGAAAATGTGTGGGCAGAACTGAAAAAGTGTGTGCGAGCAAGGAGGCCTACATACCTGACTCAGTTACACCAGCTCTCTCAGGAGGAATGGGCCAAAATTCACCCAACTTATTGTGGGAAGCTTGTGGAAGGCTACCCGAAACGTTTGACCCAAGTTAAACAATTTAAAGGAAATGCTACCAAATACTAATTGAGTGTATGTAAACTTCTGACCCACTGGGAATGTGATGAAAGGAATAAAAGCTGAAATAAATTATTCTGACATTTCACATTCTTAAAATAAAGTGGTGATCCTAACTGACCTAAGAGGATTAAATGTCAGGAATTGTGAAAAACTGAGTTTAAATGTATTTGGCTAAGGTGTATGTAAACTTCCGACTTCAACTGTATATCCACCTATCACATCTACACTGACACTCTTGTACACACACACACACACACACACACACACACACACACACACACAAACTAACACTTACACCCACACACTTACACTTACATATACACACCCATCCACCACTTATGCTGCTGCCATACTGATTACTATTATTATTATTATTATTATTTATCCTGCTACCAGTCACTTTTCCTGCCTACATGTACATATCTACCTCAACTACTCCAGTATCCCTGCACATTGTACATTTAGTGCTGGCACTGACCCTGTAAAATGCTGCCTCTCATTTATTTTTTCTCTGGTTTTTATTTATTTATATTTTATTATTAGTTATACTTTTTTTTATATTGCTGCACTGTCGGGTAGGGTTCGCAAGTTAAGCATTTCACTGTACTAGTGCATGTGACAAATAAAACCAGAAATAAACCCAACCTAAGGAAAATTGTTACGCTACCCTTCATTCCGTGACATACAATTTTTTCCTAATTATCTCGCAAATCTCAGTTTTGGATGAGACTGACTTTATGACCAAAAGTATCCTATTTTCACTTTGTAGTCAATTTTGACACTAGAATAAATGTTTCTGACTCATTATCGATGCCACATAGGCCGTTTTCAAAAGGAGAAGTTGCTTATTACGTTCAGTTGGTCTTTAAATTGTGAATTGAGTTTTGAATCATTTGCCATGACATTTCACTCAGCTGAAAGTGAATTTCCACTTTCTATGATTCATTATCATTCCCTTATCCTCCTCCACCTCCTCCCCTGCTCCTGCTCCTCCTCCTCCACTACCTCCTCCCCCTTCTCCTCTTCCACCTCCTCCACCACCTCCTCCCTCTTCTCCTCCTCCTCCTCCTTCTCCTCCTCCTCTCCCCACCTCTTCATACATCACACTGGTTCTCTGTCCGCCTGTCTACCAAACACCCACAAGGTCAATAGGTCACTCTACCTGCTCAATTCATACCCTTCATGTGGAATGCAGACATCTTCTTACAGTCTCATATAACAGCAAACATATATAGGACAGTAATAATGTATGTTGTCATGAATGGCTCTGGGATATGGTGTATATTTTAGGACATCCTCAGCCTCAAGCCTCGCACGATGGACTCAAGTAGGGGTGAGGCTTAGAGCGGAAAATGTCCTAAAATGTACACAGCGCTGAGAAATGTATACTCTCTGCTAAACATGAGGATTGGGTTGACATGTAGCCAAAGATCATTTAAATCTGGGGAGGTCACAGGAAACAATAGCAAATTATCTACCCAATGCTTTCCAAGATCTCCAAACAGATAATGAAAAAAGCCAATCTATTCTGCTGATCTATATCTTATCGGATTAGGCTGAGAAAAGCTCCGAGTAATTTCACTTGATATGATAGGAGATTTCTCCTCTCTTTCAGACTGGGTTTGTGGACTCGTAGGCCTCAGGGTTCTGAACCATAATTGTAAGCATCTAACAAGGAGAACATTTGTGGAATTTACAACCGCCTTTTAGAGGAAATTTTAAACAATATTGATATATGATTAATGAATGATTAACACTTTTTACTATTTTGTTATTTTGTAATGTTGATAAGTATTGTAGTACTCGAGACGAGTCCGGTCTCGAGACATTATTGTCTCGGTCTTGTCTCAGTGTCTGATACATTTTTACTCGGTTCTTGACTCAGTCTCGGACAGAGAGCACTTGTAATTTCTTCCAGAGACCAGCCGAGACCAGAGGAGTAAAAAACTCATACAATAACTATCAGCTTCCATTCAGTCAGAGCATAAAACCGCTTCGCCAGGCCAAATATATACACTCCTTTCATGAATCATTCATATCTTATCGCCTATTTACTCATAACATTACTTGTCTTTACTTTAGTTGAAAAATATCCTCAAACTCATCAGAGTTTTCTGGTAGTAAAGAGTGGGAGGAATTATTTGAAAGTTGTGCGTTCACTATTGTACTGAACAAAAATATAAACGCAACATGTAAAGTGTTGGTCCCATGTTTCATGAGCTGAAATAAAAAATCCCAGAAATGTTCCATACGCACAAAAAGCTTATTTCTTTAAAATTTTGGGCACTAATTTGTTTACATCCCTGTTGGTGAGCATTTCTCCTTTGCCAAGATAATCTATCCACTTGACAGGTGTGGCATATCAAGAAGCTGATTAAACAGCATGATCATTACACAGGTGCACCTTGTGCTGGGGACAATAAAAGGCCACTCTTAAATGTGCAGTTTTGTCACACAACACAATGCCACAGATGTCTAAATTTTGAGGGAGAGCGCAATTGGCATGCTGACTGCAGGAATGTGCACCAGAGCTGTTGCCAGATAATTTTATGTTAATTTCTTCACCATAAGCCGCCTCCAACGTCGTTTTAGAGAATTTGGCAGTACGTCCAACCGGCCTCACAACCGCAGACCACGTGTAACCACACCAGCCCAGGACCTCCACATCCGGCTTCTTCACCTCCGGGATAATCTGAGACCAGCCACCTGGACAGCTGATGAAACGGAGGAGTATTTCTGTCTGTAATAAAGCCCTTTTATGGGGAAAAACTCATTCTGATTGGCTGGGCCTGGCTCCCCAGTGGGTGGGCCTGGCTCCCAAGTAGGTGGGCTTTTGCCCTCCCAGGCCCACCCATGGCTGTGCCCCAGTCTTTATATCTATTATAGACAATGAAAAAAGCCAGTGGCGAATCGTGGCTATAGGACCTAGGCCTTCAGTGGGCATAGCCGCAGGAAGTAGTTTGCGGGTGAGGGGGCACACGATTTCTTTGCCTGCGCTGAAGACGTCTATATCGGTCCGCTAATACATGACTAGTAAAGGCCCAGTGCACTACTTTTGTGAAAAACATTTTAACTTAGTGGCATTTTAACTCATTCCTTTTCCATTTTAGTAGATGCTCTTATCTTATGAGTGCATACATTGTCATACTTTTTCGTACTGGTCCCCCATGGGAATCAAACCCACAACCCAAGCATTGCAAGCGCAATGCTCTACCAACTGAGCCACATCATCACAAACCACTTGTTTTTCTTCACGGTGATGGAAAGACTACAGGTACAACTCTAGATGACCAGCCTATGTACAATACAGTAACGTACATTTACATTAAGTGGTTTGTAAGGATGGTAAATTAATATTGCACAAAAAGTGGTTGTTTTCCATGTTATTTGATCAATAAATAAATGTAATTTGATGTGGACGTTTTGTGTCTTTGCCCATAACTTTGCACCTTTTGATGTAAATGTTTGAGGACAAGGTTTTGTTCTTTCTGGATTCCATTAGAATGACAATCAAAGAGAAAGGGACAGGGCAACAACTCTTACAATTCCAACTATTGAATCCTGCAAGATACTGTTCTTAATTATACACCTACTTTTTTTGCCAAAGCGGAGATGCTGAAAAAATATGTTAGCCCACGCAATAGGCGGGCGGCTAATACTAGTAAAGGCTCAGTGCACAATTTTTATTTTATTTTTTATTTATTTATAATATATATATATATATATGTATATATATCTTTTTATTTTTATTTTTTTTGGTTCTTTAATTTTTTCAGGGGGTGCTGCAGCACCCTCAGCACCCCTACTTCCTGCGGCTGTGGGGTAAAAATAATCTTCCAACACGTTGTACCAAACTCAAAATTCAAGAAAAAGAACAAACATAGCGTCACTTAATGCGTCCAACTGAATCAAATAGGCCGGAGGCTGAGCCGAGGTTCGGGCTGCCACTCACACAGAGATAGCATCCACACTGATAATGCTACCAACAACCACACTGCTTACACAACCTATGGTAGCCCAACCTGGTCTCAGAGCATTTCGTGTTATTCTGTACGTAAATCTGAGAAACATTCCTTTCCAACAAAAACTGAAGAGATTAAATTAGAACATAATTGAAAAGAATAATCATCTTCTTCTTCTTCTTCTTCTTCTTCTTCTTCTTCTTCTTCTTCTTCTTCTTCTTCTTCTTCTTCTTCTTCTTCTTCTTCTTCTTCTTCTTCTTCTTCTTTAATAAATCTTTAGCTTTTCTCTGAGCCATAGAAGGCCCTCATTGTTCCCCATTGTATTTGGGTTATTAACAACTTATAGAGTGGCTCTATTTGCCCTCAGCATGCATTTCTTTCGCATTTCTCAATGTCTAAAGAATTCATATGTTCTTCTGAAATATGAACACAGAAATATTGGACATTTTGAACTCTTATTATCGTTGAGATTTGACTAAATTACCGTCATGGTCTTGAATTGGACTCATATTTTTCTGGTCTCTGTCTTGACTCGGTCTCAGACCCCTCATCCCCCTCATGGTCTCGTTCTTGTCTCGGTCTCACCCCCCCCTCCAGTCTTGGTCTTGACTTGAACTTGATTCGCTCCGGTCTTGGTCTTGAATCGGTCTCACTTTAGATGTTCTCGAACACAACTAGCTGTTTTGCCATGTACTGCAAAAATGTGAACACACACTGTGAGCAGTCCCCCAAACCCTGTTCATTGCCCAATTGATCTACTGCTAAAGTAGAAGGAATGTGGTATCACTGTTTCCATAGTCAGTGACAATAAATGAAGAGCTTTTCCAAACAGATGGCCAAGTTGTTCTACGGGTCAATTCAAAACACCATGACAACATTCAAGCATCATTTTTAAATGTTCTACCTTACCCTGACATGACTATGATGGTCATATGTGTGTACTGTTTTCACCTGTCTTTTGGTCAAAACATTTTCTTCATCTGACCTTAAAGAAATGGAAACCCACCATCAGTGAACCGGGAGCCATCTGTCTCCCATCTGTAGGAGAGACGGGAATGTCGGGAACATCATCAACTTCCACGGAGAGAAAGATGGAATCTTATCTGGCCAGTCAGCACAATTCCATTAGACCAGTTCCTTCCCAATATCCCTTCTGCACTCCCAGCTTTTGTTTTAGTCAGGCACGAGCGAGCCACCACTCAGACGCAGAGGTCTGAGATTAATCGGAATTGGGTCTGACAGCTGCGGCTATAAAGTGGCATTCTATACAATTGGTGTTGGAATTCCAGTGCTCTCTGAGGTGAATCATCTATCCATTAGACCAGATCGATTGGATTCAATTGATTCTTCAGCCTATTTAATTTGGTTTCTGATGTCTGATTAGTAATGACTTACAGAGCCCTGTGTGCCATCGCAGAATCCCTCAAAGATAGGGGTGAAAGTCATGCTACCTTTGATGAGCCTTCTTGATTTGAGTTTCTTTCAAAGCAAGCATGAAATCTTTGGATTCTGACCCTACAGACAGATGGCTATCACATTCTACACTCTGTAGCTTCTGCATATAAGGGGGGGGGGGGGTGAAGGCCCTATCTTTTGATCTCCTGTAGGGAGTGAGTGAGGTGTTGGGGTAGGGTGAAGGAAGGGGAACAGGGGGAAGGTTTCGGAGACTCTCTCCCCTGCTGTCAGTGGAGAGGAGGAAGTGGAGCGTCTGTCCGAAAAGCGGCGTTTCAGAAGTAGAGGCCTGTGGGTAAATGGAACCGCACAGCTGGAGCCCCCCGCCGTGTCCTTGTTGGCCCCTGCTGCAGGTTACTGTGGTGCTTACAGCCCTGTGATAAAACACAAAGACACGTGCTGAGAACAAAGCACCGGCATTATAGAAGGAAAATATCAAAATAAAGACAATTAACTATGATATAGCCAGATATCAAATAATTTAATAAACAATGTTAGCGATGTTGTTCTTTTTTCATCACATAGGAGTCTGTTTATAAGACCTTGCTCCTTGATGGGCCAGTGGTTAAGTTATTCACTGTTGGGTTCTGTCTGCTTCTTGATCACTCATCGTTGACGAAACTCCCATATAGATTTTTTGCAAAGCAAACAGTGCACTGCTGACTGTGATGTTTTTACAACACACTTGTAATGCCTCTGCTGTTTATCTCTGCGGAACTGAAGAAATGTTTACATAGAACCTTGTTTTGCTCCATGCATTCTATTTGATGTGTGTTGTGGATTTAAAACTAGTCGGTAGACTTCAATACCCCTCAGTGGAGACATATGAACCACTAAAGTTGTACTTCTAAAGGCGTCCGAATGCATCCCAGCTGAAACAGTTCGGTAGAGTTTGTGCGTATACAGTGCATTCGGAAAGTATTCAGACCCCTTGACTTTTTCCACATTTTGGCACACCTGTATTTGGGGAGTTTCTCCCATTCTTCTCTGCAGATCCTCTCAAGCTCTGTCAGGTTGGATGGGGAGCGTTGCTGCACAGCTATTTTCAGGTCTCTCCAGAGATGTTCGATCAGGTTCAAGTCCAGGCTCTGGCTGGGCCACTCAAGGACATTCAGAGACTTGTCCCGAAGCCACTCCTGTGTTGTCTTGGCTGTGTGCTTAGGGTCTTTGTCCTGTTGGAAGGTGAACCTTCACCCAAGTCTGAGGTCCTGAGCGCTCTGGAGCAGGTTTTCATGAAGGATCTCTCTACTTTGCTCCATTCATCTTTCCCTCGATCCTGACTAGTCTCCCAGTCCCTGCCGCTGAAAAACATCCCCACAGCATGATGCTGCCACCACCATGCTTCACCATAGGGATGGTGCCAGGTTTCCTCCAGACGTGATGCTTGGCATTCAGGCCATGGTCTGAGAGTCTTTAGGTGCCTTTTGGCAAACTCCAAGCGGGCTGTCATGTGCCTTTTACTGAGGAGTGGCTTCCGTCTGGCCGCTCTTGCATAAAGGCCTGATTTGTGGAGTGCTGCAGAGATGGTTGTCCTTCTGGAAGGTTCTCCCATCTCCACAGAGGAACTCTAGAGCTCTGTCAGAGTGACCATCGGGTTCTTGGTCACCTCCCTGACCAAGGCCCTTCTCCCCCGATTGCTCAGTTTGGCTGGGCGGCCAGCTCTAGGAAGAGTCTAGGTGGTTCTTAACTTGTTCCATTTAAGAATGATGGAGGCCACTGTGTTCTTGGGGACCTTCAATGCTGCAGACATTTCTTCATACCCTTCTCCAGATCTGTGCCTCGACACAATCCTGTCTCGGAGCTCTACGGACAATTCCTTCGACCTCATGGCTTGGTTTTTGCTCTGACATGCACTGTCAACTGTGGGACCTTATATAGACAGGTGTGTGCCTTTCTAAATCATGTCCAATCAATTGAATTTACCACAGGTGGACTCCAATCAAGTTGTAGAAACATCTCAAGGATGATAAATGGAAACAGGATGCAGCTGAGCTCAATTTTGAGTGTCATAGCAAAGGGTCTGAATACTTATATAAATAAGGTATTTCAGTTTTTTTATGCATTTGCAAAACAATCTAAAAAAGTTGTTTTGCTTTGTCATTATGGGGTATTGTGTGTAGATTGCTGAGGATTTTTTTTTACTTAATCTATTTTAGAATAAAGCTGTAGCGTAACAAAACATGGAAAAAGTCAAGTGTTCTGAATACTTTCTGAATGCACTGTATTATGATGACATTTTGTGATGTTTTTGTTCGTTTTGGACTTTGGTGAGGGTTTTTTCGGGTATTCAGGCACACAAAAAAAATTCTGGAGGCAAGCCGAAGTTCGGAGCCGAAGTCTACGCCCCTTCGTGGGTGATTGGTCAACAGCAGGGATTCTTCAATAAAGTCTTTGTTGTTATTCAATGAGAGATGACTCGTTTTCATGCGACATTTTCCATAGAAAAATACTGCACCAAACATCTTAGTTAGATGTACAATTGCGTGACTAAGATCTCTTCGGCAAAAAACGTCAAAATTAATGACAGATTTCTTGAGTTATCTTAGACTATTTTGAAGTGTATACTGGCTACGGCGTCTCAAAACGGACAAACAGTACTATTGCTGCTTTTTTCTTGTTTTTCAAGCGAAGGTCTTTTAAAGGAGTATGCGAGCACACTTGTTCGGTTCGGCTAGCCTTAACCCAGGCTGTTCCTAGATGTTATATAGTCTCTGGGCTTTGTGGTTTGGCCATCAGTTGACTAACAAATTCTTTGGGAGGCTACCACTTCCACTTTATTGAAATTACATTAAAATGCTGATAGTATCTCATGCTAAAAGTCTCTCTCATGCAAATGCCAAACTTAATCTCACAGAGGTTATTTCCAATATGTGCAGCTCCACGTGAAGGGGGGGAAATGACACGCAGTCTCCGGTGTAGAGGCTGATCGTGTGCTCGAGTCATTTGACTGCCAACAGGCATGAAGACACAGAGGAAATTAGGCGTGCCACACGAGTTCTCACCCGCCAGCCAGGTGATATGGCAGTTGCTGGGACTCTCTGAGTTTAGGGCTTGTATTCATAAAGCAGTAGAGTGCTGATCTAGAATCCGTTTTGCCTTGTAGATCATAATGAATAAGATTACATATACAGGGGGGACCTGATCCTAGATCAGCACTCCAAATCCGAGACTCTTTGTGAATACGGGACCCAGGTTCCTATGGGCTTATGGATCTCCAGTTGGAACAGAACTTGATCACCCTACGTTGACAGTAAATATTAGAATGTTGTTCCATACCACAGAAGAAAGGGGGACAGTGTTATGACTGTCCATTTGTATTCCTGATGAGGCGTTGATGTTCCGGACGACTTTCCCAACTACGTGTCTCAAAGCTTATGGTTTGTAGATTCTGTATGTGGGTAATATGATTTTGCCAATGGGTACTTGTGAGAATTGTATTGCATCTGATCCAGTCTCATAACCCCCATAAATGACGGTATACCATTATACTCCAATCAACCTTTCCTTATATTTTCACATTTTCTTCTCAGTCAATTGCACTCCTTGACATAATACAGTAGTTTATACTGTACATTCTTATTTAAGTTATTAGTAACATTCAGTACAAATCCAATCAACTTTTCAATAGCCTCTACAACTTTGGTCAGAAGTTGAGAAAAACGACATAAAGGAGCATTGAGTGATCAGCTAAGCTTGACCCAGATCAAGGCAACACAGCGTGTGTTAATGCTTCCCAAAATCAAAGGCCACACCTACCCTCTGTTCTCCCATCCATAGGATCATGAGGTGATAACACTCGGGTAATGAAACCAGTTTGTTTCCAATCAGAGAGAACATGACTTGTGTTGAGATTTTGTCAAAGCTTCAATAGCACTGCCTCACCTGTATACACACATTGTCACCTAATCTATTTCCGTCAAATCATCCCTCCCTTCCATGTTGCGCTTTGTTCAGAGGAAAAGACATCAAACAACGCCTTGTGTTTGATTTTTAGAGCTACCCATGGTGCATTTTTGTTTGTGGAGCGTGTGTGTGTAAATGTGGGGTGTGTTTGTCTGCTTATAGGTAAGAGTAGGGTGGATGAAGCCATAGGACACTCCAGCTTAGCAGTGGCTTGATTTGTGTGTCTTGATTGAGAGAGGGTAGGTGTGTGTGTGTGTCCAAATGCAGCTCTGCAGGCTTGAGGTAGCAGGTGAAGAGGTCTGTCTGTGGCAGAAGGGTGGGACCCAGTCAGTAGGAGCCACCTGCTTTAGACAAATAGCCAGCACTTATGCTCTGTGAGTATTTGTGTGTGTGTTGTGTACTGTATATGTGTGTATAAGTGTGTGTGTGTGTGTGTGTGTGTGTGTGTGTCTATATGGTTGTTCAGGCTTTAATGTTGACTTGGATTCCAATATCTGGAGCATATTGTACTGTGGCCTCATGTAAAACGCCTTTCTCCTCTAGTCTGACGCAGTTCTCTCTCAGTGCTTCAATCTGTTTGATCCTGGCTTTGGCTTGGCCAGTAAGGAGCTGCTTCCTAGCCTATCTCCTCTACTCTCCCCTGTGGCTGTTGGAGGGACATGCTGGCCTCCTCTCACCTCTCTTTCCTCCAGAGGGCCCTCTCTCTTAATCTCCCTCTCTCCCTCTCTCAGTTCCCCCTCATCTGCCACATCAAAGGATCTCATTACGAGCTGTCATACCAGCTCTGCTCGCAGCCAACCTGCTTCTGCCATCACATTTAAATAGCAAGACATTGTATTTTTAATAGGCAATGTCACGGCAACGTGCTCTCTGATGTCTCCCCCCAGCTCTCCCGTGCTTTCTCTCCGCATCCCCGTCCCCCCACCCCCTATTCCCCCGACACCTCCACCCAGCCCTGTACACCTCGACAGACGGCCCTCTATAAAATTCTCTTTTATTTATTGCTTGTTTGCTTTTTTATTAGGCGGCTGTGTAGAAGCCGAAGTCGCTCGTCTCGTTTGATGTGCGCCGCGTCGTCTCTCGTCTGTGATTATGAATTGTGTCTTTAAAAAAAGGACGTTAAAAGAAACGACTTGAGTGGCGATGCATCCTGGGCTGTAAGTGATACTAGCGGTCGATTGGCCCTCCCCCATCCCATTTCTGATTGGCTCTCTTGCCCTGCTGTCTATACACGACCCCATGTAGGCATCTCACCTGGCCACCGTTGCCTACATGGGGAGGGGCCTGCTTTGGCTTGACAAGCCCACCTGGAGCCATTAGTAATCCAGGGCCCACCTGTTAGTATGCCAGAGTCCCACGGCTGCAGCCAAGGGCATCATTAACAGGAGTGGGGTTCCTGCTCCTGCTGCTCGCCTCCCTCATTTACCCACTTAATTTATTTACTAAAGGAACGGAGCAGTGCCACCGGCTCGGCTCTGCTCAGGTTCCCGGCAGCACTCTCCATCCACACTGCGACGGTAGCGGGGCCGTTAAAGGAAAAGGTAGGGCCTTCCAATGCGCCGTAAATTATCTCAACGGCGCACTTTGGCCGAAGCGAATGAGCACCGCCAATGATACATATGAGGATGATGACAGTGAGGTGGGGGGGCTTTGGCGTAGGAGCCTTTTATCACGATCAATGGACGCTCGTTTTAAGAATTTGGGTCCTCAGTGGTGCAACTCTGTGATTTATCTGATTGTGGAGGCTTTTGTTATTTCCCTCTTGCTCTGTCCATGGCTCATAAAGCCCCTCTGTCTATCTTTCTGGCTGGACTGACATCGCTCTCCTCATCTACTGACTGCCAATTAAATCAGCATGGTAGTGAAACCTGGACGGCCAAGCGTTCGCTCGACTGACCCGGTCGGCTATGGAGGTGTGTGTGTCAGAGGAGTGTGTATGTGTGTGTGTGTGTATGTATGTATGTGGGGGCAGAATGTACAACCACAAGGACAACTCCTCCATCTCTCCAGACATGTATCTGACACTTGGGAGTAATAGATGGAAGTAGCAGTGGTTTTTGGAAGGCGATGTTAAGACTTTTATTTCAGAGAGATATTTTGTTTTTCCTTGGAGGGCTTCTTTTGGCAGGGCTGTTGCTCAGAGGCATTACTCTTTCTTCTTTCTTCCTTTATATATTTTTCCCTCTCTCTTTTCATCTCCATTTTTGTTCCCCTCTCACTCTCTCTCTTCTTTCTCTCTTTCTCTCTCTCTTTCACATACACACAAACACACACAAAAACACACACACACACAATCTCTCTCTGTTTGATAAACTATTGAGATTCTCATTTCCTATAACAAAGCACACAAGAAACCCCAGCAGCTGAGGAAAGGACAATCGCATTGTCAAGGTGCTTTGAAGAGCAGAGCAGTGTGCCACGCCAGCAGATTAATGTCCTCGTAAAGCGAGGGAGCTGATTTTGATGGAGGACTTTATAGATTTTGAGGTGGACCACCTCCTTCGGGGGATATTTATTTCATTGTTTGTTCTGCATACTTGAAGACATAAATGGAGGAGAGGGGAAAGTCGGAAACACTCTTGAGTCATGTTATTTGACACAAAACTGAAAGAATTTGGACAGAAACAGGGAGGGACTACTTGGAGTTCAGAAACGCTTATTTCCATTTTTGGGGTTGACAATGTGGGTTTTAAAAACCATATCCACTAAATTACCATTCTTCTGCATGGAGCTCCCCCATACATCTCACGGGAGGAGGATGATCCATATCCCCTGCAACACTGGTGCTTTGTCTACTGTAGTAGAGGGATTGGACATTGTCCTTGGAGTGGCCTGGTAAGGCAAAGCACATGCAAACAAACACACGCTGTCGCTGGCACACACTCACACACACACACACACACACACACACACCCGCTCATATCACATCATCAAGGGGTAATCGTCCAGGAATGATTGGCCCAACAAACAATGAATCAATTACTATAGTAAAAAACAGCCATGGCCATTGACGTGAGTAAGTAATGATATGATAATACTTCACAGATGGAACAGTTTGTTAAGGAGTCACTGACCTTGATTCCTCCCATAGTTCCTATCTGCCCTCTCATCTGGGAGTCTTGTGTTGACACTTTAGTACAGATGTAGGATCTGAATTTGACCCGTTTCTCACAGCAGGAAAATAATCCTGCAGCAACAGGAAATGTGAAATATTGTGAGGATTATAATTAATGGACATTTCTGAAGGGGTTGATACATTTGTAGTTAAGGCAAATCAAGTCAGACATTTTTAAGTGGAAATTACAAACTGGAGAAGGCTTTTTAAACCTCAAATAAACTACAAGTTTGCATTTCCTGCAGTACAGGACATTTCCCACAACAACAGGGTGATCAAAATAAGATCCTACATCTGTAGATCTTCTTCTGGCTCTCAACATCAACATTACACTAGTCTTGGACAATTCATTAAGATTGTGTGAGCTTTCCTTTAAACTTTGTTTGAAAAATTACTGTTATTATTATTGCATTACTATTCAGGCCAGAGCATTTATTTACTAATATTGTTGTAATTGGGAGTTGGAGGGGTGCGGCTGTGGAACAACAAAAAACGGACATTATTTTTTTACTGCTGAAATTCAATTTTCAATTTGACAGCCACAAAGAACAGCAGCAGAGAGAGAGAGCCTTGGAGGAGAAGAGAGTTGAGGCTGGACAGGTGAGCAGGGTAAGGAGACCTCCCTCTGGGCCTGGCAGCCCCAATTCAGTCTATTGATTTTCTGTCCACCCCTTCAATATCTGGAATGCAGCGTACCCGATAGATTATGACAGACGGGGCCGCCAGAGACCAGCGATCCTCTCTAATTGAACCTGATGGAGTACAGCTGAGGATCACAGGTTGGGGAAATTCAGTGACATAGCAGGTTTCTCTCCTTCTTTAAAAAACACTCAAGGTCCATTAAACAGGGGGAGGGAGAGAAAAGGCGTTATCCTCTCTCCCTCTCCAATCTTCCTCCCTTCTCTCCTTTCCTCCTTTCCTCTCCTCAGACAAGGGAAAGCTAGACTCTCACCGCAACGTTGAGCACAATGGAGTCAGACTTGGTGCTTTACAATAACAACCTTCTGCCAAAAGTGCAAAGAAAAAAAGCAAGGCAGAAGAAAAGCTCAGTGCTCTATTTTGATGAAAGTAACAAGCACAGCTTGTTGTAAATAGGCTTTTCTCCCTGGAGGACGTGCTTTCTGCATCTCTCCCGGGGTGGCTGTCGCTGAAAGGTTCTCTCTGGAAAGAAAGAAGAAAAAAAATACAACTGGAAGAGGCACAAACAAGAACTAGCTTCAGCTGTTTCAACAGGAGGAGGAAATCATCGTTCAGTGGGACACGCTCGCCTGGAATTGCCATCCATTCAGATTGGAGAATGAAATGCGGTGTTACATGGCAGACCGAGTGGGGAGCAATTTGTTAGCTGTGCACGTTGGGTTTACACTAAGTACAGGTGCACACAGAAGGGTTTGTAGCCGGGGGTGTTAAAGGTGTTCAGAGATGCAGAGGAAAGAGGTTGTGCCTTTTTTGTGATATCCAATTGGTCATTTACAGTCTTGTCCCATTGCTGCTCCCGTACGGACTCGGGGGAGAGCCATGCGTCCTCCGAAACACGACCCCGCCAAGCCGCACTGCTTCTTGACACGCTGTCCGCTTAACCCGGAAGCCAGTCGCACCAATGTGTCGGAGGAAACACCGTACAGCTGGCGACCGAAGTCAGCGTGCATGCGCCCCGGCCACCACAAGGAGTCGCTAGAGCGCGATGGGACAAGGACATCCCAGCCAGCCAAACCCTCCCCTTACCCAGACGACGCTGGGCCAAATGTGCGCCGCCTCATGGGTCTCCTGGTCGCGGCCGGCTGCGACATGGCCCGGGATCGAACTTGGATCTGTAGTGACACCTCTAGCACTGTGATGCAATGCCTAAGACCGCTGCGCCACTCGGGAGGCCCCGTGTCTGTCCTTCTGTCTGTCTGTGAGCTCTGTTCATCTGTGTGTGTTTGTGTCTGTGCCTGTGTATTTGTCTGTCTGTATGTCTGGCAGGGAGCTCTGTCTGTCTCCTGATCCCAGATAACCCAGATGTGTGCATATTCAAATGAGACCAGCTCCAGGCATCCTCTTGCAAATCAGGTGCCCTTCACGCGGTGCATTGTTACACAAATGAGAAACGTCCGTTTAGGGGCTGAGGAGAGGTGTGGACTGCGGACCCACTCAGCTCTGGGCTTCCTTTGATGAGGAGACCACCTCCACACCTCCTCACAAAGACAGGGTCCACTGAACCATGTGACTCTCACCTCCATCCTGAGGAGAAAAAGAGGGAGAGAAAAAAGTGTTTCCAGTCAAGAGAGAGAGTCGTTTTTTCTCTTTTTCTTTTAATAAATCTCCTCAAACCTCTCTCTTCAGTTACCTTTCTTCCCAGTGCCTATAAGCCCCTCTGATCCTTTCCAATAATAATGGCATTGCCAGCCAATCTCTCTGAAAATGGGTTCAGCGCATACCTAATCCCATTTAATTACTTAGACACAGAGGGCTCAGCACACACTGCTCAGGCGGTGCCCCCCCTTGGTAAGCATGGCCCCTGTTTGCAGCCCCCATCCACCTCACCTCATGAATTATGGATCCCTAACTGGCTGCGAGGCATAAGGGCCATCATTCCACCTGCTCTGTCATAAGGCTCAGGGAGAGCCTGCGCTTTGTCTAAATATGGTGCCTGTCTGGGGTCGGGATGCCCTATTGTGCCTGGTATTAAAAGCTTGCCACTCTCTCCCTTCCCTCTCTTTACTTCTGCCGCTGCATTGGCTCCAAGCAGGGGGAGGGGGGTATGGGTAATCACATAGGCCTTCCAGCTCCCTGCCCAAGTTCATCTGTGCCCAGCTCACGCTGACCGGTATTATGGCTGACAGTCATCCTACCTGTGCGACGGGGAGAAATGGAAGGGAGATTGAAGCTGAAGGCAGTGGAAACAGGCTGGATCAGCCCAGTTTACTGGTGATTCGTCAGCAAAAAATGTTTTTTTTTTCTCTCTCAGTACGAAAACATCAACTTTTCAACGTAGCCAGATGACAAAGTCCCTCTGGCTTCTTTCTGGAAGCAGATGACGTAACGTTGATCTAATGTTGAGATACATCTGTATTATAACCTGTTTAGCTAGCCCATTTTGTGAATAGGCAACATGCTCTAAAGCAATGTTTCCCAACTCCGGTCCTTGAGTACCCGCAACAGCACATATTTTTGTTGTAGCCCCGGACAAAAAAACAAGATTCAACTTGTCAAGGGCTTGATGATTAGTTGACAAGTAGAATCAGGTGCGCTTGTCCAGGGCCACAACAAAAAGATGTACTGTTGGGGGTACTCGAGGACCGTTGGGAAACACTGCTCTAAAGTAACCCAAGAGAGGGCATTTAATATTGTAATTTGTATCCAGCCTGCTCCAAAATTAGACATATGGCAATTATATGTCTGTGTCGACGTCGTCGCATGATATATTATGTTAATATTTATAATGCACCCCACACACACACACCAAGAAAAAAAAAATGATTCTGACTGTATCCATGTTTTCAACTTGTCTGCTCTGAGATCTTCTGATGCTGTCTGTCAGAGCCCTGAGCACATTTCCTTGAGCCCGATACAGATGTGGGCTCGGGCTCGGCTCGTTGCCCTCAGCAGCAGACAGATGTCATCTTTATCTCTCCAGATTCCGTCCTAATCTGTTTCTCCCCCCTCGGCCTCTCTTCATAAATCTGTCATAAATCATCTCTGGACTCTGCCCCCGGTCGTACAAATGCTTTTATAAAGAAACAGGAAAAAGGCACAGACAAAACTGTCACATATCCAGACTAAATTCCATCTCCATATCTTTCTATAGGTTTCAAACTTTAGTCGTTTTTCCATAGCCATATTGCTCTCGTCTACAAAGTACTAAGAAGACACAATAGGTCTGAGCTAAGAACAAGTCCTTGGTTCTCAGAATACTTTGCCTCTGCTTTTACCTCTGACCCTCCAGAGCCACACTCTTACAGGTTCTCCACTTCTCAACAGCGAAGCAATTAAAATGGAATGGAATAAATTATTGATAATTAAGTGATGAGAACGGAAATCAGTAGACTCAAAAGCCTACCTATGATCTTAGGTCGCAGGGCCTTAATTAATGTTAGTCACAGGACATGCTTAGGAGTAATAATCAATTATTCCACCATATACACTGAGTATACCAAACATTAGGAACACCTTCCTAATATTGAGTTGCACCTTTTGCCCTCAGAACAGCCTCAATTCAACAGGGCATAGACTCTATAAGGTGTCGAAAGCGTTCCACAGGGATGCTGGCCCATGTTGACTCCAATGCTTCCCACAGTTGTGTCAAATTGGCTGTATGTCCTTTGGGTGGTGGACCATTCTTGATACACACAGAAAACTGTTGAGCATGAAAAACCCAGCAGCATTGCAGTTCTTGACACAAACCGGTGCGCCTGGCACCTACTACCATACCCTGTTCAAAGGCACTTACATTTCTTGTCTTGTGCCATTCAGAGGGTGAATGGGCACATACACAATCCATGTCTCAATTGTTTCAAGGCTTAAAAATAATTATTTAACCTGTCTCCTCCCCTTTCTCTACACTGATTGAAGTGGATTTAACAGGTGACATCAATAAGGGATCATAGCTTTCACCTGGATTCACCTGGTCAGTCAATGTCATGGAAGGAGCAGGTGTTCCTAATGTTTGTATACTCAGTGTATATGTATATCAGGCTGTAATCCTAACACAGACCATGGCCATTAAAACTAGTCTGATTGCAACCAGGATCTAGTGTACTTAATCAAAAATAAACATCTTAGCAATGAAGGATCATAGCAACAGCCTTTACAACTAGAAAACTAATCAGGATCATCACCTAACTGATGATTATGGACATGACGCAAAACCCACGTCTAATGGATAAAGGCTGCAACAGCTGAAACGTCTCCTCTCTTTTTTCAAGTGCTCTTCATTTTGACAAGTATCATCTAAAATGATGTCGTCATGGCAACGGCATACTCATTACATTTAATGCACTAATTGCTAACTACCTCCACAATTGGTTGTAATTGCATTGCACGGTTAACCCTTCGATTGGTATGCAGAGCAGGCCTACTCCTCCCTTCATCGGACAAAGGGCACAAATAAAACAGAGAGCGCTTAAAAATCACCCTCCCATACACACACAAACACGCACCTGCACACGCACGCACACACTCAGTCACACAAACCCATTCCCTTTCTAAAAAAGGTTATTTGGCTTCCCTAAAGCATCCAGCACTTTATTAACCAGTGGCGGTTGCCATGGCAATTAATCACTGCATTCTCTGTCAGCAGTTTTTAGTCAAATGGGCCCTGATGTTTGTTTGTTAATGGAGCAGTAAACAATGCTGCTGGAGCTCTTTTATTACCTCCTCAGCAGCTCGCTCTACTCTGCTCTGCCAGCACCTGGACCATTCAACCATAGACGACGAGTCGTGACATCAAAGGAAACAAATCTCCTCAATTTAATTATACCAGCAATGCTGTTCCCCTTACAAACACATCTGTCTTTTCTAGCTGTAATAATCTGCCGGACTGTGCTGTTGGGGTGTCATACAAAAGTAGTGCAATTGGCACGCCAAAATGTATGGGATTGGTTACTTTAGAGTGGCAAGGTGCAGTTAGCACCAACACCCAACTATAAAATCATGGACACATTGTTGTGTGGTCACACCAAATGTTCAGTGACTGTGAAAACTAATGTCGGGTGTGAACGAGTACTTTGGAGGAGGCGTGTGTATGCACGTGTGCGTGGGCACAGAACAAACCAAACCCCTTTGAAGAGTGCACAGCTCAAAGGACTGGAGAGGCAATCCGAGAACTTCACAGGCGCATAGGGGAAATTGCCTTGAACCTCGAGGTGTATGAAAGTGCAATTTGTGTCCCATCTGTTCTGCTTCCCTTCCATTAGGCGGGAGAGTGCTCTTAGGCGGGAGAGGAGAAAATGCCCACGGTAGGGTCCTCTGGGCACACAGAAGCACTCCTACATTTAATTTGACATAGGTTATTCTCTTTTTTGCTATATTATTTGGAGCTTTGTATGTTCTTTTTTCAATTCCATTTGTAATTTTCAAGATGAAAGTACAGTACATTTTTAGTTTGCGGAAATGTTTCAAGAGGTAAGCTTTGTTGCTTTGTGTGAGTGTGCGTGTGCGTGTACGTGTCTAAAAGAGGAAGTAATGGGGTTGTGGTAAAAATGATTTCTTTACTCAATTGACCACCTATGGGGAGAAGTGGGGAGGGAGAAAAAAGGGATACAGACCCGAGGTCTCTATTGTCAAGAGTCCTTCTGCAACATAAAAAACCCTGTCCCTCTCACAGGAAAGTGCACAGTGGCTGTATTGGCTTCCTTAACTTTGTACCCTTTCTTCAGATGGATTTGCATGACAGAAGCCAGGAGGGAAGTGTGTTGCCCGGGCAACGGATTGCCTCCATTTGCAGTTGGAGCAGAGGTGTTACTAGAGCAGCTGAAGCCCATGGCATGGGGAAGGAGACAGGCCCCAGGGACAACATGTTTGTCAGAACCCAGAGAATAGAGGACAAGTGTATGACACTGACAAGAGGATTTTGGTCCTTTGGTGACATTTCAAATTAAATTGGTTCCACATCTCTATGGGGACTGCATTTAATAGACAGTTTGTGTATTTTTGTACAATGTTCCACTTAGAGATAACCAGACCAACAGGCCCACTCAGGTTGAGTATATTTACAGTGGCTTGCGAAAGTATTCACCCGCCTTGGCATTTCTCCTATTTTGTTGCCTTACAACCTGGAATTAAAATTGATTTTTTGGGGGTTTGTATCATTTGATTTACACAACATGCCTACCACTTTGAAGATGCAAAATATGTTTTATTGTGAAACAAACAAGAAATAAGACAAAAAAAACAGAACTTGAGCGTGCATAACTATTCACCCCCCCAAAGTCAATACTTTGTAGAGCCACCTTTTGCAGCAATTACAGTTGCAAGTCTCTTGGGCTTGGCACACCTAGCCACTGGGATTTTTGCCCATTCTTCAAGGCAAAACTGCTCCAGCTCCATCAAGTTGGATGGGTTCCACTGATGTACAGCAATCTTTAAGTCATACCACAGATTCTCAATTGGATTGAGGTCTGGCCTTTGACTAGGCCATTCCAAGACATTTAAATGTTTCCCCTTAAACCACTTGAGTGTTGCTTTAGCAGTATGCTTAGGGTCATTGCCCAGTCTCAAATCTCTGGACGACTGAAACAGGTTTCCCTAAAGAATTTTCCTGTATTTAGCGCCATCCATCATTCTGTTTCCCAGTCCCTGCCAATGAAAAACATCCCCACGGCATGATGCTGCCACCACCATGCTTCTCTGTGGGGATGGTGTTCTCGGGGTGATGAGAGATGTTTGGTTTGCGCCAGACATAGCGTTTTCCTTGATGGCCAAAAAGCTCAATTTTAGTCTCATCTGACCAGAGTACCTTCTTCCATATGTTTGGGGAGTCTCCCAACAAAATATTTGCTTAGCAATGGCAATGGCTTTTTTCTGGTCACTCTTCCGTAAAGCCCAGCTCTGTGGAGTGTACGGCTTAAAGTGGTCCTATAGACAGATACTCCAATGTCCGCTGTGGAGCTTTGCAGCTCCTTCAGGGTTATCTTTGGTCTCTTTGTTGCCTCTCTGATTAATGTCCTCCTTGCCTGGTCCGTGAGTTTTGGTGGGCGGCCCTCTCTTGACAGGTTTGTTGTGGTGTCATATTCTTTCAATTTTTTAATAATGGATTTAATGGTGCTCCGTGGGATGTTCAAAGTTTCAGATATTTTTGTATAACCCAACCCTGGTCTGTACTTCTCCACAACTTTGTCCCTGACCTGTTTGGAGAGCTCCTTGGTCTTCATGGTGCCGCTTGCTTGGTGGTGCCCCTTGCTTAGTGGTGTTGCAGACTCTGGGGCCTTTCAGAACAGGTGTATATATACTGAGATCATGTGACAGATCATGTGACACTAAGATTGCACACAGGTGGACTTTATTTAACTAATTATGTGACTTCTGAATGTAATTGGTTGCACCCGATCTTATTTAGGGTCTTCATAGCAAAGGGGGTGAATACATATGCACGCACCACTTTTCCGTTATTTATTTTTATTTCATTCCACTTCACCAATTTGTGTATGTCCATTACATGAAATCCAAATAAAAATCTATTTAAATAACAGGTTGCAATGCAAAAAAATAGGAAAAACGCCAAGGGGGATGAATACTTTTGCATCTTCTGTCACTATAAATACATTCAATTTAAAGGACATCAAAATGGAGAATCATGTTGCCCCTTGGATGCTCTCATACATATTTCAATCCTGTGAAAATCTAATCCCGTTAACTTCAGTGAGCCGCAACCAAAGATTTCCAGACAATGTGATATATTCACCTTCATGCAGTAAATCACCATGTCCAAGTGAATCAAAAAAGAAATCCTTGAGTCAAGGCTATTTGTATATTCTCTTGTACCATTATGGCATCGCAAAGGAAACGTAACTAACCTCTTGCTGTGTTCTCTAGGATGAGTCATGCTTTTCCGAAGAACCCACTTAAGAGGAGGTATGGAGCGGGCGCAGACCCCATGACCCCTGCACCAGGGGTATTAGCGAATCATAATAGCGCCTTTCAGGGAAATGCTCGTCTCGACATATTGATTTCCAGGTATGAAACCCCGAGCTGCCGCAGGAGGTTGCAGCTCCTCAATCCGTCTTCACACATACAGTGCCTTCGGAAAGTATTCAGACCCCTTGACTTTTTCCACATTTTGTTACGTTACAGCCTTATTCTAAAATGGATTAAATCGTTTTTTCCCCTCATCAATCTAAACGCAATACCCCATAATGACACGGATGTGATACGGAAATATCACATTTACATAAGTATTCAGACCATTTACTCAGTACTTTGTTGAAGCACCTTTCTCAGCGATTACAGCCTCAAGTCTTCTTGGGTATGACGCTACAAGCTTAGCACACCTGTATTTGGGGAGTTTCTCCCATTCTTCTCTGCATATCCTCTCAAGCTCTGTCAGGTTAGATGGGGAGCTTCGCTGCACAGCTATTTTCAGGTCTCTCCAGAGATGTTCGATCTGGTTCAAGTCCGGGCTCTGGCTGGGCCACTCACGGATATTCAGAGACTTGTCCCGAAGCCACTCCTGCGTTGTCTTGGCTGTGTGCTTAGGGTCATTGTCCTGTTGGAAGGTGTATGTTCGCCCCAGCCTGAGGTCCTGAGCGCTCTGGAGCAGGTATTCATCAAGGATTTATTTTTACTTTGCGCCGTTCATCATTTTCTCGATCCTGACTAGTCTCCCAGTCCCTGCCGCTGAAAAACATCCCCACAGCATGATGTTGCCACCACCATGCTTCACCGTAGGGATGGTGCCGGGTTTCCTCCAGACGTGACGCTTGGCTTCAGACCAAAGAGTTCAATCTTGGTTTCATCAGACCAGAGAATCTTGTTTCTCATGGTCTGAGAGTCTTTAGGTGCCTTTTGGAAAACTCCAAAGCAGGCTGTCATGTGCCTTTTACTGAGAAGAGGCTTCAGTCTGGCCTCTCTACCATGAAGGCCTGATTGGTGGAGTTATGCAGAGATGGTTGTCCTTCTGGAAGGTTCGCCCATCTCCACAGAGGAACTCTGGAAATCTGTCAAAGTGACCATCGGGTTCTTGGTCACCTCCCTGACCAAGGCCGTTCTCCCCCGATTGCTCAGTTTGGCCGGGCGGCCAGCTCCAAGGATAGTCTTGGTGGTTCCAAACATCTTCCATTTAAGAATAATGGAGGCCACTGTGTTCTTGGGGACCTTCAATGCTGCAGGATTTTTTTGGTACCCTTTCCCAGATCTGTGCCTCGACACAATCCTGTCTCGGAGCTCTACGGACAATTCCTTCGACCTCATGGCTTGGTTTTGGCTCTGACATGCTCTGTCAACTGTGGGACCTTATATAGACAGGTGTGTGCCTTTCCAAATCATGTCCAGTCAATTGAATTTACCACAGGTGGACTCCAATCAAGTTGTAGAAACATCTCAAGGATGATCAATGGGAACAGGATGGACCTGAGCTCAATTTCGAGTCTCATAGCAAAAGTTCTGAATACTTATGTAAATAAGGTATTTCTGTTGTTTTTTTATATACATTTGCTACAATTTCTAAAAACCTGTGTTCATTTTTTCATTATAGGGTACTGTGTGTAGATTGATGAGGAAAAACTTGAACGTAACAAAATTTGGAAAAAGTCAAAGAGTCTAAATACTTTCCCGAAGGCAATGTATGTGGCGCTGTGAGAGGGCTGGCCGATGACCTTCACGTAAAAAGGGTTTTACTAAAAGAACTGGAACAGTTTCTTCTAAATTTTGAGATTTATTTCCAATAAATATACAAACACAAAAACAGGCTTCAAAATGGCAAAGAGTTAAAATGATAAAAACAAGGACTAAAAGAGTAAGACCAAGAATAAAAGCATCATCTTCACTGGTCTATCCTTGTTTACCTCTCTCCCCCACTGGTACACGACGACAAACATTTAAACAGCTGTAGCTCATTATCTAATTTAGTGGGCGGGGCCTACAATTACCTCTTTAGCCAATACCAATTCAGACAAAAACACAAAGTTACTAGACACTACTGTAAAAATAACTAACCAAAATATATTTTTAGAGTAATCAGTGTCTGATCAGAGAAGTATGTACAGGTACTTGAGAAGTGTTCTCCCTGTTTCTTTATTATTTCAGTCATAGTTACTATTTCGTATTTTGGCTGTCAGCTTGTTTTTGGAGACTTATTTGCTCCACATTTATTTTATCGTATTAAGTCCGTTGTTTTATATCCTGGCTTTGGGACCACCAGTAAAGATCCTTGTTTCACCATCTCTGCCTACTGCCTACTGTCTATCCTGCACCGCACCTTGGTCACACCTCACACCAACCCTTACAGAAAACTGAGACAATATGGACACAGCAGAGGCAGCACTGTATTGGAGCCCATTAGCATCACAGAGCTTTGCTATGCTGAACCAACATGACCGTAGCCAGCAGCAGCTCACCGAGAATCTCCGCCATCTGACGATCACCGCGCAGAGCCGGGTGGACACCCGACCAGCCCCGGCAGCCGGTGGAGCGGAAGCCGCGGCAGTGGTGTCTCCAGTCTTGCCTGCGACATCGCGGGAACCCCGCCTAACACGTCCGGAGAGGTATGACGGACGTCCAGAGGGCTGCAGGGAATTCCACACCAAGTGTTCCCTGGTATTCAGCCTACAACCCTCCTCTTTCCCGACGGAGCAGGGCTGGGTGGCCTACATCAACACTCTGTTGACGGGTCGGTCCCTTTCCTGGGCTACCGCGGAGTGGGAGAGCCAAACTCCGGCATGCTCTAACGAAAGACGAACTCTCCTTTAGGGAGCTGCTAGAGCGACTGGACGGCCTCGTCGACCTCTCGGTGCGTGTAGACAATCGGCATCGTGAGAGGGCGCACGAGAGAGGGATGACGCAAGGCACGCCTCCGCGTCCCCCTATCAGCCCAGAGGCTTTCCGCTGATTCAGGGAGGAGACGCCTCAGGAGGAGGCTATGCAGCTGGGTGCGGCGCGCTTGTCCAGGATGGAGAGGCAGAGGCGTCTGCACCAGGAACGTTGCCTGTACTGCGGCCTTCCAGGTCACCACTGCGACTCATGCCCGGAGAAGCTGGGAAATGGGAGGGCTCGCTAGTATCGGGAGGGGTGCTAGCGAGCCGGAACCAAAACTCCAGAGATTCTCAGACTTTTCTCCCCGTCATGGTTCAGTGGGACCACTCTGCGAGTCGGCGCATGCACTGGTGGATTCTGGGTCCGCGGGAAACCTGATGGACGTGGGGCTGGCCCAAGGGTGGAGCATTCCGTTACTCTCCCTCTCTGAACCGGTTCCGGTCATGGGACTGGACGGCCGGCCGTTGGGGTCGGGCTTCATCACCTGGCGCACTGTCCCTGTGCGTGTCCAGGTGGCAGGGGGGCTATGGGATGATATCCAGTTTTTCATTGTGGACTCTACGTAATGTCCCCTTGTCCTCGGGCACCCCTGGCTGGTCGCCCACAAACCCCGGATAGACCGGTCCACGGGGCGGCTCATCCTGGAGGGAGGATCCGCCACCGTCCTGTTCCGGTCTCCACCGACAACTCATCAGCCCAAACCACCGTCCCAGACCACCTACCAGTCCTCACTTCTTCCCCAGGTCCCGCACTCCGAACCGCCTACTGCCCTAGCGCCGGTTGCCACCGGGAGGACGGCGGCTACAGACTCCGTCACCGGCCCAGACCTGGCAGGCGTTTGCCGGGAGTATTGGGATCTGGGGGAGGTGTTTAGTAAGAGGCATGCCAAGGGTCTGCCTCCTCACAGGCCATACAACTGCGCTATTGATCTCCTTCCGGGAGCCATGCCAACATGAGGGCGATTGTTTTCCTTGTCCCGGACGGAGACGCTGGCCATGAGGGAGTATATCGACGAGGCACTCGTCGAGGGTCACATCCGCCCATCTACCTCACCCACGGGCGCTGGCTTCTTCTTCGTGGGGAAAAAGGACGGTGGGCAATGGCCGTGCATTGATTACTGGGCGCTCAATGACATCACGGTCAAGAACCGCTACTCACTCCCCCTGATGACGACGGCATTCGAGTCGTTGCAGGGAGCCCGGATCTTCACCAAGCTGGCTTACGAAATGCCTACAACCTGGTGAGGATTCGGGAGGAGGACGAGTGGAAGACTACTTTTAACACACCCAGTGGGCATTACGAGTACCAAGTCATGTCGTTCGGTCTAGCCAACGCGCTTACGGTGTTCCAGGCGTTGGTCAATGACGTGCTCCGGGACCTCCTCGACCACAGCGTCTTCGTGTATTTGGATGACATCCTAATATTTTAAAAGGACATGAGTGAACACCAGCAGCACGTTCGGCAGGTCCTCCAACGCCTTCTCCTTCACCAGCTCTACGTCAAGGCGGAGAAGTGCGTATTCCACATGGAGACAGTCTCCTTCCTGGGGTTTATCGTCACCCAGGGAGACCTACGGATGGACCCAGCCAAGGTCAGCTCGGTACTGGATTGGCCCCAGCCCAGTTTTTAGGGTT
The DNA here is from genome assembly GCF_964263955.1 of Coregonus lavaretus. Lineage (NCBI taxonomy): Eukaryota > Metazoa > Chordata > Actinopteri > Salmoniformes > Salmonidae > Coregonus > Coregonus lavaretus. The sequence continues at coordinate 10,442,765 of NC_140004.1, forward strand.
CTCTAATTTTAAATACTGATTTATTCACAATTTTAGCTCCCTAGCCGCTCCCCTGACAGCCCTCACCCAGACGAGCGTGCGCTCCTTCGCCTGGACCCCGGAAGCGGGGAACGCATTCGATGAGCTTAAGCAACGTTTACATCGGCCCCGGTCCAAGGGCATCCTGATCCGTCCCTACCGTTCATTGTGGAGGTGGATGCTTCAGACGTTGCGGTGGGAGCAATCCTGCAAGACTCACCCCTGCGCGTTTTACTCCCGTTGGCTATCCCCAGCGGAGCGGAATTACGATGTGGGAAACCGTGAGCTTTTAGCGGTCAAGCTCGCCCTGGGGGAGTGGAGGCATTGGCTAGAGGGGGCCTCCCATCCATTCGTCGTATGGACTGACCATAATAACTTAGCCTACATTCAGGGGGCCAAGAGGCTCAACTCGTGCCAGGCCAGGTGGGCGTTGTTCTTCACCAGGTTCCGGTTCACGATCTCATACCGTCCGGGGTCGAAGATCACCAAGCCTGACGTGCTCTCCCGGCAGTTCGACCCCATGGACCTGGTGGAAAGGGATGACCCCATTGTCCCCAACGCCCTGATTGCTGCCCCAATTTCGTGGGGAATCGATAGGCTGGTCAGAGCAGCGCTACGGCGGGAGCCCGATCCAGGCGGAGGTCCATCGGGGAGGATGTACGTACCGAAGGTGGCGCGCTCGCGACTGCTTCAGTGGGCGAATGCGTCCGACCTCACCAGCCATCCAGGGGTGTGCCAGGACGTTGGAGTTCCTGCGTAGGAGGTTCTGGTGGCCATCAGCTGATATGCACACCTTCGTGGCCGCTTGCCCGTGTGCGCTCGCATGAAGAGCTCATGTCAGCCTGCGACAGGGCTGCTCCAACCCCTGCCTATCCCCAAGCGCCCCTGGTCCCACATCTCGCTGGATTTCATTTCTGCCCTACCCCCCTCTGATGGATACACAGTCATCCTGGTTGTTGTGGACCGGTTTTCGAAGGATGCCCACTTCATTCCACTTCTCAAACTCCCGTCGGCCCGGGAGATGGCTAAGTTGGTGGTGCAGCACATTTTACGGGTCCACGGCCTTCCCCAAGATGTGGTGTCGGATCGGGGCCCTCAGTTCGCCTCCAGGTTCTGGAAGGCGTTCACCACCTGCCTCAGCGCCTCCGTCAGCTTGTCTTCAGGCTTCCACCCCCAGTCGAACGGGCAGACGGAGCGCATCAACCAGGATCTGGAGGGGGTGCTGAGGTGCTATGCCTCCAGCAACCCAGCTACGTGGAGTCAGCGACTGGCATGGGCGGAGTACGCCCACAACACCCTTCTCTGCTCGTCGACCAGCCTGTCCCCCTTCCAGTGCCAATACGGGTACCAACCCCCACTATTCCCAGAGCAAGAGGAGGAGGCGGTGGTCCTGTCGGTCCAGGCCCATATCAGTCGCTGTCGCCGCACCTGGAGGCAGGTACGGGCGGTGCTTAAGCGGGCCTCCGTCAGGTCTCAACATCAGGCCAACCGCAGGCGTGGCCCGGCCCCGGTTTTTTGCCCGGGACAGAGGGTGTGGCTCTCCACGTGGGATCTTCCCCTCCGCGTGGAGTCCAGGAAGCTGTCTTAGACCGGTCCAGTGGTCCGGAGAGTCAACCCAGTTGCCTACCGCCTGCAACTTCCCCCCACCATGCGGGTGCATCCCACGTTCCATGTGTCCCTCTTCAAGGCCATCGCCACCTGTCCCTTGGCTCCCCCTCCTTGTCCTGTTCCCCTGCTGCGCCTCGTCGGAGGGCAGCCGGCTTTTACTGTGGACCGGATCCTGGACTGCCGGCGGTGGGGAGGGGTCTCCAATTTCTGGTGGACTGGGAGGGTTATGGGCCGGAGGAGCGGTCCTGGGTGCCCAGGAGGGACATTCTGGACCCAGGGCTGATAACAACATTCCGTCGCCTCCACCCGCAGGCACCGAGGTGAACGGCTGGGGCCTGTTACAGGAGAGGGTCGCGGTTCCGGAGCGATCCACTAGGTGTCATCCTCCGACAACCTTAGGCATCTCCTTACTCACAGTCTGGACTAATCATCATCCTACTGGTGTCACCTGTGTCTACCTGTTCACCTGTGTATTTATGCCCTCACTTCCCTGTGTTGCCTTGCTCAGTTTTCTCTGCTAGTTTCACTATGCTCAGCAGTACTAATCAGTGTCTGATCGGAGAAGTATGTACAGGTACTCAAGAAGTGTTCTCCCTGTTTCTTTATTATTTCAGTCATAGTTACTATTTCGTATTTTGGCTGTCAGCCTGTTTTTGGAGACCTATTTGCTCCACATTTATTTTATCGTGTTAAGTCCGTTGTTTTGTATCCTGGCTTCGGGACCACCAGTAAAGATCCTTGTTTCACCATCTCTGCCTACTGCCTACTGTCTGTCCTGCACCGCACCTGTGTCACACCTCACATCAACCCTTACAGCAGATGAATGCGTGCTAAACTTTGTTTTATTTTCATTCATTTCATTTGTTTCATTTAATTTATTTTGTTTGATTAGACAGTACACCAATGTTGCAATTATATCTGAAATTTAAAAAATTGTTGCATGAATGATTGTAGAGGATGTCTTCATTGATCACCCCTTTGATTACACATTGGATAGATATTATGGAATTTATAGATATGTCAATTGTGTTGGGTAATGTAAGTGTATTGCCTAATGTGAAAACGGTAATCTACTGTAATTTACAGTACTATAGCATATTACATTCAGCACTTCTAAGGGCGATTTTAAACACGTATCTTGCATTGTTTGCGATTGGATTAACTGGTAGTTAAAACGACTAAATTGAATTGATATCATGTTGTGTTTTGTTGATTAAACCAATGTTCTCATTACATTTCACAATAAACATATATTTTTAACCAATGGTTGTGTGTCTAAAGATGTTTACAATCCAAATGAATGCACAAAGACGGGTTTTGAATGAAAGACTAGCTGCGTTACAAGTGTGACCAGTTTGGAGTTTTGTACTAAGAGTTGTGAAAATAGTACCAAAGCGATAAAAAAATAGAAATAGGGAGGGGGGGTGTAGTGTGTTTGTGTGTGTGGATGATTAGCACCATGGTCTACACGGAGGAGAGTGCACATACCGTCCCTCTCCTGCCAGCTGTGAAACAAGAGGCGTCTAAATTGAATAATGCAGTCTGTGGGAGAAAGAAGTGGGATTTGCACACAAAGACTGACTGACAGATGGAGAGAGAAAGCAAGAGAGAGTGAGTAGAGGCAGCCAACCTTTAACAGAGCCAGGGAAAGAAAAAAAGACAGTCAAATGGCAAGATAGATTAATAGATTGGTACGGCCTCGCAGAAGACAGGACAATAATTCACCAGGAAAATAGTGATATTTGGGGGTCTGAGACAAAAGACAAGATGGCACCGACAGACACGTTCACCCTGTTTCTAGCTCCTAGCCAACTACGCAGTAATTGGGTTTTTTGTGTGTTATTTCTTACGTTATTTGCTCAGAACGCTTTTAGTATTATTACGTACAGCTGAAAATAACTTTTGGACATTCGATCAGCGGTCACTCACCAAAAACTTGACCAGAAATTCGACTTCCCTGACCTGGATCCTTTGTTTGGACTCCCTGAGGCAGCCCCATTCATCCTGGGTGCTACACCAAAACGTAGACGTAGAAGAGGGGTCCTAGTCAGGCTCAGGTGGCGAGCAAACCATCCACCGCTTCTGAGTATATAACGTTCAGTCCCTGGACAATAAAGTAGATGAGCTCAGGGTGAGGATCTCCTTTCAGAGAGACATAAGGGACTGTAACATACTCTGTTTTTGGATACATGGCTCTCTCCAGATATATTGTCCCCGTCCATACATCCAGCGGGGTTCTCAGTTCATTGTGTGCACAGGAAAAAATAACAGGTTAGGGCTGTGGCGGTCACGAAATTTCGTCAGCCGGTGATTTTCAAGCAAATACCTGCCGGTCTCATGGTAGTTGACCGTTAATTAACATAAACACATTTAGTATCTCCTGGGTTCCACGCATAGCCTACAAGCCACTGATGCAGACCTTTGGAACATCTACATTAAAAAAAAGTCTAATAAATCCATGTAATATAGCCTACACTTTCACAATAAATCCATTATTTATTTTAGACAGGTCTAAAGAAACATGATATGAAGAAAATGTAGTCTATTTCAAAAGAACAGAATAGCATACTCTGAGTTGTCCTTATGTTAGGTCCTGATCTGGCTATGCCATATGGCTGTGGGCTACACTAGTGAATTTAGCAGACAAGATTTGCTTAGAATTCCGTGGCATTATTTTATAGTATGAAGAATACAATTGAACAAAGCTGAATAAAATAGAAAGGATATTTTCTCCAAACGATTTGAGGGAGTGCGGACATGCGGCTGTTCTGTGTTGAGCGGTTAACAAATAAATAGGTACTCCTATATGCTTAATTTAGAGTTATTCATGTAACTTTAGTTGTTCTACAAACGTTGGGCTATATGTTATGATTTTTAATACATTGTAATGATGATTTGAAAAAAGTAACTTGAAAGGCATGAGCTCTGCTTTGTTTTTCGCGCAGGCTGTACACACTTCATCAGTCTGTCATTTATAATTTGACAAGCACTTGATAATGCCTCTACTTTCCCGGCAGCATCCTCTTTGTATGGCCGTAATGCCGCCTAACAAAATCCATGCCTCTCCGTGAGTGCTGCGTGTTCCGAAGCACCTCTCACTCACATGGCTCTCCATCACGTGATCAGGTCTTTCTCACAGGGTACAAGTGAAGACAGACACATCGGGGACGCAACGGCGCGCGTCCTTATCCAATTCCGAGGTGCATATTGAAGATATTGGAAGAACTGTCCACATTTACTTTTCATCAGCCAACAAGATGAGTAGGCCTAACGAACAGCAAAAGCACTAGCCTATGTCAATCTACTATCCCCCATAGTACAAAAGTTGACCTATTCTATTCTGTGCGAGAAATAAATATTCCAAACATAGTCTGGGACAGTTGTGGGATGTGGTAGATCCCAAATTAAAACAACCACTACCATCAAAAAAACGTTTTAACGCAATGAGGCTGATGCAACAGATCAGAACGTTTAGCTTAAAAGGTTGATAAACTATTAGGCTATTTCTTCACATTATAAGCGCTGCAATGCGCACACGGGAAAACACCATTATCAAAAGTGGCCGCATATGCGATTATGCATGCAATGCTTTCATTTTTTGAAATTTTAGTCATTTAGCAGACGCTCTTATCCAGAGCGACATACAATTAGTGAGTGCATACATTTTTCATACTGGCCTCCCATGGGAAGCGAACCCACAACCCTTGCATTGCAAGCACCATGCTCTACCAACTGAGCTACAGGAGGGCCAATATTATAAAGGTGCATTTTTATGGTGACAATTATCTTCCTCAAACTTGAAACTCATGCGCTGCTTATTTATGCCAGTTAGCCTCTACACCCCTTGTAAAGCGGATTAATGTGTTATTTGGCCACTTTAGTTGTGATACAAACCTTATCAAACAGATAGGCCTATGGGCTAGACTACATGAGGTGTGCGACTGTGATTCGAAAAAGTCGCAAGAAAAAAGGCATTGTTTCTTGCCTTATGCTGGGCATCATTCACAAATGATAATATATAATTCACAAGTGATAGGCTAATATTGTCACCCATCAGATTATTCTTGATTTACAGTGGCTTGTGAAATGCATGGCGTTTGCAACGCCAGGGTTGTGGGTTCGATTCCCACGGGGGGCCAGTATGAAAAAATAAAATAAAAAAAAATAATAATAATGTATGCACTAACTGTAAGGGTTCCGCTGGTGTACAGCAATCTTTAAGTCATACCACAGATTCTCAATTGGATTGAGGTCTGGACTTTGACTAGGTCATTCCAAGACATTTAAATGTTTCCCATTAAACCACTGTGTTGCTTTGGCAGTATGCTTAGGGTCATTGTCCTGCTGGAAGGTGAACCTCCATCCCAGTCTCAAATCTCTGGGAGACTGAAACAGGTTTCCCTCAAGAATTTTCCTGTATTTAGTGCCATCCATCATTCCTTCAATTCTGACCAGTTTCCCAGTCCCTGCCGATGAAAAACATCCCCACAGCATGATGCTGCCACCCCCATGCTTCACTGTGGGGATGGTGTTCTCGGGGTGATGAGAGGTGTTGGGTTTGCGCCAGACATAGCGTTTTCCTTGATGGCCAAAAAGCTCAATTTTAGTCTCATCTGACCAGAGTACTTTCTTCCATATGTTTGAGGAGTCTCCCACATGCCTTTTGGCGAACACCAAATGTGTTCGCTTATTTTTTTCTTCAAGCAATGGCTTTTTCTAGCTACTCTTCCGTAAAGCCCAGCTCTGTAGAGTGTACGGCTTAAAGTGGTCCTATGGATAGATACTCCAATCTCCGCTGTGGAGCTTTGCAGCTCCTTCAGTGTTACCTTTGGTCTCTTTGTTGCCTCTCTGTTTAATGCCCTCCTTGCCTGGTCCGTGCGTTTTGGTGGACGGCCCTCTCTTGGCAGGTTTGTTGTGCTGCCATATTCTTTCCATTTTTTAAATAATGGATTTAATGGTGCTCCGTGGGATGTTCAAAGTTTCAGATATTTTTGTATAACCCAACCCCGATCTGTACTTCTCCACAACTTTGTCCCTGCCTGTTTGGAGAGCTCCTTGGTCTTCATGGTGCCGCTTGCTTGGTGGTGCCCTTTGCTTAGTGGTGTTGCAGACTCTAGGGCCTTTCAGAACAGGTGTATATATACTGAGATCATGTGACAGATCATGTGACACTTAGATTGCACACAGGTGGACTTTATTTAACTGATTATGTGACTTCTGAAGGTAATTGGTTGCACCAGATCTTATTTAGGGGCTTCATAGCAAATGGGGTGAATATATATGCACACACCACCTGTCCGTTATTTATTGTTTAGAATTTTTTGAAACAAGTTATTTATTTCATTTCACTACACCAATTTGGACTATTTTGTGTATGTCCATTACATGAAATCCAAATAAAAATCCATTTAAATTACAAGTTGTAATGCAACAAAATAGGAAAAACGCCAAGGGGGATGAATACTTTTGCAAGGCACTGTAATCTTGTCTTTACAATATACTAAATAATATATGTGTGAAATTCGTTTTGATTTAGAATGGAGCATTATCATGCACCAGTCTCGAAACAGGGGGAAAAATGCTTGTCATTTTTACATTTTAAATTTTAGTCATTTAGCAGACGCTCTTATCCAGAGTGACTTACAGTTAGTGAGTGCATACATTTTTCATACTGAAACAGGTTTCCCTCAAGAATTTTCCTGTATTTAGCGCCATCCATTATTCCTTCAATTCTGACCAGTTTTCCAGTCCCTGCCGATGAAATGCATAACATATCAGCTGCACTTAAATAACAAATGGAGGACGCTTTTTCCGTGGTTCATTTTCATGCGAGCCAGGTAGGCTATACTCTTGTTGTAAAGAGAAGCAATGTGCTTAATATTAGGAAAGTAGAGAAATAAATATAGTAGGCCTAGCCTATAGAACGCTGATGGGATCCTCCTCTTTTTAATAGAGGCCATCACTCTGTTTTCTCACGCAATTGCATAGCCTATAGAAATGTTGCGCAACATGAGCTCATGGGCTCTCATGAAGTGTTTGATTAGATTTTCGATTACATTTGATGTCAGGGTGATTAGAGGGACAATAGAGTGCTGAGAACCAGGCAGTTAGCAAGTTTGTTAGGCTACTAATGACCATCAGCAGCATCAGAGCTTGGAGAAGCCTAATTACCGTGACTAAACGGTCACGTGGAATTTGACTGCCTTCATGACTCGTGACCGCCGGTATGGTGGTAATATGATCACCACAACAGCCCTACTCATGGTGCGATTGTTGTAACGTACAGGAACTCCAGTCCTTTTGTTCTCCCGATCTGGAATCCTTCACCATCAAATGCCGACCGCATTACCTCCCGAGTGAATTGTATTTTCTTATTGTCACTGCATTGTATATTGTCCCCCAAGGAACTACACTAGACTTTGTGAAAACTGGAAACCTCATATCCTGAGGCCACATTCATTGTAGCTGGGGACTTTAATAAAGGAAATCTGAGTAAAACGCTCCCGAAATTCTAACAACACTTCTCCTGTGTTAAACATGGCAAGAACGCGCTTGACCATAGTTACTCTCCCTTCTGGGACAGCTACAAGTCCTCCCTTCAGCAAATCAGACCATGCCTCCATCCTACTCCTCCCGCTATAGGCAGAAATTTAAGCAGAAAGCACCTGTGGTAAGGACAGTTCAACGTTGGTCTGATTAATCGGAATCTATGCTTCAAGACTATTTTGATCACGTGAACTGGGTGACTTGGTTCATCAGGAAGTGCATAGAGGATGTTGTTCCTACTGTGATGATTAGAACTTATCCAAATCAAAAACCGTGGATAGATGGCAGCATTTGCACAAAACTGAAAGCAAAAACCACCACATTTAACCCCGGCAAGGTGACTAGGATATGGATATAGGAATATGGACGTGTACACACAGACCAGCTATGTCCTCCGTAAGGCAATCAAAGAGGCAAAATGACAGTACAGGGACAAAGTGGAGTCGCAATTCAATGGCTCAGACACGAGGCGCATGTGGCATGGACTACAGACAATCACAAATTATAAAGGGAAAGCCAGCCATGTCGTGGACACCGATGCCTCGTTCACGGACAAGCTTCAAGTTCCTCTGAAGGAAATTGGCTTGGCACCTAAGACCCTCACAACTTTCTACAGATGCACCATCAAGAGCATTCTGTCGGGCTGTATCACTGCCTGGTATGGCAACTGCACTGCCCGCAAATGCAGGGCTCTCCAGAGGGTGGTACGGTCAGCCCAACGCATCATCGGGGGCACACTACCTGCCCTTCAGGAAATCTACAGCACCTGGTGTCACAGGAAGGCCAAGAAGATCATCAAGGACCTCAGCCACCCGAGCCACGGCCTGTTCACCCCGCTACCATCTAGAAGGCGGAGACTGTACAGGTGCATCAAAGCTGGGACCGAGAGACTGATAAACAGCTTCTATCTCCAGGCCATCAGACTGTTGAACAAGTCATCATTACCCGGCCTCCGCACAGTACCCTGCCCTGAACCTTAGACACTGTCACTAGCACCTGTTTCTCTACCCTGCACCTTAGTGACTGCTGCCCTATGTAAATAGAGTCATTGAACACTGGTCACTTTAATAATGTTTACATACTGTTTTACCCACTTTATATGTATATACTGTATTCTAGTCATGGCTGATCCTATATAGCTACTGCTGTACACACCTTTTCATATACTGTCCATACTGTCTATCAGTGGCGGTCGGTGCCATTTAAGATGACGGAGGACAACCATTTATTTTCATGAGCATGGCCTTATTTCTATTACAATATATTGGATGACTGTCATTCATATTCCATTCACCCAGTTCAATGTAACAGCGATAGGTTTAGGCTACTTCATGATACTCAGATTTTTCCTATACCCATCATGAGGTTGCTACAACCTAGCCTATGAAGAAAAGTTTACAACGTATGTCTACACAGGTCGAGAGAAAATGTTGAGGTGACAGACAGTGACACATGGACAGACAGTGACACATTCAATACCGCTAGCTGATCTAGGGTGTAATCATTAGACCAACAGTTGCAAACAAGAGTTTCTGTTGGACAAATTCAGGTATGTTTATCCCCATTTTGTTCCGTTTGCTTCCGTTTAAGAAACGTTTTCAACAGAATCAGCGGAATGAATACACCCCTGATCATGCGTAAACACAGTTTACTTTCTAGCAGCCACATTGTATTCCTTCTCGCATTTATGCACTCTCCTCCTCTCACCTTTTTCCCTTCGCTTGTGGACTTCAATGCACAATACATCAGCTGTATGTGACCAGGTGAAAAAACCTTTCCAAGCCAAACCTTATCATAACCACTACACACAGCCTACATCGTTGTCACCATATTAGCTAAAGTAACATCATAGTCAACATAGCTAATAGAACTAACGCGTTAGTAAACCCATTACAATCATGCAGTAAAGTTACAGTGTACAGTCAGTAAGCGGTTTAGCACTTACACCGGCTGGCCCCGGTGGCAATACATTTGTAAAACCAAAAGCTTACCTTGACTTGGAAGAGTTCCAGTGTTGTGTTAGATAGTCATAGCCGGCTAGCATCCCTCTGTTTGAGCAGGGTGTTTTAGCAGGCTAAACTAGCTAGCTGCATTTGCTAGCTAAGTAAGTAAAACTGAAAGTGAAAAGAAATGACAATCTCTCTCTTTTCATCTCTCTCTTGCTTCTCCTTCATTTTGGAAGAAATGAATTTATTCAAAACTGTTCAACTATCGTCTTTCTCTCTCTTTGAGTCAACTACTCACCACATTATATGCACTGCAGTGCTAGCTAGCTGTAGCTTATGCTTTCAGTACTAGATGAATTCTCTGATCCTTTGATTGGGTGGACAACATGTCAGTTCAAGCTGCAAGAGCTCTGATAGGTTGGAGGACGTCCTCCGGAAGTTGTCATAATTACTGTGTAAGTCTATGGAAGGGAGTGAGAACCATGAGCCTCCTAGGTTTTTTATTGAAGTCAATGTACCCAGAGGAGGACAGAAGCTAGCTGTCCTCCGGCTACACCATGGTGCTACCCTATAGAGTGCTACTGGGGCTACTGTAGACCTTCATTGCAAAACAATGTGTTTTAATCAATTATTTGGTGACGTGAATATATTTAGTATAGTTTTATCTAAAAGGGATAACTTTTTTAATGTTTTACAATTTTATTTTCATGAAATTCACTGAGGAGGATGGTCCTCCATTTCCTCCTCTGAGGAGCCTCCACTGCTGTCTATATACACCATTCACATACACTGTATATATGTATTTATATTCCGGACTCTGACATTGCTCGTTCTGATAATGCTCGTTCTGACATGTCTTAATTTCTTGTTTAAAAATATATATACTTTTGGATTATGTGTGTGTTATTATTGTATTGCTAGATATTGCTGCATTGTTGGAGCTAGAAACATAAGCATTTTGCTGCACCTGTGAAAACATCTGAAAAACTGTGTACGCGACCAGTAAACGTTGATTTGAGTTAAGCGGGAAGAGGGGAGGCATAGTGCTGAAAAAAATAGATAAAAGAATGGCAGAAAATGTCAAATGTTTAAAAAGATAGGAAAGAAAGTGAGAGGGAGGGGAAATGAAGGTAAAGATGGTGAGCATGTGGATATTACACAGAGCAATATAGTTCCAGTTAAAGGGAGAAAGAAAAGCGAGGGAAACACCCCTCATTATTTTCAGAGAGAAAGAAGCCAGTTAACTACTGAACTCCAGGGTCATGTTCATTAGGCACCAAACGGAAGAATACTGTCGTGTTCATTAGGCACCAAACGGAAGAAAACAGACTGAAACAGGGAAGGACTACCTGAACTTTCATTTTTCCGTTTCAAAATGTTTTGAAATATTTATACTGTGTGTCCTAATTAACATGACCAAGCTCACCATGTAACAGAGGTTTACAGCTGTTTCTAGACAGTGGGATATGATGGAGTGAAAATGAGCACCTGGCTCTCCGTTATCCAAAAAGCTTATTTGAGTCTCTTTTTTTAGAGCAACATCAGCTGAATAGCACACAATCACTCTGGGTGTCAATTATATCCTGTGACATGGGAAATGTACTATTTAATTGTACAGACCTCAATCCTGTAACCCTTTCTAATGGTATGTTGCTTGTTTGAACTTGGTTCCTCCTTGTGTAGTGATTGCATGTTTCTTTTCTGCTCCGACTCTTTCACTCTCCATCCCCAGGACCCTGATTTTAGCCCCCTCTCTCTGTCCTCATTCATACTTTGTGTACTTCATTTCCTGAAGTCCCACAGTGCTTTTGCCCAGCTGCCAGAGCTGTTCATTGGGCACCAAATGGAAGAAAACCAATTAAAACAGGGAGAGACTACCTGGGACTTGTCCAATAAGAAATATTAATTTTCTCGTTGCAAAATGATTTCCTGTTGTGCACCTTAATGAACACAATGATGTAAAAAATCTATTCAAATCTGTTTTTATTTGTCAAATGCTTCATAGACAATAGGTGTAGACATGTGAAATGCTTACTTACGGGTAATTTTCCCACATTGCACAGTTAAGTACAAATACAAAATGTAAATAGTGACATGATGAATAAATACACAGTGAATAATGAATAACGAGTAAAAGTAACATGGCTATATACACGGAGTACCAGTACCGATGAGCAGGGGTATGCGTTAATTGAGGTAGCTATGTATGTGTAGGTAGGGGTAAAGTGACTAGGCAACAGGATAGATAGTAGACAGCAACAGTGTATCCTTGAAGAGTTTTTCTAGTGGCACAGTCAGCTTAGATAACATTTTGTTTAATTTGTGAGCATTCCGTAAATTTAGCACTGAGCATCAACTAGGACACCAAAGGAACCACAGATGTCATCCTAGTCAGATTCTTCTGGCTTCATTCGGCATCATGGAAGAAGGCTGAAGAATCGATACTCTGTAACAGTGTCATTAGGGGCATCATTTCAGAGAGGGGAATGAGCATGCAACAATGTCTCCATCACCATCATCATACAATGTTCCGTACTGAAAATGTTTGACACCCAGTGATGATGCTTTAGGAGGACAATTCCTGCAAGTGACGTAGTCCAACCGAAAGGATAATAGCCTACTCGGCAGATATTTAGAAGTATGGCAGGGAGTCTAACCCTCATAGTCAGTTGTTCCACTCTAAACTAGGACAATATGTGAGGAAGGAGACTGAGGAGAAAGTATTAATTGGACTTTCATGGAGAAGGGAGTGTTGTAGTGATCTAGAGAGAGCGAGAGAGGTTGTCTCTAATGTGATTAGCTGTCTGGTTGAAATTAAACACAGGCCAATCATGAAACCAGGGACAAAGTAGCCAATTGTCCTCCACATCCCCTGCAGATCTCTCTCTCCCTCGCTCCTCTGTTTCTCTGTCTTTCTCTGACAGCTTTTGTTCCGCCTATCATCTCCAGACCCTGTCCTTTTTTTTTTTGAGACTGACAGAAGAGTGAGAGAGAGATGGGTGGGGGGGAGAGGGGCAGTGGGTGAAAGGAGGGAGCACTCAAATCCCAATGGCTCAGGGGGGCTGTCAGAACTGATAGTACTCTATCACTTGCGAACGGAGGTGCAAAATTGGGCAGAGCCGAGCGTTGGGGCGAAGCAAAGGATGATGGTCCTTCTGTCTACTGGAGCCTGACTGACAGAGATGGAGGGGAGGCAGAAGGAAGGAGGGAGTCTCCAGCCGAATCTCCAGGTATAACTACAAAAACTCCTCCATAAATCACCAATGTAGTTTGATACGCTAACAATAACGCTACTGAATAAATCACCTATAAAGAAACTCACTACTACTAATAATAATAACTGGTAATGAATTCTCAATATTAATATTCGGTTTATTATATTTATATTACATTTACTTTGGGTTTCTATGTTCTATCATATCCTACCATTGGTGTGTTATTTGGGGAAGACAGCAAGAGTAACAGCAGTAATTGGTGACAGTGTTTTGCCAGGTTTCTGTATGAGTGTGCTGGTTGTGATGGAGGGCCTTCTTACCTGTCACATCCACCAGTGGCATCGAGGTATCAGGGAACAATGGCCTTGTCTAAGGGGAGAGGGGAGAGATGCTACCACAGCGTTCACAAAGAACAAACAAGGTTTGTTGTGTTGTTGGCAAGACCTTCCAAAACAGCTGTTGTTTTGGCGATAAAGTGTCATTTTGATGGCTATCACTTTTGACCTTAAGACAGTTCAGACTTTTATGTGAAAAATACCCAAGACAAGTCCACTCCACTTCAACCTCTAAACATTTCAGATGTTGACATAGCTTCCTGAATTGTTTCATAAAGTAGTTTACCTAATGGATGTACAGTGTTTGCACATTATGTCTCTATAGTTTATGTTTTCAACAATCTGGCTCTTGTACAGACAGAGCGCTATAGGGAAAAGGTTGTGTTCGAGTGGCCTTATGACCTTTCACACCTCAGGCGAGAGGAGTCACTCTCTGTCTGACCTTCCCACTCCTCTTTGGTGTGCTGCTGGTCACATGTCAAGTCACAGGAAAATCACTTTGGATACCAGACAAATACATGTCAACAGTGTGTCATCAATATTACATCTCAAATAAAGTCATTCACACAATGCATGCATCTATGTATTCATTTATATGCAAGGGAATGAGTTGAAAGACAGAGAGCTGGAATACCCTGGGACAATTCGACCCACTATGTCAGTCAAAACCTTCATGAACAATTAGGCATGACATTTGAAGTTGAATATCTTACTAAAATGTCATTCTATTTGAGGTATCTGTTGACTATTGACCCTTGAAACTTTACATATTTTGTGATCTAATTCTACAGTAAGCCAAATCTATTCAAATGTACACTGAGTGTACAAAACAACTACCATACCCCGTTCAAAGGGACTTAAATATTTTGTCTGAATGGCACACATACACAATCCATTGTCTAAAGGCTTAAATTGTCTCAAGGCTTAAGAATCCTTATTTAACCTGTCTCCTCCCCTTCATCTACACTGATTGACATGGATTTAACAAGTGACATCAATAAGGGATCATAGCTTTTACCTGGATTCACCTGGTCAATCTGTCATGGAAAGAGCAGGTGTCTTTAATGTTTTGTTCACTCAGTGTAAATGTGTGTACACTAATACTGTACCACACCTGTATTCAAGCATCCTGGATACAGCCATCACTTATATTATGGTGTGTACTTTCCATCAGTACTTCAGTACTTTCATCAGTACTACATTAATTTCCATCAGTACTTCAGTACTTTCCATCAGTACTTAGTTATGTGCTCTTGGTTTCCAGGGAATTGGTAGTTGATTTACCCTGAGCACCCACTAGCCATGTCACACATGGTCTGGACACCTAAAAGCATCACTGTTTCCACAAACTGTCCCTAACCAGTCTTTGCAGCTCACAAGTCATTACATTTACATTTACATTTTAGTCATTTTAGCAGACGCTCTTATCCAGAGCGACTTACAGTTAGTGAATACATGTATATATTTTTTTTATACTGGCCCCCTGTGGGAATCGAACCCACAACCCTGGCGTTGCAAACGCCATGCTCTATCAACTGAGCTACATCCCTGCCGGCCATTCCCTCCCCTACCCTGGACGACGCTGGGCCAATTGTGCGCCGCCCATGAGCCTCCCGGTCGCGGCCGGCTGCGACAGAGCCTGGATTCGAACCAGGATCTCTAGTGGCACAGTTAGCACTGCGATGCAGTGCCTTAGACCACTGCGCCACTCAGGAGTATCTATAGCCTACCTCATCCCACTGGGCACAGACGTCATTTCATCGTCTAGTTTTGATTTACATTTGGTTGAGTTGTCAACTAATGTGAATTCAACATGAAAACAACAAAAAATGTCACCATGTCCTTGGATTTAGATTAAAAATACAAAATTCCCTTACGTTGATGACTTTTTGCAAATCCAGTCAGCTTTCCACGTTGATTCAACATCATCACATTACATTTTTTGTTGTTGAAATTACATGGAAAAAACATTGATTCAACCAGTTTTTGCCAAGTGGGATCCAGTCTTATCCAGTCTGATCCATCCACAACCTCTTTTTCAATCTGATACTTTTTGCCTTTGCCCCCACCCCTGTCTACCCCCATCTCCCCTTTTCCAAGTCATCATCCACCCCTGTGTCCTCTAACCACTTGACACATTTTCAGATTCATTCCATCATTTGGCAGACAGTGTGTGTTTCACCTGTGGGCCACGATGCAGCAATCCCCGTGCAAATCAATGGCAGATAAATCAATTCAATCTCTTTTTTCCATGCCTCTGCTGCCATAAAAACATTTTCTGTTACTTTGGTGTTTGAGAAGACTTGAATTTCGCTCAATTAAACTCCAGTTGACTTTTCCCGATGAGCAAATTGTAACAGGACAAGGCTTGTATCTGTGTAACAGACAGCAAATCCCTGCCAAAACTCAGACAAACACTATTTATGAGGTGCCCCATATACAAAATAAACTGGGACTTGATGTCTTTGGAGGTTAGACCTACTCTCACTAATGTTATTGCAAAGTTGATATACAATTGCTTAGTCAAAGACAGAAGTTCTCTCTTGCGAAATAAGGTCTCTCTTGCAGATGACAATGAATTTCAATGAGACTAATCTGGATAAAAATGGGAAACCACAGCCACCTCCCTAGATGTACAGTAGTGGCCTATCCAATATTGGCCAGATTGCCACTCAAAAAACTCAAATAGGAAAATAGCTGTAGCTGTACCCAGGCCATTTCGGATCAGTATCATTTAGGGAGAAAACAAAGGTTACCAGTGCATTGCATGGGGGAAGTTTTGCTTCCAGGTCTCTTGGCAGGGAAATGTTCAATGTGATCTGCTAGGACTATCTTCAGCCTTTATGGCACAGATGCAAATATAATTGGAAATCATTTCCAGCTGATGCACAAGCTCAGACATATTATTTTGAAGCCTATATTTAATATAGCCGCACAGAAAATAATCCACTGTGATATTGTGCTTGTCTCCTCCATAAATAATTCATTATTTTTATGTGCCCTCATGGTGCCTTGGGGGATTGGAACAGCTAAGTGTTTTCACAACGCAGTTGTGTCCAATCTTCGGCGTTTTGGGCGTACTCTAATAAAACTGAGTAAACATGCTTTGAATATTTGTTGAGAATCAACAGTTGAGTCATTTGCTTATCAGCTAATCAAATAGCTTGCTTGCATGCCTCGCTCGGGCACAACAGTGCTCTGCTTGAGTATTTTTCAATTAATAAGATATTGAGTTGATTGACAGGCTGGATTCAATGTACACTGTTGGTCGAGATAGGATTGTCTCTCACAAACCAGCCAGATCCTTCGATAAAGAAAGGGTATGACAACTGGAGGGTGACTAGAAGGGAGGAACTATTAGAGCCCACCCATTGGGCAAAAATTGGTTGAATCAACATTGTTTCGACGTAATTTCAACCCCCCAAAAAAATCAAAATTATGACGTTGAATCAACGTGGAAAACTGATTGGATTTGCAAAAAGTAATCAACGTAAGGGCATTTCGTATTTTTTTCACCCAACTTTTAACCTAAATCCAATGACATGGTGAATTTGTTGTTGATTTCACTTAGAGTTAACGTAAATCTAAACTAGACGTTAAACTGGCATCTGTGCCCAGAGAGGATGATTGCCATAGAGTATTGTCCAGTGTCTCAGATCACATAAAAGACCACGTACTTTATGTATCCTCCAAAGATATGTTACTTTTTAGCCTACTGAGACTAGCATGAAAGTGCAAGTCATACAGAGTATTTTCAAGGGAAGGTCCAGGACAGCCAGTAACATAGCATGGAGCTGCCAGTGCAAGGGGGATTGGTGAGCAATCAGATAGGGCAGAATTGATGACCTGGCTCAGGATGGATTTCTGGAAGAGTGGGCTGCCACAGCGAGGTAATACTTTCAGGCTCTTATCGGCACTGGCATAAGCTGAGGGCTGCATCACCCACTTCCCAGCGTCAGCTTATTATGAGAGGCCATGATGTGATTGCCTTGTACTGCTTTTGTGTGTTCCAGCAGGGTCTGTATGTGTGTCCCAGGCTGCCGGCTGGACAGAGTGCTTTTGGAGATGGCCTCATGTCACTCATCGCAAACTCCATATAGCTCCCTGTATTCATTGTGATAGTTTCCTAAATGTGGAATGCATTTTTGCAAGCAGAATTCCAATGATGGATAGACTAGAAGCTGTTGGGGTCAAATTCAAGTGGACAGAGTAAGTTATTTCATTTCCATCTTTATTGTGGATGATACATGTAATAAGATGTCTTAATTAAAGTATTGCTGAAATGGGAAAGGTTAACAGATGGTTGGTAATTGTGGGTTGGGTTGCTCTCACCCTTGTTGCCAGGCTTAGACTATTTAGTGCTCACAGCAGCAGGCACTAGCATTTGTTTGACAAATTGTGAAAACCATGAGACAGTTTGTTACATATATCGGCTAATTGTAATTTTTTTAGTGATCCAATTGACATTTTAGTCATTTAGCAGACGCTCTTATCCAGAGCGACTTACAATTAGTGAGTGCATACATTTTTCATACTGGCTCCCCGTGGGGGTAAGTAAGAATAAGACTTAAAAGCACATAACAGGCCTACATTTACTGTATATGGCTTCTCCTTCTTAAATTAGGAGACCCTTATGAGGGCTTTATTATGCCTATAATAAAGTAAGAATAATCAATCCGTGTATTCCCTTTATTATCGGGCCTATAATACACCGATTCACGTTTCTTATTTACAATGTGCAGTCGAGTCGGCTAGACTGAATCTCTCCATTCTAGGCAACTAGTCTACTAATTTCATTAAATTGGATAGATTTTCCGCGAATAAACAACGTGGTTTCAAACGTGACGCCTGGACGCTGACAGCGTCACCGTGGTAACAATCCTCAATTACCAATGATTGGCTAACCCGTGCAAACGTTTCAATTCCCTCAGTACAATGATTGGTTAGTGGGCGGTCTGAAGAGCGGGGGAGAGTCTGCATCGTTCCGGTTATTGTCAGTTTCGGCAGCTCGGCATAGGGAGAGGACCACATCCCGAAACGCAGTGAGCTGCCTTAAACAGACTAACATTATCAATATCGCTTGGTATTTAGATGAAAGAGAGGAACAACGCAGAGGAACGTTTAGAACTTGTTTTGTTACCTCATTTGGAAATCCGAGTCTGTAATCCGGAGGACAGAGGTTTCTGATAGGCTCTAGTCCAGACATCGCCAGAGAAAGTGTAAAAGACGAACGGGGCTTCATCGCCAGGATTTAATAGCACCTATTAATTTATTTCCGACAACTGCATTTGTTTCAAAACCAAGCTTTGGAATCTGTACGGTTACTCGGTGCCATAGACTACGTTTAAACATTTTGTCTACTGGACAAGTCCAGGTTGATTAGACTAAATAGGCGAAATACTTTGCCTATAGCCTATGCTATATCAATTATTTTGGATTGACAATTCCGTTTTGTGACAAGTCTTTTTGGAGATATTATCCGGGAAACGAGGAGAAGAAAGAACACGAAAGCGGATCATTTTGACAGGTTACTTTGTTTCGGAGGGCGAAAGGTTGAGTATGCTATACGTTAGGTGAAACCACCGTTTAACGGGAGAGATTGACACGCAACGCTCCTGGATTTGCCGACCTGTTATTTGTCGAGGTTTTAATACACCATCGTTAAACCCAGGAAACGAAACGCATCATTTACAACAGTACTGTGCCTTGACAGAAAGAGCAATTATCTTAACTATTGGGTTTTCCAGTTTGGAATCAGATTCACTGTCCGAATGTTCATGGCACTGAAAAGGGGAGAATAAACTGTATTGCTGATCAACGACGAGTGGTTTTGTGGTTTTGGAGAGTGGGATGAAACGTTTTTGATTTCTCTCTGGACGCAACGCTCTGAAGCAGACTGCTCAGCGCCAGTTAACCTGCATGGGATTCTAGTCTGCAATACGAAACAATTTATGGTAAATATTTTTCCCTTTCTAACTAACTCTTCACGTGCCAAAACGATATATGCCTAGTAATTAATTCATCGCATGCGTAAATGTGGGATTTTGTTCCAGCCTAATGGCAGCTGGGGTCATTTGGCGACATATCAGCATATCATAATTGATGGATGGAGTGAAGGGCGGCACAGCGTATAACAATTGATGAATAGTGTTGGAAGAAAATAGAATGAGGATGGAAAATGTTCGGTCTACGTTGCATAGATTTTGATAGGACTCTGGGATAGGATGGGCTATAAAACCTTTGTTTTCACGCATAGCCTAACCTACAGTAAAGGAAGTGTTGTAAAATGTATGTCAGTTACTGAATGGCTTTATGACCTGCTTTGATGTGTAGTATTTGGTATTTCAAGGATGGGGAGCAATTAAGTATATTGTCGGAGGTAGGCTAAGCAAGCAAGGCACTGACAGTCATGGGCGGCTCAGAATTAGGGTGTGAAATTCTTTTCTGTATGCCCCCATGCGTCATATTATTTTTAATGAGCAGTGAGTAAATATAGTTTCAGTGGAAATTAATGATTTCCCCTTAAGTGTAACTGGTGCTGCGTTTCTTTAAATAGTTAATGTCATACACTGATGTTGATCAGAGCTCTCAGATGTTCTCTTCCTCAAATGAAAGAGCATCACCAGTGAGTAATTCCTCAGAACTTTTTTAGTTGATGCTTATAGCCTATGCCTTACAGGTTGGCCTACCACTGTCTCATTCGATGTAGCCATTAAGTATAGACTATGCCCGAGTACATGTGCCTAAGAACAGTTTCCAAGAATAAATCCGCAGTTTGACTATCAGTTTTTTTTTTACCCCCTTTTTCTTCCCAATTTCGATCTTGTCTCATCGCTACAACTCCCCGACGGGCTCAGGAGGCAAAGGTCGAGTCATGCGTCCTCCAAAACATGAATGCCAAACCGCGCTTTTTAACACCCGCCCGCTAAACCCGGAGGCCGGCCGCACCAATGTGTCGGAGGAAACACCATTCAACTGATGACAGAGGTCAGCCTGCAGGCACCCGGGCCCGCCACAAGGAGTCGCTAGAGCTCGATGAGCCAAGTAAAGCCCCCCCTGGCCAAACCCTCCCCTAGGCTACTATTTCATCCCTCAACTAAAATATAGGCCTAGTCCCGACACATCTATGGTTGCTAGCCAAGCCGGCTGGCCGTTCATTCTATCAGTTAGCTAGAGACGCGACCCAGTTGTGAAGTATTTTTGTTCTATATCTATGGATGCGACCCAGTCGTCCTTTCTACATGTTCCATTGCCTTGCTGGCAGGCAACACTCTTATAGCTTGCTTGCTTGCTAGCTAGCCAACTATGGCTAACACTGTCACGTCAAACTGTGCATCTAGAATAACAGCAAAGTAGATGCATTTAATTTAATTTGACCTGTTTTTCTATTGACATTTCTTTGTATACAGTGCACTCAAACTATTCAGACCCCTTGACTTTTTCCACATTTTATTACGTTACAGCCTTATTCTAAAATTGATTAAATACAACATTTTCCTCATCAGTCTACACACAATACCCCATAATGACAAAGCGAAAACAGGTTTTTAGAATTGTTTGCAAATTTATTAACAATAAAAAAAACAAATACCTTATTTACGTAAGTATTCAGACCCTTTGCTATAAGAC
The DNA here is from genome assembly GCF_964263955.1 of Coregonus lavaretus. Classification (NCBI taxonomy): domain Eukaryota; kingdom Metazoa; phylum Chordata; class Actinopteri; order Salmoniformes; family Salmonidae; genus Coregonus; species Coregonus lavaretus. Next base: position 10,464,062 of record NC_140004.1, read on the forward strand.
TCAAAATTGAGCTCAGGTGCATCCTTTTTCCATTGATCATCCTTGAGATGTTTCTAAATCTTGGAGTCCACCTGTGCAATAGGGGTAGAACAGCCTTGGTCAGGTGACCAAGAACCCGATGGTCACTCTGACAGAGCTCCAGAGTTCCTTTGTGGAGATGGGAGAACCTTTCAGAAGGACAACCGTCTCTGCAGCACTCCACCAATCAGGCCTTTATGGTAGAGTGGCCAGACGGAAACCACTCCTCAGTAAAAGGCACATGACAGCACACTTGGAGTTTTCCAAAAGGCACCTAAAGGACTCTCAGATCATGAGAAACAAGATTCTCTGGTCTGATGAAACCAAGGTTGAACTCTTTGACCTGAATGCCAAGCGTCACGTCTGGAGGAAACCTGGCACCATCCCTACGATGAAGCATGGTGATGGAAGCATCATGCTGTGGGGATGTTTTTCAGCGGCAGGGATTTGGAGACTAGTCAAGATCGAGGGAAAGATTAACGGAGCAAAGTACAGAGAGATCCTTGATGAAAACCTGCTCCAGAGCACTCAGGACCTCAGACTGGGGCGAACGTTCACCTTCCAACAGGACAACGACTCTAAGCACACAGCCAAGACAACGCAGGAGTGGATTTGGAACAAGTCTCTGAATGTCCTTGAGTGGCCCAGCCAGAGCACGGACTTGAACCCGATCGAATATCCTCTGGAGAGACCTGAAAATAGATGTGCAGCGACGCTCCCCATCCAACCTGACAGAGCTTGAGATGATCTGCAGAGAAGATTGGGAGAAACTCCCCAAATACAGGTGTGCCAAGCTTGTAGCTTCATACCCAAGAAGACTCGAGGCTGTAATCGCTGCCAAAGGTGCTTCAACAAAGTACTGAGTAAAGGGTCTGAATACTTATGTAAATGTGATATTTCAGTTTTTGTATTTGTAATACATTTCTAAAACCAGTTTTTGCTTTGTCATTATGGGGTATTGTGTGTAGATAGATTTTTATTTTATTTTTTATCCTCATCAATTTTAGAATAAGGCTGTAATGTAACAAAATGTGGAAAAGTCAAGGGGTCTGAATACTTTCCGAATTATGCTGATTCATGATTTCGACTGGCTGAGAAAAGATGTCTGTCTCGTCCTGACACGTACATTCTCAATAGGACAGTGGAGATCGAATTTCAATATTGAAACAATATTGCAAATGTCAAGAGACAATCTGTAACGTTTTTACAAACCCACATTGTTGCGACATAGTCTCGGCCTAACTACAGCACTGCCAATATATCCTCCAAACACCGGCTTCTCTGGCATTATCACTTTTATACAATGGATTACCAACATATTCAAATAATGATTGACATATTTTCATTAAAAACGTTATTTTGATGAATCTATACTTACTATTTCATCCTTCCACAAGATATAGTCCCGACACAAATCTAGGGTTGCTACCCAAGCCGGCTGGTCATTCATTCTATCGGATTGGTTGCCAAAGACACAACCCAGTCGTTCGTTCTAAATGTTCCATTGCCATACTGGATGACAACATTCTTATCCCTTGCTTGCTAGCTAGCCAACTACGGCTAACTTAACAGTCACGTCAAACAGTGCAGCCAGAATAACAACAGAAGCTGCATTTGCATTTGTTTAAGCTGTTTTCTCGTGACATTTATTTGGGGACATCCATAACAATGAGCTAATGAGGCACGATTTCGCCTGGCATAGAAAATGTGCTCTCTCGTCAGGACACTGTTGTTTAGAGGAGCTAGCTAACAACACAGCTAACACAATCACTTCAAACTGAAGCTGGAAAGACTGCAAACTAGCTGCACTTCGTTTTGTTTGACCTTTTTTCAATTGACATTTCTTTGTGTATATCCATAAAAATGATGCCAGAGAATTCATGATTTCGACTGGCTGAGAAACGCTGCCTGCCTCGCTCTCTCGTCCCGACACGTTTATTACTATGGGACAGCAGGAGATTGAATTTGAATATTGAAACAATGTTGCAAATGTCGGAGAGACAGACCGCAAGGTTTATACAAATCTCTGCTGTTAAATACGAAATGTTAGTCTAAAAGAAATGAGATAATGTCTAGATGGAGATCAAGATTATAAATTGCCTTGCTGCGCTGATGAGACATTGGATTGCGCAGTCAGATGGAACAGAGTAAATAAGCATTTTAAGGTCATAGATTTAGCCGGTTGTAACTTGTGGAACAGACACCGGCTGGAATGCGGTTTTAACCAATCACCATTCAGGATTAGTTTTGACCAACCTGTTGTAGAATTTTTTGAATAAGAATGGGACAAGTTGATAAACGAAGTTGATAAACACACACACACCGCATCAAGCTACTGTAAACAGCAGGTGCTAACAGGAAACATTTAATCTTTTTTTTATCTGTTTAGGATTTAACATGGGGACCATTAGGCCACAAACACACACCAGAGGAGCCTACTGGGAGGATCTATAGGAGGATGGGCTCATTGTAATGGCTGGAATTGAATCAATGGAACGGAGTCAAATGCGTTGTTTTGATGTGTTTGGTAGCATACCATTCCAGCCATTACAATGAGCCTGTCCTCCTATAGCTCCTCCCACCAGCCTCATCTGACACACACCACACACACCTTCTTCAGAGACCAGAGGGGACACACACACTAACATAAGCAAATGGGTTTTGTTTTTTCCTATGTGATAATCCTGGAGTTTGTGACTAGCTAACAGGCCTGGATAATCCATTTATTCATAGACCACTTCAGGCCAGGCTTTTGCTTAAAGTATCTATCTCTGCATTGTTTCAGTGGCTGGATAGTGGAGTAGCCTTCAGTTGAGCACAGTGGAGCTTTGCCCTTTCCTCGCTTGCTCATTGATCATCTAACATGGGGCCCCTCTACATCCTAGAGTCGCCAGCCCTGTGCGGCACCTGCTATAGCATAGCACAGTGCCTGTTTGCTAGTATTGAATAAAACATTGGGTGATGTATGAGGCCGAGGCTTCACCTGAGGGGCAAAGCCGCCTCATTTACTTCCTCCACTCGGCGCCTATGACCTGCTGAGCAAATCGTGCTCATATTAGCACTGCGGCTGCTCCTCATCGAAACAGTCTCCCCAGCATAATGCTTGCCTTAACATGATGGTTGGAGACGGGGGCTGGGGAGGATGGGGCTACTGGAGCTAGAAGGACAGCCTAATATGTAGGCTAGGTCAGTGAATTACCTCTTGGATTTTGTTTCGCCTCTGTTTCTTTGACGAAATATCGGGACTCATTCTGCCTCTGAAGGCTGAAAATAAACATGGTGGGCTTAAAGTGTTTTACTGAATTGGGATTTTGATACTAAGTATCCCGACATATTTTATTCAAAAATGAATATCCCAGCTGATTGTTTTTACTGTACAATCTCATTCGCAGGATTCTAAGTCCATATAGAAAATAACTTAAGCAACGTTTCTATTGTAAAAAAAGACTTCAAGCTATAGTCCTTAATTGAAACAATAACAAAGAAATCTCCCTGCCCGTTTGGCTAAAAAGCTGACGGATTTTGCCTATAGAAATGTAACCACAAATCATAGACAGGGCTATGGATTAATGCACTGGCCATCCATGATATTAAATGTATAGTTTTAACCATGTTTTGAGGCCATACAGTGTTTGTTTCCATTTACGAGTAAAGCTTATTTCTGGTTCTGATGGGGTACGACAGTTAAACTAAGCTAATGAGGCATTTATAAGTTATATTCTTCAAGAATGAATTGGCATACAGTGCCTTCAGAAAGTATTCACACTCCTTGACTCTTTCCACATTTTGTTGTGTTATAGCCAGAATTTAAAATGGATTACATTGAGATTTTTGTCACAGGCCTACACACAATACCCCATAATGTCAGTGTTTTTTAGACATTTTTACAAATTAAGTAAAAATGAAAATCTGAAATGTCTTGAGTTAGTAGGTATACATCCCCTTTGTAATGGCAAGCCTAAATAAGTTCAGGAGTAAACATTTATTTAACAAGTCACTTAAGTTGCATGGAATAACTCTGTGTGCAATGATAGTGTTTAGCAGGATTTTTTAAATGACTACCTCATCTCTGTACCCCTCACATATATACAACTATCTGTAAGGTCCCTCGGTCGAGCAGTGCATTTCAAACACGGATTCAGCCACAAAGACCAGGGAGGTTTTCCAATGCCTCGCAAAGAAGGGCACCTATTGGTAGATGGGTAAAAAAAAAAAAAGCTGACATTCAATATCCCTTTGAGCGTGGTGAAGTTATTAATTACACTTTGGATGGTGTATCAATACACCCAGTCACTACAAAGCTACAGGCATTCTTCCTAACTCAGTTGCTGGAGTGGAAGGAAACCACTCAGGGATTTCACCATGAGGCCAATGGTGACTTTAAAACAGTTACAGAGTTTAATGGTTGTGATAGCAAAAACTGAGGATGGATCAACAATATTGTAGTTACTCCGCAATACTAACCTAATTGACAGAGTGAAAAGAATGAAAGCCTGTACAGAATAAAAATATTCCAAAACATGCATCATGTTTGAAAAAAGGCACTAAAGTAATACTGCAAAATATTTGGCAAAGCAATTCACTTTTTGTCCTGAATACAAAGTGTTATGTTTGGGGCAAATCCAATACAACACATTACTAAGCATCATATTTTCAAGCATAGTGGTGGCTACATCATGTTATGGGTATGCTTGTAATCAACTGGGGAGTTTTTAAGGATAAAAAATAAACGGAATGGAGCTAAGCACAGGCAAAATCCTAGAGGAAACTTGGTTCAGTCTGCTTTCCACCAGACACTTGGAGATGAATTCACCTTTCAGCAGGGCAATAACCTAAAACACTAGGCCAAATCTACACTGGAGTTGCTTACCAAGAAGACCGTGAATGTTCCTGAGTGTCAAAGTTACAGTTTTGACTTAAATCTACTTGAAAATCTATGGCAAGACCTGAAAATGATTGTCTAGCTATGATCAACAACTAATTTGACAGAGCTTGAAGAATTCTCCAAGAATAATGGGCAAATGTTGCGCAATCCAGGTGTTCAAAGCTCTTAGAGACTTACACAGAAAGACTCATAGCTGTAATCGCTGCCAAAGGTTCTTCTGCAACGTATTTACCTCGACTAACCTGTACCCCGCACATTGACTCGGTACCGGCACCCCCTGTATATAGCCTTGTTATTGTTATTTTATTGTGTTACTTTTTATTTAATTTTTTACTTCAGTTTATTTAGTAAATATTTTCTGAACTCTATTTCTTGAACTGCATTGTTGGTAAAGGGCTTGTAAGTAAGCATTTCACTTTAAGGTCTACACCTGTTGTATTCGGCACGTGACAAATAACATTTGATTTGTTTTGACTTAGGGGTGTGAATACTTATGTAAATGAGATTTCTGTATTTAATTTTCAATACATTTGCGCACATTTCTAAAAACATGTTTTCACCTTGTTGTTATGGGGTATTGTGTGTAGATGGGTGAGAAAAATATCTATTTAATCCATTTTTTTTTTATTTCAGGCTGTAGTCAAGGGCTATGAATACTTTCTGAAGGCAGTGTATATCATTCATTTATACAGGAAGTCCAAAAATGGATGTAGAAACTGAGTCTAGCTGTAGCCCTTTCCTGCAGTCGAATGACCAAAGCGCTCTCTAGTGGCCTCATGAGTGGAACGTTATTAATATTTTTCATAATTTCTTAATTAATCAACATTATTTATTTTACACAGAAAATCCAGTGTTTCTATGTCAAATGGTTTTGTTATATTTCAGTCTTCTGTGATGTATATAAAGTGTAATATTGGGATGCAAACACAAAATTGAATATATTTCAACTCTATATCTGACATGGTACAGGTGTCTTCTATTTCTTAAGCCCATAACCATGTGTGTGAGGTCTATACTTTTGTTTCTAAGTAGATTTGTTTAAGACCCTGATTTAGCCAATTGCAGTAAAAGGTTAAGACTGTTCCATCCTAGGTTAACTTAACACTACATTGGGTAAATGCAATGACTATCTTTCAAACTCCATCTTTGTATTGATTAATTGCCTCCCAAAACCATCTAAAAAGCAGAACAAATCTAATGCTGTTGCCTGAACTTTCAACAAGTATCCTTCTTAATGTGCACAGAGTATTGGTTGAAGGACAGATTACATTTTGGCAAGATATTAAAACAGAAGTTATACTAAGCAAGCCCAGGCACTATATACATTTCCAACACTGAACTATTATTTTGATTTGATTGATTGATAGCATTGGCGTGAATGCACTGTACTCCTTGCTTATTTAAACTGCAGCCATGAGGGAATAAGTAAGGTTTGCTGATGAATATCTTTATAATAGCTCAACTTTAATTTCCTGCTCTATGTATTAATCATTTTTTAAATCCCACTATGGTTTGATTCTCTAAATGCAGACCCAGAGGCAAGGAAACCCAACTAGCACAGTATGTGCAATGCCACTGCAAACATACCTTTTATGATATTTTAAAATCATATGCTTTGGTTTATCTTCAATATAAAATAAGATTACTGTGCCAGCTTGATTGTGACATTTTGTGATTATATTTACAGCAATGCAATAGCACATTTGTTTTCCAGATAGAGGTGTTTGATGTATTCTGTATAGGCTATATTTAGTAAATGAAAGTATAGGGAATGAAAAGCAATGATCTTATCTTCATCTTGTGGCACAGCTTCCACAACCACTGACAATATTAAGTTGCTTCTTTCTTTCCAGGAAATGCATTTAGGCAAAACAATTTAATGTGACAAATGGGCATTTGGGAGTTAGGTCCATGAACCTTCTCTCTCAAGGGTGTCCAAACAGCATCTCATTAGATATTGATCAAAGAGTTCCTCATGCAGGGAGGTTACTGTATATATTTGCTCCGACTACAGTGTGCACAATTATTTGTGTTAACAATTTACATATGAATGAATACAAATGAAAGAAAGATGTTTGTGTTTGTGTTTCGAGCAGGGCTGTATTGTTTGCCATTTTGAGGTATAGGTACTGTGCTGTATGCGTATCCCCATATGGTTGGTAGTGTTAGGAAGGATTGAAGCTGGGTGTAGTCTCAAGTGGCTCTACAGTATCTTTTTCAGTGACACTTTCTTCCCTGGTCTTGTTGCCTTAGCACAACACGGCTTAAAGAGGCACTGGATCGACCGATGTGGCTAGTTTTATTGTATTTTCAAATAATGTAAGGACACAAAAAGAGGATTGTCTAGCCCACTCTTGTAAAGATTAAGGAACAATCATATGATACAGTTTACCAAGCTTCTGTTTCAGGCATGTGGTTTTGACATTCCTTGGGTCTTTAATGAGGCTGAAATGATTGGTGTTAAAGGATAAGGTTGATTTGGGACTAGAATGATATACATGAGTCATGACTACATCTCATGTCCTAACAACAGAATTCTATTTCATTTTAATTTGTTACAAAAGTTTTGATCACATCTATGTTTATCAAGTCATGACCCCCAATATCACCTCCTTTTTGGCTACTGATATCAGCCCTCTCCTTCCTATTACCCTGTTGGACGGCCTAAGACGCACACATTTTTATTTGAGAAATCTGCTGAGAGAAACATAGAAGACATTGGATCTTTTGGGATATAAGAGTGCAGAGAAAAAAATGTTCCAGTCTTGATTGTGTATGCCCCCCTGCAGTGTGCTGGCCAGCTGGTTTGGGTCTCTAAGCCTTATTATATCTGTGCCTTGAGGTCATCTCCAGACATGATTACCTTGCCTTGGACTGTGAGGACAGGTTGGTGATGTGCCCTAACTGGTGTTCATCCACTGTAACCCATAGTGATGGCAGGCAGTGGGCTTTTCATCAGGCTCAAGAGTGGAACTATAGTATAACTAACACATCCAACAGTATGGAACCAGGCTCAGTTAAGACACTCTATTCCTCCTCAGTGATAAGCTAACCAGTTCTCATAGAGGTTAATATATATTATATTTATATTTTAGTCATTTAGCAGACGCTCTTATCCAGAGCGACTTACAGGAGCAATTAGGGTTAAGTGCCTTGCTCAAGGGCACATCGACAGATTTTTCACCTAGTCGGCTCGGGGATTAGAACCAGCAACCTTTTCGGTTACTGGCACAACGCTCTTAACCACTAAGCTACCTGCAACCCCATCATACAGAATGCAGTTATGCATTTGAGATACAAGATGGAATCTCCAAGAGGACCTTGTCCCCAGTAAGGATATTTATGTGAATCCTATACGTTTCGGGTTTGCACATCGAAGATTAATAGGCTGTATTAAATAACTTCAGCTGCTGAGGCGGCAATACAGAATATTGCTAGATTTATAACTAATCGAGTTGGAGTGAGGAAAGACGTGTTGTCGCCAAAACTTTCCCACAAAGAGGGAGAGGATAAAACAAATCTGACAAGCTCTCCAACAGCAAATTTGTTCTCCTTTAAAAACAATGCCTCTCTGGCCTTGCCTCATGGTAACATTGATTTGTCATGTGTGACAGTGCTGGCTGCTCTCAAATCACCCTGGTGATGACATTGATCTCAAGGATTGTGAGGGGGACCACGGAGACACAGCACAATGAGAACTCAACTCAAAAACTCACTGAAGCCACCTCAACCTCAGTAGTGCATTAAAGAGGCTATATGGCAATTCTTTTCACTCTGGGGGTGTGCTTGAGCCAAAAGAGGTTCCTTACTCCTCAGCATTGCGTTAAGGCCTTGGATATGATTAGGGCCATTTATTCTGCCATAATCCTATGTGTGTGTCTTGGCCTCATCAGCAATTATGCATGAAGGAAGCTTTGATTCGTTGTGGAGGCTTGGATGCTGTTTGATTCGCTATTGTGTTGCGTATTATCTCCTGAACTCTTAATTGCCACTTGTTTCCATGCCAGAAACAGCTAGGGGTGTTTTTTTTTTTTTTATCTTGTGCAATCGTCTGATTAATCTCTCTTCCCCCAATGCTGGTGTACTTTAATCTGGAACGGGAGCTATCTGATTCTCCTCGCTTATTGAGGAAGATCAAACTTTAATGGAACAAGGAACTGCACATCATCCTAATCTCCGTCTCTCTTGGATTTTGGTCAGTTGCCTTACCTTGGGGGGAGGGCAAGATAAAGCGTTTTGTCTTTATGCTTTGGCCATTCATTCTCCGTTGACAATAGCCAGCACTTTACATGTAATTTTATTTGCTGGTTGGTTGATTACCTGGTTGTAGGAGCTGTCAGCTCGAATAAACAGGGCCAATGATTTACAAAATTGCAAATAGTCATGTGACCTAAATGGGCTGAACTTTTGTCTGCTATTTTAAATTAATTTCCTTAATGATCAGGTAGCTCTGGCTATGGTAGCCAAGTGCTCTTTACATATTGGCAGTTTTACACAGGGGTTTGAGGCCCAATGTGAATGACCTACATCATCCTATGCCCTCAGGGCCTGTGCTGTAGATGAGCTTCAGCAGTATGGATGTCTCATGGTTCAATTTTGTTTTAATTAGAAGGCAGTCATTCAGAAATAAGCTACGTACTGCAATTTTGCACAGCCAATTCAGATATTATGTCATTCAAAACGTTAGGCATTGTAATGTGTTCACTAGCCTGGCTTTGGGAGTGTGTGCGACAATGGCTACATGACTTGATTGTTGCAAATGGATACTACTTATACGGGGGTGACACAGCGACCATTAGCGTCTGTGACAAAAAAAAGAGGCTGTTACCCAATTCTGATGGCATTGCTGTAAAGGTAATACAATTTCCACTGACTGGAGAATATAATGTTGTCTGTTCTGCATGGTAATTGGAGAAGCCACCCCTCTTCGTTTCCCCAGCTCAGGGTGAACGCAACACAATTTAATACAACTCTGGAGATTTGGATCTTTTATTGCCGGGCCTAGCACCGGCGACACTGAGTGGAAAGCTGAGGCATTCACAGATAAAGGTCATTCAATTGAATTTTTACCAAGCTAGAGACAGATTTGGGAGAGAGCATGCGAGAAGGTTGGGATGGGGGGTAGTTGGTATATGTTTCTAGCCTAAACCCACTGTTAGAAATCCTTGCGATATTAGGATCTGAGGCCCTTTGGCTTCTCTGTGCCTGCTTTCACTCACGTACAGTCAGAAACATAGAAACACTGGCATGAGGACACATATGGACACACACACATCCACTTCTCTCTCCTAGCGCCTGTTTTTATTACCTCCCGCCTGCTGCTGAAATTGCTTTCCTCCCTCGAGTGAGCCAGGCAAAGCCGGCTTTATTGTGTTAACCTATTTGTGTGTCAAGAGCGATTGCGGCGTTCTTTATCTCTGTTTGTATTCGGACGGGGAGAAGGCAGCGAGATAGAGGGGAGATAGGCGGGCCACCAGAGATCGCCGGATGGCCAGTCACCTCGATCCACTCCCGAGGATAATGACTGGTTGCTAAGCAAAGAAAATGTCTCTGTCCCCCCTCCCCAGCCTGACTGGCATCCAGAGTAATCACTTTATCTCTCAAAGATGTCATGTATAATTATAAACCCACCGCCATCCTGTGAAATCTGCCTAATAGTATTTTAATTTATTTAGATGGGTGGGGGTGGATATGAAATTGGAGATTTGGGTGTGGGGGTTGGAGCTCTATTGTTTGATTCAACAACCTGTGTTTGTGTGTGTTCCTTTTCCCTATATATAAGTTCAAACTGCCTGCTGTAGCATATCCGCTGAAGCATTATCTACTTTGGCGGTGAGCAGTTGGAGTTTGACGCCCAACCCCACACACACACACACACACCTTCATCTTCAGAGACCAGGGGGGGATCAGGGTTCCTTTTTGTGAGCTCTTAGTTTTATTAACATTTTTATTGAGTTGAAGGACTTGCTGACCCTTGGTGGCATAATTAATTGCCTTCTCTGCTTAGGGGAAATTAGAGTTTAGGCAGAAATGTCTGGCACAGCTCCAAGCTTTTTAACCCAACATTTGTACTCTGTTGATTGAGCAGGTAACTTGGGGTAGGTAGGTATGGTAGGTAGGCCTGTATTTAAATGGCAGGATGAAGGCATATTATTTGAACATGACCGCAATTTACACATGCTTTCATCCAAGCAGTCATTGATGTGTGCCCAAAGTCCAGCATCATTTTAATGCCTGGCCAATTATCTTCCCTGCTTCTGAAAACACCCCTCCCTCTCCTCATTTTCCCATGTATGTAGAGGTAAAATATTAATTAGAAGTTCAAATTAAACATGAACATCTTCAATACAGACCAGAATATGTGGGGTTCAAAGTAAATGTGTACAGGATGGTATAGCCAGTTGGTGTTGCCTTAATAAAGCACACATTTGGATGTAGAATTACATCTTGAAGTATTTGCTTATTTTTTGAGGATTAGAGTGGTCGTCTCATCCACGTCTGTCTGTCGTTCGGTCAACTGTGTGCTGCTTCACTCACTCACTTCTGTTTAGTACCATCTCTCTTGAAATTTCAGACGCAAGAAACCGTTGCTACATCCGTTGCTATGTTTTGACAGCTTCCCTCGTCCGGGGAACTTCATACAGACATATGAAACATTCTACCCCTCCTCCCTCCCTTTGTGGTATGGTTCTGTGACTGCGTCTCCGGGAAGGAACAGCTGTCCAGCTGTCATCACAGCCAGCCAGTCAGCTGATATCCAAGCGAGGCAACATCTGTAGAGGCTGAACACGCAAGGGGCAGCGTGCCTCTACTCTCTGAAGACCACGGAAGAGTGTCAAGCATGTTCACTCTACATGACTACTGTACTGACCATATAAGTAGAATCACAAGAAGGGGAAAGCCCCTTAGAACACGGCAATTTGACTGCACCCCCATGGGTACACTCAATATGGCTGATATGGTAATGACATATCGATGGGTTTGTTCATTATGCAGTCTCACACTATACATTATCACTGTAATACTACATCCACCCTATTGGTTGGCGGCGCATACATATGCAACATCAGAACACCTTTATTCGCCAAGTACACAGAATTGTACTTGTTGATATGGTGCTGCTAGTGATAGACAACATTTAGAGACCTAATGCAGACAGTGGAGTTTAAACAGTTTACATACATTATATACAGTACATCCACCCTGTACCGCACTAAGCAACCGAAATGGATCTGTGAACCTGTCATTTTGGTTGACTTGGTTGAGTCAATTTAAACCAACTAAAAAAAAAAACTCCCACACACCTTCACGTGTTGTTTATTTGATGATGGGTGTGATCCCTGTTTTGGACATTGTCAAATACCTTGGGAATTGGCTTGGTCTGCAATTCATTCTGTTCTCATTCTAAGCGGGATCCCTACTAAAAATGCTCAACCTCTGGATTGTGCGTGCGTATGTAAAACAAAGTCCCAGCGAGTGAGGTAATGGCCTGGAACTGACAACAACCCACTGGGAGACTCTCTCCTTCATGTAGCCCCCCTCTCCATCTCTCCCCTCCCTCGCTCCCAACCTCCTGGCAGCGTGGAGAGAAGGAGAGGAGGAGGATGCCCATAGAGCCGTCTGAGTGGGGTGGGGAGAGCAGAGTGCCAGTCCCCTCTGTCAGCCACAAACCAGGATCTGGGAGAGGGAGAGAGAGAGAGAGAGAGAGAGCACATGGGACTTCCTCCTGGGATGAGCCTGTGGTGAAGGAAAGGGAGGAAAGCATCTGTTCACTGGGCTTGTTGTCTCTTCTTTCTATCAACGCATCGCTTGCTCTTTCCTCTCCTCCTCTCCCTGATGCTGTCTGTCTATAGCTTCTGTCAAGCTATTGGTGGAATGGCACATGGAAAAGGAAACATGTAGCATATAATTCTATATGAACTGACTAAGAAGAGGTCAGTTCTAGGATAGTGTCATGACACTGCCATCCACCTTCCTTATCCACCTTCCTGCTTTTATTATGAGACAGAAGTAGTGGATGACTTGTACTATTTTAAAACAGGCCTCTCAGGCATAGACTGCTGGTTGTCTACCCCTGCTGCTGAAACTGCGATGCGATGGGTTTGAACAAAGTTTTATGGATACTGTTGACTGGAGCAGAGAGAGAGAGAATGCCTTGATGTCTCCAATTAAGTGTCACTTAAGGCTCGTCTCCCAGTCCCATTTACATTTTGCTCTCCATCTACGGCAGGGGTGTCAAACATATGGCCCGCGAGGGGGTCCAATCCGGCCTGCGGGTGGTTTGAGAATGATTTGACCCCTTGACTTTTTCCACATTTTGTTACGTTACAGCCTTATTCTAAAATGGATAAAATAGTTTTTGTTCCTCATAAATCTACACACAATACCCCATAATGACAAAGAAAAACCAGGTTTTTAGAAATGTTTGCTAATTTATTAAAAATAAAAACCTGAAATATGACATTTATATAAGTATTCAGACCCTTTACTCAGTATTTTGTTGAAGCACCCTTGGCAGCGATTTACAGCCTTGTCTTCTTGGGTATGACGCTACAAGCTTGGCACACCTGTATTTGGGGAGTTTGTCCCATTATTCTCTGCAGATCCTCTCAAGCTCTGTCAGGTTGGATGGGGAGCGTCGCTTGGATCGGGTTCAAGTCCGAGCTCTGGCTGGGCCACTCAAGGACATTCAGAGACTTGTCCAGCATCTCAACATTCCATATGGCTCTGTAGTGGTAACCTCTCCTCTCCTCCTCTGGCCCCCATTCAGCCACTCCCCACCCAGCCCCCCGATGACAAGGAAATGGTCTGTTCGTGACTTATGGTTTTATCATTCAAATGTTCTCCATTGATGCCCCACCACTGTGATTGGCAGCTGGAGCTGAAAGACCAATGGAGCTGGGTGTCGGCAGCCAGTTGGTAACCGTGACAATGGTCTCTCTCTCTGCTTTCTTTTCAAACTTTTCCTGTTGTCACGGAAACTCCTCGGACTACATTTCTGCCACAAGGACAGCATCCTATTAATATTTTAAAGAAGAGCCTAAGCGAAGAAGCCATAGCCGGGGGAAGAAGGGGTGTTGAGGGTGCTGCTGCACCCCCTGAAAAATTATAATAAATATAAATGTTTTTTTCCACAAAAGTAGTGCAATGGGCCTTTACTAGATCTGTATTAGTGGACCGATATAGCCTATTGTAGCACAGGCAATTTTTATCTGCAGCACCCCCACCCCCAAACATTTTCACACGGCTATGGAAGAAGCAGTGTTTGCCAAAAACTTTGAGTTTGTTCTGAGACCACACAAAGGGGAAAAGGGGAAGAAACGGGGCTGGGTTAGGTCTAATTTGTGGCAGGAAAGCTGATCCTCTTTAAAAGGAACAATATTAGAAATCTTGGTCTGCTGCTGTGGGGGCATGCTGCTGAGGTCTGAGCAGTGGGGTGTATTCATGGTGCCAAGGGCTTCCCAAAAAAATTGACCAAGAACAAAACATAAAATAATGTATCTTTCGTCTCTGTGTTTTGAAAATGTTCCTTCAATTCGCAAAAGGCTGAATATATCTCACTGGAGAAAGCATCCGAGCAAGCAAAACAGCGCCCCTCTGTCTGTATGTGTAGGCTATCTATCTGATGCGGTCTGGTCATAAAGAGTATGACATTGTTGCGGCTTATAGCTTTGAATGCAAGGGAAGCCAGCGAGCATTTGGCCGCCCTTGATAATTTTTTAAATAAAATAATAGCCAATCAGCGTTGAGCTAAACTGAGTGAGCTCAACTGTGAATGGTCCTGGCGCACCCAAAAAAAGTGTGAAGGGAAGCCAGTTTGGTTTGGTTTCACTCCTATCACAGAGAAATACGTCATCAATAGAAACAACTTGAATTGTTGCATCTCGTTGTGTCGTTGTGCTGGAATAGTGGAGGCAGCTCCTGTTTTCTTTGCGACTTGCAGTGTAACTCCGTGGTTCTAAATCAATAGTTGTTTAGTAGTCCCAAAATGTCGGAAACATTAACTTTCTTGACCATGACAAACATGCAATATGCTTTGTGGACTTGCTCTCTGGTTTTGTGATGAAACAAAGGTGTGGGTGAATTTATTCTGCCACTGTCTTCTTATTGTCTTGGCCTTAGTTCATATGCCTTGCGACCGTGATATATGCATAACAGGTTATTGAGCAAACAATGCAATTATCACAACACATACAATTGAAGTTGGAGGTGTGAAGTTGGAGGTGTTTACATACACCTTAGCCAAATACATTTAAACTCAGTTTTTCACAATTCCTGACATTTAATCCTAGTAAAAATTCCCTGTCTTAGGTCAGTTAGGATCACCACTTTATTTTAAGAATGTGAAATGTCAGAATAATAGTAGAGAGAATGATTTATTTCAGCTTTTATTTATTTCATCACATTCCCAGTGGGTCAGAAGTTTACATAAACTCAATTAGTATTTGGTAGCATTGCCTTTAAATTGTTTAACTTGGGTCAAATGTTTCGAGTAGCCTTCCACAAGCTTCCCACAATAAGTTGGGTGAATTTTGGCCCATTCCTCCTGACAGAGCTGGTGTAACTGAGTCAGGTTTGTAGGCCTCCTTGCTCGCACACGCTTTTTCAGTTCTGCCCACAGATTTTCTATAGGATTGAGGTCAGGGCTTTGTGATGGCCACTCCAATACCTTTACTTTGTTGTCCTTAAGCCATTTTGACACAACTTTGGAAATATGCTTGGGGTCATTGTCCATTTGGAAGACCCTTTTGCAACCAAGCTTTAACTTCCTGACTGATGTCTTGAAATGTTGCTTCAATATATCCACAAAATTTCCCTTCCTCATGATGCCATCTGTTTTGTGAAGTGCACTAGTCCCTCCTGCAGCAAAGCACCCCCACAGCATGATGCTGCCACCCCCGTGCTTCACCGTTGGGATGGTGTTCTTCGGCTTGCAAGCGTTCCCCTTTTCCCTCCAAACATAACAATGGTCATTATGGCCAAACAGTTCTATTTTTGTTTAATCAGCCCAGAGGACATTTCTCCAAAAAGTATGATCTTTGTCCCCATGTGCAGTTGCAAACCGTAGTCTGGCTTTTTTATGGCGGTTTTAGAGCAGTGGCTTCTTCCTTGCTGAGCGGCCTTTCAGGTTATGTCGATATAGGACTCGTTTTACTTTGGATATAGAAACGTTTGTACCTGTTTCCTCCAGCATCTTCACAAGGTCCTTTGCTGTTGTTCTGGGATTGATTTGCACTTTTCGCACCAAAGTACGTTCATCTCTAGGAGACAGAACGTGTCTCCTTCCTGAGCGGTATAATGGCTGTGTGGTCCCATGGTATTTATACTAGCGTACTATTGTTTGTACAGATGAACGTGGTACCTTCAGACATTTGGAAATTGCTCCCAAGGATGAACCAGACTTGTGGAGGTCTACCATTTTTTTTCTGAGGTCTTGGCTGATTTATTTTTATTTTCCCATGATGTCAAGCAAAGAGGCACTGAGTTTGAAGGTAGGCCTTGAAATACATCCACAGGTACACCTCCAATTGACTCAAATGATGTCAATTAGCCTATCAGAAGCTTCTAAAGCCATGACATAATTTTCTGGAATTTTCCAAGCTGTTTAAAGGCACAGTCAACTTAGTGTATGTAAACTTCTGACCCACTGGAATTGTGATACAGTGAATTATAAGTGAAATAATCTGTCTGTAAACAATTGTTGGAAAAATTACTTGTGTCATGCACAAAGTAGATGTCTTAACCGACTTGCAAAAACTATAGTTTGTTAACAAGAAATTTGTGGAGTGGTTGAAAAACGAGTTTTAATGACTCCAAACTAAGTGTATGTAAACTTCCGACTTCAACTGTATGTTGTAATATGGTTTTTTTCCCCCTGGCTTGGCTTCCCCAGTGATTTTACCCACACACCGCTACTGGGCCTGAGTGCAGTCAGAAGCACCTGAAACTCCGATACGGTCAACATTTTAGGACACCCTCCACCTCTCCTCTCCTGAATGACTCCAGCAGATGTGTCTGGACCAGGGTTCCATTAGCAGGTAATAGATGGCTTTTGGTCCTTTTTTTTTAGCAGATAAATAAAATTGCCGCCAATTGTCCGGGAGAAGACGAGAAAATTCCATTGGGAAATAATGCTTTTTAGCCTATTCATTGATGGAAATACCAGTTGATGGAAATACCTTTGACTGGTCATGCTTATCGGTCTATAGGTTAATTTAGGTTAATTTGCATATTTAGTGGAATTATATTGGTCCGTGTGTACAGTATATTCAATCAATCAATCAATTTTATTTTATATAGCCCTTCTTACATCAGCTAATATCTCGAAGTGCTGTACAGAAACCCAGCCTAAAACCCCAAACAGCTAGTAATGCAGGTGTAGAAGCACGGTGGCTAGGAAAAACTCCCTAGAAAGGCAAAACCTAGGAAGAAACCTAGAGAGGAACCAGGCTATGAGGGGTGGCCAGTCCTCTTCTGGCTGTGCCGGGTGGAGATTATAACAGAACCATGCCAAGATGTTCAAAAATGTTCATAAGTGACAAGCATGGTCAAATAATAATCAGGAATAAATCTCAGTTGGCTTTTCATAGCCGATCATTAGAGTTTAAAACAGCAGGTCTGGGACAGGTAGGGGTTCCATAACCGCAGGCAGAACAGTTTAAACTGGAATAGCAGCAAGGCCAGGCGGACTGGGGACAGCAAGGAGTCACCACGGCCGGTAGTCCCGACGTATGGTCCTAGGGCTCAGGTCTCTCAGTTGGCTTTTCATAGCCGATCATTTAGAGTTGAAAACAGCAGGTCTGGGACAGGTAGGGGTTTCGTAGCCGCAGGCAGAACAGTTGAAACTGGAATAGCAGCAAGGCCAGGCGGACTGGGGACAGCAAGGTGTCATCATGCCCGGTAGTCCTGACGTATGGTCCTAGGGCTCAGGTTCTCAGAGAGAAAGAGAGAACGAGAGAATTAGAGAGAGCATACTTAAATTCACACAGGACACTGGATAAGACAGGAGAAGTACTCCAGGTATAACCAACTAACCCCAGCCCCCCGACACATAAACTACTGCAGCATAAATACTGGAGGCTGAGACAGGAGCGGTCCGGAGACACTGTGGCCCCATCCGAAGAAACCCCCGGACAGGGCCAAACAGGAAGGATATAACCCCACCCACTCCGCCAAAGCACAGCCCCCGCACCACTAGAGGGATATCCCCAACCACCAACTTACAATCCTGAGACAAGGCCGAGTATAGCCCACAGAGGTCTCCACCACAGCACAAACCAATATTCATTATGTATCTTATTTACATGCGTACAGCATACAGATACAAAGCCTTTGAGCGTAAAATCTGTCAGAAAGCGCAAGAGCTGCTGCCACAGCATCTCAAACAGAAAATGTATAGGCAACATCAGCACGTCACACACCACTTTGCAATGAGCTGGAGGCAGTATACATTTTGAAAAAATATACTTAATTGTTTGAAACCTAAACGTTTTACCCACATAATATGAGGAATGTCTTACCTTGCTTCAAAGTAGCCTAGCCAAAATCAGACCATATCCATGGAGGCAGTTATTTTATATCAACTTTCTTTCATTGTCCAGTAGCCAAAGGCACAATCCTATTCATATAAGCAACCCATGCTAGTTGTTGCATATTAGATCTCCCCTTTTTCTAAATATGTTACAGATATTTTCATCTCTGTCACGTGAAACCGCTCGTATGTGTGGTGCCCTTTTGACAATGGTGTTTTCTCGCTAATTACATTATGGAACAAACCTTCACATAGTCTACTGCCTTGTGCACATTGCTGCCCTTATAATGTGAAGAAATAATAGTTGATCAACATGTTAAGTTAAATGGTCTGATCTGTTGCATCATACTCATTGCTACAAAAAATAAAACATAGATGTTGCCTAGGCCTACTGGTTGGATCTATCGTCCCACAACTGTCCCAGAGTCTGTTTGGAATAGGCTATTTCTTTCTCGACAAGGTAACTAATAGAATAGGTCAACTTTTCTATTATGGGGATAGTAGATTAATATAGGCTAGTGATTTTGCTGTTCGTTACTCGTCTTGTTTGCTGAGAAAAGGTAAATATGGAGAATTATTCTAACATTTTCAAAGTGTGCATCAGAATTCAGGAAGAAGGACCACACATCATTGCATCCTTGACTTGCATGTTCTGTTAATATGAATTACCATAATCTAACTGTGATTTCTGTCATTCTGAGCCTCGTGGGTGGATGCCCTAATCAGGTTACGCACTCAATGCATATGGGTCCAGTAAATTGATTAAATGCCCGGTAAATTAAAATGCTGCCGGTCAAATGTCTGGCACCACATTTTCCTAACAGAAATCCTGGTCTGTATTCTGATCTGGAAGATGGCAGTCTGAATAGAACTCCTGTATTTATAGCAAATTCTAAGCGTATATGGAATTATGTATCTGTTTTGTTATGGGAGAATGGAACTTCATACATTCTGTAGTAGCAGTATGTTTCAATATTGCTACAGTATATTCAGAAATTCATGCTGTAGCAACCTCTCACTGAGAGATGCAACAGTAACAAGGCCAACAAGTCACTGTGCATAACAGAACAGCAACCTTGTAGAACAGCCCTTTTCTTCTAACCAACATTAATATCTGTGGAGATCATAGCTGGTCCCATGTTGTCTACATCACAATCCTTTTTTATTCTCAGAAGAAAGCTGTCTGACTTGTGGTTGCTAAGGGTTATTTCTTTTGTAAGTGTTACTATTACATGTAATTGGTGTTAATTTTCCTAACAGTGGGAAGTCTGTTCTCTGAGTCCAGATTACTACCCCTTTCAAGGAAAAGCCTTCTTGACACTTTAATTTGTAATGAAAGCCTCTGTGTGCACTGCTACTAAATCCAACTTCATTTAAGAATGGATGATGCGGAAATATACACATAAATAACAGAATTATACAGCAGCCAGAGTTGCTGTTCTATGAGGTATGGTGGCTGTAGTATAAAGATACTGGACGCTATCAGGGTACTTGTGTCCTTGTCTCCCCTGCCCTCCCCTCCAGGCCAGTTTGGTTGTGGTCTCATTAGAAACCTGATCAGACAGGCCCAGCTCAGCTCCAGACGGCCCGGCTGGGCTGACTGAGACACCCAGGGCTGGGCCGGGCCAACCCCATAGCCCCCCCTACCTCTCTGGCTCTCTCCCTCCCTCCCTAAACCAGACCCCCAGGCCCAAGTCCTGGTAAATGGGGTTGGATTGACTTTCCCCCTCTGGTCCTCTGGTCAACCACCACTGTCAAGCTCTGTGGTCTCTCTCTCTCTCTCTCTCTCTCTGCGGAGCTATTCATAGTCTTCTATTCTGAAAAACACTGTAAATCAATACATTAATAATGAGACACGCACAGAGTTCAGAACAATATAACCCATGACGTAAAGCTCTAGTCTGACACTATTCCATTCTTGCAGAATCCTAATGTGGTACATGTGTATGTGGTGTAAATGTTAACTTGATCTACAGAAATATCGATATTAGATTAACAGAATGTTGAGTCTTTACAATGTTGATACAATGCTGTTACATGATCAGGTAAATAAGGAGTTTACTTTGTACTATCCTCCTGGAAGTTCTTGCTGTCTTGGTTATTTCATGACTTCCAGAATCTTATGTACAGTAATTGCAAACCTGGCTCTTTGTGGGATACCTAGTTAAATGTTTGTGTGTGTGAGTGAAGGTATACCTATTTGAGACTGTATGTGTCAGTGTTCCTCCTGACCTGGCAGATGTGTGTTAGCGCGCAGTGAGGGAACCTCTTTTTGTTTTCCTGAATCAACACAAACACTGCTGTCTCAGATTCAGCCTCTCATTAGTCTACCAATGCCTGCAATCCAGCGCAAGTAGTGTGTGCGCGCGTGTGATCACACAGCCACTAATTGTCCCTCCACCCAAAAATCGAGAATTTCTTTCCCTTTCAAAAGGGCTGCGATGCATAGCTAAACAGTAGTGTGTAGAGGCATCCTCCGCCTCTCCTGACCTCCCCATTGAGACAGCACTCTTGACCTGCCACCCCATTGTTTCCACTGGGGATGGATGTGGAGCCCAGGCGCCTCTGCCAGGGTGATCCGCCACTCAATAACCACCCCATCTGTCGGCTGCATGCCTGGGCGTCGCAAGCGGGGATTTGACATCGTCTGTGCGAGATGTGAAAGGCGCCCATCTCGGGGGGGGGGGGGGGGGGGTATGGCTCTCTGTCTCTGAATAGGGGTTTAACACTGCTGCGTTGGGGGTGTTGTCCCCCCCCCCCCCCTCGTCCCGTCGCAGGCCCCGACCGACGCAGCCGGCTGGGAGTGTGTGTGTGCGTGGAGGATGAGAGGCCTTCATTGTGTCTGTTCACAGGCCCCCCGAGCGACAGGGTCACCTTGTCCCCCAAAACAAACGCTGCCCTCAGTGGGATTGTTGGCACTGTGTGTGTGCTTATCTCTAGCATCTATCCCTTTCACATCACAGCCTATTCAGCTCAGGCTGTCTGGATCAAGCTTTCAAAGGACATCTGAAATGTATGGGAAACACTCCAAACCGCTTTGCAGGTCAAACTAGTCTTAGTAAGAATCAAGGCTAACAAAACTGCCGATGTCACCCGCTCTGTCTTTTCACTGCTGATTTACGAGGATCCATTGAAATGTATATTTGTTTAGTCTTTTTAGTGGGGCATGAGCAGCCATAGGCTGGGTTGTGGGAGGAAGAGAGGGACTGTATCAGAAAGAGCAGAAGGCAGCCGGGGGCAGGAAAGGAGGTCACCTGGTAGCTACTTAGCAGGTGCTCACCAATCCCAACAGTCACCAACCACTGTGCTGCTCCTCCAGACTATTTCAGCCAGTTCAAACTGGGGTTAAACCGCATCCCCTCCACACCTGTGTGTGTCTGTGTGTGAGATCCTTCAAACCAGAGCGCCCTTTGGAAATCTGAGCATGTCCCTGTCCTCCAAATTAGTGCCATGGCAGCTCCACTGCATATCTGAACCGGTGGAAAATATTTCACACCAGCGTATGCATTATTAAGTGTGCGGCAGGCCCGGTGCTAAGCATTGTGGAGATAGACTGGTTATTCACAGCTCTATTGGGAACGAATGCGTCATCGGGTGAAACCGCTGCCGTGCTCCACCCTATCAGATTGTATGTCATGAGTGATAGACAATTTTCAACGGGAGCCTTTTTCAATTTATTCACCACAGTGCTGTCACTGCAGTTTCCTACCCCTACCCTCTCTCTCGCTCTCTCTCTTTCTCTTACCCATCTCGTATAGAGGGGGGTCTCTGTATCCAAACGAAGCGCCCGCTCATCGTTTGGTGGTGCTGCTCGACATTCCTCATTCGGTCTTCTTCTCTGGCGGACGGGGGGGTTGAGAAGTCTACAAGCACAGGAGAGGAGCAGCGCTGGCCGGCTATCTTATCACCCTAATTTAATTGAAAGTGTTTCGGGGGCAACTTCGGTGCTGGGGTGGCTGTGGGCTGCTGTGATAAAAGGGAGACGGAGGAGGAGTGAAAAGGCTGTGTGCGTCTCCTCTCGATGCCTAGTTAGGACAGAGTAGAGCTGGGGGAGATAGGCCAGGAGGCCTTCGATTACAGAGAAACACAGGAGGCCGCTGCATTACGCTGCAGACTTCCTGACGCTGTGGAGAAAGGGGAAAGTAAGGGTGCTGTTGAGGCACTTTATACGAGAGTTTGTGTGTGTGTCATTTGTGTACAGACCGTGCTCTGTAGGCTTGGTCTGGATCATTCCAGACCGTAGTCCTGTACAATCTGGGTTTTTATAGCTGGCATTCGGGGCCCTGATACCAATTATGCAAACTATTAAAAATTTAAGGAGGACAGTCTTTTTATAATTTAATCCTAAAGTAATAGATTTGATAAAAAATGCATGAGAGGAGCTGTATAGATGAAACTAGAATGAGTGTATCAGAGACTCCAGTGAAAGATGCAGAGGGACTGGGCAGGAGGGAGGGGTGCTATCACCTCATTATTCAAATAGAATGTGATTAGCACAGAGTGATAGTCTCTCAGAGGCAGGACTCACTGGCCAGTCTATTCAGACCAAACACACATTGAGGTCATGTTCAGCAGGCACGATATTGAAGAAAACAGTCCAAAACTGGGTGAAATGGGGAGGTTCTATCTGAACTTGTCCAATAAGAAATGCTTCTTGTCATTTTCCTTAGGCACAACATTTTGAAAAATGTTGATACACTGTGCTCTACTGAACACGACCTGGGTTTGGGAAAACTCAACAATAACATTTGCTTTTGTCTGGTAGGGCAATATATAATGATTTCTGAAACCTTGTCTATGGGACAATTTTCTAGAGGGATTTATTCTGCTCCTGTATCTTCCTTTAATCCTCTAGCTCCCTGTCTCTCTGGCTCTCTCTCTCTTCAGATTGTTTTGTCTTGTCCCTGCGTAAAGTGCATGTAGAAAGTGTCCAGGCGTGAAAGCAGGAAGCCTGCACAACTGTAATTGAATGGCTTTTGCAGCTTGGGAGCGATAGAGCTTTTACTGGCTATAATGCTGCTCATACTGTATCATTGCTGAGTGGCAGCAATGGGACATTAAGGGCCACAGCTTGGAGGAAACATTATTTCCTATTAGTTTAACATTTTAATGTCATGTGCACAAGTAAAGTGAAATGCCTTTCTTGCAAGCTCTAAACCCAACAATGCAATAATCAATATCAATGTAGTACAAAAAATAACATAATTTAGAACAAAAACACACGAGAAATAAGAAGAACACGAGAAAGTAAGAAGCTATATACAGGGTCAGTTCCAATACCATATTTACAATGTGCAGGGATACTGGATTGATAGTGGTATATACTGTATGTATAGGAGTAAGGTGACTAGGCATCAGGATATATGATAAACAGAGTAGCAGCAGCATAAATTAAGATTGTATTCGAGTGTGTGTGCATTTGTGTAGAGTCAGTATAAATGCGTGTGCACGATGTGTGTGTTGCTGTGCGTGAGTGTGTAGAGTCCTGTGAGTGTGCATAGAGATGTACATGTAAATAAAGGGTCAACTCCGATGGTCTGTGTAGCCATTTTGTTAGCTATTTAAGCAGTCTCATGGCTTGGGGATAGAAGCTGTTCAAGAGCCTGTTGGTCCCTGGATCGGGATGTGCGTCAGTGATTGTTGATGCAGATCTTGACTGTGTCGTAATTCCCATACCAAAACCGCTACTGAAAGGGATCTCTAGGCTATATACACTGAGTGTACAGAACATTAGGAACACCTTCTCTTTCCATGACAGACTGACCAGGTCAATCCAAGTGAAAGCTATGATCCCTTATTGATATCACAGGTTAAAGAAGGCCTTAAAGATGTTTAAGTCTTGAGACAATTGAGACATGGATTGTGTGTGTATGCCATTCAGAGGGTGAATGGGCAAGACAAAATATTGAAGTGCCTTTGAACAGGACATGGTTGTAGGTGCCAGGGACACCGGTTTGAATGTGTCAAGAACTGCAACGCTGCTGGGTTTTCCACACTCTACAGTTTCCCGTGTGTATCAAGAATGGTCCACCACCCAAAGGACATCCAGCCAACTTGACTCAACTGTGGGAAGCATTGGAGTCAACATGGGCCAGCATCCCTGTGGAACGCTTTCGACACCTTGTAGAGTCCATGCCCCGACGAATTGAGGCTGTTCTGAGGGCAAAAGGCGGTGCAACTCAATATTAGGATGGTGTTCTTAATGTTTTGTACACTCAGTATGTATGTGTGTGTATATATATATATATATATATATATATATATATATATATATAAGTTGGAGAAATTGGATTAAAACCACCAACCAAAATTGAAAGCCAGCAAAGCTTAAATGGATTTTAAGTTGTGCCTCGGGTAAATTCCTTGGTTTTTTTATGTAACGGTTTGTATCCACTGTTTGTGGAATCAATCCAATTGGGCTAAATCGATCATCTCCGTGCAAAGGTCAGGAGAAGAGGCAGCCGTGTTTTGAAGTGCTTATCCCCAGGAAAGTGAGCCAGAAATGTGACACCTCCATATGAGTAGGGCAGGCGGATTAGAGGCGGACAGGGTGGCCCACGGGGGCGATTTAGGCAGATCCAGCTCTAAATAAATCCCATATATCATCACAGAGGGAGAGAGTTTAAGCTGCCTATACTCTAATCCCCATTTTCAACAGAAAAGCATATTAGCTAGTAGATTTGGAAAAAATTGGACATTTTGAAAAAGGTGAGAGGTCAATACTTGTGTAGGATGAGGGTGGTGCACTTCCTTCCCGTGTGTTTGATTTCATATTGTTTGAAGTCACGGGTTGCTCGGCATCATCCTCTGCAGTCTTTATCTAATGTGGAGTGGGTGGTGGTTGTGAGCAGGAGGCAGCAGCATCTGTGCAGAGTTGAAACAGGGCTCTCTCTAGCTAATCCTCTACCCAGGGATCACTCAGTGGGGTGAAGACAATTACCAGGCTGCTTTCTCATGCTAATGTTATCTCCAACTAGATCTTCCAAAAAAAAGGGTGAAAAAAGGAGGAGATGGAGGGAGGGAGGCATGGTGGTGCAGGAACAACGACCGACCTAGCTAAAATGGCTTTTTAGATTACTGTTTAATTATGGATAGGGTCCCAGTTGTAATGGCTAAGGTCAGGAATAAGGAGCGACGGTTTGTTTTGTTTCGGCGAGAGAAAGGAGATTGTTATTGATATTTCGGTGCGCGCGTATATGACGTCAAAGACTTTAATGTTCAGAGAGGTCACGCGTCAGAGATGCTGCCACTCACCCTTCCTTTATATCCGCCTTCCAGCAAGGTGTCAGACTCTGGAGTGGTTTAAAATTGAATTAATATGCCGGAATTTATAGAATTCACTCCCTTGCCATTTCTGCTGGGAGGGGAAAAGAGTATAACGGTCTCCATCTGCACTAATTACTGGGTCTTGGCAGCACTACCTGTCTACAGTGAAGGACAAACCTGGGCACACAACTGTAACTCACAGGGATGCAACCTGGAGCAGCAGCCACTGATCTGCTGGAGAGGCGGCCACAGGAAGATGGCTGTCTCGGGTCTTTTTTACGCTGATGTTTTTGATGTGCTGGGAACATGGACTACCTTGAACTTCACGAGTGACATCAATAA
Source organism: Coregonus lavaretus (assembly GCF_964263955.1). NCBI lineage: Eukaryota > Metazoa > Chordata > Actinopteri > Salmoniformes > Salmonidae > Coregonus > Coregonus lavaretus. The sequence goes on from NC_140004.1 coordinate 10,490,104, forward strand.
AGAGGATGACTTCATCCAACATCCTAGTTCCTTCTCTCTCTCTCCCCCCCTCTCTCCATATCTCTCTCTTTCCCCCAGGGCACCAAACTTCTCCAAATTCTTGAGAAGGAAAAGAGACTAATAATCAGTCAGCCCATGCTGTTATCTCTAAATGTCTGGTCACATTCGCTGATTAAAAAAAATGTTCACCATTTTAAAATGGTTATGACCCAGGTAGTTTTTCACTCTCTTATCACTGAACTATAAATACACTAAGACCTTGCAGGTATATAGGCAGGAGGAAGAGGTCTTTTAGCACACACTCTGTGCTAAAGGACCCATAGTACAGAAGGGATGTATGTATGTATGTTTTAGATGACAACCCCAACGGTTCATTTTACCGCACACTCATTCTCTTCAATTTGTCTTAGAGCTCAGTGTTGTGTGAGTCTGAGAGAGACAAGTCTACCTGTCATGTGGGTCTATAAATGTCTCCTTGTTCCATGGGAACAGCTTGGTGGCGTTTCCGTACCGCCTGTAGCCAGCAGGTGATTAAGATGGACGTGTGTTGGTCCAATAGGATCGTCTCTCCTGGCGCGAGCAGCTTGGCTCTGTTCGGTCAAGGCCAGCTTTGTGAAGGAGCATGATGACAACAGCTGGACACTCAGCATTACAGAGTAGAGGGAGGACTGTTGTTGAGAGTCTCAGTAGCAATTCGCATGCCACACCCACCTGAGGATCTCTCCTTTTCAGCCATCTATTTCCTGTGTTTGAGGGGTGCAAAATCCACTTGTCATTTAAATGTCGCTAGATTGATTGCTTTCATTTTACTCTGGCGACTCTTTCCCACTCTTGCTTGTACCATTCGTTTTTCTCCGTTAATGTAACGACTGTGGAAACATTTGTAATGACCTGTCAAACACATTCTGGTAATGGCTGAAATGGGCTCAATTGAATACATTGGCTTTCCGTTGTGTCTACAGTTGAAGTCGGAAGTTTACATTCACTTTAGCCAAATACATTTAAATCTTGTTTTTCACAATTCCTGACATTTAATCCGGGTAAAAATTCCCTGTTTTAGGTCAGTTAGGATCACCACTTTATTTTAAGAATGTGAAATGTCAGAATAATAGTAGAGAGAATTATTTATTTAAGCTTTTATTTCTTTCATCACATTCCCAGTGGGTCAGAAGTTAACATACACTCAATTAGTATTTGGTAGCATTGCCTTTAAATTGTTTAACTTGGGTCAAATGTTTAGGGTAGCCTTCCACAAGCTTCCCACAATAAATTGGGTGAATTTTGGCCCATTCCTCCTGACAGAGCTGGTGTAACAGAGTCAGGTTTGTAGGCCTCCATGCTCGCACACGCTTTTTCAGTTCTGCCCACAACTTTTCTATAGGATTGAGGTCAGGGCTTTGTGATGGCCACTCCAATACCTTGACTTTGTTGTCCTTAAGCCATTTTGCCACAACTTTGGAAGTATGCTTGGGGTCATTGTCCATTTGGAAGACCCTTTTGCGACCAAGCTTTAACTTCCTGACTGATGTCTTGAGATGTTGCTTCAATATATCCACATCATTTTCCAAGCTGTTTAAAGGCACAGTCAACTTAGTGTATGTAAACTTCTGACCCACTGGAATTGTGATACAGTGAATTATAAGTAAAATAATCTGTCTGTAAACAATTGTTGGAACAATTACTTGTGTCATGCACAAAGTAGATGTCCTAACCGACTTGCCAAAACTATAGTTTGTTAACAAGAAATTTGTGGAGTGATTGAAAAACAAGTTTTAATGACTCCAACCTAAGTGTATGTAAACTTCAACTGTATAAAAACGCTAAAGCTTGGTCGGGGATTTAACATAGCGTCTTGACACTTACATCACAAGAAAGAGAAGAAATAACTTTATTTTGATGGGTATTGATTTTTTATGAAATTGAACAAAAGTTATGATTTAATACAGTTGAAATGTTTACAGATTAGATGTGCTGAAATAAAAGCAACTTCCGAAAATGAACACTCGGATTATAGTGATATGTCTGATCTCGCACACAATGTAAAGTATGTATAGATAGGTGTAATCTAGAGCCAAGTGTTTTTATTTTAAATCACTGGGTATCCTTCTCTTGACACACTTGTTGAATTATGCAAGAGTGTGACAACAACAGTAATGAATAATTAATTAAGCAGTAGTCTAGACAGGGCAGGTGAGCACAGGTAGGCCTAGACAAAGCACGTTTTTGGTTGTTGCAGCCCTCTTCCACCCCTTCATATTAATGTATTAATGTATGCAAATACACCTTGTATACAGTATATGCAAATGAGGCACATCAAATTTTCGTTATTTTATCACAAAGTATTTAAAAAAAATAGCTGGTATACTAAGAACATGTGTATATATATGAGTGCATTATAAGAAAGGATAAAGTGACATTTTACAAGAAATGCAATACCTGAATTCCCACCAAAATGCCTGAACTCCATTCATTATTTGTCAGTGCCAGTACATTGGTTTATATGCTATAGTTCAGTCAATATCTGATGGATGAAATTGTTTTAAATGTTTGGAGTATCTTCATCCATTGTCCAACAGTTGCATTTCTATAAAATAAATTAAATACCGTACATTTTTTCCGATAACCGTTGCTAGTCTCAGGTCTAAAAACATGACTCAGTGTGCGTGTGTGGAGGTAAACACCTGCTAGGTTTCTAACTGTGTTTTGCTGTGTGCTCTGTTCTCACGTTGCCACCTACAGTAGGGACCTGAAATCCAACTGCACAAAAGTAAATTAAACTGTCACCCGTCAGTTTGATTGAATGCGATCAGTGTCAATATATAAACTGCACTGTTTGGTTATCCCCGAAGAGGCCCTCATAACCCTGCACCACCATTTGATCTGTGATGCCCTCCAGTCAGACCCTGGGGTCACCTGAGTACCAGCACATAGTGGTGTTGTTCAGAACTAAACATGAAGGAAACAAGGAAATAAATCATGTTTACTTTTAATTATATTCTATTGATTTATTGACAACACATATTTTCAGACATACATATTTTCAGGCGGAAGCATTTTGTGTGCGTCCATGCATGTGACGTGTGTGTGTGTGTGTGCGTGCGAGTGAGAAGGCGTTGCTATTTCTGTCTCTCTGTTTGTCTGTGTTTGATTACTTCATAAAATGACGTTGGCTTCTATTTGATCTATCGGAGCCAAGCTGAGAAACGATGGCACCAACAAACAATGAACAAAATGGCGAAAGACGACGCTCTGTGTTTGAATATTCAAACACAGCAGCATATAGGAGGGGGAAGGGGGGGTAGTAGAATAGGCTGTTGTTTTATTGTTGTGTTAATCGATGAATAGATCTGTCTGTGACACACATTCAGTGATACCCTGGGATAAGAAACTTCTGTGTTTTTTTGGACCAGGGTTTGGAGACCGTTTGGAGACGAGGCATTGAGAAGGGTAGATGGGGGGGGGGGGATTCAGTACCATAACTATGTCAAGTAAGAGCCCTCTGAGCAAAAACTTGCATATAGGCATAATTCTAAAGTAAGCTTTTAATAATAATTAAGCTGAGTCCTACTTGAGTGGTTGTCTTAGCATGTGCTCAGTTGGTAAGATATGTCGGTGATGGAGGAACCCAAGTGACACACTGACATGTCAAGAGCTGGAAGCATCATGGGGGGCGTCACAGGGAAGTCACAACTTTGCAGTGGACCACAGAGACTAAATGCTACTTGCTCCTGTGTTTCCCCTGTCGTCTCTGACAGACTATACTTGTATTTTCATTTCTTACAGGCCAACAGCATCACCGATATACACTACATGACCAAAAGTATATGGACACCTGCTCGTCGAACATCTCATTCCAAAATCATGGGCATTAAAATGGTGTTGGTCCCTACTTTGCTGCTATAACAAACTCCACTCTTCTTGGAAAGCTTTCCACTAGATGTTGGAACATTACTGCAGGGACTTGCTTCCATTCAGCCACAAGAGCATTAGTGAGGTCGGGCACTGATGTTGGGCGATTAGGCCTAGCTCGGCGTTCCAATTCATCCCAAAGGTGTTCGATGGGGTTGAGGTCAGGTCTCTGTGCAGGCCAGTCAAGTTCTTCCACACCAATCTCGACAAACCATTTCTGTATGGACCTCGCTTTGTGCACGGGGGCATTGTCATGCTGAAACAGGAAAGGGCCTTCTCCAAACTGTTGCCACAATGTTGGAAGCACATAATTGTCTAGAATGTCATTGTATGCTGTAGCGTTAAGATTCCCTTCACTGGAACTAAGGGGCCTTGCCCAAACCATAAAAAACAGCCCCACACCATTATTCCTCCTCCACCAAACTTTACAGTTGGCACTATGCATTGGGGCAGGTAGTGTTCACTTGGCATCAGCCAAACCCAGATTCCTCTGTCGGACTGCCAGGTGGTGAAGCGTGATTCCTCACTCCAGAGAGGGCGTTTCCACTGCTCCAGAGTCCAATGGCGGTGAGAGTGTAGTTATGACTGAATTTATTTTTCATACGTAAACTGTAGTTAAGAGGTTGTTGCTTGGTCAGAGTGTCACGGTTGACTCATTTGGGTGGCCTTTTATTGGGAATTAATGTAAAAACTAGCCCTGCGCTGAGACACAGCAGTCAGCCCAGAAGTCTGACAGCAACCCATGACTGAAACACTGAAGCTGACTGGAATATGGAACCAAAAGGGTACTGCTTTATTTTATTTGACAGCCCAGTTTTAGCTGGTACTTACCTGGGCCTGGTTTCCCAAAAGCTAAATTCATCATTAGAACCTTCTTAGGAGCATCGTTAAATCTCCGAGCTGTGTCCCAAAACTATCGTTAACGTTTTACTTGAGAAAGTTTGTAATCTAATGCCTGCCTCAGACCACTCATAGAACAGCTAAATGCGTGGTTAATGCTTTTTTGCCCTCCCGCATGACTTTATACATGGTTTATCCATCTCTGTGACCGCTGATAACTTCAGAACAAAGTTGACTACAAATCAAAAGTTTTTTCAATGTCTTTGCAATTGATAAACAGGCGACGTATACACATATTTTTCAAATGATAACTGAGATGACTGTATTAAAATATAAATACAGTAGGCTATAGGCCTATGTTAATCATATTGAAATACATTTAATGTTCAATAAATGTAGTTCTATTTTGCTACTTGTAGGCTACTGTCTGTAATTTGTCTCAATATATTTCATGATGTGTAGCCTAACGTGTGCAATGATGTGCCAAATCAGTGATTTAGTGCGTTTTTATAGGCAAGCATTAGAATAAGCCACATCAATATTTGCAGCCGTAGAGAGCAGCATTGCCTTTCTTTCGATCCTGTCAGTATCGATACATGTTCCAACGACGCACTTAGCAACTGTTCTCTCTGCGTGTTTTGGGAAACGCTTGCTACACCGTCGGCCGTTGTAGGAAAGATGCGTCGTTAAAACACCCGTAAGCCTAAATTCCATCACTATTGGGAAACTGGGCCCTGCTATTTAGGCAAACAAACTAGGCTGTGTGGTGACAATGGCTACTGGTAGGCATACTTACCTTTAAAGAGGTAAGGCTTTGTAAGTATTGTCATTCTGTAATACCAATTACCATGATTACTAACAGTGAAGTGAATGGATCCTTCTGCACTGACCATTCTCCTTACATGTTATAGAAATAATGTGTTAACTTCCAAATAGTTCCTGTAGGCTTTAGCACACAATGGCCTTTTGTTGTGCCAGTTATTTGTTCTGCTGGTGTATTGGGTTGTGCAGGACTGTTGGGTACAGACTATGTCTAGGGGCCTGTATTGTTCTAGGGAATTGATGTCTCTTGTTAGTGGAGCTGTGAGGGTTGGTTAACAATGCCTTATTTAATGTCCCAGGGTGCGTGCCTGTCAGCAAATGTCCTCTCAGGATTTGTATGTGTGTGTTGTTTATCATTGTGTGTGCTGGTGTGGTGTATGGGAGCCTCTCCTTTTGTGTTTGTGTGTCCAAATTGGGGTCTGTAACTCTTCTATTGTGTGCCCTATCCACCATAGACTAGTGTGGATACGTGAATGTGTGCGTGTAAGTTAAGGGGCCGGCGGAGTTTACTGCCAGCCATTCCTAATGGTAATGGGGCCTTTCACTCTCCCTCTATTCATATGGGAGAGGGGGAGCTGGGGGATTAGCGGGGTAGAGGCAGTGCCTTGTTAAAGAAAAAGAGAGGGATTTGAGTGTGTCGATTGGATTAACTTGTTTGGGTTTATTAACAGGGGAGACACAGTAGCTTGTTAAAAACGCTGCATGGGGTGTCCCACAGTGAGCCGGTGGGCCACCATTAAATTATGCCCAAACCCTGCCCTGTTCAACAAGCACGCCCACTACCAGCCAACCCACCACCAGGCTCCCAGACCTGACCTGCTCTGGTGGATGGGGATGGGGAGCGGGGGGATCACCAGGGCTGCACGCACAAACAGAGAGACTGACAGACAGACAGTCGCAAATACACATACACACTACTCATACATTCCTGCAATGGCTTCCACTTTTGGAGCGTGAGAGGCCCTTTCCTGTGGTTGCTCTCCCCATCTGGTTGGATGCTTGTCTAGGCAGACAGCCCCCTGAGTGCCGGGGGACGCGTCTCCTATAATCTGAGGGTCCATTCTCATTGACGAGAATTCATATCTATTCTTGAGAGACATTACTGTAATGTATATTTCTCACGTCTTGAACGCTACCTCTGTTGGTCGCGCACGACACCTGCCCGACAGTTGCTCGAAGCGGGGCAGTGTAAACAGAATTGTCTCGTTGAGCCCAACATTCATACAGTAAAAATACTAATAGCAGAGCAATGTTTTTGATACAGCTGAAATGTATAGACATTTTCATTATATTTTAGACTTTATTGAGTTTTCACCTGAAATTGCAGTAACAGCCTGAGCCACCGTCCAGGCAAGAAGCATGCAGCAAGAAGCTGATCAACTCACCAAGGGAATATCAACATTTTCAATCAACATTTTTCGTTTACCTCATATAATGACTTCCATGATATTGATAAAATGAAGCCTGGTTTGTTCTAAGGTAACTTTAATACGGTGGAACTGTACTTTTACATATTCGTATGAGAGGGGTAAACGTTCATGTTTAATATGCTAACGTTACTAGCTAGCATAGCTAATGGTAGCTAATGCACTTTTGTACATCGCGCTGTTCCGTACATTTGACCTTATTTTAGCGCCCCAAAAACGTAATACTTCCAGGTCAACTGTAATATGAATACCATTGTAAAGCACAATTTCTCAGCAAAATCAATGACGAGACCTTCAAGCTGCCCGTCTCTGCATGATTGAAGAAAGCAATGGAGCTCCGCCGGGTCATTTTAAAAATGGTGGGTGGGGAAGCGAAAGCTACTGCATCATAGTGAAAGGGGGAGATGTGTGAGGAAGCAGCTTTTTTCACCCGATTTGTCCAACTTATCACCTCTAAAATGTAAATAAAACACTATAAAGAGTTTATATAATGTCTCATTACATACCTATTTGAAGGTTTGTGTTGAATTTGAATAGGGTTTTTTATCTTCACAATTTAACTGTGGGTGTCATGGTTTTTGAGAGTCATGATGGCTCGCAGTGATTACGCAAAAAAAAAAAATTTGAATTAACTATTGATGAACTCTTGAGTAATTAACTTTACACTCACCATTACACTCACCATTGATGATTTCTTGTTTTTAATCTTCGAGAGAAGCGCTACACCTGGTGGAAAGAGGCTGTACGGCACAGAATGAGTTGAATAATGCGTGCCGTACGTTATGTCGTGACATGTCACACTTTAACATACAGCGTCAGCGGGGTCAGTTTTTTTGACTTTTCTCCAATACTATTGGTCCATTACCATGTCAATCAACGCTGAATCGAAAGTTAGCACACACCCCGGATTCTGATGCCAACACAGTCGCTACAGTCCCATTTTCATCGCAGCCTCGTTTGAATGCCGCGGTTGCCCACATATGTACGGAACGGAGTTAACTACCATTACCTAGCTGTGTTATTTTCATGCAAGTTACATTTAGCCAATGAATGTAAGAATGAGAAAATAAACCCTTTTAATTGTCTGCACATGCTTGTGAATAAGGCTGTAACGTAACAAAATGTGGAAAAAGTCAAAGGGTCGGAATACTTTCCGAATGCACTGCATTTACTCAAGACATTTCAGCTTTTCATTTTTAATTAGTAAAAGATTCAAAAAACTTGATTCCACTTTGACATTATGGGGTATTGTGTGTGTGTGGGCCAGTGACAAAAAATCTAAATTGAATCCATTTTAAATTCAGGCTGTAACACAACAAAATGTGGAAAAAGTCAAGGGGTGTGACTTTCTGAAGGCACTGTATGTGTTAGTTAGACAGAAGTCAGGCTAGAGCAGATGCCATGTTTGAAAGCGTCAGTTTGGACCCTCCTTCCTCTAACCTGTTTGAACTGTTCTGTCCCCAGCGAAGAGCAGGTGCCTGTTTTATCATTCTCACAGAGTTGCTAAGAAGACAGGCAGTTGTAGGCGGCATAGAGCCAGTCCTAGTCCCAGCCTGCTACTGAGCTTCACAGACCTCCATGCCCATGGAGCTTTGCTTCTTCTGTTCTGATGCTTTTCTCACATTCTTTCTTCATTCCCCTCTCTCATTCTCTTTCTCCCCTAGGTTGGCCTTGGCAGTCCACCGGCTGTAGTTGTCTGCCCGCCCCCCGCCATGCTGGCCTGCCTGCAGAGGAGGCAGAACCCTCCCATCCCATCCTCCCAGCACCCCCTGTGTGCCAGCAAGGCCCTGGAGCCGCCTCAAGCCCTCAGCCGAAAATGTAAGTCCACGACAAAGAAAGGTCACAGAAAGGTCAGGGGTTTTGTTAGGTTGACGTTATTTGTTGTTTCCAAATGTACAGTGCCTTCAGAAAGTATTCACACCCCTTGACTTTTTACGATGGCTGTCCCTGACTAAAAAAAATCTTGGTCGTCTGTTCTTTCGACCAATCGATTGGTCTAAATTTTAAAACGTGTATTTTTACATATATAGACACACTGTTTGAATAAATTCAACTAAATGTACGCTACTGAGCTTGTCTGATGCTTTATGCACTGCGAATAAAAATGAAGAAACACAAATTACTAAAGAGGGAGCCAGAGATCAATATAGCCTAACCAGAAGAAAAAAACCTGTTCCCCCCCCCCCCCCCCTCCTGCCGCTGCCCGCTGCTGCTGGCTTTAGCAGATTCTGCCATTATGCTCCTGAAGTTGCCGGTAATAGGCTACACCAGCGGTCAGCAACCTTTTCCATTTGGAGTGCCAAGTTATTGTACTATTTCTACTGATCTGCGTGCCAGTTATGATTTTCATATGAACATTTTCGTGGGACAGTTTCATTTCATTTATAATAAAGACTAAATATAAAAAATATTAATGAAAATGATACAAATCTAAAAGTAACTTCTATTGCCATTGCCAATAGGTAATAATAGCTTACATAAAGCCAACAAATAAAAACATTGCAGCCCGCAGGTAGAAAATATCCTGATAAAAATAAATATCCTATAAATCACATTGGCTACGCATGGCCTGTCTGCAAGGAACTTGAAACCTTGTATCAATTATTAACTTGGTCCAAATGCTTGTGCTAGCAAACTTGCAACATTGTATAAAATATTCTGGGCCCTCAGAGTTTCCTGCACCAGCAAGCTCCGGACAGACACCCACACCTCTAGGCTATTTGTGCAAGGTATAAGAAATAATAAGGCAGGCCTATTTTATGAAGTTTCCACTGGATCAGAGCATGACATTTTTTTCCCCTTTCATGCTGAGTGGTTATCGAAAGCGAGAGAGCAGGAAAGATTTTTCAAATAGGCTACGTTGAGGAACTATTGTCATTCTCAATGGATTTCAAACTTGCTGTTTGAGGCAAAGAAAAAAATACTTTGAGAAGCTGCACAGTGATGGTGAGTAAACACAATCAAAAATAGTATCAGATCCCCAAATGGGCACATTTATAGGCCTATATTTGCGCGCAGGCCAGGTAACCTAGGCCTACTGTACTTCCATGCATAAGCAGGTGCGTGTCCTTAATCAAGATTGACAGGAGCGCTCCAAACAAAAGACAATGAATAAATTGACAACTCGTAAATGTAATGAAATAATCCAAAAGTGTAGCCAAGCTTGTGCGCTCTGCAAACAACATGTCCACTCCTACAATGACAGCGTTAATAGAAATTACCGTAACCAAACAAACATTGTAGATGATAAATTATGGTAATTAACATAAATGTACTACTGGTGATAGTGGGGTGCCATCTCCGTAATGGATAAGCCCTCTCAGACAGGCATAAATCAGACAGGTGTCTCGTGTGCCATACATTTTATATTTGACACTGCTCTACAAAAAAAATCTTGGTCGACCAACAGCCTATCGACCAAACCAGTCGACTAAATGGGGTCAGCCCTACTTTTTACACATTTTGTTATGTTACAAAGTGGGATTAAAATGGATGTAATTGTCCTTTTTTGTCAATGATCTACACACAATACTCTAATGTCAAATTGGAAGAAAAATTATATGATTAAAAAAAAATGTATGAAAAATAAAACACATCTTTATTAGATAAGTATTCAACCCCCAACGGTATTCACCTTTGGCAGCGAGTGTTTTGGGGTAAGTCTCTTAAGAGCTCTTAAGATCATTGCTAGACAGCCATTTTCAAGTCTTGCCATAGATTTTCAAGCAGCTTTAAGTCAAAACTGTAACTAGACCACTCAGGAACATTCAATATTGTCTTGTTAAGCAACTCCAGTGTATGTTTGGCCTTGTGTTTTAGGCTATTTTCCTGCTGAAAGATGAATTTGTCTCCAGTGTCTGTTGGAAAGCAGACTGAACCAGGTTTTCCTTTAGGATTTTGCTTGTGCTTAGCTCTATTCCATTTACTTTTATCCCAAAAAACTCCTTAGTCCTTGCCGATGACAAGCATACCCATAACATGATGCAATCATCACCATGCTTGAAAATATGGAGTGGTACTCAGTGATGTTTTGGATTTGCCCCAAACATAACGCTTTGTATTCAGGACCAAAAGTACATTTCTTTACCACATTTTTTGCAGTATTACTTTAGTGCCTTATTGCAAACAGGATGCATGTTTTGGAATAATTGTATTCTGTACAGGCTTTCCTCTTTTCACTTTGTCATTTTAGTATTGTGAAGTAGCTACAATGTTGTTGATCTATCCTCAGTTTTCTATCACAGCCATTAAACTCTGTAACTGTTTTAAAGTCACCATTGACCTCATGGTGAAATCCCTGAGCGGTTTCCTTCCTCTCCAGCAGCTGAGTTAGGAAGGACGCCTGTATCTTTGGAGTGGCCGGCTGTATTGATAGACAATCCAAAGCGTAATTGATAACTTCACCATGCTCAAAAAGATATTCAGTGTCTGCCTTGTTTATTTTTACCCATCTACCAATAGGTTCCCTTCTTTGCGAGACATTGGATAACGTCCCTGGTCTTTGTGGTTGACTCTGCTTGAAATTCACTTCTCGACTGAGGGACCTTACAGATAATTGTATGTGTGTGGTACAGAGATGGGTTAGTCATTCAAAAATCATGTTAACCACTATTATTGCACACATAGTGAGTCTATGCAACTTATTATGTGACTTGTTAAGCACATTTTTACTCCACTTTGACATTATGGGGTATTGTGTGTAGATCCGTGACACAAAATCTCAATTTAATCGATTTTAAATTCACGCTGTAACACAACAAAATGTGGAAAAAGTCAAGGCGCTGTATTTGATGTGGTGTGCACTTACAGTAAAGAGAGACTTTGGGGTTGCCGTGTTGTTCCTCATTGTGAAGAGAGGGACTGTTTAGCTGTGCTGACTGTGCAGTCCTGGCAACGGCGCGTTTGAACAGCGTTAGTGTTTAATGTGCCTCCCTTGCCCTGGGTGACCCTCGGGGACCCTCGGGGTGTGTAAACATTTACAGTGTCTGGCCCCTGCCTCTGCGGCCCAGTGGGCTGGCTGTAAAGCACCACAGCTGCTCTGTTTGAGCCCAGAACACAAGCCTCCAACGTCCCTCTCATGAAACACTGTATGTCCATGGGAAGTTGTTATGGAAAATGGAAGGGGAAAGAAACTAGTTTGGACCAGCTAAGGATTAAAAGCTGCCGTATCCCCCTGGAAGGTGAATTTCTGCCTAAATTCCCTGAAGCCTCAGGATTAGCACTTTAGTGGAACGAAACTGTCCTGTTTGTGTGTGTGTCGGGGTGGGGGGGATGTTCCGCTTATAGAATGTTCCCAGAGTATTTAGTGGCCTATGTTTGCATGGCAGTCCTACTACCTCACAAGCCGATTAAAAGGGAAGTAGGGAAGGAGCACACTAACCTAGCAGTTTCTACCTCAGCGTAGAGAAGCTTAAAGGCGCTATTGTACATGTAACAGTTTCACCTGCTAATAGCCCTCATTTTTAATAACATTTCACTATTAGTAAAGGAAACATACTTTTCTGACACAATAAAATTGCTTTTTTAACTGCGACTAGCGGGTCTGGCCAGCTTTCACTGTTGCACGATTGATTCTTGTTTGCAAGGTTGACAACTTGTAACAGATGTTTTTTTAGAGTACGATAAGGTTGTAAAGCAATACTCAGCTATTTCAAGCATTTCTAAGCTGTTTTTTTTTTTTTACACAAATATTATGGCTAAAGAGTTACATGTAACTCCTTTAATGGGGATAGCAGGGCTTGTTCCGCTTCCTTGTTCTACCCATCTCCCAATTGAAAGGCTGTCAACGCCCCTGATTGGCTGTAGGGCAGGAAATGAAATATTAACCTGGGTCTCACAGGCCTATTAGCGTTCAACAATGTCCTCCCCCTGTTTGCGTCAACTATCAAAGGGGAGGGGTAAAGAGAGGACCTGTTTACAGTGTTGCTTTTGTTCAGACCTACGTGTGTGTGTCCTGGATCCATGGGGATGGAGCAGATCTATAGTGGAGTGAAGTCCATCCAGTTGAGTGAGTGAGAAAGTGACGGGGAGGGGAGAAATGGAGAGTGTGAGGAAAAAAAGAGGGCGGCCTCGAATGGCCATCTTAATCGATTCCTTCCAATATGGACAGGATTAGCACACTTCCTCCCCGCCCGGGCCTCTTATTGAAGAGGAGTCAGAGCTGGAATCAATAGAGAAAAATAACAGTTTCTCCTTGCCCCCCCCCTCCCCCCTCCCCTTCTCTCTCTCTCTCTCTCTCTCTCTCTCTCTCTCTCTCTCTCTCTCTCTCTCTCTCTCTCTCTCTCTCTCTCTCTCTCTCTCTCTCTCTCTCTCTCTCTCTCTCTCTCTCTCTCTCTCTCTCTCTCTCTCTCTCTCTCTCTCTCTCTCTTCTCTCTCTCTCCCTATTAAATCCTTTGATTGAAAGATTACCACCGTGGCCATATTGAGGTTCATAATGAGTGTATTTGAGAAGAATGGCCTCCTTTCTGTCCCTTCGGAGGTGAGACTGAGTGTTGAATTTCAGCATTGTACTGTACTCTACAGCCCTGGCCCCTCAATGAGAGAGGGGATTGTTCAGCCAGGCTCAAAAGGGGTTCGGAGAGGCAGATGTCGGCTTTGGCCGGGGAAACGTGGGCACACACTGGGCTCCCTCGTGCAAAGCTAGGTCACCGTCGATCGATCACCCTTGGCCCAGTAAGAGATGAGGGACGAGGAGGGGGCGTTGTGGGGAAGTTGACCCGGACTCTCAGTAGCACGCTGCTGCCTGTCTCTGCCTGCCTGAATGATTCCAACCAGAGAGAAAGAGGAAGTGAGGGAGATTATTACCTGGCAGTGACAGGAGAGGTGAGCTGCTCTTCCATTTGCATCTTCTGTCCTTTGCACAAAAGCAGGAGGCGGTGATGGGTAGGGGGATGAGAGGGTGAGGAGTGGGGCAGCAGGAATATTAGAACCGCCCTGCATGTAGATGCCGAGGGGCTGCACAGTTCATTGACGCGACTCCCATTAAAAATCCCTCATACCCTCAATAAAAAAGGACTTAACTGGCGGGAAGCATTCAGATCGTCTCGCCAGACAATCAATTTCCCCAGAGCGCACAGAGCTTAGCGGGAGAAACGGGAGGTGGAGAGAGTGGGGGAGAAGGAGAGAGGAGAGAGAGACTTTTAAAAAAGCCCTTAAAAATCTCAGTGCGTGGGTAATATCACTGAGGAAGCCAAGCCTGGAAAAAAAGCCTTATTACAACCTATGTGTTTTGATAATTGCGTTGTTTGCAATATAACCTATAAGTTCATATCCCTTGCCACCGTTATATATATATATATATATATATATATATATATATATATATATATATATATATATATATATATATATATAGTCCTTAGGCTGAGACAATAAGAAGTGGCATAATAAATTCAACCACACCTTTGTTTATAACAAAACCAGAGAGCAACATCTGTCCGGTGAAGTCCACAAACAAGCAGTTATATGACCTACTACAGCATGGTCAAGCAAGGTAATGTTTCCAACATTTTCGGACTACTAAACAACTATTGATTTAGAACCACAGAGAGTTACCGCAAGTCACAAAGAAAACAGGAGCTGCCTCCACTACTCCAGCACATTTCAATATCAAATCACCTACGCTTAGTCTAATACAGTGACAACTACGATACACTACATGACCAAAAGTATGTGGACACCTGCTCGTCGAACATCTCATTCCAAAATCATGGGCATTAATATGGAGTTGGTCCCCCCTTTGCTGCTATAACAGCCTCCACTCTTCTGGGAAGGCTTTCAACTAGATGTTGGAACATTGCTGCGGGGACTTGCTTTCATTCAGCCACAATAGCATTAGTGAGGTCGGGCACTGATGTTGGGCAATTAGGCATGGCTCGCAGTCGGCTTTCCAATTCATCCCAAAGGTGTTCAGGGCTCTGTGCAGGCCAATCAAGTTCTTCCACACCGATCTCGACAAACCATTTCTGTATGGACCTCGCTTTGTGCATGGGGGCATTGTCATGCTGAAACAGGAAAGGGCCTTCCCCAAACTGTTGCCACAAAGTTGGATAAACAGAATCGTCTACAATGTAATTGTATGCTGTAGCATTAAGATTTCCCTTCACTGGAACTAAGGGTCCTAGCCCGAACCATGAGAAACAACCCCACACCATTATTCGACCACCACCAAACTTTACAGTTGGCACCATTCACTTGGCATCAGCCAAACCCAGATTCCTCTGTCGGACTGCCAGGTGGTGAAGCGTGATTCATCACTCCAGAGAACGCGTTTCCACTGCTCCGGAGTCCAATGGCGGCGAGCTTTACACCACTCCAGCCTGCGCTTGGCATTGCGCATTGTGATCTTAGGCTTGTGTGTGGCTGCTCGGCCATGGAAACCCATTTCATGAAGCTTTCCGACGAACAGTTGTGCTGACGTTGCTTCCAGAGGCAGTTTGGAACTCGGGAGTGAGTGTTGCAACCAAGGACAGACAATTTGTTCGCGCTACGAGTTCAGCACTTGGCGGTCCTGTTCGTTGAGCTTGTGTGGCCTACCACTTCGTGGCTGAGCCGTTGTTGCTGCTAGACCTTTCCACTTCACAATAACAGCACTAACAGTTGACCGGGGCAGCTCTAGCAGGGCAGAAATTTGACGAACTGACTTGTTGGAAAGGTGGCATCCTATGACGGTGCCATGTTGAAAGTCACTGAGCTCTTCAGTAAGGCCATTCTACTGCCAATGTTTGTCTATGGAGATTGCATGGCGGTGTGCTCGAGTTTATACACCTGTCAGCAACTGGTGTGGCTGAAATAGCTGAATACACTAATTTCTTCACATACCTTTGTGTGTAAATAGTGTACCAAAAATAATTTTTTGCAATCAACGTAAGCTACATATGATATGGCTGTCCATGGATTTCTGTGTGTCTGTGTCTGTGTGATTGAGTAGGAAAAAAGACATGGTGACTCGCACAGAAACGCCAATGCCATCCTCCTCTCTTTCATGACTCTGTCATACAGTACACACTTTTAGTTTTTGTTGTCCTAGGCTACATTTACATTTACATTTTAGTCATTTAGCAGATGCTCTTATCCAGAGCGACTTACAGGAGCAATTAGGGTTAAGTGCCTTGCTCAAGGGCACATTAACGTCATTTAGCAGACTCTCTTAGCCAGAGCGACTCACAAATTGGTGCGTTCACCCTATAGCCAGTGGGATAACCACTTTACAATTTGGGAGGCTACCTGGCTAAAATGCTTGCTCACTAGCCTAATTTCCTTTCATGGGCAACGATGCGCAAGGCCAGCTAGTTAACATTAGCCTACTACATCTAGCTACATGTTGAACTTCCGTACTCTCAGGCCAGGGGCACGATGTATGAATTTATGGTTGGATCAGAATCCCCATTATAATCATTGGCCAGTACGGAGAATTAAGTAAAATCCCTATCTCTATCCATGGCTTATTTAAGAAAGGGACAAATTTAGCTAGCTAGCCACCGGAGGACAACGACACAATGAGATGCAACAATTCAACTTTTTCTGTAAATTATGTTTGGCTTGTGATTGGTGTGAAGCCAAATGGTCGCTGGCTTCCCCTACATTCAATGCTATGGGCGGCAACAATGTAATACTCTTTTTGACCAGACAGCACGGATGCTTTCTCCAGTGAGATACGTTCAGCCTCTTGAAGGAACATTATGAAACACAGAGATGAAAGATAAATTATTAAAAACATTTATTGGTGATTTTTTGGGAGAAGCCTGTATCGTTGAATACAGGCCACTGCTCACTGGGCAATTTTTTTTCTTTCTGGACGTGGAATTAAAAGGAGTGGGGAAGCATTACGTAAATTATAAATCATAGGCACTTCCTTTCAGCGTGCCCAAATCCCAACGTATGTGGCTGCACTCTCCCTGCGCCAGGCCCTGTCATTTTTTATTAAATCTCCCCTTGTGGGTGACATTTGTAACGTCCTCCCCCCCCATCATGCCTGTCTGCAGCAACTGTATACGCTGCCCTAGATGGAGGCAGGGGAGGAGACGGCGGTGGAGCCAGGATCTCTCGTCAGGCTGGTTCCCAGAGAGGGCAAGCCCAGTCAGAGGAGAGCGAGGGAAGGCCCTGGGCCTGTGGGGGAGAAGGATGCCACTGACCCCAGGCCTGTTCCTCTCACTTTCTCAACCTACAGCCACCTACCCCTGTGGAACTGGCCTCTCTCTAGATAGGGAGGTGTGGACAGAGAAGTGTTTTGAGGTTTGAGTTAGTAACTCTAAGATGGCTGGGCAGGAGGGAGCACAGCACCCAGCAGCCCTTCCATAGCACCTCTTTCTAGTCCCAGACAGAAGCTACTGTACTGTACTCTCTACAGCATGTCAACTTTTCATTTCACCTACATGATTTCGATCTACAATTTGACAAGAATGTGAGAATGTAAGAATGTGTCCACTGTCCAGGCCATTTTATTCTCTGTAACGACGTTTATTTTCTTCGTATGGTGTGTTTGATGTCGGCAAGATAAGCAGGAGTGACGATGATGCTCGTGGCTATCCATATGGTGTGTTTGTGACAGCCCTGTCAGAATGGGTTCTGCACGTTGGTGGGTTCTTTTTCCCCGGTCGGACTGCTGTAGGTCCTTCCCTCGTTAGACCACACATGTCACAGCTGCTCCCATGTCTGCCGTGTGATTGGATCAGACCTCTCGGGCTCTGTCCTGTGATTGGATCAGACTTCAGATTAAATCTGTGTCTCCCTGTCGTGCCTCCAGCCAACAGCAGGCCCTGGCTCTAAACCCAATGTCCAGAAGACATGCTGACATCATCATCCAGCCGGCCTTGGAAGCCAATCGGGGAGGTGCATGGAGAATGAGTAGAACAGGAAGTAAAAGAATGGGAATGTCAGTTCTAGCCATTATCTATGCTGATATTCTATGGGCCCTGGTCAAAAAGTAGTGCACAATATAGACACAGCCTATGTTCCAGATAATGACCTCCAGTCTCTCTATCGCTCTCTCTCTCTCTCTATCGCTCTCTATCGCTCTCTATCGCTATCTCTCTATCGCTCTCTATCTCTCTCCATCGCTCTCTATCGCTCTCTCTATCACTCTCTCTCTATCTCTCTATCGCTCTATCTCTCTATCGCTCTCTATCGCTCTCTATTGCTATCTCTCTATCGCTCTCTATCTCTCTCCATCGCTATCTCTCTATCGCTCTCTATCTCTCTCCATCGCTCTCTATCGCTCTCTCTATCACTCTCTCTCTATCTCTATCTCTCTATCGCTCTATCTCTATCTCTCTATCGCTCTCTCTATATCTCTCTATCGCTCTCTCTCTATCGCTCTCTCTCTATCGCTCTCTATCGCTCTCTATCGCTCTCTCTATCGCTCTATCTCTTTATCTCTCTCTCTCTATCGCTCTCTATCGCTCTCTCTATATATCTCTATCGCTCTCTATCTCTCTCGCTCTCTATCTCTCTCGCTCTCTATCGCTCTCGCTCTCTCTCTATCTCTCTATCGCTCTCTATTGCTCTCTATCTCTATTTCTCTATCGCTCTCTCTCGCTCTCTCTCTATCTCTCTATCGCTCTCTCTCGCTCTCTCTCTATCTCTCTATCAATCGCTATCTCTCTATCGCTCTCTCTCTATCTCTCTATCGCTCTCAATCGCTCTCTATCTCTATTTCTCTATCGCTCTCTATCGCTCTCTATTGCTCTTTCTCTCTATCGCTCTCTCTCTATCTCTCTATCGCTCTCTATCGCTCTCTATTGCTCTCTATCTCTATTTCTCTATCGCTCTCTCTCGCTCTCTATCGCTCTCTCTCTATCGCTCTCTCTCTCTATCTCTCTCTATCGCTCTCGCTCTCTCTCTTGCTCTCTCTCTCGCTCTCTCTCTCGCTCTCTCTATCTCTCTCTTTCACTCTCTCTCTCTCTCTCTCTCTCTCGCTCTCGTGTTTGAGCCAAAGGTAGACATGACAGTAGAATTACCCTTCCATATCCAATTCGAGCACTGTATCTCCAGGACCTGTTAAGTGGGGAGAAAAAGGGAAAGGTTTTCTGTAGAATATTTAAATGTGGTCACGAGTAGCAGCAGAAATAACAACGTTTTCCCTGATTGCCTTTGAGCCCGGAGGGAGAGAGGATTGGAGTGGAAATGTAGAGAGGAGAGAGAAGGAGCGGTGGACCTGGGGAGAATCTGCATGCACTTGACCTTTCCCCACTGATTGAACTGCCTCTTTTCCATCTCCTGTTTGGAATTCCACAGACTCACTGCACATGGCCAGCCTGCCGCCGTCATTATTCCACTTACTCCACTTTAGCCAGAGAACAGAGAGAGAGGTCAGAAGGATTTTTCTCAAAGTGAGAGGTGATTGACAGCCAAGCGTTTCATGCTCCTGCCCCCGCTCCCTGATATACACTCTTCTCCATCCTCTCCCTTAGTATCACGAAGTGTATCTCTACAACAGCCCAAAAAAAACGTTTTAGAATGCACCGATTTCTTTTCATGAGTAACAACTTTACCTGCACTTGATTGAGCTTGCTTGGCACCATGGAACCAATGGAATAGTCCCAAAAGTTCAAACCCCGCCCTAATCTGGCACTAAAGGAAGGCGTGATCAGACGTTCAAATGTGTTTGAAAGAAAACAACGACTATTTGAACCCAGGTTTGAGCATGGTTTTGAGGACAGGCACAGTCTGGGCAAACAGTACAAGCACCAGCAGCCTGTCTCATGCCCACTAGTACTCTGTTGTGCCAGGATGGTGGAGGGAATCTCAGCGCTGGCACTCAGATGATCATTTCCGGCGGGCCGCATCCCACAGTGTCATGCCCCTTCGCTCTGCCCTCTGCCGTCTGTTTATGGGGCAAGGAGGTAGCGTGTGGGTGGGGGTGTGGAGTATTGTTACTGCATAGGGCGGTTAGGCTCTGGGAGGCAGGCCACCGCTCTAGTTTTGGCCACAGTGGGACTTGGTTTAGAAACATACTTTAGGCTCCCTGTTCCAAGCCAAACCCCCTCCGAGCTAGCTGGCATTTGGGCATCACAGGTGCATGGCATTGACACCCTATTACTAGTAGGGGAGGGAGTGTCCACGGCCCCTGCTGTCCCACAGGAAATGACATGGTAGCCCCTGCCATCTCCTGAGCTGAGCCCTCAGTGGGCTGGAGCGTAGGATGCTGCGGCGGTGTTGCACGTTGGTATCATGGGGGCTGTGAGATTCTGTTGTCACTGCCAAGAGTAGGACTATTTCTTCATCACAATTGACATCATAAACAATGTCGTAATAATCATACTAACGACGCCATCTTTCAAATTGATCATTTTACAGTTGCTGTCCATATCCAGCACTGCGTATGGTGACTGACAGTTTTCCCCTGGCCTCTGTCCATTCAGTACTGAAAGGGATGGACTGAGAAGATGGAGAGAGCGGAGAGGGATGGACTGAGAAGATGGAGAGAGAGGAGAGGGATGGATTGAGAAGACGGAGAGAGATGAGAGGGATGGATTGAGAAGATGGAGAGAGATGAGAGGGATGGATTGAAAAGATGGAGAGATAGGAGCGGGATGGACAGAGAGAAG
The DNA here is from genome assembly GCF_964263955.1 of Coregonus lavaretus. Classification (NCBI taxonomy): domain Eukaryota; kingdom Metazoa; phylum Chordata; class Actinopteri; order Salmoniformes; family Salmonidae; genus Coregonus; species Coregonus lavaretus. The sequence goes on from NC_140004.1 coordinate 10,510,649, forward strand.
AGAGGGATGGACTGTGAAAACATCTGAGCGAAAGTTGGCCACAGCACAATGCTAAAAGCATGGCTCCTGAAGAACCTTTAACTTTAATTAATGTAGTCCATCTTAACTGTGTTATGTGTGTATGTGCGTGCGCGTTTATCAGGGGTTGGCCATCCAAGGTATTAGACCTAGAGCAGTGTACAATAACTGTATCAGATGTGTGACATGGCTGGAGTGTTCTTGCTGACCCTAACTGTCACCTCTGCTCTCGGGATCCCTGAGGGCTAAAATGAATCATTCAAACCACACATCCAAACCAGTGACAGAAAGATTTATGTTGAGAAAATACTAATGAAATTCCTTACTCATATATCCAGACCACAGTATCCATCCATATTGGACAATGATTTGAGTCAATGGAGGATGTTTCTTTTCTGACCTGCATTGAGTCATTAAAGCTGTAATATTTACTGCTGCCTTCTCTCTGTCTTTCTGTTTCGGACCTTCCCCTTTTTTCTCTCTCTCCCTCTTTTGCTTTTCTCTCTCTCTCTCTCTCTCTCTCTCTCTCTCTCTCTCTCTCTCTCCTAACTCTTTTGCCTTTCTCTTTCCCTTCTCTCTCGCTCCCTCCCTCCCTCTTTCTCTATCTCCCTCTCCTTCTCTCCTTCTCCCGTCTCTCTCTCCCTCTCTTCCCTGGCTGCTGGTGTAATGCAGACAGCGGAGGGCCTTGTTGTCTGTGCAGTGTTAAATATTAATTGGGAATCAGTGGAGGACTTGTCTCCTAAATGATAGAACAGAAGGGCCCAGGCTTTTGCCTCAGGCAGCCTGCGGGTGCCTCTCTTCTCCCATTTGCGTTCAGGCCCGCGAACCAGCGCTTCCTCCAGTCTGACAGCCCAGGCCTGCCCAGGACCGCCTCCCCTCATCTCCCTCCCTCTCTCCCTTTCCCTTCAACTGCTGCTCCGCTCAGCTCTGCCTCCATTCTTATCTCTGTGTCTGTGTGCTCCTACAATCTCCAGTCCTCAGGTCCCCTACTCAAACTCTGGGTTTGGTTGTGTATGTAGAGGAAGTGTGTGTGCGCATGCTGCCGCCAGCTCTCGGCTCCACTTTTAGGCTTTTGAGGGAATAGTGTAGCACAGTGGCAAATACTACTGACAGCAGCCAGGACAGGAGAGGTGCCTTGTTGTTATCATAGATGATATAGATGGGTACAGTGTGTGTGTGTGTGCGCTGCTTTACACAGAGCCTCCCTTTGTCCCTCTTTATCAGGGCTATCATCTGGAGAGGTGTGATGAGATGAAACAAGTGTCCCAGTACATGCTGGTCCGTTGGCTGGCTGTAACCTGTGGGTGACCCCTATGGCTCAGGGATCATTAGCATATAAAAAGGCCATTAGTACTGTTTTGGAATTGGAAACCAGTCTGGGTTGATATTGAATGTTGGCTCTTTATCCCTCAGCTCTGGAGCTCAGCTTCTAATACAGAACACAATGCAATGGGGGCCCATTGTGTCGGAGGGGGCAGGGCTGGACGGGGGCTAGAGAGGGAGAGAAATGGTGTGGGAGGAAGAGAGAGGGGGAGGGATGGAGGGAGCAGGGGGCTGGGGTGACTTTGATGCCACAGGAATGAGTTCACAGGCTCCTGAGCACAGGCCAAATCGCACATGACAATATCGGCTGGTGTGCCAGTCGCAACGCATAACCGCACGCCGCTAGCTAGGGCTGCTGACTCGGGGTATTTGCTGATAAAGCTCGGCTTTCTACACCATGCTGTGTGCACAATGAGGGTGGCCCAGGCTTGCCCCAGGGAGAGGGGCAGGCTCGTCACAGCCATACTCCGTTCGAATAGAAGGACAGGCCGGTGAATAAAGTAATTTTCCTTTCCATTTCTAATTTATTATGTCACGCATTCGGCCCCATAAATTATTGCAAATGGAAAATAAAAAGACTGGTGAGGCTCGGGGATTGAAATGAGATCGGGGCTATGGGCTTTGCCGGCGGCGTGAGATTAAACATTTTCCGTTGTTTTTTTTCTCCATGTTTGATTGGAACACCCTTTTTGGCTTTCATGGGAACGAACAGCACAAACAACAAAGCATAGCTTTTTTTGTTTGGCCTGTTTTGTTTGTAGGGTGTCGCATGAAGTGTGGGGTAAACATGTTGCCCCAGATTCTGTGTTTGTTTGGCATGGCCGCTGACCCACAATAGAGCCGGCATGGCTGCTGCTGACGGACTGCATTCTTCCTCCCCAGCCAGCACAAAGAAGGACCGGCTCGGCCAGCCCTCACTCTCTCTTGCTCTCTCTCTCTCGCTCTCTCTCTCTGTGTCTCTCGCTCTCGCTCTCTCTCTCACTCTCGCTCTCTCTCGCTCTGTCTCTCTGTGTCTTGCTTTCTCTCTCTCTGTCTCTCTCTCTCTGTGTCTCGCTCTCCCTGTGTCTCTCACTGTGTCTCTCTCACTGTGTCTCGCTCTCGTGTCTCTCCCTGACTCTCTCTCTCTGTCTGTGTGTCTCTCTATCCCTGTTGTTGTTGGTCTAGCTAGCTGCTCAACCAGGGAGATGGAGGGCTAGAATCACTGTTTAAAATAGTCAGCAACCTCCTTTTTATCCGTGGGGATTAAAAATAAATATTTGACGCTATCTGAAATGGCAGCCTATTCCCTAATAGTGCACTACTTTTGACCAGAGCCCTATTGCACCCTATTCCCTATATAGTGCACTACTTTTGACTAGGGCCCAAATCTTTCTGTATAATAAAAATACTACACTGCTCAAAAAAATAAAGGGAACACTAAAATGACACATCCTAGATCTGAATGAATGAAATAATCTTATTAAATACTTTTTTCTTTACATAGTTGAATGTGCTGACAACAAAATCACACAAAAATTATCAATGGAAATCAAATGTATCAACCCATGGAGGTCTGGATTTGGAGTCACCCTCAAAATTAAAGTGGAAAACCACACTACAGGCTGATCCAACTTTGATGTAATGTCCTTAAAACAAGTCAAAATGAGGCTCAGTAGTGTGTGTGGCCTCCACGTGCCTGTATGACCTCCCTACAACGCCTGGGCATGCTCCTGATGAGGTGGCGGATGGTCTCCTGAGGGATCTCCTCCCAGACCTAGACTAAAGCATCCGCCAACTCCTGGACAGTCTGTGGTGCAATGTGGTGTTGGTGGATGGAGCGAGACATGATGTCCCAGATGTGCTCAATTGGATTCAGGTCTGGGGAACGGGCGGGCCAGTCCATAGCATCAATGCCTTCCTCTTGCAGGAACTGCTGACACACTCCAGCCACATGAGGTCTAGCATTGTCTTGCATTAGGAGGAACCCAGGGCCAACCGCACCAGCATATGGTCTCACAAGGGGTCTGAGGATCTCATCTCGGTACCTAATGGCAGTCAGGCTACCTCTGGCGAGGACATGGAGGGCTGTGCGGCCCCCTAAAGAAATGCCACCCCACACCATGACTGACCCACCGCCAAACCGGTCATGCTGGAGGATGTTGCAGGCAGCAGAACATTCTCCACAGCGTCTCCAGACTCTGTCACGTCTGTCACGTGCTCAGTGTGAACCTGCTTTCATCTGTGAAGAGCACAGGGCGCCAGTGGCGAATTTGCCAATCTTGGTGTTCTCTGGCAAATGCCAAACGTCCTGCACGGTGTTGGGCTGTAAGCACAACCCCAACCTGTGGACGTCGGGCCCTCATACCACCCTCATGGAGTCTGTTTCTGACCGTTTGAGCAGACACATGCACATTTGTGGCCTGCTGGAGGTCATTTTGCAGGGCTCTGGCAGTGCTCCTCCTGCTCCTCCTTGCACAAAGGCGGAGGTAGCAGTCCTGCTGCCTCCTCCACGTCTCCTGATGTACTGGCCTGTCTCCTGGTAGCGCCTCCATGCTCTGGACACTACGCTGACAGACACAGCAAACCTTCTTGCCACAGCTCACATTGATGTGCCATCCTGGATGAGCTGCACTACCTGAGCCACTTGTGTGGGTTGTAGACTCCATCTCATGCTACCACTAGAGTGAAAGCACCGCCAGCATTCAAAAGTGACCAAAACATCAGCCAGGAAGCATAGGAACTGAGAAGTGGTCTGTGGTCACCACCTGCAAAACCAGTCCTTTATTGGGGGTGTCTTGCTAATTGCCTATAATTTCCACCTGTTGTCTATTCCATTTGCACAACAGCATGTGAAATGTATTGTCAATCAGTGTTGCTTCCTAAGTGGACAGTTTGATTTCACAGAAGTGTGATTGACTTGGAGTTACATTGTGTTGTTTAAGTGTTCCCTTTATTTTTTTGAGCAGTGTATATAGGCACCATTATGACATGACCACCAGCACTACGAGGACTACTCCTCCTCCTAATAATAATCCTAAAAATGATAAGAGGAATTCCTTGTAGCAGTGGTGTCTGCAGGGCTCTGCAGGGCAGGAATGCTGTAGTGCTTTCCCACGCTGTTGCTTTTCCTCTGCCGGCCGCGTTTGAGACAAGGCTCTGCTCTAGGCCTAATGCAGCTCGAGAGCAGACAAATGGAAAGTGACACTTGTGTGTGTAGAATGGTATTTGTGGTGACTCTTTGACTACAGATAATAAAGTGTTCGCCCTAGGTGATTTCACTCTGCGAGCACCCCCCAATGGAACTCACTTACTCAGGGAGGGGTGGAGAATGAAATATAGAGTGAGGAAAGAAGGTAGAGGGATGGAGAAAATCCAGACTTCTTAAAATGATGCACAGTGTCAGTTACTAGAGGAAGTGAGGTTCAGCTGAAGAGCTGAGGTTTGGGTGATCTGTTCTGAAAAGGATGATGTATGTGTGTGTGCCTGCGAGCGTGTTAGGCCCTGTGTACAGAGGACTTCTTCAGAATCCTCAGTCATTTCCCCTACAGCCCATAAAAGGCAGGTTGCTACAACAAACCAGCTAATTAAAGTGAACAAAAATGTAAACACAACATGCAACAACTTCAAGGATTTTACTGAGTTACAGTTCATAGAAGGACATCAGTCAATTGAAATAAATGAATTAGGCCCTAATCTATGGATTTCACATGACTGGGCAGGGGTGCTGCCATGGGTGGGCCTGGGAGGGCATAGGCCCACCCACTGGGAATGAGTTTCTCCCCACAAAAGGGCTTTATTACTGTCAGGCGTGCTGAATGTGGATGTAGTGCAGGAATCAGGCGCAGGACACAGAAGCTTAGTCCAACAGATTTTAGTCACAAAAATACAAAACGAGCCTCAAAAGAGCCCGGAGGCGAGCGATTACGCACACAAGGCGTAAACTACAAAATACAAAGCAAACGCGCACAACCGTGCGCAAAACCTCTTCAACACAGAGGAGCAAAACTAACAGCAACAGTAGACAGGCGGAACAATAACACACAACACAAGACTAACCAAAAGAGAAACTTATAGGAGACATAATCAACCAAACAGGAAACAGGTGTACACAATCAGACAAAACCAAACAGACATCGAAAACATCAAACGGTGATAGCTAGTACTCCGGAGACGACGACCGCCGAAGCCTGCCTGAACAAGGAGGAGGAGCAGCCTCGGCCGAAACCGTGACAATTACAGACAGAAATACTCCTCAGCACCCCCCATCAGACGATCCCACAGGTGAAGAAGCCAGATGTGGAGGTCCTGGGCTGGTGTGGTTACGCGTGGTCAGCGGTTGTGAGGCCGGTTGGACGTACTGCCAAATTGTCTAAAACGACGTTGGAGGCAGCTTATGGTAGTGAAATTAACATTCAATTCTCTGGCAAAAGCTCTGGTGGACAGTTGCACGCTCCCTCAAAACTTGAGACATCTGTGGCATTGTGTTGTGTGACAAAACTGCACATTTTAAAGTGGCCTTTTATTGTCCCCAGCACAAGGTGCACCTGTGTAATGATCTTGCTGTTTAATCAGCTTCTTGATATGCCACACCTGTCAGGTGGATAGATTATCTTGGCAAAGGAGAAATGCTCACTAACGGGCATATAAACACATTTGTGCACAACATTTGAGAGAAATAAGCGTTTTGTGCGTATGAAAAATGTCACTTTACATGTTGCGTTTATATTTTGGTTCAGTGTAGTTTTGATGTGGCGCTATATACAGTACCAGTCAAAAGTTTGAACACACCTACTCATTCAATGGTTTTTCTTTATTTTTACTATTTTCTACATTGTAGAATAATAGTGAAGACATCAAAACTATGTAATAACACACATGGAATCATGTAGTAACCAAAAAAGTGTTAAACAAATCAAAATATATTTTATATTTGAGATTCTTCAAATAGCCACCCTTTGCCTTGATGACAGCTTTGCACACTCTTGGCATTCTCTCAACCAGCTTCACCTGGAATGCTTTTCCAACAGTCTTGAATGAGTTCCCACATATGCTGAGCACTTGTTGGCTGCTTTTCCTTCACTCTGTGGTCCGACTCATCCCAAACCATCTCAATGGGGTTGAGGTCGGGGGATTGTGGAGGCCAGGTCATCTGATGCAGCACTCCACCACTCTCCTTCTTGGTCAAATAGCCCTTACACAGCCTGGAGGTGTGTTGGGTCATTGTCCTGTTGAAAAACAAATGATAGTCCCACTAAACCCAAACCAGAGGGGATGGTGTATCGCTGCAGAATGCTGTGGTAGCCATGCTGGTTAAGTGTGCCTTGAATTCTAAACAAATCACAGACAGTGTCACCAGCAAAGCACCCACACACCATAACACCACCTCCTCCATGCTTCACAGTGGGAACTACACATGCAGAGATCATCTGTTCACCCACACCGCGTCTCACAAAGACACGCGGTTGGAACCAAAAATCTCAAATTTGGACTCCAGACTGTTTCTAGTTTGTTTCACAATAAAAAAATATTTTGCATCTTCAAAGTGGTAGGCATGTTGTGTAAATCACATAATACAAACCCCCAAAAAATCAATTTTTTGATTTTGATCCAACCATAAATGTATACATTGTGCCCCTGGCCTGAGAGGATGGAAGTTCAATATGTAGCTAGATGTAGTTGGCTAATGTTAACTAGCTGGCTCATCGTTGCCCATTTAAAGGAAGTTCCAAGAGTGGGCCAATATTTGCAAGCCTTTTAGCCAGGTAGGCTAGGACAACAGAAACTAAAAGCGTGTACTGTATGACAGAGTCATAGACCGTTTTGTCAACATGAAAGAGAGGAGGATGGCATTGCCGTTTCTCTACAAGTAGTGTGAGTCAGAAACATTAACTTGCTTGATCATGCTGTAGGTCATGTAACTGTTTGTTACATGCTATATGCTTTGTGTTCACAGGACAGAGGTTGCTCTCCGGTTTTGTGTTGAATCAAAGGTGTGGTTGAATTTATTCTGCCACAGTTTCTTCTTATTGTCTCAGCCTTAGTCCTATACAGTGCCGTGAAAAGGTATTTGCATATTTTTTATACTGAATGTTATCAGATCTACAACCAAAACCTAATATTAGATAAAGGGAACCTGAGTTTACAAATAACAAAAACAATTTATACTTATTTTATTTATTTAATTAACAAAGTTATGCAACACCCAATTCCCCTGTGTGAAAAAGAAATTGCCCCCTTACACTCTAACCGGTTGTGCCACCTTTAGCTGCAATGACTGTAACCAAACGCTTCCTGTAGTTGTTGATCAGTCTCTCACATCGCTAAGGAGGAATTTTGGCCCACTCTTGCATGCAGAACTGAATTAACTCAGCGACGTTTGTGGGTTTTCAAGCATAAACTGCACTTCTCAAGTCCTGCAACAACATCTCAATTTGGATTAGGTCTGGACTTTGACTAGGCCATTCCAAAACTTTAAATGTGTTGCTTTTTAACAATTTTCATTTAGACTTGATTGTGTGTTTTGGATCATTGTCTTACTGCATTATCCAGCTGCACTTCAGCTCACAGACGGATGGCCTGACATTCTCCTGTAGAATTCTCTGATACAGAGCAGAATTCATGGTTCCCTCTATTAAGGCAAGTCGTCCAGGTCCTGAAGCAGCAAAGCATCCCCAAACTATCACACTACCACCATCATGCTTGACCGTTGGTACTCAACCCTCTCCAATTCGCCAACCGTCCTGACAGATCCACGGACGACGCAATCGCCATTGCACTGCACCCTGCCCTTACCCACCTGGACAAAAGGAATGCATATGTGAGGATGCTGTTCATCGACTACAGCTCGGCCTTCAATACCATAGTGCCCTATAAGCTCATTACAAAGCTCACAGCCCTGGGTCTGAACTCCTCCCTATGCAACTGGGTCCTGGGCTTCCTGACGGGCCGCCCCCAGGTAGTGAAGGTAGGCAACATTACCTCCTCGACTCTGATCCTCAACACGGGGCCCCTCCTGTATTCTCTGTATACCCACGACTGCGTGTCCTCACACAGTTCCAACTCCATCATCAAGTATGTTGATCACCAACAACAAAGATACAGCCTACAGGAAGGAGGTAGGCACTCTGACAGCATGGTGCCAGGTAAACAACCTCTCCCTTAACATTAGCCAAAACGAAGGAGCTGATTGTGGACTTCAGGTGGAACCAAGCTTGACACGCCACCATCCTCATCAACGGGGCCGCCGTGGAGACGGTCAATAACTTCAAATTCCTCGGCGTACACATCTCAGAGAAGCTGAAATGGTCTAACCACACGGACACCATAGTGAAGAAGGCACGACAACGACTCTTCAAACTCAGGATGCTGAAGAAATTCGGCCTGTCCCCGAGGGCCCTCAGTGTTCTACAGGAGCACCATCGAGAGCATACTGTCGGGCTGCATCACAGCCTGGTACGGAAACTCCACCGCCGCGGACCGCAAAGCTCTTCAGAGGGTGATACGTGCAGCCGAACGCACCATTGGGTGCACACTGCCTGCCCTACAGGACACCTACAACACCAGGTGTCGCAGGAAGGCCAAGAAGATCAGGGACCCCAGCCACCTAAGCCATGCCCTGTTCTCCCTGCTTCAATAACTCAGACGCTGGCAGTACAGGAGCATCATGGCAAAAACTGTAAGACTGGCCAATAGTTTCTACCCTCAAACCATCAGGCTGCTGAATAGCCACCACTAGTCAGCTACCTGTTCCCACCTCCCCCTTGCTAAAAAATCCAGTACAAATCATCCATTCTGTTTGCAACTGGGCCGTTAAGTAATACTGTAAGACAACACAGCAAATAAATTAACCTTTTGGCCTAAATTAAAAACGGTAGTCTTGGGTCAAATCCAATACAACACATCACAGAGTGAAACCCTCTGTATTTTCAAGTATTGTGGTCTCAGCATCATGTTATGGGTATGCTTGTCACCCGCAGGGACTGGGGAGTTTGTCAGGATCAAAATAAATATTACATGCGTAAAGCCCAGGTAAAAAGTTAGAGGCAAACCCTTCCCCAGTCTTCTGAAAACCCAGTGGGACAATTACACAAATGTTAATGCCAAAGACACACCAGAATGGCTTTCCAATAGGTGTTGAGTGGTCCAGTCTCAGTCCTGGCTTTATTTGCTTGAAAATCTGAGACAATGTTTGAAAATTGCAGTCCATCAATGATTCCCAACCACATTTACTGAGCTTGTGTAATTTTGACAAAAACAATGGATAAGTGTTGCCCTAAGAGTTGGTGGAATCTTATTCAAAATGATTCACAGCTTTAATGACTGCCGAAGGTGCTTCCACCAAGTATTAACTCTGGGGTAGAGGTCTGCGTGGGACTGATTTCTTAATCCCGTTCCCACCTGCACCCACAGCTTTTCATACTGCACCCGTCCGCTCCTGCTGGCTTTCTGTCCGACTCCCACCGGCGCCCGCAAGAACTGGTCTCGAACCCAACTGCAGTCCCGCAATGTTATTTTAGGTATATGTGACGCAGCTGGCTTGACAGCCATGGTCCTATAGGCAATATACAAATGTGAAGAAATAGGTTAAAATACCAGAGATTGTCACGTGGCCCATTATATTAGGCTATTGGCATTACAGGGCTATATCAGCCAATAGGCTAGACATAGTTTGAAGAGAGCAAAGTTGGAGAGAGAGCGGACACTTTCTCCTGAGCTACGTTTTGTATATAGCCTATGTTTTAGGAGCGGGACAAGTATGGATGATCAATATTTATTTCTAGGCAATGTAATAAACTATAGCCTAATAATTTTTAGGAAGTTCATTTCCTTGGAAAGATAACTGCCCCCGTGCTTCTCCGCCCATGCATATGCTATTTAATTGAGACCACACTTGCACCTGATCTTGCACGCCCAACTAGGAGAGAAGAGGTATGGCTACTGAACTTGAAGCAGCAAGAATGATGAGAGTGGACACTTGCACTTTCTCTTGAGCTATATTTTGCATATAGGATATAACCTACCTTTTCAGGAGCGGGATGATTTGCAGGCAGAGACAAATAAATGGGTAATCAATATTATTATTATTATTTTATTTATTTATACCCCCTTTTCTCCCCAATTTCATGATATCCAATTGGTAGTTACAGTCTTGTCCCATCGCTCCAACTCGACGGTCGAGAGCCATGCGTCCTCCGAAACACGACCCTGCCAAGCCGCACTGCTTCTTGACACACTGCTCGCTTAACCCGGAAGCCAGACGCACCAATGTGTTGGAGGAAACACCGTCCAACTGGCAACCGAAGTCAGCGTGCATGCGCCCGTACCGCCACAGGAGTCGCTAGAGCGCAATGGGACAAGGACATCCCGGCCGGCCAAACCCTCCCCTAACCCGGACGACACTGGGCTAATTGTGCGCCGCCTCATGGGTCTCCCAGTCGCGGCCGTCTGCAACACAGCCCGGGATCGAACCCGGATCTGTAGTGACGCCTCTAGCACTGCGATGCAGTGCCTTAGACCGCTGCGCCACTCGGGCCCCGTTAATCAATATTTATTGAAAAGGAAAAGGCACAACGCTTGCACACCATGGTCTGCTTGTTGCGCCTTTTTCCTTTTCAATGATAATTTATTTTTATTGCACCTCAACTCACGTTGGTTGAAAGCGATCAATTTTTTCCATTACCAATATTTACAGTGCTTATTTATTTTTACCCATCTACTAATAGGTGCCTTCTTTGCGAGGCATTGGAAAACCTTCCTGGTCTTTGTGGTTGAATCTATGTTTGAAATTCACTGCTCGACTGAGGGACCTTACAGATAATTATATGTGTGGGGTACAGAGATGAGGTAGTCATTCAAAGTCATGTTAATCACTATTATTGCACAAAGAGTGAGTCTATGCAACTTATGTGACTTGTTAAGCAAATGTTTACTTATTTAGGCTTGCCATAACAAAGAGGTTGAATACTTATTGACTCCAGAAAATTTAAAGAAATGTCTAAAAACATAATTCCACTTTGATATTATGGGGTATTGTGTGTAGGCAAGTGACACAAAATCTAAATTTAATCCATTTTAAATTCAGGCTGTAACATAACAAAATGTGGAACAAGTCGAGGGGTGTGAATACTTTCTGAAGGCACTGTATTTACAGACACTGTAGTAAATTATAGCCTAATCATATTTAAGTAAATTTCCTTGGAAAGATAGGCCTAACTGCCACGTGATTCTCCACCCATACATAGGCAGCCTACTCGATTTCATTGAGACCACACATAGGCCTACTGTAGGCGCACTTACAAGCAGCAGGGCTCTCATTTGCCCCCACATGGACTTGAATTGATTAGTTTCCCTAGCTGAGGGCATATTCAACATGCCCCCCCCCCACCCCCCCCCCCGCCATGCAACTCTTCCCTATTGATCGCTGGCTCACACATGCTGCTTTCTCGCTCTCCATCACTCTACTCAGAATGCTCCTGCAGGGGAGCCAGGTTTTTGATTGACTGACGGCCGAGTCGGCAGAGCACCTCTATTATTATAGTTTTTACCTCCGATAAGGAGGTGGGGGGTGCTGTCCGAGTGGTCTGGCCAACAGCCCCTGCTTTGTGTGCCCAATAGTCAATTAGAGGCGGCGCCCCGGCTGAGACAACAAGGATGCAGGGTTAATTGCAGAGGACCAAACAGCTGGCTCTGTCAGGGCCCATTGTGCATTGCAGCAGTTGTCACGGCAATCGAGGGCCAGCCTGTAATCGCTAACTAGTCAGCCCTGTGGCAGATGACACCTCCATTAGCACAAGGCAGGTATTGTTCAGCGAGCAAAGCTGCCTCTAGTTCCCCCATCCACCCCCGCCTGCGCCTCCTTTCATAGCTCAGCTTTTGTCCGGCGTTGGTAACAGAGGGGGGCGGAGAGGATGTCTGTCATAGGATCAGGGTCTATCTAGCCCAGGACGAAACGATAGGCACGGGTCAAGGGTGTCCCTTCACAACAATGCATTTTCAAATCCGTCCGTTCCCGAACAACAATACATTTGAACAAGTCAAACTTTTTCCAAAGTAAGTGATTCAAGCATGAGGGATTCGAAGGCTGTTCTAGACATTAATTATTAACTTGAATAGCTCCATAACAATGAGGTGGAAAGGGCAAAGCGTCCCTTGCTTGCTCCGTGGAGACAGGACAGATTGAATATGCAGCAGGATGGTGGAAGGGAAAAAAAGTAGATTAGCATGGCTTGGCCTAAAAACATTGTAATTTATAGGGACCTGTGGTTTTAAAAGGACACATGGTGGTGGGTGCTGGGGCCGGGGCTGCAGCGGATAATGCCTTCTTTGGGCTTTGATAGTGCTGACAGCTCATGCACATTTAACAGCAGCTTCTCTTCTCTGGAGAAAAGGTTCCTGGTGAACCTGGCGGATGTTACACTGCTGCTGACCTAGTGTTTTCTTTCATCTCTCTCTCTCTCGCTCTTTCTCTCACTTAGAATCAGCTCCTGTTGTAATTGCCCTAACCCTGTCATCCTCACAGCCTCTGCTTATTTGGTGAAAGCTAATGAGTGTTATGTGTTCATCGTTCTGTAAAGACATAATTGCAAACCGCTCAACCACATGGTCTTTACCCCTCTTTAAAAAAAAACTTAAATGGCATTTTCTTTGGCTTTGTTGCTGTAGAAAGAAAGAGGGGATAGATTAAAGTGTATAAGTAAGCACCACATTGCTGATACTGGCTGAAAGTAAAGATCGAGAACATACCAGATGCTCTCATGTGATGTGTCGGTGTTACCCGTTGGTTTCACTAATAACTAGAAATGTCTCCAACCTGCTCATGATTTTAGAACATTTTGAGCTCTAATAAATGGGAGAAAGGAAGGAGAGGGTTTCAGGCAGTTCTTTCTGGCTTATTCCTGTGAATATTCAATTAAGCCGCTAATTAGAATGCAAAGCAGTTTTATGCTCCTCTGAATTTCATACTGCACTCTCTCTGCACAACCTCTGACTCCTCATCCCTGTCTGTCTCTCCTTTTCTGCTGTCCTATTTTCCCTCCCTCCATCACTTACTTTCTCCTTCGCCTCCATCTTGTCTAACTCTACCCTCTCCTGCTCACTCCATCTGCCACTGCTTCTATTGATCAACACAATTTGACCACTCACTTGGAAGAAGTGCACCGAATTGAATTGATTTTTTATAGTCTGATCCCGTTCCCAGTTCTCTCCTTATTGCTGTTTCGTACCCAGTGGACCTCACCCCCCCCCCCCCCCCCCACCCACCCACCCTTCCCTCCTCCACCCCCACACACAGAAAAATTAGTTCATCAGAATTCAGAGTACCGCTGGCTAATTAAAGGAGTGTTAATTGAGTGTTCAGGATTGGGCAACACACGCGCACACAAACCACCCCCAAAGATGGCACAGGGCACCCCAAGGACGATGTGCTTGGGGAGCTCCACTTCACTCAAAAGACAGGGGGAGTACAGTTACATCCGCCCCCTCTGCTTTGTTCTTTTAACCCATAAGAGTCTAAGCCCTGTCTAAGCCGGGGGAGGGGGGTACTACAAAGCTATATGGAATTGTATTAAGAAGGTCATACCAAGGATCATTTTGCTATTTGATTTTGAATTGAAAGACCCCTTAAAGTATCAAAAATATATGGCCTTACTGCCATTAGCCCATACAAACGCATTGAATAACAGATTCACTACATGGAACAACAAATGGTCCCAAAAACATATCAAAAGGAAGTTTGTTCTGAAGTGTCTCTCCTATAGAGGGGTACCATGTAGCTCAATTGGTAGAAAATGGCGCTTGCAATGGCAGGGTTGTGGGTTCGATTCCCAAGGGGGACCAGTATGAAAAAAGTATGAAAATGTATGCACTCTGGATAAGAGTGTCTGCTAAATGACTCAAATGTAAATATAAGAAAGATCAGGAAACATTTGTTAGTTTTTGTTTTACATGTATTTAACCCCATATTTTTGGCATTAAACAGTCTATATAAATTATATATATATATATATACACACAGTGGGGGAAAAAAGTATTTAGTCAGCCACCAATTGTGCAAGTTCTCCCACTTAAAAAGATGAGAGATGCCTGTAATTTTCATCATAGGTACACGTCAACTATGACAGACAAAATGAGGAAAAAATCCAGCAAATCACATTGTAGGATTTTTAATGAATTTATTTGCAAATTATGGTGGAAAATAAGTATTTGGTCAATAACAAAAGTTTCTCAATACTTTGTTATATACCCTTTGTTGGCAATGACACAGGTCAAACGTTTTCTGTAAGTCTTCACAAGGTTTTCACACACTGTTGCTGGTATTTTGGCCCATTCCTCCATGCAGATCTCCTCTAGAGCAGTGATGTTTTGGGGCTGTCGCTGGGCAACACGGACTTTCAACTCCCTCCAACGATTTTCTATGGGGTTGAGATCTGGAGACTGGCTAGGCCACTCCAGGACCTTGAAATGCTTCTTACGAAGCCACTCCTTCGTTGCCCGGGCGGTGTGTTTGGGATCATTGTCATGCTGAAAGACCCAGCCACGTTTCATCTTCAATGCCCTTGCTGATGGAAGGAGGTTTTCACTCAAAATCTCACGATACATGGCCCCATTCATTCTTTCCTTTACACGGATCAGTCGTCCTGGTCCCTTTGCAGAAAAACAGCCCCAAAGCATGATGTTTCCACCCCCAATGCTTCACAGTAGGTATGGTGTTCTTTGGATGCAACTCAGCATTCTTTGTCCTCCAAACACGACGAGTTGAGTTTTTACCAAAAAGTTCTATTTTGGTTTCATCTGACCATATGACATTCTCCCAATCCTCTTCTGGATCATCCAAATGCACTCTAGCAAACTTCAGACAGGCCTATACTGGCTTAAGCAGGGGGACACGTCTGGCACTGCAGGATTTGAGTCCCTGGCGGCATAGTGTGTTACTGATGGTAGGCTTTGTTACTTTGGTCCCAGCTCTCTGCAGGTCATTCACTAGGTCCCCCCGTGTGGTTCTGGGATTTTTGCTCACCGTTCTTGTGATCATTTTGACTCCACGGGGTGAGATCTTGTGTGGAGCCCCAGATTGAGGGAGATGATCAGTGGTCTTGTATGTCTTCCATTTCCTAATAATTGCTCCCACAGTTGATTTCTTCAAACCAAGCTGCTTACCTATTGCAGATTCAGTCTTCCCAGCCTGGTGAAGGTCTACAATTTTGTTTCTGGTGTCCTTTGACAGCTCTTTGGTCTTGGCCATAGTGGAGTTTGGAGTGTGACTGTTTGAGGTTGTGGACAGGTGTCTTTTATACTGATAACAAGTTCAAACAGGTGCCATTAATACAGGTAACGAGTGGAGGACAGAGGAGCCTCTTAAAGAAGAAGTTACAGGTCTGTGAGAGCCAGAAATCTTGCTTGTTTGTAGGTGACCAAATACTTATTTTCCACCATAATTTGCAAATAAATTCATAAAAAATCCTACAATGTGATTTTCTGGAGAAAAAAAATCTCAATTTGTCTGTCATAGTTGACGTGTACCTATGATGAAAATTACAGGCCTCTCTCATCTTTTTAAGTGGGAGAACTTGCACAATTGGTGGCTGACTAAATACTTTTTTCCCCCCACTGTATATACTTCCATTACATTTTTCAACTAGTACCGGGGGACCTTCAGAGGATTCTTGTGAGGCCTGTGGGCGTCCTAGAGCAAAATATTAGTGTATAGCCCAAACGGTTCGGACGCTACAGACAGAAGTTGGCAGATCGGCTCTATCGACGGACACTTGTGGAGTTCGTAGAGCAAAAGGGAGAACACTATTGTGTTCGCGAGAGTCTCATCTTTCCATAGAGGGATTTTGTGGATGTCTCATGGTCTGACAAACACCGCTCTAGCTCTGTTACCTTTCACTGCAGATGCAGAAGTGCGACATAGGCGGATGTAGTGGATTGAGATGCATCCAATGCAAAAAACCAGATATTTCTAGCTTAAATTGACAGATTATTATTATATATTTTTTTTAATGCTAATAAACCTTAGGGGTTAAAGAGCTTCTTCATTCTGTTGAGAAAGGCCCTCTGTTCAGTTCTGTCTTGCCATGCTATATATTGTATACACACAAACACACAGCCTCTCTCACTCGAGTGCGAAGCGCTAATGAGCGATGGCATTTTGAGATGTGCCCGCTCTGACACACAGGCATTGTGTGCCAGGCGCTGGGTGATTAAGGATGAAGGTCAGCCCGTTAATTGCCTCCCTGCCATCTCCTCTCCCTGGCGTGGGAGCCCAGCTCCCAGCTCCCAGCTCTCACCACCACTAGCTGGATGGTGCTGGCGCTGCCACTTATCTTCACTGCTATAGTATATAGGCAATTCAATCTTATGGTACGGGGATTGGATGACCTCACTATGAAGTCTGGGTTTGGATAGTGATATTGTAACGTTACGCTATGAAGCTGTGTTGGTCTTTCCAGTTTTTTCTCTGTTCATTGATGCTGTTTCAGATGTGCATATGAGAATGCCTGTCGTCGCCTCATGCCTTGTTGTGGAAAATAAAAAAAATAGAAAAGTGTCTTATTCCATCCCCAAGGGAAATAATTAATCCGTACAAGGCTGTCGCGTGTTGAAATGAAGCAAGTGTGAAGCATTTAGCCCAGGAGGCATTGCAGGCACCTGTTGTCGTCCCTGCCCTACATTTCAGCAGAGCGCACCGAGCAGAGGAAAACAACATGCTCCAGTGATGGCAAGTGAAACACACAATCACAGCTGGAGCTTCTTCTCGTGTGTGTTTGTGTGCGCATGTGCACGTAGGTGCGTGTGTGTGTGTACATGTGTACACGTGAGTGTGTGTACAGGAAACCCTAGCCCTTTGAGGAGGAGGTAGGGAAGCTCAGAGGAGGCAGTGGCGGGCACCTCGGAGGCTGTTTATCACCCAGTACCATCTGTACGCTGCTGCTCAGCACTGTGATCTACTGCAGCTGGAGCCAATAAGTCACGTAGCGCTGCAGAGCTGGCCTCAACACCGCTAG
Organism: Coregonus lavaretus; assembly: GCF_964263955.1. Lineage (NCBI taxonomy): Eukaryota > Metazoa > Chordata > Actinopteri > Salmoniformes > Salmonidae > Coregonus > Coregonus lavaretus. The sequence continues at coordinate 10,527,973 of NC_140004.1, forward strand.
GCGCTCTCCTTTCACCTCCTCCATGCCCTTAGCTTACTTATCCTGCAGACCCACAGCTCCTCCTGGGAGAGGACAGATGAAGATGCCCTGGCCATGCACATCAAACAGCACATCAAAGTGTGTGTGTGTGTGTCTGTGCGTGTGTGTCACATTTAATCAACTCTGCAACAAACAGAATATTGTAGGCAACTTGAATACGGAAGAGCATACGCTCATTTGCCTCCTCTTCCTCAGTGCCAGGAGGCTCTAATAACCGGAAGCCTTTGTGGGGCTGAGATGGGTATTGTGGGGCCTGTCAAGCCTCTAATCCCTGTGGCCTCTGAAGTGTGAAACCCTTTGATGTCAGGTCGCTCGCCAAAGGCTCTGCCTGTTGACAAACAACGGGCGGGCCGGGAGAGACGGAGGGAGACTGAGGAGATCAGGAGTAGTGGGGCTTTTCTCCGCGGCAGAAGGAGAGACCGCACAGTAGAGTCAGGCATGGAAAATATGGACTCAGTCACTGAGAAGGAATGGAAATTAGCCACCCTTGAATGAATTTCCTGGTTGTTTTGATAAGTAATTTTTTCTTAATGTGGCAGTAATTAGGGGGAATGATGGGCATGTTGCAGGGGGGTGGGTGGGTGGGTGGGTGGGGGGGGGGGGGCACAGCCCCTTGATATGCCAAAGCCGAGTATCGCTCCTCATTTAAACCATGTGATGATCAAAGATGTTTTTTTCACCCTGCGTTGTTCAGAAAAAAAAATGCAGCCGGTCTATTTGAATGTGGACCGGCGAATGCAGCTATTTTTTTTCTTTGGAGCAAATGAAATAAGTCTTCTGTCAGTTTCCCCTGCCTGTGGGAACATCAAAGCGTGGTGCCACCAACGCTGTCACCAGGGAAGGTTAGGTTGGGAGCGTTGTGCCCCAGTCAGGCAGCCCCAGTCCTGCTGCCCACTGATCTGGATCTCTATGGGCATGCATGTACAGTGTCCATATTAGGACATTCCTACATATGTACGGTATCCTTATAAGGACAGTCATGCATCCTTGGTTTCAGAGTCATATATGACCATTCCAGCCCAACCCATTAAAATGTGATCAGATTAATTTACACCCATAAACATAAGATTGTATATTTTTTTAACCTTTTACCGTAGTGGGCTAAATCAGGATCACACTGAGTGTTTCTTGAAGTCTTAAACAAATCTACTTTGAAACAAAAGTATACACCTCACACACATTGTTATGGGCCTAAAAACACCCGTACCATGTCAGATATAGAGTTGAGATATATTATATTTTGAGTTTGCATCCCAATATTACACTTTATATACGTACATCACAGAAGACTAAAATATAACAAAACCGTTTGACATAGAAACACTGGATTTTCAGCATTTAAATTTTTTGGATTAATTATGACTGTAAGTCGCTTTGGATAAAAGCGTCTGCTAAATGGCATATTATTATTATTATTATTATTATTATTATTATTATTATTATTATAATAACAAATATTAATAACATTCCCCCCATGAGGCCACTAGAGGGTGATTTGGTCATTTGACTGCAGGAAAGGGATACTCAATTGTCTCGTGTTATTTAGGACCAAGTGTGATGCTGGAGTCTGATAGTACTGTCATTGACTATTGAAAAGGTTGTGATGTGTAGGCCTAATATATTTGGCTTGAAGCATCAATATGTTTTACTTCAACAGTATTTAATAGGCTTTTCCTGTCTTGTAGTTGGAGCAACGGGACTGTGCTTAAGAAGTGTCTTCCATTTAGCATGGAGAATTCACAGACACAAATAATATGCCCTTCACCCCTCTGCTTTCTATCTTGTAGATGTAATAATTTTCACAGTTGGAGGCCCATTGGATAGTAGAAATTAACTCCCCATGCTATCAGTAATGGGAGCGAAAGAATAAGAGTTGGTGACTGCTTGGCAGTAAAGTCTCTTTAAAATGAAATGGTGTGAGTCCTGCTCACACAGCCCCTAGCCTCAACTCCTCAGGTCGCCATGACATTCGCTGATTGGCACGTTTTTATTTCACTTAATCTTGGTGCTTTTTTTTGTTAGCTTTTGCATGAAAATTTCATTTTTTAAGGGGTACGAGTCATTGGTGGCAGAGTATTTATTTCTGTTAAATTGAGTTCTTCCCCGATGCCCCTCCTCTTTTTGTTGCACATAGTTAAAGGTGACAGGCAAAGGTCTCCACAAAAACACCTTAATAATTAATAACTTTTTGGGTGACCCGACCAAATTGACATAGAAATGTTAGTTATAGATCTGTCATTCTCATTGAAAGCAAGTCTAAGAAGCGGTAGATCTATTCTTTGTGCGCTATTTATATGCTTCCTGTTCTTAAGTTTCATTTTTGTGCCTTTGACTTTCGGTTTTGTACACCAGCATTAAACAGCTGAAACTGCAATATTTTTGGTAATGTAAAATATATTTCACAGTGGTTTAGATGGTACAATGATTCTCTACACCAGGGTTTCCCAAACTCGGTCCTGGGGACCCCCCTGGGTGTACATTTTGGTTTTTGCCCTAGCACTACACAGCTGATTAAAATCATCAAAGCTTGATGATGAGTTGGTTATTTGAATCAGCTGTGTAGTGCTAGGGCAAAAACCAAAACATGGACCCAGGGGGGGCCCCAGGACTGAGTTTGGGAAACCTTGCTCTACTCTATACTTGCTTGTTTTGTCACAAACTGAAATTAGGCTAAATATTTGAATTTTAGCAACCAGGAAATGGTGGCGCAATTTCTGCATAGTGCACCTTTTTAAATAAGCCTCAACAACATTTTTGTCTATGACAACATTTTAGTTGTCATTTCTACTTTTTGGTGAAGATGTCATTTTCTGGCCATATAATACTGCAAGGAACACAAGCTACAGACATGGCTTTTATGAGTCATTTTCTGAATCAGAAATAAAACGAATGATACTGACATGATGTGAGAAGACACTTGTATATCTGGGAAATAAACATGTATTCATATGCAGAGAATGACATATAATCTAGCTAGCTAGTTAGCTAGCTATAGCAAGACAGTGTACATTATTCCCAATCAATATGATGAGGCTGCCATTCAAACAGCTAAGACTAGCTAGCTAACTAGCTAGCTAAATATTTTAGTTGGTAAGACTTGTTGTATGACAGAACACATGTATAATGAATGTTAGCCAGCTAGTTACCTAGCTCATAAATTTAGTTTACTTCTTGGGAAACAATATTGATGCTATCTAGCTAGCTACACTGGCTGCAGCCATTGCAGACAGAAAGCTAACTAGCTAACCAAAACGTGGCTAACTACCACATGAAAACAATTCAGCTATTTCTGATCAAATGTTACCATATATAGATAGCTAGACCCTTTCTGACAATTGTACTGTGAGCTCAAGGTTAGCTAGCTAGCAAACGTTAACTAGTGTGTGGCTTAACTAAGTGTGGCTTAGCTAGCCAAGAACATCCATGATCATAATCTCTCCTGGTGAAATTGCTTTGAAAAGCATATTCTTTCAATCCCAAATACTCTTACTACTTTGAGCTGTCCATAACTAAAGATCACTGTAAACAGTAGTGTCGTTTCAAGTGATTTATTATAGTTAGCTAGAAGGAGAACAGCGTCTTGTCTCCTCATTCTGCAGTATGAATCCGACCGACCACCGAGTGTCACAGTGCATCACAAGTGAAAAATAAAAACTACTTTGAAATCCCGGTACCTAGCTACAACCAGATTATCAGATTATCTCCTGACAGAATAGCTGGATCAAATGTGAAATAGAGTTCTGATTATGTTCAGTACAATATCGAGCATGTGAGCTCAGAGATGTGAAATTGTGCACAAAAATAAGACAACTTTGAACATTTTCAAATTATGGAATTTTCACAATACCCTCAAATGACATCATTTCCAAACATTCCAAAGGAGCATGTTGACAGGTAGTCATGCGTCTTTTAGTGTTATATCAAGGATATAAAATCTACCCTGACCAAAATATTATTGCAGGTCATTTTATGATGTATTTAGCTGTTGTATAAAGAAAGGTTTAGAAAAACAGGGAAACCTTTGCCTGTCACCTTTTAAGTAGCCATGAAATTGCCTGAATGTCGTTTAAATCCAATCTCTGTACCCCTCCCCCAACACTGACAAATCATGGAGGGCTTTTAGAAAGGGACATTTTCCTACTTTGTCACCTCTACTCTGGGTCGATTAAGCTGTTGCTACCTGAGTAAAGGCCAATAATACTAGTCTGCGTGAATGAACTCAGATGTTGTGGAATTTAATATGGGGGTTGGAATGGCTGCAGGTACTTCAGGTAGCATACCACAACCACCATTTAGTTGTAAGTGACAGATGAGCTTGCTTATGACAGTGTAATTCTGGCATTAGGCAGGATTTCTAGCTAGTGTTACAGCCATAGAAATACATACGTACATATGACTGTATATTACTATGTGTTCTAATTAATTTAGTGGACCCCTATACTGTAATTACACAAACTCTATATAAGCCATGTGCCAACTTTAATCTAAGCTTTACAATTCAGAGATTTTAAAACTAAACCTTTTGGAGTTACACTTTACTACAGTACCAGTCAAAAGTTTGGACACACCTACTCATTCCAGGGTTTTTCTTTATTTTTACTATTTTCTACATTGTAGTATAATAGTGAAGACATGAAAACTGAAATAACACATATGGAATCATGTAGTAACCCAAAAAGTGTTAAAAGGGTTCTTCAAAGAACCCCTTTTAATGGAAGAACCTTTAGAATAACCTTTTGGCGTACATTTTTGAACTAACCCCCCCCCCACAAAAAAATACTAAATAATATATTTTCTACTTGAGATTCATCAAATAGTCACCCTTGATGACAGCTCTGCACACTCTTGGCATTCTCTCAACCAGCTTCATGAGGTAGTCACCTGGAATGCATTTCAATTAACAGGTGTGCCTTCTTAAAAGTTAATTTGTGGAATTTCTTTCCTTAATGCGTTTGAGCCAATCAGTTGTGTTGTGTCAAGGTAGGGGGTATACAGAAGATAGCCCTATTTGGTAAAAGACCAAGTCCATATTATGGCAAGAACAGCTCAAATAAGCAAAGAGAAATGACAGTCCGTAATTACTTTAAGACATGAAGGTCAGTCAATATGGAACATTTCAAGAACTTTGAACGTTTCTACAAGTGCAGTCACAAAAACCATCAAGCGCTATGATGAAACTGGCTCTCATGAGGACCGCCACAGGAAAGGAAGACCGACAAAGTTACCTCTGCTGCAGAGGATAAGTTCATTAGAGTTACCAGCCTCAGAAATTGCAGCCCAAATAAATGCTTCACAGAGTTCAAGTAACAGACACATCTCAACATCAACTGTTCAGAGGGGACTGTGTGAATCAGGCCTTCATGGTCGAATTGCTGCAAATAAACCACTACTAAAGGACACCAATAAGAAGAAGAGAAACACGAGCAATGGACATTAGACCGGTGGAAATGTGTCCTTTGGTTGGTTACAACCGCCGTGTCTTTGTGAGACCCGGTGTGGGTGAACGGATGACCTCTGCATGTGTATTTCCCACCGTAAAGCATGGAGGAGAGGCCTATTTATACCAAGAAGGAGAGTGATGGAGTGCTGCATCAGATGACCTGGCCTCCACAATCCCCCGACCTCAACCCAATTGAGATGGTTTGAGATGAGTCGGACCGCAGAGTGAAGGAAAAGCAGCCAACAAGTGCTCAGCATATGTGGGAATTCCTTCAAGACTGTTGGAAAAGCATTCCAGGTGAAGCTGGTTGAGAGAATGACAAGAGTGTACAAAGCTGTCATCAAGGCAAAGGGTGGCTATTTGAAGAATCTCAAATATAAAATATATTTTGATTTGTTTAACACTTTTGGTTACTACATGATTCCATATGTGTTATTTCATAGTTTTGATGTCTTCACTATTATTCTACAATGTAAAAAAATTGTACATCTAAAGAAAAACCCTTGAATGAGTAGGTGTGTCTGAACTTTTGACCGGTAGTGTATCTTCATTCTTTAGTGTTTTGTAACAGTAGGGTTGAAACACATTGTATTAAACGTGACTTGTTATTCTCAGTATTTAGCTCACCCTAAAACCAGGTTAAGAATTCCCTACAGGTGGTTAATTGGGATTTTAGTTCGGGTTTCCATCGCCCCATCTCCATGTAGTCCTGGGTCGAATCATTGAGGAAGGGTAAAACCCAGTAAGTGATACTACTTATAAATCTCAACTGTGCCACTGCAATTAAATATGCTTCTATAACCCCTCCTCCTCCCCCTCATCCCTCCTCATATCCAAGGCTAACCCAATTCGATGCTAAAGAGAGTCTGAATTAATTTCACAAAGCACTGATTTAACAGTGCCTAAGGTGCCAGCCTTCCACAGAATTAGTTTTTTTTTTTAAGATCGATTCGTCGAGGGATATACTTTTACAGGGGGTGAAAATGAGATGGATGGATGGAGGAGGGATGTCATTTCTGGTTTACAAAATGCCTCAGATTTGTATTTTGCCCAGCAGTTTATCTGCTTTTATGTCAGCAGTCAGCACATTTATTAAGGATACTCTTCCTGGGGTCCAGCAACATTAAGGCAGTTATATACAATTTAAAATATGACATGACATTACATTTCATAACACTTTTCACAACACATTAAGTCTGTCCCTCAGGCCACTACTCTACTATCACATATCTAAAATCTGTGTGTAGAGTGCGTGTCTTATCATGTGTATGTGTGTCTGTGCCTGTGTGTGTCTCTTCACAGTCCTCGCTGTTCCATAAGGTGTATTTTTTAAATCTGATTCTACTGATTGCATCAGTTACCTGATGTGGAATAGAGTTCCATGTAGCCATGGCTCTCTGTAGTACTGTGCCCCTCCAATAGTCTATTCTGAAGAGACCTTTGGTGGCATGTCTTGTGGGGTATGCATGGGTATCCGAGCTGTGTGCTAGTAGTTTAAACAGACACCATTCAGCATGTCAACACTTCTTACAAAAACAAGTAGTGATGAAGTCCATTTCTTCTCCACTTTGAGCCATGAGAGATTTACATGCATATTATTAATGTTAGCTCTCCTTTTACTTTTAAGAGTCAGCCGTGCTGCCCTGTTCTGAGCCAATTGTAATTTTCCAAGGTCCCTCTTTGTTGCACCTGAACACATGACTGAACAGTAGTCCAGGTGCGACAAAACTAGAGCCTGTAGGACCTGCCTTGTTGATAGTGTTGTTAAAAAGGCAGAGCAGTGCTTTATTATGGACAGACTTCTCCCCATCTTTGCCACTGTTGTATCAACATGTTTTGACCATGACAGTTTACAATCCAGGGTTACTCCAAGCATTTTAGTCACCTCAACTTGCTCAATTTCCACATTATTTATTACAAGATTTATTTGAGGTTTAGGGTCTCTTGTGCTCACTCCCATGTGTCTCTTTTCTATTTGTCTTGCAGGTGAGATGGTGGTTCCCATACATTCTCCCCGCTACCCCAGCGTGGCTGAGCTGGATGCCTACGCCCAGAAGACGCAGAGCAGCCCGCTCTCCATCAAGATCTTCCCCACCAATATCAGGGTCCCCCAGCACAAGCACCTTAACCGGACTGTGAACGGCTTTGACACCACAGGTAGCCAGCGCTACAGCCCCTACCCACAACTCCACACCGGAGGCTACACAGGCCTCCTGGCCATTGTCAAGGCCTCTTCCTCCTCCTCTTCCTCCCACTTCGCCCCCACTAAGGGCGTCCTCAAGAACTCGGAAGGCAGGCGGACTAAGCTCTCCCCAGCCCAAATAGCTGTCGCACCGTACCCGCCCCCTAGCAGTAGTACTTTAGCGAATGGCCACTGCCGGATGGTGTACCACACTGGACCCTCGAAGCCCCCCGAGGCCCCTGGGCTCTCCCTCTCGGTGCCCCCTAACGTCACTGTGGCCGGCTCTGTGATCCCTGTGACAGGGGGACGAGGCCTGGCCCAGCTACCCCCCCAGTCCAACCTCCCCTCCATCCAGAGCATCATCTATCAAATCAACCAGCACTGCCAGGCCCAGGCTCTGCAGCAGGTGTGCCAGGGTGCAACCTCCTCCACCGCACCCTCCACCAACCCCAGCCCCTCCAAGCAGTGTGCGGGGGGTGTCATGGGGGTATCCTCCTGCTCCTCGGGAGGCGGCTATGTGGGCGGCATGGCGCCCCAACCTAACCTGGTGTACACAGGGGCGGGGCTACCGCTGGCGGCGCACAGTGGCGAGGCCATGAAGGCCGGGGTGTACTCGGACAGTATGGACTACATTCTGTGGCAGAAACAGCAACAGCAGCAGCAGGCTGTGCTTCGCATGTACAGTGGGGGCAGCGGGGGAGGAGGGGCCATCAGTAAGTCCCCTGAAAGCTGTGGTGCCCCGGGGGGAGCAGGGATCATGGCCCAAGTGTCATCCTCCTCCACCTCCAGACCCTACCACCTGACGGGGGGCGGTGGCAGTGGAGGGGGCGGGGGGTGCCTGGACAAGGTCAGCTCCTCCCCTCTGAACTGCATGGGGATGCATGGCAACTTCTCGGTGGGCCAGTACTTTGCACCGCCCTGGAACAGCGTGCTGGTCACCCCCGACAGTGACTGTTACAACCCACACCAGGAGCTCCTGGGCACCAAAACCCGAGGGCCAGCCACGGGGGGGCACAGGGAGATGGGATACCCCCACCACCATCATCCCCACCATCACCACCACCACCACCATCACCACCACCCCTCCGCCATAGACAGCGGGAGCGGGGGAGGCATGTGCTGCAGCCTGCCCAGTAAGAGCCAGCTGTGCAACACGTCGGTGCTGAGCAGCAGCCTGCAGTCTCTGGAGTACCTGATCAACGACGTCCACCCGCCCTGCATCAAAGAGCAGATGCTGGGCAAAGGCTACGAGACTGTGTCGGTGCCACGGCTGTTGGACCACCAGCACGCACACATCCGCCTCCCGGTTTACAGATAGAGCGGGGGGGAACAAGAATTAATGAATGATGCGAAATCTGTATCAAAAGCTTAGGGACAGAGGAGAAGACCTTGATTTCCTGGGTATGTATAGACTGGCACTGCTTGAAGCAGCTCGGGAGCTCCAGGGAGGGAAGCGATGGTGTTAGAGTGGATCTTGTATTGGGTGACGGGCTGGGGGGTTTCTCCCTCCCAGCCCAGAGTGGTTATTAATCAGTCAGGGAGAAAAGGGATTTCAGTGGTTTTGGGTGCCCGGACAGAAGATTTGCCAGATGTTCAATGGTGTGGTTTGCCAACAGGAATTTGGGGCTGATTTTATTTTCATTTGTTCCTTTCTTGTTTTGTTGTTGATGTTGTTGTTTTGAGTTGATTAAACTTTTTGGTGAGAATCATAGCTTGATATGAAGTGCATACAGCCACCTCTGTTGTTCCCCCATCCAAATACAAGCAACTGGGGTGCTATAGTCACAGAGAAGGCCCCAAAGGGCCAAAGTGTAGGGCTGCTTTCTAAATCCCTTAAGAAATACATCATACGCACACACATTTTCATACAATCACATGCACACGCTCAAAAACTCATACACACATACACAAACACAGACGTGTACACACAAACGTCACAATGTTGAATGAAAAATATATGACAATATTAGTAATTATTGTTGTTATAATTGATACCATAAATTGCACTGCTTGGAGTTTAAAAACCTTGTTAACTTTGGAGTTTGGAATTGGGTAGTTTGGATATGATATATTTAAGAAACTTGAAAACGTGAACCTATTTTTGTTGTTTTCTATATTTGTAGGTATATTATATGCATAGGCTGCTATGGAGGAAAACTGTCTCATTTTGGGTTGATTGATTTATTTTGTTATTCCACCTCAAGCTGACAGTTTCTGATGTCCTGGTGTAAGGCATAGTCGCTGCTCTGGTTCTGTAACCTAACCAGAGAGCTCTCTTCTCTAAACAACACTGGAATCTACAGTACATCTTGAAAACACTTACTAAAAAGAAAATGTTGCAACAAAAAAAAGATGATTTTTTTTTTTCACTATTGAAGATTGTTACTGTATGATTGGGAGATTTTCCACCATGACCTGTGTGTTTTAGTTATACTTCTTTTAATATATTTATTTTAATATACACTACCGGTCAAAAGTTTTAGAACACCTACTCATTCAAGGGTTTTTCTTTATTTTGACTATTTTCTACATTGTAGAATAATAGTGAAGACATCAAAACTATGAAATAACACATATGGAATCATGTAGTAACCAAAAAAGTGTTAAACAAATCAAAATATATTCTATATTTGAGATTCTTCAAAGTAGCCACCCTTTGCCTTGATGACAGCTTTGCACACTCTTGACATTCTCTCAACCAGCTTCATAAGGTAAACACCTGGAATGCATTTCAATTAACGTTTCTTCTTAACGTCGCAAAAACCATCAAGCGCTATGATGAAACTGGCTCTCATGAGGACCGCCAAAGGAATGGAAGACCCAGAGTTACCTCTGCTGCAGAGGATAAGTTCATTAGAGTTACCAGCCTCAGAAATTGCAGCCCAAATAAATGCTTCACAGAGTTCAAGTAACAGACACATCTCAACATCAACTGTTAATAATAATAATAATAATAATATGCCATTTAGCAGACGCTTTTATCCAAAGCGACTTACAGTCATTCAGAGGAGACTGTGAATCAGACCTTCATGGTCGAATTGCTGCAAAGAAACCACTACTAAAGGACACCAATAATAAGAAGAGACTTGCTTGGGCCAAGAAACACAAGCAATGGACATTAGACCGGTGGAAATATGTCCTTTGGTCTGGAGTCCAAAGTTGAGATTTTTGGTTCCAACCACCGTGTCTTTGTGAGACGTGGTGTGGGTGAACGGATGATCTCCGCATGTGTAGTTCCCACCGTAAAGCATGGAGGAGGAGGTGTTACATTTTACATTTACGTCATTTAGCAGACGCTCTTATCCAGAGCGACTTACAGGAGCAATTAGGGTTAAGTGCCTTGCTTAAGGGCACATCGACAGATTTTTCACCTAGTCGGCTCGGGGATTAGAACCAGCGACCTTTCGGTTACTGGCACAACGCTCTTACCCACTAAGCTACCTGCCGCCCCAGGTGTTATGGTGTGGGGGTGCTTTGCTGGTGACACTGTCTGTGATTTATTTAGAATTCAAGGCACACATAACCAGCATGGCTACCACAGCATTCTGCAGCGATACGCCATCCCATCTGTTTTGGGCATAGTGGGACTATCATTTGTTTTTCAACAGGACAATGACCCAACACACCTCCAGGCTGTGTAAGGCCTATTTTACCAAGAAGGAGAGTGATGGAGTGCTGCATCAGATGACCTGACCTCCACAATCCCCTGACCTCAACCCAATTGAGATGGTTTGGGATGAGTTGGACCGCAGAGTGAAGGAAAAGCAGCCAACAAGTGCTCAGCATATGTGGGAACTCCTTCAAGAGTGTTGGAAAAGCATTCCAGGTGAAGCTGGTTGAGAGAATGCCAAGAGTCTGCAAAGCTGTCATCAAGGCAAAGGGTGGCTATTTGAAGAATCTCATATAAAATATATTTTGATTTGTTTAACACTTTTTTGTTTACTACATGATTCCATATGTGTTATTTCATAGTTTTGATGTCTTCACTATTATTCTACAATGTAGAAAATAGTCAAAATAAAGAAAAACCCTTGAATGAGTAGGTGTTCTAAAACCTTTGACCGGTAGTGTATTCCTTTTAATCCCCAGATTTGTGTTCCCTAGACTTGCCCATCCCCCCAAAACAAAGAAACCCCAGTTTAGGAATCTGAAAATGAGGCTGAATCAGCTTTTAACTATGGGAGGCGTTTAACTTCAATCCGTTATAGTGCTATTCCTGTCATGCCTCCCTTTTATAAGTATGGTAGAAGTGGGATATCCCTTTCACTTTTGGGCACTATCATATAGGAGGATTGAGATATGGGACCAAAGGGGAGTCTTGATGTGCCCCATACCCCGAAAACAACAAAGTGAAACAATCATGCCCTGTCCTCTCAGGTGATGTGAGATGAGACAAGGTACACTGCTTTTTCCTGGTCCATTTCAGCCCATGGTTGAGATGCGTTAAGCCCAAGTCATTCATTGACTTTAGGATTCAGAACATTGAAATATTTATTATGACTGTGAGTTTCCCTTGAATGTACTGCACTTAAATTACTGAAATGTCTAATGCCTTGGCTTGAGGGACTCGAGTGAAAATATTTAAAAAATAATAATAATAATTGATCAGTGCAGCGGTCCTAAATTAGCATTTCCTTGGTCAGTCAAATTTCACTGGTAAATTGAATTTATTAACTGGAGAGAGAGCTGAGGCTTTGCCACATGGAAATGCTGGCAACAGTGGAGATTTATGAAGTGCAATTATAATGACTGTATTAACATCTTTCTCTGAGCTTACACCAAAAAATGTAAACTACAGTTGTGAATACATTCCCAATGTACCACGTGCCCGATACTTTTCTGTTTTGAGGTGTAAAATAAATCTCATTTAAGGATATATTCAGAAGCCACATCTTGGCTGTGAGGTCTGTCATTATTTATTTTTTAAATGTTCCTCAAAAAAATTGTCGGAGAAAAAGATTGACTCAAGTCAAATATCCATGATTCTGGAGAGGATCGTATTTTTGGCAAGTCTCTTCATGGTGTGTATAGATCTGAGGTTTGTGTGTGGAATGTGTGTTAAAGATGAACTGAAACAATTTAGGAAACAAGGGTCCTTTTAATAACCTCATACGATCACCAACCATGTCCCAAATGCTTCATAAATGATTTTGTGATCACTATGGAACCTCTTCCACCAAACTAACCTTTATATAATGGATTGATCATCTTTTCAATTTGCCACAATGTGTTCAAATAGCCATATCCATACCATTGTTTATATAGGCCTACCACTGAAAGAAAGTAGTTATCGACCTACAGTCTTTCTATACCAGGATTTGAAGATATTCCAACTCTATATCCTTAGCTTTAGTAGAGCCACAAAAAGTAGATGACTAACGAGAAAACTGAAACTGTGACTTTCATTGTTTTGCATCTCAATGCATCAGCAAACGTGATTTGCATTTCCCCCTCAAGATAACCCCCTTTACCATGAGCCTTAAAGTGGCAATCAGCGGTTGAAACATTACCAAAGCTTTTTCCCCACCACTATTTCTGTAAAAAGCGGGGTGATGGGGCTGGAGAAATGTAACTACTCTCAAATTTAAAGACAGAGCTATGGATGCAAATTATAGTTTTAACCATGTTTTTAGGCTATACAGTATTTGTTTACGTTTACTTTGTTTACAAACATTAGCGTAAAACAAGCTTAAATTTTGGGTTCTGATGGGGTATGACAGTTAACTAAGCTCATGAGGCATTTATAAGTTATACAGTGCTGTGAAAAAGCATTTGCCCCTTTCTAGTTCTCTGCTTTGGCATATGTTTGATACTGAATGTTATCAGATATTCATCCAAAACCTAATATTAGATAAAGGGACCCTGAGTGAACAATCAACACAACAATTAATTACTTATTTCATTTATTTCATAAACAAAGTTATGCAACACCCAATACCCCTGTGTGAGAAGTAATTGCCCCCTTACACTCAATAACTGGTTTTGCCACCTTTAGCTGCAATGACTCCAACCAAACGCTTCCTGTAGTTGTTGATCAGTCTCTCACATCGCTGTGGAGGAATTTTGGCCCACTCTTCCATGCAGAATTGCTTTAACTCAGCGACATTCGTGGGTTTTCAAGCATGAACTGCTCATTTCAGGTCCGGCCACAACATCTGGACATTGACTAGGCCATTCCATAACTTCAAATGTGTTGCTTTTTAGCCATTTTCATTTAGAGTTGATTGTGTGTTTTGGATCATTGTCTTGCTGCATGACCCAACTGCGCTTCAGCTTCAGCTCACAGACGGATGGCCTAACATTCTCCTGTAGAATTATCTGATACAGAGCAGAATTCATGGTTTCTTCTGTTAAGGCAAGTCGTCCAGGTCCTGAGGCAGCAAAGCATCCCCAAACCATCACACTACCACCACCATGCTTGACCGTTGGTATAACGTTCTTACTGTGGAATGCAGTGTTTGGTTTTCGCTAGGCATAATGGGACCCATGTCATCCATAGAAGGAACCATGAAATCTGCTCTGTATCAGATAATTCTACAGGAGAATGTCAGGCCATCCGTCTGTGAGCTGAAGCGCAGTTGGGTCATGCAGCAAGACAATGATCCAAAGCACACATGAAAATGGCTAAAAAGCAACAAATTTGATGTTTTGGAATGGCCTAGTCAAAGTCCAGAACTAATCCCAATTGAGATGTTCTGGCAGGACTTGAAATGAGCAGCTCATGCTTTAAATCCCACAAAGGTTGCTGAGTTAAAGCAGTTCTGCACGGAATAGTGGGCCACAATTCCTCCACAGCGATGTGAGAGACTGATCAACAACTACAGGAAGCATTTGGTTGCAGTCATTGCAGTTATTGAGTGTAAGGGGGCAATTACTTTTTCACACAGGCGAATTGGGTGTTGTTTAACTTTGTTAATTAAATAAATAAAATAAGTATCATTTTTCTTTGTTATTTGTAAACTCAGGTTCCCTTTATCTAATATTAGGTTTTGGTTGAAGATCTGATAACATTCGTTATCAAAAATATGCAAAAATAGAGAATCGGAAAGGGGGCGAATACTTTTTCACGGCACTGTATTCTTCAAGAATCAATGGGTACATATCATTAATTTATAAGTCCAAAAATGTATGTAGCAATGCTGATTGCCCCTTTAAATGAATACGGTAATAGTGTTTGTGGAAATCCTTGGAAGGCTGACAAAGCAAAGCTCTTAGACCAAGGAGTATCTAGACTTGCACTAATACAGTAAGTAAGCATCCTTAACATTCCACAGTGAAATATTTTCACGTTGTTTCAACAGCTTAACATCCTGCCACATGTTTCTGGCATCGTTTTATTCAGTCTTGTTGAAATATTTTGACAGATTTACAGAAGATGTATCTGATCCCAAATCCCCTTCCCTTTGGCTTCTGCACCCAAGCATTAAACCATGTCACATGATGTTGGAGGAGGGCTATAGTGAGACTACAGGCAGTGTGTGGAGCAGTTGGTGTCAGCGTTTTCCCACAAGGAGAGGTTATTGGTATTGTGCCTCCCATCTAATGGGAGTATTGGATAACACCAGGCCGACTGACAGTGGGAGGGACGTGCATTTGCCCACAGGATTGTAATGCAAAATACCCTGTTTTACAGAGAGCAGGGGGGTTATCTTTAGGGACAGAAGAATCAAAACTCTTAATACATATTTTATTATATCCCTTATTAATTCCTGATGTTTCCCATCACATATTTTGTCTATTCGTTTTTTTTTTAGATAATGACAAAATACATTAGAATTTATTCAGATTTTTTCATCATTGGACAATTGAAGGGATATAGCTATGTTAGAAACAGGTCTGAACTGTGAGCTCACCCTCTCCGATGTCACTGTGGCAGACACTCAAGTTAACCACACAAGTCCCTGGGCACTTGGCATTGTGACGGATTGTCTTTCTTCTTTTGGTTGTGTCTGTCAGATCGTTGTCACCACAAAAGGAACGTCTCAGAGCAACCTTCCAGACGGTTATCTCTTCCGACCTGGCCTGTCATCTTCTCTCTGTCACATTTGGGAGGTTGTGTTTTAATAGTGGATGTGCAGGACTTTAGTACTCAGCTCTGTTCTTCTTTCCTGTCTGTACTCCACACAGACCTATATTGAGGCTTATATTATATCCAAATATAAAGCCCTGCACATCATTATGGACACTATCCTCTCAAACTCTAGTCCAGTAGACAGGTGATTTATTTAATGTCCATTTGCAATTCTCTGCTTTTTCAGAGTTGTCATTATGAGAGGATAGAGGATGATACTGTGGTTTAGAGGTAAAGAGCGACTGCCCTTATAAAGCCCTTGAAAATGGCCTATGTGGCATCGATATGAGTCAGAAACCTTTATTCTAGTGTCATAATTAAGTACAAAGTGTAAATAAGATAATTTTGGTCATAAAGAGATTTGCAAGATGATAGGAAAAAATATTATGTCACGGAATAAAGGGTACCGTAACAGTTTTCCGTGGGTTGGGTTTATTTTTTATCCTGCCCACATGCCAACAGCTGGCAGCACCCAAGTAGTCGTCAATTCTGAGCGCTGCACGCGACCCTATCATAATGCCCATGGTTTCCATGAGATTTGGTTTGACATTAGATATCCCTATGGGGCTAGTTAGGGACCATCAGTAAATTAAACAATGGACATGGGACAATATCTTAAAAGGTCAATAGCTCCAAAAATATATAAAAAAATAAGTCAAACTGACTTTACCACGGTCGCACACCAGCCGGCTGAAGCTAATTGGCTAAATGATTCGGCTAAGTCTTCCCACCTGTGAACACACACAAGAGACACCCACATCAAACCACACCCCGAAACCAACTCATGTTTTAATTCAGTAATGGCCGCTAGCATTTCTTAATGAACCAAATCTAAAACTGGGCCAAATCTTTAAACATTCCAAAAGAAAGTCTCTTTAATTTATCGTTCCATTGATAAAAATAGGGAACATTTCCCTTGGTCAATGAAAGTGATTATTTTATATTGTTAGGATACAGTAATACTATTACCATGCATCCCTCATGATGCTTCATGGGGTGGGATAGGGGGCTTTATTCCCACACAGCCTCCAAACCGTCTGTCCCAAGGGGGGTTACTGTTGGTGGACTATACCTCTGTTGCACTGGCCTCTTACTAGGATTTCTAGGCTCCTTTGTGATGGATGCTCAGCCCATATTAGGATAATGGAATTACATTTTCAATAAAACTTGTGACCGCCCGTCCATCCGTGCAAGGCCTCTCTCAGCTTCAGAGGCAGAGTGGCATATGGCATGTCATTATCTAAGCCCTCCCTCCCCCTCATCCAGGGCCAACAGTGTTCACCAGTGCTTAAACAAACCCAGGTTAAGGAGGACTGACGGGATGGGGAAGTGTGGAGGGGGTGGGTGGGCACTGAACCACAGCCACTGCAGTGCCATCTCGGAGGGCCTTCCTCCTCCACACCGCCCTGGGCTCCGAGGCGGCAAAGGCACCTTTGAAAGATGGCCTGCTGTTTTTGATGATGGAGGGGGATTTGTTTTCTGTTGGATTACTGTATGTGCCTTGGCCCTGGCTTGCTGGCTGAGGGGCCCTTTCTGCTCTCTGTGACAGATCTCAGGGAGAGAGAGCAAGATGGCGAAGCAGAGGGGGTCAGAGCAGGCCCTTGAAGCATTTAGTAATCAGGATAATTGTCACGTTGCGGCGGGTGCTGCTTCTGGTTTCAGCCACCCAGCCTGTGACTCTATGCAATGAGAAAAAGTAGTGTGTTTCTCTGGGGATGTAATGAGGCACACTGGTCGCTCACATCAAAGCCCTTCTGCCTATCAATCAAGGTCTCTGGCCAGGATTCCAACAAACTACACCAATATCATACTGTTTTTTTTTTACTGGTAAATTTCATTGGTCAATACTGCAGATGTGCAGTGTGATGTTGGCGCAGTGCAGCTTGCTTGAATCCTGGCCTAGGTCTCTGTCTTATTGAAGGACAGTCTTCAGTAAGCGGAATTGAAAAGTTCAATTTGTATGAAGCACAAATGGTAGATTCATATTTATCACTTGCCATTTGTTCCTGGAAGGGCAGAGGGTAGTGGATATATAACAATCTCCCACTCCTTTACTACACAGAGAATGATCTCCACATCATGTGTGCTATCTTCCTGTGGCCAATGCCTGTATAGAGAAAAGTTAACCTCACAGAATGTCTATTGACTTATTCCTCCAGTGCTTTGTATCTCAGGTATCTCAAGGGCACCATGACTCTGGGAAAGGGAAGATACTATGAGGCCAAGGGGAGAGAGGTGAAGAGTGATCGACTGTGATAGACTGGCTGTTAAGATATCTCAGTAAACAAAAAAGGGCAGATGCTCTCTCTGTAGAGCCTTGGCGCTGTCTCTATATACGGTACCTTGCACACACAGATAACACGGGGTGGAGTGGTGCTCCTCCTACTAGACACTGCTTTGCCCAGACCTAGAGGGCTGGCTGAGACATGTCCTCTGACTGCCCCCTGGGTTCCCCTATCCCAGGGACTTCTCCTATCCTCCTCCACTTTTCCACTGCCAACTGGAACATCATATCATCAACACAGTCCTCTCCATTTCGCTCTTCTGTCTGTTTAAAGCAAAGCATTGTTTCTATTGATAATTCTGGTTTTCCTGAGGAGGCTTGTATAGGTGACCTAAGAGCCTTATAGATGTTGCACATTATCTATATTGGGGATTGAATTGCCCACATATTTGGAGCAGAGTGCTTACAGTTACTCCTCATAGGCCCTGGTGATACAGTTGACAGATGGATGTGTGAATATCATTATGTTTGAATGTACAGCACTGGTGATGTAGCATTATCTTTTTGAAATCATTAGAAATCATTAAAATAATCCCCCCAAAATACTCATAGCACAGATCAAAGATCAAATAAGTATTATCAGTGGGATGCCCTTGTCCCTTAGGAAAAGCTTAGAATCCCTTCTCTGCCAACGAAGTGCAGCTGGGTACAATTTCAGGTGCCTATGACGTTGCATTTTCCTCAATGTTACAACTGTATGTAAGGGAGACTGGGGGCAATTGTAACACCTTGAATTTATCCAAACAGACACAAGCTAGAGTGATGAAACGTCCACAGTACATGCCCATTTAAGTTATCTTTCTGCTTGAAAAGTTACAGCCAAATATCTCACTATTTGTTTTTTAGGGGTGAAAGTAGTTTTTTCCAGCAGCTGTATTTTTCTTATACTGCCCTGAGCATTAATATCCAGTAATTCAAACGAGCATAATTTTCATCACTATATGTTGGCTAAACATTGACATGAATGACATGTCACTATTGTTGTCTCTTGCTAGGCACATGAGGTTTTGTCATGGCTGCTGGGTTGGGGGTAATTGTAACGCAATTTTAAAATGACCCTGAGCCAAGCAGTCAAATGATGAAAACAAGTGATTTTAACTTTAATATTGTAACATAATAACTTTAACTAGCCTTGGGGTCCTGTAGAGTGCCAAATAAGTTGTAAACAGATATGATCTGGGCACAATCAGACTATTCAGATGTTTTGAGAGGAAGCGAATGGCCATGCACAAACAAGGGTGTTACTGTAATTATTGGTTAAGTACATAGAAATACTCAAATTTCTTGCAGAATCATTACGTTCGTCTATGATCATATGATAATTCATAAACATTAATGTTTTTGAAGGTAAGTGAATTTATTTGGTTTATTTTTTTAGGTGTTACATTTGACCCCAGCTACTTTTACAATAGAAGCGGAGAAAATGTAACGTCCTGACTTTTCGGATTAAAATCAATATTGTGATCCGACCGTCTTATGTACAGACATAAATGATATGAGTGATTAGGAGACATGCAAGTTTCTTATATATAAAAATGACCGGCCTAGTTCAAGTGGTCTCTGAGCAACAGAGTACAATAGAAAAACTCTTACAATTGCCCCCCAGTCTCCCATATAACAACACAAATTAATTCTAGAAGGGCCCCCAAATCTCTCCTCTATTTCATGGAGTGGCTATATTGCTGTATCCAATCTAAAAGTCTGGGGATTTTTGGTTTGTTTTAGTTAAATCTATTTATTGTTTGTTTGGCACACAGAATGTTCCTGTAGACAAACAGGACTGATTCTACATTGATCTCCAATGCGCCAGTGCTGCCAAAGTCTGAGGGTGCCGCAACCTTGAGAAAATAATATATATGGAAATGGGAAATCTATAAAGCATCTCTCTTATTGTTCTCCCTGCAGTGTTGTATTTATAATTTAGCCTCCTCAGGATGAAACATTTGTAAAGAACACGTTTGTTTTTTGTTTGTTTTTTGGAAACATTAATAATATATATTGATCTTGGATTTCGAATGGAGGGTTCTGAATTCAAAAAAATTAATAAAGCTGTAAAATTCTTTAGCCTTGGGATTTTCAACTTTTGAATGTGCCTACAGCCAAGCATACCTGTGATTGCTTACCCCCCTCTATCCCAGCCCACCTCTACAATCTCCCCCTAATCGCCTTGACATCCCCCCTCACCTCCCCTTCCCACCCCACCTCTACCACATCCAATTTTCTGTGACTGCCGCTGTATGCCCCCTCCCTCACACCCAATTCCAACCCCCTCCAGCCCCCTTCCTCCAGCCCAGGTACCATAGTGGATAATCTAATGTAACTGCTTTTTTTTGTCAATCTCAGGACTGAAATGTCTTTTTTTGATGTAGATGGTTAATTTATTCTCTCTGTTCTGTAATATTGTTTGACAGTAAATAAAGTGGATGACAACTTCTATGTCCATGGTTCTGGTCGTTTTCCCTCTCACAGGAGGCTTTGTTGTGATATAATAATCTGATTTCACTGCAATGAACTCATTTGAATAGATCAAATACACACATGCAATCTCTCTACTTATCTGTCCTCTCTCTCTCTCTCTTTCTCTTTTCTCTCTCTCGCACTCTCTCCCTCAATCTCTCCCTCACTCTCTCTCCTTGCTAAACCTGTTGTGTAAAGGACTTTCCCATCAGGTCCTAACTGATTACGGTAACCAAGGTAAATTCATTAGTGGTAGGCCAAAGCTCCATGAACCACGCTATGAGCACATACTGTAGTGCCATATGCTGCCCTCTGCAATCCGCTTTGGCTTTTTCATCTGTTAGTGTGCAACTATATCTGAGGGACAGAATGTTGCTCTGTTTATAGGCAGGCAGCCTTTGGGTGACTTTGGTACTCTCTACTGCTTCTCTTTCTGTTATTTCCGTGGTTTGACCGTTACTGTTGCATAATTAACCTTGGTGCCCCACATGAGGAGAAAAGCCCTGCAGTGCTTTAAGGTGAAAAGGGGGAAGTGAGAAAGTAGGAGGATTATATAGTAGTGTGCAGTGGTGGAAAAAGTACCCGATTGTCATAGTTGAGTACAAGTAAAGATACCTTAATAGAAAATGACCCAAGTAAAAGTGAAAGTCGCCCAGTACAATCCTACTTGAGTAAAAGTCTAAAAGTATTTGGTTTTATATATACTTAAGTATCAAAAGTAAATGTAATTTATAAAATATACTTAAGTATCAAAAGTAGAAATAAAAGTAGAAATCATTTCAAATTCCTTATATTAAGCAAACCATACGGCACCATTTTCTTCTTTTTTAAATGTACGTATAGCCAGGGGCACGCTCCAACACTCAGACATCTTTACAAATGAAGCACGTGTTTAGTGAGTCCGTAGATCAGATGCAGTAGGGATGACTAGGGATGTTCTCTTGAAGTGTGTGAATTGGACAATTTTCCTGTCCTGCTAAGCATTCAAAATGTAACGAGTACTTTTGGGTGTCAGGGAAAATGTATAGAGTAAAAAGTAAATCATTTCCATTAGGAATGTAGTGAAGTAAAAGTAAAAGTTGTCAAAAATATAAATAGTAAAGTAAAGTACAGATACCCAAAAAAACTACCTAAGTAGTTCGTTCAAGTAATTTTACTTAAGTACTTTACAGAACTGGTGGTGTGGTGGTTACAAAGGGGAGACAAAAAACTATATTGGGGGAGGGGTACTTTCTTCATTGTGTAATGTGATAACATTATTTCCTGGATGGGGATTTAAAGAGAGGGGACCAAAATGACCTGGGAACAAGGTTATTATAGTTTTGTGATTTAATACTAGTTTTTATTTCTGTTAGTTTCTAGATTTTTATTTGAAATTCAGTTTAGTTTCAGTTCATTTTCAGACTCGATCTACTAGTTTTTATTTTGTTTCAATATTGGGTGGCAGTAATACATAAGGTGATGGGCCAGGACCATAGACTTGGATAGACATAACATCTCTGTGTCATGATGGCGTCTGTGAGAGCATGGGTAGCGCCATTGAGGCCATCTCCATTTTGAAATACGACTCATCAGGTCATGCCAAACGGGTCATCAGGAGGGATCAGCCAATGAAGTTGGAAGTCCCGCCCAGTTGACTAAATCAAAATTGCGAAAGTCCTCAATGGTGCTGCCCATGCTAACACAGGCTTTTGGCCACTAGAGGACTCCATACAACTCCATGGCCAGGACATAGGTTTGGTTAGGTTTAAATTATAAATCTATCCTAATGTGACTTGGATTTAAAGGATAAGTGCCTAGACTGGTGCAAGAAATATGGTGGAGGGAAACTCTCTTGTCCATGTTCACACCAATCCAATGCTTAAAAAAAAAACTTTGGTAGTAGATGTAAGAAGAATCAAGTACCTTTTACCTTTATCTGACAGAAGAGAGAGAAAAAACAACAAATGAAGTAATGGCAAATTTGAAATGTTGTGTTTATTTAATACTAAACATGTATCACTGACTAACCCCTTCAAATAGGGTTAATACAAACCATCTACAACAACAGCAGAAAGATAAGCAATAGGACACTTGTTAACAACAGTTCAACCAAACAAGATTTTCTGGTTTATCTTCAAGAAGACTCTGCGTTCCAGAGAGGTGGTTGTTCGGTTTCTCAAGCCTGATGACAGTTGTCCTCAAACAGAGAATATTCTCTCCACGAACGCTTTGTATGCAGGGGAAGAAACCAGACCCAGTGCCACAGGGCACAGCTTTGGATAAACAGCCAGAACTGGAGAGGTGACTCTGTAAACATGCCCCCCTTTACCTCTTCCAGGTATTTCCGCAGCTCACACTTAATGCCCTGCCAGGTCGACCCTCTTGCTGGACAGTGACCTCAGACACAATCTTCGATGCGAGGAAGCTATATTTCTGAAGCACTGTGGTCGAGATGCTGGCTGAATTCATTGTGCTGGCAACTTCCTGGGGTCCTGCTGCTCCACGGCTGTACTCTCTGATTTGCTGGGGGGGAAAAGACACTGCTTCCCTCATCAAAGTGCTCCATCTCTGTTGACTGAAGTGCCAGAGACACAATTGGGTCCATTATCCAAGTGAACATGTTATAACTTTTGTTTGTGTGTACTGTATGTGAGAGTGTGTACAACAGTAAGCCTATACGGTATGAAAGTGTTAGCGCATTTGCAAACACTGCCACACTCTATACCACAGAGCACGGCCGGGAGTCAATTCAAGACACGTTATAGAGCAGCCAGGGCCTTGCAAAGACCTTTCAGGGGCAGGTGCTAAAAATGAAAAAAAAACACCCCATACTAACTGCCTCTGACTGTAGGATATTTTTTTTTTTGCATAGGCCTATTAAACAACACACTAATCACAAAGGTGCCTCCTAAAGACAATTGACATCAGGAAAAGAGGGTAGGCTATCAGCTAATCATTGATGTTGATGATTGATGTAAATCTGCTAGCTAGCTAACTTGATACTTTTTTTTACTGGTTGTGACTTATCTTCAAAGCTCTTAAATAACAACTTCATAATATAGCCTAATAACCATAATCTTCTAACTCATGATATATGGCTGGCAAGTGGCTTGTGTGGATATTTTAGTATAGTGGTTAGCTAGAGTCTAGACCACTTGTGTTCAGTGCTTAATTTGGAAATCGGGAGGAGCAGAAACGAGAGGGGGTGACCCGGGGAGCTGTGAGGTACCAGATGTTTTGATTTTGTTATTTTTACTTTATAATAAAGCATTGCATGCATATCATGGCAATTGCATAGTGGCATAGAGCAGTACATTAGAGCTTCTTACAGAAGTTGGGGACCATTTTTAGTTGCCTAGGATCCTGGAATAAATTATGTATTTTTATAAATGCATTTCATGCAATTCTACGTCATTTGACATTTACATTTGAGTCATTTTAGCAGACGCTCTTATCCAGAGCGACTTACAGTTAGTGAGTGCATACATTTTTCATACTGGCATGTCTGGAGGCAGAATCTTTTTAAATACCGCACAAATGATCAAAATTAGTTTGACACTGACAATCTGGGAATCTGAGATCAATAAAAACGACCTGGTCTTGAATCCATCAATAGCCTAGACCTAGGTGTGTGGAGACACACATATTGTACAATATGAGGAGGAAATTATAGTCCTAAAAAAGCTTTCCAGTTTCACTGACTCACCCAATGATGCGCAGCTAACTCGCTGGTGATGGCCGATGCGCTGATTGTGCTCGTGCCAAAAACCTACATCTATCTCCATTGTTTTACTTTGTTCACTCAACAGGCTTATTTGGAAGTTGAGCAAATATTTTGGTAGTCTACAGCAGAGAGATTAGAGTCTTCTCAGCAGGAGCCATTTGCTTTCCAACCTGTGTTTTCCCGATTGTATTTGCAGCACCCCCTGATTAAAATTAATATACATATCCCCTATATGCTACACACATTTTTAAAAAGAAGCTATTGATCCTCTTTGGCTAAATTATAGGCCTACTCATGGTGTAGTAAGGAGGCTATTCTGAATTATTTAATCTCTTCTGAACAGGCAGCAGTAATTCTATAACTTTGTAAATTGTATTTCAATTTATCAGGGGTGATGCAGCACCTCCAGCACGATGATTCTGTAAGGAAATAAATGATGAAGTGCTGCTGCACATCTGCTATCAGCCAACCAGACCGAATATTGATGATGATGTAAATCAAGTCTTAATCAAATGTTATTCTGATGTGGTAGTACTGTTGATATTTAAACTGGGCAGCTTGCTACACACACTCGACAGCAACCAATACAGTGTGCAATCTCTGTACAGGGCAGCCTGGGAAAATGCACAACCGGGCACATGAGTTCTGTAGGCTACAGGGCAGACCAACAAATGGGGTAAGGGTAACCTAACGTAGCAGGCTTAAAGGAAACGCATGAAACTAGATCCACTACATACTGATCTTGATGAGAAGAAAAAAACTATTGGGGGAGGTTCTCTTCTGCACTGTTCAACCAATCCAGTAAATGTGGCAAGTGGGAGAGCAAAGAGGCAGGTGCTTGAGCACAGGTAGACCCCTATCTGTGCATTTGCATGACAGCAGCGCATTACACTTGACTTTATAGATAATGTACGCTTGAGCTGACATGTACAATGTTAACCATGAAATGCGATATCCGCAAATGTTGAGGAAAATGCCTTTAAAAAGGCACATTGCATTGTCAGCTGTCCAGTGCACTGCTCTATAATGCACCTTGGATTGAATCCCGGCCTCAAACTACAAGCACTCCATTTAAATGTTTAATGACACTGTCACCTTTAACCCCGAAAGTTGAGCTGTGGTTGTTATTCTCCATTCCATCCTCCCCACCACCACTACACTCCAGTCCACCCAACTAAATCCTCTGATAAGCTCCCAGGCTGATGAGGCAGGCACAGGCAGCCGCCTCCACCAGAGCGTGTGGATCTGGGAGACTCAATGCACACTGATTTCATGCACAACGATTTCATGCACGCTCACTCACACAGTAAAGAGGGGGATCTGTAAAACAGAAATGCTTCTCTTATTAGCAAAACTCATCCACCAGCGCGCCACATTGAGTCCCTGGCAATTTCACAAGAAATCAGGAGGACAGATGCCAATAGCATGGGTCTCCAGCGGGTTGCTGTAGCTCTGCTGTCACCATAACATCAACCTGCCATTTAGGCTGTGTTTACGCAGGCAACCCAATTCTCATAGTTTTTTCACTAATTGGTCTTTTGAACAATCAGATCTGCTCTGAAAAAGTGATGTGAAAAGATCTGATGTGATTGGTCAAAAGGCCAATTAATGGAAAAAATATCAGAATTGGGCTGCCTGTGTAAACACAGCCACAGACACTCAATTCTAGTTCAGGGCCCGGTTTCTCAAATGCATCTTAAGGCTAAGTTCATTGTTAGAACATTCGTAGGAACATCATTAAATCTCTGAACTGTTTCCCAAAACACAAAGATCCCAATGTCTTTGAAATTGATTCAAACAAGCGACTTAAAAGATGCTTCAAATGAAAACAAAGATGACTACATTAAAATATAAACAGTAGTCTATAGGCCTATTTTAATCATATTGAAATACATTTCATGTTCAATCAATTGAGTTATATTTTGCTACTTGTAGGCTACTGTCTGTAATGTGTTTCCTAACATGCGCACAATGATGTGTGAAATCGGTGATTCAGTGCATCTTTATAGGGTAAGGGTTGGAATAATATTTGCAGCCGTAGATAACTCTCTAGGAGCTGATCCGTTATCAGTATTGTGAAATAATTATAATGTTAAGGTAAGAATGGAGAAGGCTGATTAGAGAGCAGCGCTCCCTTTCTTTCGATCCTATCAG
The DNA here is from genome assembly GCF_964263955.1 of Coregonus lavaretus. NCBI lineage: Eukaryota > Metazoa > Chordata > Actinopteri > Salmoniformes > Salmonidae > Coregonus > Coregonus lavaretus. Next base: position 10,554,306 of record NC_140004.1, read on the forward strand.
TATCGACGCATGCTTCAATAATGCACTTAGCTAACGTTCTCTCTGCGTGGTTTGGGAAACGCATGTTACATCTTCGGCCGTTGTAGGAAAAATACATCCTTAAAACACTCGTAAGTTCCATCGCTATCGGGAATCCGGGCCCAGGTCCTTCTCGGATCCAAGATGAACATCCAGCAAAAGGTAATTTTAGCAGCCACATTCGCCCATGATATCTGGGCCGCTATTCATTAGGCACCAAACAGATAAAAAAATGACTGAAACAGGGAGGGATTACCTGAAGCCTTTTCGTTAGAACCTTCTTACGATACCTTCTTATGATGTATCTTTATGGATGTGGTCAGATGACGCGGATGCTACGCTACAGGACTGTTTTGCTAGCAAAGACTGGAATATGTTCTGGGATTCATCAAATGGCATTGAGGTGTACACCACCTCAGTCACCGGCTTCATCAATAAGTGCATCGACGACGTCATCCCCACAGTGACCGTGCGTACATATCCCAACCAGAAGCCAAAGATCTCTTATAAGAAATCCCGCTATGCCCTCAGATGAACCATCAAACAGGCAAAGCATCAATACAGGACTAAGATTGAATCCTACTACACCGGCTCTGGTGCTCGTTGGATGTGGCAGGGTTTGCAAACTATTATGGACTACAAAGGGAAACCCAGCCACAAGCTGCCCAGTGACGCGAGCCTACCAGACGAGCTAAATGCCTTTCATGCTCACTTCTAGGCAAGCAACACTGAAGCATGCATGAGAGGACCAGCTATTCCAGATGACTGTGTGATCACGCTCTCCGTAGCCGATGTGAGCAAGACCTTTAAACAGGTCAACATTCACAAGGCCGCGGGGCCAGACGGATTACCAGGACGTTTACTCAGAGCATGCAGGGACCAACTGGCAAGTGTCTTCACTGACATTTTCAACCTCTCCCTGGCCGAGTCTGTATACCTACATGTTTGAAGCAGACCACCATAGTCCCTGTGCCCAAGAAAGCGAAGGTAACCTGCCTAAATGACTACCGCCCTGTAGCACACACATTGGTAGCCATGAAGTGCTTTGAAAGGTTGGTTATGACTCACATCAACACCATCATCCCGGAAACCCTAGACCCACTCCAATTCGCATACCAACAGATCCACAGATGACGCAATCTCAATCGCACTCCACACTGCCCTTTCCCACCTGGACAAAATGAACACCTACGTGAGAATGCTGTTAATTGACTACTAAACCTCAGCGTTCAACACCATAGTGCCCTCAAAGCTCATCACTAAGCTAAGGACCCTGGGACCAAACACCTCCCTCTGCTACTGGATCCTGGACTTCCTGACGGGCCGCCCCCAGGTGGTAAGGGTAGGCAACAACACATCTGCCAAGCTGATCCTCAACACAGGGGCCCCTCAGGGGTGCGTCCTTAGTCCCCTCCTGTATTCCCTGTTCACCCACGACTGCGTGGCCAAGCACAACTCCAACACATTCATTAGGTTTGCTGATGACACAACAGTGGTAGGCCTGATCACCGACAACGATGAGATAGCCTATAGGGAAGAGGTCCGAGACCTGGCAGTGTGGTGCCAGGACAACAACTTCTCCCTCAATGTGAGCAAGACAAAGGAGCTGATTGTGGACTACAGGAAAAGGAGGGCCGAACATGCCCCCATTAACATCGACGGGGCTGTAGTGGAGCGGGTCGAGAGGTTCAAGTTCCTTGGTGTCCACATCACCAACAAACTATCATGGTCCAAACAAACCAAGACAGTTATGAAGAGGGCACGACAACACCTTTTCCACCTCAGGAGACTGAAAAGATTTGGCATGGGTCTCCAGATCCTCAAAAAGTTATACAGCTGCACCATCAAGAGCATCCTGACCGGTTGCATCACCGCCTGGTATGGCAACTGCTCGGCATCCAACCGTAAGGCGCTACAGAGGGTAGTGCGTACGGCCCAGTACATCACTGTGGCCAAGCTTCCTGCTATCCAGGACCTATATACTAGGCAGTGTCAGAGGAAGGCCCAAAAAATTGTCAAAGACTCCAGTCACCCAAGTAACCATCATTACGTTCACCTGGCATCAATCATTACGCGCACATGCGCTTCATCATGAGGTACACCTGGACTCCATTACCTCACTCATTACCTCTCCTTTATCTGGCACTCCCTTAGGATCTTTCCCCAGGCAGTATTGTTTCTGTGTTTCATGTCAAGACGCTACTCCTATGTTGTATCGTTTCATGTTCTTTGTTATATTAAACTTACCACCTGCACTTACGTTACACGTAGGGGTTGGTAATGTTCTCTAGTTGCGCTGTGATTGGCTCAGCGTTCTGTCACTGATGGCGACACTACATCACCGCAAAATCTACAGGGAGAGCTAAAAGATTCAGGCCCCTTGGGTGCTGCCATAGATTTACATTAGAAGTACCCATCCAAGAAGGCTCATGGTCATTGGCCACAGATAAAATGACGTCAAATCACGTTGTATGCACAGTAGCTTTTATTGGACTGATCATGTCAACATCATACTTTCAAATCTTAGCTAGCAAGCTAGACAAGCAATCCTCATCATGAATCAAGTCGACGATCTACTGGCAAATCCTTTTCAATCCTTGTCATATGAAGAGAAATTATAGATAAAACGTATCAGTGGTCATCGGCCATTGGACATAAACATTACACAACAAGTTGGAAATCGCAAATTCAACAATGAGTGGTTTGGAAGGAATCAGTGGCTAACTGCAAGCGTTGAAAAGCAATCACTAGCCTGCTATTCAGTGGAGAGGGTGTGTGGTCCAAGTCTGGGTTTAAGGGTCTCTTTTCCAAGCTTAAAAGGATTAACATTCACATGCAACACCATGGGCCAGAAAAGGTTGAATACATTGGCCATGCTGTCAATTCAGCATGACTTCTGCCGCGTTCAAAACAACTGGAAACTCGGAACTGGGAAATCTCTGGGAACTCCCCCAAAAAAGAGGTTAGACTGGGAAAATACGTTTTGAACGGTCATCCAACTCGGAATTCCAAGTCGGGAACTCGGGCCTCTTTCTAGAGCTCTGACCTGAAGATCACTGACGTCATGATTCGACCTTGTTTTTTTCAGAGTTCCCAGTTGTCTTGAAAGCACCATAAATCCAGAGAATGCCAGACTTTGATGCCAAAGTTTGATGACAAAATATGCCCACAAGAAGGACCGCTGCGTCACTTTCCTGTTCAAGTGATTACAGCACAACAAGGTGAGTCCAAAAATGTCTTGTAAGCTACTGCATAAATTATGTAATATGCCAGGGAGATACACAGTTGGTTGAGAGAATGCCAAGAGTGTGCAAAGCTGTCATCAAGGCAAAGGGTGGCTATTTGAAGAATCTCAAATATAAAATATATTTTCATTAACATTAACATTTCAAAAGTGCTGAACAAATAGTTATATTGACTATGTCCGTCTTAGCTCGCTCATTAATGTCTTAATCGAAATTACGGATTGCCGCTTATCCACTCATCGTTCCCTTATAGTTTGTTCATCTCAATTGTCAGTAGAACCACATTTGTTTAAGCAAGTCAGCGATATCAGCTATGTTTTTTAAAAAGGCAGTAAATGAGGCTGAATGAACTGTTTCGCTGCCAGACAAGGCTCCGCTGATAGCCAGGTGTAGCGGTGGTAAAGATTCACTCCATGGTGCTGAAAAGAAAGCTCTGCTGTTGGGACAGCTTTATGTAGGCCCTAACAGTTTGTGGGCACCGTTTGTCACAGTTATAGTGCAATTAATGTATTGTTTAGTGTTGTGTACTGGATCTAAAACATTTTTTTTTTAGTTTGCCCCACCAAGATTTACATGCTAAAATCACCACTGTTATTGGGTAAGAATAATAAGCCTCCTCAATAGCCTATTTGCAGCCATAGGTGGTAACATCTCTCTTGGAGCTCCTCCGTCGTCAGTATTGCGGAATATTTATAATGTTTATAATAATGACTCCCTTTAGGGAACAACGTACTTTAGGGAACGTTTTCTCTATGTGCTTGTTTGGGATACAATGCCGGCCATACAATACATGATTTTGCTACGAATTCGCCACATTTTTTAACTTGGGCTAGGAACAGTAGCCTATGTCGGGACTCGCACCAATATTATATCTGCGTCCTAACATGACAGAAACCAAAAAGGGAATGTAATATTATCATTACTATTTCATATTAAGTCTATATTCTGGGCCTGCATGTCTTTTTTTGGACCTTTCTGCACATAATAATGTGCACACTAATAAAGCAGCTCACTGTTTGCCTATCCTCATTTTTTTCCTATGACAACCAAGAAACGCAGGGCAGGAACAACTAGGGAATCATTTGTAATGTGAGCACCCACATCCTGGTGTTGAGGATGGATGGAATGAAAGATTTGGGACAAGGAAATCGGGGAATGTGAGCATGTCCAAGTAGTTAAGATTTTAGAAGTCGTGTAGTGTATGCCTAGCATTAAATAGTTGGCACATAGATAACAATGCATCTGGTATGATCATTGTAATGCTTCAATTACAGCGCAACTGGGAAACGAGGCCCTGGTCCCAATTCCCAACTCTCCCAATGGCTAGATTCATTCAGAAATGTCCCACCCGGATGAGGTATTTCACAGGTGCATATGAAAAGCCTTTTAGGCAATTACTTCAAAGGAAAGACTAATTACGTTTGGCAGAAGAAAATGTCTGAGGGGCAATGAGTGATCCTGAGATAAACATGTGTCAGCATGGCTCTTAAGGTTGTCCTTTCTGTACTCTACCATCTATCTTCCCACTGGGCAAAAACTGGTTGAATCAAAGTTGTTTCCATTGAATTTGCAAAAAAGTCAAAGAAAATTGCCTTTTAACCTAAATCCAATAACAAGGTAAACATTTTGGTTGATTTCAAACTGAATTCACATTATTTGACAACTCAACCAAATGTAAATCAAAACTAGACATTTAACTGATGTCTGTGCCCAGTGGGTTTCAATGGTGTCTGGACTCTACCATCTATCATCTTTTAATGGTTATGAGGAATGTGGTAAATATGTTAGCTGTGGTTCATTCCATTGATGAAAGACTTACAGTTCCCGTCTCTGCCACATTCTGATCCATGATGATCAGTATCTGTGGATATGTTGTGTTAAAGCTGAGTTGGTTCATGACTTTAAAGTACAGCCAGAATGTCGAGATCTTCATTTACCATCGAGTTTATTTTTTAAAACCAAAACAAACAGTGAATGTGTGGCAATTTCTGATTGATATTCAATATTGTAAAAGTTATCAACAACCCTAGCAATCGGCTGAGCCAACCTGCTCTAAGAGCATTTTATATTATTCTGTGCGTAAATCCGGACCTCCCATTTCGTATGATACGTTATGTTTCGTGTGGTATGTATTAATGAATAATGATATTACAAATTACAATTCGTATTATATGTTACGAATTTGCAAAACTTACAATATGTTATGAATTTGCAAAACATACCATATGTTTCGAATTTGCTAAATGTATGATATGTTACTAATTCTAGCTAATGTTAGTTAGGCTAGGAGTTAGGGTTAGGGGTTAAGGTTAGGGTTAAGTTTAGGAGTTAGGTTATAGGGTTACGGTTAGGGTTAGGGGAAGGGTTAGCTAAAAGGGTTAAGGTTAGGCTTAGAGGAAGGGTTAGCTAACATGCTAAGTAGTTGCAAAGTAGCTAAAAAGTAGTAAGTAGTTGAAAAGTTGCTAATGATCTAAAATGCTAATGTTGTCCGTGAAGAGAATCGAACTAGCAACCTTTGGGTTATATGCTCACCCATCCAACCCGACCAACCACGTTATATACTCACCCATACACCCCGACCAACCACCCTACTTTCGTTTTTGCTTTTAGTAACCATCTGTCTTATGTAACCATACCAAGCAAAACATATCATACTAATTTGAGCCTCCCGCATTTACATACAGAATAATACGAAATGCTCTGAGACCAGGGTGGCTGGGCAGGAAACTTGATCCAAGTTGGATCAAGTGTCTGAAATAAAAGAAACTGAAATAAAAGAAAAGCAGCGGTGAGTGAGAAAGGTAAGCATGAGTGAATTGAGCAAGACTGAAGTCCAAATATCATAATCTTCAGACTCATCAGGCTCTACTTCTAATGGTCTAATTGGCTGGATGACAATATCTGGACAAGGTGTGCTGCCATAGCTATAGCTCAGGCTGCATTTAGACAGGCAGCCCAATTCTGATTTTTTTTTTTCTCACTAATTGGTCTTTTGACCAATCACATCAGATCTTTTCACATCCGATATTTTGCAGCACTAGTGAAATTGGGCTGCCTGTCTAAATGCAGACAAAGTTGCATAAGAATGTCCCTATAACGATGGTAAATAACATGTTACAGACAGTCAACCAATGAGAGGCCCCAACACAGGGACTGACCCCACTTGTCTGCCACTTGTGGTGTTTGGTCAGAGACACAGTGGCTGTGTTTACACAGGCAGTCCAATTCTGATATTTTTTTCACTATTGGTCTTTTGACCAATCAGCTCTGAAAAAGATCTGATGTGAAAAGATCTGATGCGATTGGTCAAAAATGGTCAACCAATTAGTGGAAAAAATATCAGAATTGGGCTTCCTGTCTAAACGCAGTCATAGACACACGCGACAATGCAAGGCGAGTACAGCACATGAGAGAAAACACCCTTGCTTAACGGCTTCCTGTCTGCAATTCCAGAGAGAGTTGCCGATGGTGACACTAGCAGGCCCTGGCCCTGTCCTAGTTAATAAGGCTGCGTTTACACAGGCAGCCCGATTCTGATCTTTTTTACACTAATTGGTATTTTGAATAATCACATCAGATCTTTTCATATCAGATCATATTCAGAGCTGATCTGATTGGTCAAAGACTAATTAGTGAAAAAAATATCAAAATTGGGCTGCATGTGTAAACGCAGCCTATGAGGCTGCATGGAGGAAGGCAGGCCAAGTTGTCAGCAGGTGCTCACACTACTTAGATAAACCTGGAGGATTAGTGGCACTGTTAAAGTTGGGGCAAAGAAGATTAGCCTTTCCTCGTGTGAGGTGGCAAGAGATTTCCGGTGTGCTTCAGCAAGGCTGGGAATGGAGGGAGGGAGGGGAGGAAGGAAGAAAGGTGGGGAAAGTGATGGGAAGATGAAGCTCTGGGCCATTATTCACAAAGTGCTGATATAGGGTCAGATTTCCCTTTTAGACCATAATGAATACGATTATACAGTACCAGTAAAAAGTTTGGACACACCTACTCATTCAAGGGTTTTTCTTTTTTTTTAAACTATTTTCTACATTGTAGAATAAAGGGAAGACATGAAAACTATGAAATAACACACATGGAATCATGTAGTAACCAAAAAAGTGTTAAACAAATCAAAATATATTTTATATTTGAGATTCTTCAAATAGCCACCCTTTGCCTTGATGACAGCTTTGCACACTGTTGGCATTCTCTCAACCAGCTTCACCTGGAATGCTTTTCCAACAGTATTAAAGGAGTTCCCACATATGCTTAGCACTTGTTGGCTGCTTTTCCTTCACTCTGCCATCCGACTCATCCCAAAGCATCTCAATTGGGTTGAGGTCGGGGGATTGTGGAGGCCAGGTCATCTGATGCAGCACTCCATCACTCTCCTTCTTGGTAAAATAGCCCTTACACAGCCTGGAGGTGTGTTGAGTCATTGTCCTGTTGAAAAACAAATGATAGTCCCACTAAGCCCAAACCAGATGGGATGGTGTATGCTGTGGTAGCCATGCTGGTTAAGTGTGCCTTGAATTCTAAATAAATCACAGACAGTGTCACCAGCAAAGCACCCCCACACCATAACACCTTCTCCTCCATGCTTTACGGTGGGAACTACACATGCTGAGATAATCCGTTCACCCACACCGCGTCTCACAAAGACACGGCGGTTGGAACCAAAAATCTCCAATTTGGACTCCAGACCAAAGGACACATTTCCACCGGTCTAATGTCCATTGCTCGTGTTTCTTGGCCCAAGCAGGTCTCTTCTTCTTATTGGTGTCCTTTAGTAGTGGTTTCTTTGCAGCAATTCGACCATGAAGGACTGTCGTTTCTCTTTACTTATTTGAGCTGTTCTTGTTAAATAGGGCTATCTTCTGAATACCCACCCTACCTTGTCACAACACAACTGATTGGCTCAAACCCATTAAGAAGGAAAGAAATTCCACAAATTAACTTTTAAGAAGGCACACCTGTTAATTGAAATGCATTCCAGGTGACTACCTAATGAAGCTGGTTGAGAGAATGCCAAGAGTGTGCAATGCTGTCAAGGCAAAGGGTGGCTATTTGAAGAATCTCAAATATAGAACATATTTTGATTTGTTTACCACTTTTTGGTTACTACATGATTCCATATGTGTTATTTCATAGTTTTAATGTCTTCACTATTATTCTACATTGTAGAAAATAGTCAAAATAAAGAAAAACCCTTGAATGAGTAGGTGTGTCCAAACTTTTGACTGGTAGTGTATATCAGCACTCTGAAACTCTTTGTTAATACAGGCCCCGGCATCATGGTTAGAGGGTCGTGCAGCACTTATGCCTACAACATATCTGAGAAACATGACTGTTAAACTAGACGGCAGGGGAAGACATAGGAGCAGGTTGGCTGGATGAAGGGGAAAATCTTGGAGGTGCTTTCGGAGGTAGTAGGGCTTGTACTAGAATGTGTGTTTAGATTAAAGAAGTAATTGGTCAGGGTCGTATTCATTGGGGCACACCCTAGCAAATCATTTCCAATGGAAAAATAGCATTTGTTATTGGACACGTACAGGTCAGGTGGTCGTTTTTTTCTTCCGTTTGGTGCCTAATGAATACAACCCTGGTGCTTTCGCGACTTGAGGCCACTGACTGTATAAATTACGAATATAGACCTCTGCTTCCATCTGCTGGCAAACATAAGGAATGCAGTAGATTGTGGCTTCAGAACAGCAAGAAATCATATACCATAGCACAGGGTCCCCCAACTTGCGGCCCGCAGGCCAAATGGGTTTAACCCCCCCCATTCTTTTTAGAATTTTCATTGTTGGACATAAAATACTGTCAAAACACCAGGAAATCAGCTTCAAGTGATTTTTATTTTGGAAAGCTGTTCCCAAGTATTCCCACGCATAATAGATCGTATACAAATGTAAGCAAGGTTTGAAATTATTATTTTAGTCAAATAATATATCTGTTTGGGCAGTCTACAAATTATTTGTAATTATGTTCCGGCCACCCGACCATCCACTCAATAAAATAATCATCCCTCGGCTGAATCTAGTTGATGATCCCTGCTGTAGCCTATACAATATCATAGTATATAATATAATTTGTTCATAAAAAGGCAAAAAGGACCAGGAGTTAACGTTGTTGCAAAATGTATAAGGAATTGTATAAAATAAAAAACATATTGAAACACATAGGAAGCTATTCATCAAATAATGTCCATTATGAATCAAAAGGCCTCAACAAAACATGATGGAAAAACAGCTTACATCTTCAAAACCATTCTCTGGGTGATGTTGGATCAGTAGCAAATGTTCCAGTTTTAATTGAAGGCATATTTTCATTTTGGTATAACACCAAAACTCTATAAATCCACATAAATGCTGTTAGGGAGAATATATTATCTTCCTCTGAACAAATCAATTCAGTGTTTGTTTGTTTTTCGATATACTTTGCAATGATATACACACTTAATAAAACAAGTACAAATTGCAGTTATGATCAAAGCAATCCTATCCAAGCATGAACAATACAATTAGGGCCCTGTGCTTTGGACTATCAACAGGACTAGATTGATGGAAATTAAACATGGTATATATATATATATATATATTTAGCCATATAAAGCTAGCTTTAGTTTTGTGTCATTTAGTACATAGTTACATACATACAGTACATATTGTGTTTGAACATCCCATTCCAAAATGGTTGTTTGAACTTTAATCTATTCCTCTTCCGTTTTTTTTCCAGAGACTAAAAACAAGAAGGATATGTGGAAGAATAGAAGAGATATATTGGGCTTCTTGAACTCCCTGAGTGAGGTTTCTTAAATACAGAGGTACAATATACTTTCATCAGCAGTCTCCCATTAGACCACATCCACATACGTCTCATCTATGATCAACTCTTGAAAACACACATTTGGATATGTTGAAAGTTGAAGCCATAGCATTCTGTCAGGTAACAGCTTCCCGAGGGTCCTTCCTCCTGGGTTAAAACCACCAAGGGAGAGGATACTAATCATCATATGACCACCATTCACAACTAGTTGAATAAACTAGTTGAATAAAAAAGCATTTGATAAACAAATGAATGGTTTGCTTTGACCATACACTACATTCCTATCTTTTCTAAATCCTTTATATTGTCTTATAATACATTGTACATATATTTGGTTCTAATCTCAAGGCAACAGAGTTTTGTGCAAAGTGGCAAACTTTGTGGCCCAACTCTTCTTTGTCAGTCTGAATACCTACGATCTGCAGGGTGTTCTTAAGGACCCGGGCTCCTGGAGGCTCCCAGAGCTGGGCCATAGCCCTAGCTGGGCTCTAGCCCTCTGCAAAGGGTCTGTGTCTGGGGGTCAGTGGCTCCATCTCCAGTACTAGGTCTCGTGGTCGTGGCCCTTTATTCTGCTCCACAACCTTTGGCACCACCGTGGACCAGCGATCTACATGGGTTGGGGAACAAAAGTCAAATGTTGGCTGATGTGATTCGGTTTGCCCTTATACACTGTATATTTGCCTTTATGAACTGTACGTATGCATCAGTGCACTTTAGCATTTTTTTGCGAATGCAGTAAAAGAGTCTCACCTCTCCTCAGGCCACGGACGGTTTGATGCACTGTACCGGAGCATTGCTGGGTCTCTGTTATGTTCTTGCCCGGGTCTTCGTTGATTATGGCCAGGTTCTGATTCCAGTGGCACCAGTTGACCTCGTCCACCCTGAAATTACCCCAGAAGATGTTTGCATTTGACTTACCAATCAGACACGTTTCTCTGATGCAGAGAGGGGTGAGAGTCCAGAGAAACAACTATGTGTACCTGAAGCACCAGCGGCGGTCAGGGGTGCCGTCCCATTTCTTCCCCACTGTCACCATCTCCCCAGCACGGAAGGACTTCCGCAGACACACAGGGAAGGAGCGCTCGATGTCCAGGATTGTCGTAGCCCACTGTTGTTAAAACATAACATCAACCAACATGTAGTAATGTTTTCCATAACATACTCATGTGACCGTGAACTAGAGGATGCACTGTGTATAAGGCCATCACCAGGGGTTCCCAGGGTCATATTCACTAGGCACCAAACGTAAGAAAAATGACTGAAACAGGGAGGGACTACTTCCAATTGGAAATGTTTATTTTTGTTTTCCGTTGCAACCTTTGCTACGGTGTGCTCTAATGAATAGTGTTTACTGCATAGGGAACCTACAGTAGCTGTCCATCAGCTGTTCTCCTCACTCACCTGCAGCTTCCAGATCTTCTTGCTCTCCTTGGACACCTGGCTCACTGTCTCTCCCATCAGAGCGATCAACATGTTGAGCAGCAGCACGAAGGTGAGGATGATGTAGGTGACCAGCAGGATGAGGAAGACAGCCGGGTACTGGGCACTGCTGACCATGTCCAGATCGCCCATTCCGATGGTCAGCTTGAACAGGTCCAGCAGGAAGTTGCTGAAGGTGTCCGTGTCCCGGCACTGGGGGTAGGTGGGGCAGCCGCCTTCCTCCGGACACACCTCATCCGGCCCGGGGCACACCGCCAGGAGGGACACCAGAGCTGGGGGGTGAGATGGGAAACATGAGGAGATGATACGGTAGGTTCTCTTCTGTTTCAACTGGTCGACAGATTGCTGAGAAGAAGAAGTGTGCAGTAGGGGACATTGTACCTGACGAGTATCCAATCATGAAGAGCAGGTAGACCAGCAGAAACCGGAACAAGTCTTTGAAGAGAATCTGAGAGCCAAGGAAGAAGGATAAATTGTGATCAGGTTTCTAGTGTCATATTAGTCCATTTTGATTTCAAATTCAATGTGAAGGAGTTGATACCTTCTGTATCATGATGCTGTAGGTGCCGGTGAGCTTCAGGCCTCTGGTGAAGTATAAAGTGTTCATCCAGCCCAGGACCAGCGCAAACACCATCACAGACACATAGGCCTCGATACCCGACAGGTAGAGAGCCGCAGTTACTATCACCAGCACAGAGTAGATGAAGCTAGAGATATAGGAGAGTTGGGCCATGTTCATTAGGCACAAAATGGAAGAAAACGGACCAAAATGCCTAGGTACTATCTGAACTTCTCCAATAAGAAACACGCTTTCATTTTCCAATTCAAAATGTTTTGCAACGGTGTACCCTAATGGCCCTGGTGTTAAGATTCCAGGAAACAACAATAATCCTTATCCTACCTACGTGTTAGATACAGAGAACATTTCCAATACACAGGAATGCCATTTGGGATTTAACGGGCAACATGTAGATGCAGCACTAATGATGGAAACAAAACACCCTTCGGAGCGGCGCTCAACATCCTCCGCTCTTTGTTGGGATCATGGGTTTAATTAAAGAAGATGTAAACTATAAAATGTGCCAGAAAAAGGGGGGCTTTAATGTGGAATTGAATAGACTCAATTAAGAGAGGATGATAAATTAGCTTCGGGTACAAGTCAGAGGGAGTTACAGAGGAGGAGAAGGTTAAGGAGGGGGGAGCTGGAGTCTTACTAGAGCAGTTGAAAGGAGCCATCGACAAATAAGGAGTTCACCCCAGGGCATTTCTTCAGGAAGAGGTCCTTAATCTACAAAGGGGGGCAGGAAGAGAGAGATTTGGGTAATGGCTGCCCACAAACATACTGTATTTTAGTTTTGGGGCTTGACACAAGAAGAGGATGAGGAGGATGAGAGCGAGAGAGAGGGAATGTCAGAAAAGAAACAAGATCAATTTACAGGGGAGATTGAAGATTTATAGTGAAAGTGTGTGTTTGTGTACACATTTCGAGGCCTCTTTAAAAAAATGTTGTTTATTGTAGAGTCAACATTCAAAGATGTGACTCTGATTGGATGGTTCAACCGGAGAGAAGCTGCAGTGGCTGCAGGCTGCAGACTTACGTTAGTGAGGAAGAAGAAGACTCCAGAGCCCAAGGTGATAACCTCCCCTCCCAGACGCAGATAGTCTGTGGAGGTGTTGTAGGAGTACGGAGGCTAGTCAGGGACAAACAAAGTTAAAGCTTTGCTGGTCGTGACACCCATACTGTTTGTACAGTACACATATACTAATATAATAATAATGCCACTTGGCAGGCACTTTCATCCAAAGCGACTTTGAATAAGTGCATACATTTGTTGTGTTTGTATGTGAGTTGTTGGTCATGTACGTACCATTCCCTGGGAGGGGCGGTAGTAGGCCACCAGGGTGAAGATGATCATGGTCACCAGGTAGGAGACAACACTGATGTAGAAGGTGACGGCAGCAAACTTCTGCCACTTGGCCCTCAACAGCTCGTTGATGGGCTCCACAGCCAGCATCTCATGGCGATTCTATGGACAGCGCAGGAAGACTCACAATAATGGTAGGAGGAGAGTATGGTGACAAAGAGAGAGTGAAAGAGAAATCATACTCTATCTTTCCTACCATACTGGCTTTCCCTTTATCTCAGATAAACAAATCTATTATAGGTAAAAATGCAAAAACACACACTTGGCCTCTGTCTGCCCCATCCCCACTTCATAATCTTAGCCACAAAAAATACACTGAAGACTTGCGTTAGCTCCCAGAGCTTTAGAGCCGAGGCTTTATCTAAGCAGCCTATCACGCACCTCTATGCGGCTGTTGTAGACCAGGATCTCCAGCACGGACACCTCCTCTCCACAGGTGTCCAGGGAGGAGAGGTCGTACAGGGAGGAGTACACGGGGCCGTAAGCCCAGTCCTTGAACTTCCGTGAGAGGTGACGCGCTTCCTCGTCCTTGATCTCCCTGCGAATGATGTGCTGGAAAACCTGGGAGAAATAATAATAACAAAGTTGACCTTCTTTGTCTGTTTTATAGTGCATGTGATTATATTTTCTGTTAATAATACAATACATAATCCAACAAGGCACCACACAGTAGCATTACCATTAGCATTGCTAGTGTTAAATGAACTATCCCTTTAAGAGTATGATTCCTCATACACGTGATATATGAGTTCGTTCTCACCCCAATTTTTCCCAGCTTTGCCGCCATCATAAGGGGCGACATGCCGTCGTTGTTGAGAATGTCCTCCAGGCTGCATTCTGGGTAGAGTTTGGCACACTTGGTCAGCAGCAGGTCGTACATCTTGGTGAGGAAGCGGGTGTTGTCCCGGGTGTTGTCGGCGATGTGCACCAGGGCGTGTAGCACTGTGTTGCCGCGCGAGTCCTGCCGTCGAAGGTCAGCCTTCTTGTGGGTGTTCTCAGTCAAGTAGTGCACCATGTTCGGCTGGTTGGTGCACGCTGCCAGCGACAGAGGCAGCTCGCCTGGCCAAAGAGATACAGTCAGATACACACAGCAACAAGCACATCAATCAAGGGGATCCCATTTTACAATGGAACTAATAGAAAAGTCCCAAAAGTGCAAACCCTGCCCACCTCGCACTCAGGCAGTCTCTTTCCACTCTGGGTTCATATGAAACAGCAAACCACTTTCCACATGTCTTTGAAGGCTATCTTTGCCTGGCTACCCAGACTCCTTACTCCGGCATAACGCTACACCACGTCTATGAGTCTGGATCTGAATACGTCCCCAACCCTTCAGGGCCCTCTTGATTGGTCCAGAAACCAATGGGTTGGGCCAGAGCCAGAACACACTTGGGTAAAGCGGCAGTTTGAAAATTTGTCATTGGCTTTGATACTCTGCTTGGTTAGAGACGATCCAATCGCTGATGACTTTGTTTTGTACAACACCCCACATGTCAAAGATTGGACTTAAAACCTTGCAACGAAAAGGACACAGTTAGTACTACTTGTCTGAGGGAGGGGCCTGTGCATTGAAACCAGTGTGCCAAAAGCAGCTACTGAAAACGAGCCGTTGCCACGGGTGACAGATTACCCTGTCACCTCGCATGGGAAACGCTCCTCTTCATGGATTTGCACGGGTGCTCACGGAGTGAGTAAGCATTAAATCACATTAGCTGTCGCCCCTCTGCCAGGTTTCCTGGTTATGTTTTCTTTTTTCTTTTTTTTTGTCATTTAGCAGACGCTCTTATCCAGAGCGACTTACAGGAGCAATTAGGGTTAAGTGCCTTGCTCAAGGGCACATCGACAGATTGTTCTCCTAGTCGGCTCGGGGATTAGAACCAGCAACCTTTCGGTTACTGGCACTACGCTCTTAACCACTAAGCTACCTACTTCAGCGCAAAGCTCCAGAGTGAATGACTCGCATTGTGCCACAGACACGCCGGGGGTTTGGAATGATTTGGGAATGACAGTCGCACTTAGTGCAAGTGGATATAATCCCTCGGGTGATGAGTATGGAACATAACACATTAATACAATAACAATGCCAGTAGTGAGTTTCTTGGGAAATAATTGCCTACTCAAATCTCCTCTCTTTTAACCTGTATCTCTTTCTCTGTCTCTCCCTCTATCTCCTTCATAACCCTTTCACATTCCTGAGCAGAGCTGTAGGCTTCTACACTGGCCTGGTAACGCATCCACCATAGTTGCAAACACAGTGCCAGAAAATACAATGTCAAAATGAAATATCAGTCAGCACAGTCCAGTTCGGGTCAACAGGATAGTGTGAAAAGTGTATTAGTTTGTTGAACTTGAGGCTGGAAGGGCTGTTGAGGTGAATGGGATGTAGCCTAGTCCCGAGGATCTTAATTTGAGCCAGTTTGCTACAACAGGAAAATAATCCTGCAGCAACAGAAAATGTGAATTATTATGTGGATTATAATTAATGGACATTTTTGTACAGGTTGATAAATTTTTCATAAGGGAAAATCAAGTCTGAAATTTCAAAGTGGACATTTTAAAACCGCAAATACACTACAAGTTTTACATTTCTCCTGCAACAGGGTGATCAATGAAGATCCTACACCTGTAGTGGGATGTTGGGTTCAGCATGAGAGTTGCAGGGATACTCTCCAATCAGCAGAGGGCAGTATGGAGTGATACGTTTTATTTGGAGGCTCTCTGTCAATGGACTCTGCCAGCAACTTCAGTGAGGTCAGCAAAACAGAGGCAGCCTGCCCATTTGAAGGAAAGTATGTTTGCTTTTTTTCAGCAGCAAGCCACAGACAGCTTTCACTAAACTGTTCAGAAATACTTGTTGAACTTGTGACATCATTGTTCTCTTTTCTTTTTTGGAGAAGCCTACTACCAATAATGACATTTCTGATGATATGACTTCAGACTTGTTTTGGGTGGTTATATGAGTTTATCATTGGCCTTGCGAACTGTCCTGACTGTGTTGCCCAGCCCAAACCTGCCATGTAAAAAGGGAAGGGCGGGCTCTAATGTCACTTAATCTTACCATGGCAACTGAGAGCATTTTCCAAGAGAAGCTTAACACTACCTTAGTAGTGGTCCAGTACATATTTACTCCAAGTTATCCAACTGTGCAGCGATCCAGCCTTTGTAGACCACACTGAGGTAGCTAGAAAACCACTTTTCAAGTGCACTGCTTAAAGACACATTGACATGACCTCACAGTGTCGGGAACCCAGGCGCCTGTCATGGAAAACTACAGACATGTCATTAAAAAACCAAGAGGAATAGAATATTACTTTACCAGTATCGAAATACTGCCAAAGTTCAATAATACAATACTAGTGCATGAATGTTACCATAAATAGAGAAGAAAAAAAGAGGGATATCTGAGATATGTATGAAATCTCATCATGTGTTTTTTTAAATTTTTTTAATGTGCTTAACTCTTAAATGTAACTATATGTAATCTAGAATGTAATCTACGTGATCCCCGAAAGTAATCATTTATCATGAGAGGACCATAAACAATAACTAGTAATGCTGTATACTCCAAGGTTAAAATCTCACCTTTCTGGTAGAAAAGTTATAAATTGCTGAGGTGTAGTCACTTTTGAGGACATAAGCTTAAGTACACAGTACAAATATGATAAAAATATGAAAATATAAAATATTTCATATGACGTATTTCCTATTCAACTAAACTGTATGAATAAGGCTTGAAATGACTTATATGCTTTCTAAATATAGTATCATCAAATTATAAAATCACTAACTATAAGATTTAACCTTATAACTGTAAAATATATATTTGTATGGTTAGTGTTAGAGAAAATGTGCAACATTTTCTAAAGGTCTCTCTTGATCAAAACATCTGCCCCCATCGCTGTGAATGTCACACAGAGCTCTAGCTTGGCTTCCTGAACTCGTTAGGAACCTGCCTTTCATCATATTAATCTCATCCATGTATGACAAACATAAAGTGTTTTTTGTTTAAAATCTATGAATTATTTTAGATTAATGGATATAAATCGATCTCTGAATGTGCTATAGTGATGGAACCACTCTCTCCTGCTGCGCTACGATGCAAGGTATTTTGGTATTTTATTAGGATCCCCATTAGCTGTTGCGAAAGACACAGCTACTCTTCCTGGGGTCCACACAGAACATGAAACATGACATAATACAGAACATTGATAGACAAGAACAGCTCAAGGACAGAACTACATACAGTACATTTAAAAATGGCACACAGCCTACATATCAATACACACAAAATATCTAGGTAAAATAGGGGAGAGGCGTTGTGTCATGAGGTGTTGCTTTATCTGTTTTTTAATCCAGGTTTGCTGTTCATTTGAGCAATATGAGATGGAAGGGAGTTCCATGCAATAATGGCTCTATATTTTACATTTTAGTCATTTAGCAGACGCTCTTATCCAGAGCGACTTACAGTTAGTGAGTGCATACATTTTCATATAATAATGTACTCTTTCTTGAATTTGTTCTGGATTTGGGGACTATGAAAAGACCCCTGTTGGGGTAAGTGTGTGTGTCAGAGCTGTGCGTAAGTTGACTATGCAAACAATTTGGAATTTTCAACACATGAATGTTTCTTATAAAAAGAAGAAGTGATGCCATCAATCTCTCCTCAACTCTTAGCCAAGAGAGACTGGCATGCACAGTATTTATATTAGCCCTCTGATTACAATGAAGAGCAAGACGTGCCGCTCTGTTCCGGGCCAGCTGCAGCTTAACTAAAAAGGAGGATACCTTGTCAGTTGTACAACTGAAATGTTTCTTCCGCATGTAACCCAACCCCTCTGAATCAGAGAAGTGCGGGGGGCTGCGTTTATCGACATCCACATCATCAGCACCTGGGGAACAGTGGGATAACTGCCTTGCTCAAAGGCAGAATGACAGATTTTTACTTTGTCAGCTCGTGGATTCGATCCAGCAACCTTTCGGTTACTAGCCCAACGCTCCTAATGAAGATAAGACAAAACTAGAGCCTGCAGGACTTGCTGTGTGGAGTGTGGTGTCAAAAAAGCAGAAAATGTATTTATTACAGACAGACCTCTCCCATCTTTATAACTATTGAATCTATATGTTTTGACTATGACAGTTTACAATCTAAGGTAACACCAAGTAATTTAGTCTCCTCAACTTGTTCAACAGCCACACCAATCATTACCAGATTCAGCTGAGGTCTAGAGCTTAGGGAAATATTTGTACCAAATAAAATGCTCTTAGTTTTAGAGATGTTCAGAACCAGTTTATTACAGGCCACCCATTCCAAAACTGACTGCAACTCCTTGTTAAGGGTTTCAGTGACTTCATTTGCTATGGTTGCTGACACATGGTTGAATCATCAGCAAACAAGGACACACAGGCTTTGTTTAATGCCAGTGGCGTGTCATTGGTAAAAATAGAAAAAAGTAGAGGGCCTAGAGAACTGCCCTGTGGTACACCACACCCTACATGTTTGACATTAGAGAAGCTTCCATTAAAGAAAACCCTCTGAGTTCTATAACATAGATAGCTCTGAATCCACGATATGGCAGAGGTTGAAAAGCAGGGGACTTTAAATCTAAGAGGTTTTAAACCATACTCCTACACTTAATGCACTGCCACTTTAAGCCCCTGCTGACTGAGGACTTTGGTTGTATATTGCAATAAAATATTGAATCTCGAATCTGAATCTTGCAGTTTCTGTAGACAGTAGAATGGATCAGATCTGATCCTAATGTTATGGTGTCTTACCAAAGTAGAAGTAGCCCCCCTCGTCCCTGGGTTGGAAGAAGCGTCCGCGGGCCTGGGCGTGAACGTCTGCCCCTTTCTCCACCAGCAGCTCCAAGTACTGCTTACAGCGCCTCTCAATGGCGATGTGCAGCGCCGTCTGGCCTGGTGAACCACACAACAGTCAGTCAACACATTGGGCATAGGGACAAGTGGTTAAATTGGGATTATTAGATCATTAATATATTCTCTATTCCAGCCTTGCCTGAGAGGGAATGAACTCTACAGTGAATGTATTGCATTGTTTGGTCTCTCACTGTCTGCTGAGTCCCACCTTCAGGAGTGAGGAAAGGTGCACTGACTAGAGGTCTCGGACAAAGACGCAAACAATATCTCCATTCCAAGACTGGGTCGAAGGTCAACCTCTTTCCTCTCCTATCCACACTTCAACAATGGTATTGTTGTAACTAACGCGATACCACATTCACTAAGTCCCAGTATCTCATCAATAAATGTGTGGTTCTTTTCTTAGGTCAACAAAGGTGGCCTGGTTCTGCTGCAGTGTCAAAGCTGTGAACAGTCATGGCACACAGACATACAGACATAAACACATTCCTTCTGGCTTGTATGTTCATTAAAGGGGACCTATAGCAACAGTAAGGATACCATATGGCTGCCATGGGCTCCTCAGCAATCACCATCTGTCTCCTACTTCAGTACTGTGTGGAGGTGGACTATGGCTGTGTCTGAAATGGCATCCTATTCCCTATATAGTGCACTCCCTTTGACCAGAGCCCTATGAAAAAAAGTGCACTACATAGGGAGACATTTCAGATGCACTCAATGTGAGGCATCCTGGCAAAAGTGTGAAATCCCATTCTAACAGTAAATCTTAAAGTGGCTGACATAGTGTGTGATGAGTGAAGTTTTTTTTAGACAGGTTGTTTATTGGGCTTAGACCTAAGAAAGTGGATGGAAGAAAAAGGTGTGCTGCACTTCTGTTTCCAACTAATGCCAAAACTGTAAGGGCAAATCTTGGAGGTGTAACAGCCACATCATCCGGCCTTCCTCTGGAAATAGAAGCCCCATAGAGCAGCCCTGTGTTGGGCCGCAGACTAGGATGTGTGGGTTCTTTGTGCAGAAGGGGCAGTGGAAGACTCAGTGTAGGTAAGGGCGTCTCTATGCAGCCTGCCTTCATGGAATTAGTACTGGGCTATGTGTGCATAGTAGGCCCTACATTACAGGTAGGTACTTTTATCTGTGATAATATCAAATTATTAAGATAGGTTTAAAACAACACAGTCCAAGTTTGAAATAATCTACTTCTATCCTAGTCAAATGACTGGTTAATACAGCACTGGGTCGTGTTCATTAGGGCGCACAAAAAAAAAAAAAAACATTTTATAACGGTTCACAACAGAAACGAAAAGTGAGCATTTCAGTCTATGTGGTACCTATTGAACAGGACCCTGGTGTTTTTAGTTAAGGGCTAAAATGTGAAGAGAGTTCACCTCTGTAATAGACATCTCTGAAGGGCGTGTTGATGAACTCATGGAGGTTGACTGTCTGCTCTGCTATGTCCATCAGCATGGGGATGGTGTCATTCTGACCACTGTACAGGTTCAGAAGGGCTTTGGGCAGGCACGTCTTCCCTGTAGAAGGTTCTGGGAGAAAATACAACCAAATGAAGGATGGGTGGAGGGGTACTCAGAGACGACATGTATAGTTCTGGACATAAAAAATGACTTCCTTTGAGGCAGCAAGGTACATTGTTCATGTGTCAAACGGTCTTGCAGCCAGGGTGACACCAAGTGCCAAGTTCATAAGCAATCACCTAAAAACCATGTAATGAAATGCATTTCTGAAATATGCCCCTGACGGAGCAGTACCCTCCAATTTGAAGCAAATGCTTTTTCACTGTGCTGCAGTACAGATGAACTTTATGATGCGCAGAACAATGCGTAGAGAGGAACTTCCAACAAATCACCTGAAACACAGTTGCCAGTTGAGAGAAGGGAAAGAGGTTAGTAAAAACTGGTGATAAATCATTAGTGATAAGATAAGAAAGGAAAGGGAAGCAAGCAAGCCATATCACTGAAGATGGAAATGCCTCAAAACCATGAGAAACAACAGCCAAACCAAACGTGGCAGTCAAGTAAGTTGTCTGCTTCTATTGTTTACTTTCAGTCTGAGTTTTTCATGTAGTCTGTCAAGCCCACTTTAGTCCTTTTCTTCCCAGAAGGAGACAGTTTGCTGTGATTTCTCTCTGCTCTCTGTTATAAACCCCTGCCCCCGACACACACACACACACACACACACATACACACACACAAACACATGCACACTGCCGACAGAAAGCTGTCCTTGGACCCACTTTTGGCAGGACAGAAGCTCTGACATCACAGTAGCTTCCTTCTCATTACTCTATGGCAGGGGTGTCAAAGTCATTCAATCGTGTGTCTGCAGGTTTTTGGGTTTTCCTTTCAATTGAGACCTAGACAATCAGTTAGGGGGAGTTCTTTACTAATTAGTGACCTTAATTCATCAATCAAGTACAATGGAGGAGTGAAAACCCGCAGACACTCGTCCCTCCATTGAATGACTTTGGAATGAGTTTGACACATGCTCTATGGAGCCAAGAACAACAGGGAAGAGAGGAGGGGGGAATACTGAAATGTCAGAGACAGATAACCAAGTCAGAGGACACGCCAAAGAGTTGAAGCCCTTGGGGCAGAAAGAGATCTGTTAAGACATCTATACCTATTATCACTACACAAAGTCATGACAAACTCCTGGATGACACAATAACTGAAGGTGTTAGTCACAGGGCTAAGTGGACTAAAAAGTAAGACTTCTCCTTTAGTAAGGCAACATGTTTGTTTTTTTACCCCTTTTTCATGATATCCAATTGGTAGTTACAGTCTTGTCCTATCGCTGCAACTCCCGTACGGACTCAGGAGAGGCGAAGGTCAAGAGCCATGCGTCCTCCGAAACACAACCCTGCCAAGCCGCACTGCTCGCTTAACCTCATTTGTGAGAGAAGAGATATTTGGCACCAGAGGGCTCCACCCACCATACCACCACTGGGGTCGTCTCACCTTTGAACTCCTCGTCGGTGAGCCTCTTTTCATGACCCTGTAGGTACTCCAGCAGGCCTGAGAGGGCCTCTGGGTCGGCCCGTGACACGCCATCGAAGAGCAGCATGCGGTTAAACACCTTCATCACCTTGGGTGGGTCCAAACCCGGAGGGTCCAGACCTTCATTGCAGGATGTCTCAGTCTTACTATGTAGGGACCATAGACATACATATACTCACATACACTGAGTTAGGAACACCTGCTCTTTCCATGACAAAGACAGACCAGCTGAATCCAGGTGAAATTGATGTCACTTGTTAAATCCACTTAAATCAGTATAGGTAAAGGGGAGGAGACAGGTTAAATAAGATTTTTTAAGCCTTGATACAATTGAAACATGGATTGTGTATGTACCATTCAGAAGGTGAATGGGCTAGACAAAATATTTAAGTGCCTTTGAACGGGGTATGGTAGTAGGTGGAATGTGTCAAGAACTGCAACACAGCTGGGTTTTTCACGCTCAACAGTTTCCCGTGTGTATCAAGAATGGTCCACCACCCAAAGGACATCCAGCCAACTTGACACAACTGTCAACATGGGCCAGCATCCCTGTGGAACGCTTTTAACACTTTGTACTGTAGAGTCCATGCTCCGATTAATTTTAAGCTGTTCTGACGGTAAAAGGGGGAGCAACTCAATATTAGGAAGGTGTTCCTAATGTTTTATACACTCAGTGTATAACACATACTATAAGTGTTTATATACATCATTAGTAGGGACACAGAAATCCCTTAGTGTTACATTACTTATCCGAAATGAAAGATGGCGGCTGATTATTGGATGATTTTGAAATGGTGATTTCTGGCATCAGTAGGCCTACAGGTGGTGGGACTAAACAGTGGGGGTCAAGAATGGTAGTTGGGCCAACACTTTATTTAAAGCCAACAGTAATGTAATGCTGTATTACTTGTTATAAGCATGTATGAGCCTTTTAAATATCTTATTATGAGGCTTATATGTTATGTCTCTCTAGCAAATGTTCAACAGACTCAAAATGGCTGGTATTTTGTCAGGATCATAATGCGATGATACAAATACATTATAAGGGGGTCATATGTGCTTATGATAAGTCTAACAATGCAATATAACTGCATCATAATTATACCTGTGGACTAAGTAAAGTGTTACCGGTAGTTGTAGCCTAGAAAAAAGGTAGAAAGATAAACCATATAAAGTGAACTGCTGTCCAAGTTCTACTAGTGAGCTACTCAATAAATAGACCTCACTGTGAAACATGTAGCCAGGAACAAGCTCCAGCCTAAATATTACCTCAATGGCTGTGAGGAAGGAAACAACAACACACTCTCTGTTAGATGACTGAATGTCCCTCTGACTAGCCCTTCTGTTTATGAACTTCCACATGGGAGGGACACACCTATGTGACTAAACAGTGGCAGTTGAAGAGTTTCTTTTTTTTTTGCCGGTTGAAGAGTTTATTTTTTTTTGCAATGAGCCATTTTTTCCAAGCCAAGCCTTTGATTAATAAAGAAAACTGCAATGTATTGTAAAATAGAATATTGATACTCTCAACTCAGAAACTCTCAGCTCAGAAACCAAGCCAATTTGATCAACATTTTTAGGGGAAATCACTTATAAGGTAGAAAAATATTGCCACAATCATAGAAGCAGTTTTTGTGTATCTGTAACCCAGACCATCTCTTACGGGAAAGTGTCCTTTATATCATATGGTGAGGTGTCAAACATGACTGACTAACAACCTTTGGTTCTCTGTACAAACCCTATGGTGTGGTCTGTGTAACAGAGATAGTTAGGTGAATCACACTTGTGTGATAAACAACCTTGCCTGACACCTGAAGACTTGCGTTTAATCCCAAAGCCGATGCCTAGGCTTTAAGTTCAGGGGGCTAACACAGTCTTGTGGCATGCAGGAGAAACCGGGTTCGAACCCAGTTGGTCACATCTACACCCCAGAAGTGATCTACTATGCTGCTTCTAACTCTACATGTTGTTTAACAATCTATGCCTCTGCATGTGCTCATGGACCCATGAAAGCCACCATAACAAATGAGTCACGTATCTACTTCAAAACCGAGGGCCCTCCTCACCCTCGTGGGAGCTTCTTCCTGCGTGGCTTCTTGTTGTTGGTGTGCCTATAGGTGCCATAGTCAAAGAGAGAGTCCATGGGGGCTTTCTTGGGGCCGGGCGCCACGGGTGACTCGTAGATGGTCGACTCCAGCAGGTCCATGGGGTTAGAGATGCCCTTCTTAAAGGCACCGTGGAACTTCATGCGGAGGTTCTGTCGGCTGTCTCCTGGCTGCAGCTGGCCTGGCCGGTCTACGTCCGGAGCCGGGTCCTGAGGTGACTGGGAGCCCTCCTCACTCTCAAACAGGTTGGCCAGTGCCGACAGATCAGGGCAGGTACCATCGGCATCAGGCTGACCCTCCGCAGGCTGTCCCTCCCTACTTCCTCCTCCATCCCATGAGCCCGAGGACAGGGCAGCCTTGGTCCCAGCCGAGGGAGGCGTGTCCGTCTCTGTCACGCCGATGTGACACCTTCTCAGTAGAGCGGCAGGGGAGCGGTCCTAAAAAACACCGTAGCAAAATACACAGGTTATAACTCCACCTAGGTCATAGGTCAAAGGCATGGGAGAGAAACTTAGCAGTCTAATCATAAACCTTGCATTTGGTCTCACTCAACCGTGAATGACATAAGTCGTGTTCATTTGGGCACACAAGCAGAAACTATTTTTGCCACAGAAAACCAATAAAAAGGTTCCTGTTTCAGTCTGTTTTCTTCCATCTGGTACTTAATGAACAGGACACTGAACAACTATCACTGATTGTACGACAAACAGTCACATTAATAAAATTAGCCTTTGACTGATTGGACAGTGTATTTCAAGAAACTGAGAAAATGTACACTACCGTTCAAAGGTTTGGGGTCACTTAGAAATGTCCTTGTTTTCGAAAGAAAATCAATTTCTTTGTCCATTAAAATAACATCAAATTGATCAGAAATACAGTGTAGACATTGTTAATGTTGTAAATGTCTATTGTAGCTGGAAACTGCTGATTTTTTATAGAATATCTACATTGGTGTAAAGTGGCCCATTATCAGCAACCATCAGTCCTTGCTAATTCAAGTTTATCATTTTAAAAGGTCAATTGATCATTAGAAAACCCTTTTGCAATTATGTTAGTGCTTACTGTTGTGCTAATTAAAGAAGCAATAAAACTGGCCTTCTTGAGACTAGTTGATTATCTGGAGCATCAGCAATTGTGGGTTCGATTACAGAATCAAAATGGCCAGAAACAAATAACTTTCTTCTGAAACTCGTCAGTCTATTCTTGTTCTGAGAAATGAAGGCTATTCCATGCGAGAAATTGCCAAGAAACTGAAGATCTCGTACAATGCTGTGTACTGCTCCCTTCACAGAACAGCGCAAACTGACTCTAACCAGAATAGAAAGAGGAGTGGGAGGCCCCGGTGCACAACTGAGCAAGAGGACAAATACATTGGCGTGTCTAGTTTGAGAAACAGACGCCTCACAGGTCCTCAACTGGCAGCTTCATTAAATAGTACCTGCAAAACACCAGTCTCAACGTCAACAGTGAAGAGGCGACTCCGGGATTCTGACCTTCTAGGCAGAGTTGCAAAGAAAAAGCCATATCTCAGACTGGCCAATAAAAATAAAGATTAAGATGGGAAAAAGAACACAGACACTGGACAGAGGAAGATTGGAAAAAAGTGTTATGGACAGACTAATCGAAGTTTGAGGTGTTCGGATCACAAAGAAGAACATTTGTGAGACGCAGACCAAATGAAAAGATGCTGGAAGAGTGCTTGATGCCATCTGTCAAGCATGGTGGAGACAATGTGATGGTCTGGGGGTGCTTTGGTGGTGGTAAAGTGGGAGATTTGTACAGGGTAAAAGGGATCTTGAAGAGGGAAGGTTATCACTCCATTTTGCAACGCCATGCCATACCCTGTGGACGGAGCTTGATTGGAGCCAATTTCCTCCTACAACAGGACAATGACCCAAAGCACAGCTCCAAACTATGCAATAACTATTTAGGGAAGAAGCAGTCAGCTGGTATTCTGTCTATAATGGAGTGGCCAGCACAGTCACCGGATCTCAACCCTATTCAGCTGTTGTGGGAGCAGCTTGACTGTATGGTACGTAAGAAGTGCCCATCAAGCCAATCCAACTTGTGGGAGGTGCTTCAGGAAGCATGGGGTGAAATCTCTTCAGATTACCTCAATCGACAACTAGAATGCCAAAGGTCTGCAAGGCTGTAATTGCTGCAAATGGAGGATTCTTTGACGAAAGCAAAGTTTGAAGGACACAATTATTATTTCTATTAAAAATCGTTATTTCTAACCTTGTCAATGACTACATTTCCTATGCATTTTGCTATATTTCCTGTTCAAACTCATTTCATGTGTGTTTTCATGGAAAACAAGGAAATGTCTAAGTGACCCCAAACGTTTTAACGTGATTCTCCAGTATGTAACCCTGATCATGAAGTAGCCAGGGCTATGCCTGAAATGGCACCCTATTTACTATATAGTGCACTACGGGGGTAATACCCTATGGGCCCTGGTCAAATGTAGTGCACTGCAGCCCAGATGTGTGTGGGTAGAGCTCTGGCATCCTGCTCATCTTGTGGGCCGCGTTGATGGCACAGGATGTCCCCCAGTCAGCCATTTGCAGCCTCTGGCAGCCTGGGAAAGTCATCTGTAAATATTGAGCACTGCATTGCCTGACCGTTACTGGCCCAAGGCCAGTGCATGGAAGTGGTGCCCGAATTTTCCATTTGGGGTAGGAGAACAGGGTGGGATGACTCTGAATTTCCAACCAGCTTACTGACCAGACAGAGGACACAACATAGGACGACTTCAAATACACTTTTCCCATGACTGAGTATTTCCCATGAAGAGCAACTTAATTTGTTATTGTGGTCCTCTGTAGCTCAGCTGGTAGAGCACGGCGCTTGTAACGCCAAGGTAGTGGGTTCGATCCCCGGGACCACCCAAACACAAAAATGTATGCACGCATGACTGTAAGTCGCTTTGGATAAAAGCGTCTGCTAAATGGCATATTATTATTATTATATATATATTTTTTCAAATGACCGTTTTCTCCCATCATCAAAATCTTTGGCAAAACTCTACATTGCAACTCTACATTGTGTAATACAAGAACCTATGTTTTTGAATAATGATCTGTTATACCATTATAGACTTATACATGAACAACAGTAACTTACAGTACCTTCAGAAAGTATCCACACCCCTTTACTTTTTCCACATTTTGTTGTGTTACAGCCTGAATTTAAAATGGATTAAATTGAGATTCTGTCACTGATCTACAATACCCCATACTGTCAAAGTGGAATTTCGTTTGTAGAACATTTTCGAAATTAATAAAAAATTAAAAGCTGAAATGTCTTGAGTCAAAATGTGCTTAACAAATCACATAATAATTTGCATTGACTCATTCTGTGTTCAATAATAGTGTTTAACATGTTTTTGAATGACTACCCCATCTCTATACCCCACACATACAATTACAGTGCCTTCAGAATGTATTCACATCCCTTGACTTTTTCCACATTTTGTTGTGTTACAAAGTGGGATTAAATGGGATTAAATTATCCTTTATTTTATTCAACAATCTACCCACAATAATCTGTAATGTCAAAATGGAATGAACTATAAAACATCTGGATTACATAAGTATTCAAACCCCTGAGTCAATACATGTTAGAATCACATTTGGCAATGATTACAGCTGTGAGTCTTTCTGGGTAAGTCTATACGAGCTTTCCACAGCTGGACTGTGCAACATTTGCCCACTATTCTTTTCAAAATTCTTCAAGCTCTGTCGTATTGGTTGTTGATCATTGCTAGACAACCATTTTCAGGTCTTGCCATAGATATTCAAGGAGATTTAAGTCAAAACTGTAACTTGACCACTCAGGAACATTCACTGTCTTCTTGGTAAGCAACTCAAGTGTAGATTTGGCCTTGTGTTTTAGGTTATTGTTCTGCTGAAAGGTGAATTCATCTCCCAGTGTCAGGCAGAAAGCAGACTGAACCAGGTTTTCCTCTAGGATTTTTCCTGTGCTTAGCGCCATTTCGTTTCTTTTTTATCCTGAAAAACTCCCCAGTCCTTAATGATAACAAGCATACCCATAACATGCAGCCACCACTATGCTTGAAAATATGGAGAGTGGTATTCAGTAATGTGTTGTATTAGATTTGCCCCAAAATTAAGTCTTTGTATTAAGTCTTTCCTCAGTTTTCTCCTATCACAGCCATTAATGTCACACCCTGGCTCTGGGGACTCTATATGTTGAGCCAGGGTGTGTAGATTCTATGTGTTTTTGTTCTATGTTCACAGTCTAGTATTGTATTTCTATGTTGGCCAGAGTGGTTCCCAATCAGAGGCAACGAGTGTCAGCTGTTGCTGGTTGTCTCTGATTGGGAGCCATATTTAGACAGGCTGTGTTCCCACAGGTGTTGTGGGATCTTGTTCCTTTTGGTTTGTTCCGTGTTGGTTGTGTTTAACTTAGGACGTCACGTTATCGTTTATTGTTTTGTTCGTGTTATCACTTTTGATAATAAAGTATGTTCGCTCATCACGCTGCGCCTTGGTCCATTCCGTTCAACGATCGTGACAGAAGATCCCACCATACCAGGACCAAGCAGCGTGCCCAGGAACACACGCAGGAGGTAACTCTAGTGGATGTCCTCCTCGGTTGGGGGCAGATTACAGAGGAGGAGGCCGTCCGGTACCGGAAGGCTATGAAGGGGGAGACCCAGGCAGGAGAGGAGAAGCGGCGTCAACCGGGCCGTGGTCGGACAGGCGAGAGGCACCCCCAATAAATGTTTAGGGGGGGGCACACGGCATGGGCGACGGGGCAGCAGGAGGCTGCCACAGGTTGTATTGGGAGATTAGGAGAGGAGGCCACCGGGTTTGGGGGGCCAGAAGGCAGGTTGGCGGAGCCTGGATGGAGAGCAGAGTCAACTCCCCGTACTCAGGCATGGCAGCATGAGACTGGGCAGGTTCCGGGGTATGCGGAGCTGCGTACTGTGCCACGAGTGGTCCGGCATAGTCCGGTACGTCCTGTGCAAGCACCCCGCACATGTCGTGCGAAGGTGGGCATGCAGCCAGCCCGGCCTGTTCCTGCCACTCGCACCAAGCCTACGGTGTGCGTCGCCAGCCCGGCCCGGCCTGTTCCTGCCACTCGCACCAAGCCTACGGTGCGCGTCGCCAGCCCGGCCTGGCCTGTTCCTGCCACTCGCACAAAGCCTACAGTGTGCGTCGCCAGCCCGGCCCGGCCTGTTCCGGCTCCACGCACCAAGCCAGGGGTGCGCATCGTCAGCCCGGTCCGGCCCGTTGCTGCTCCACGCACCAAGCCAGGGGTGCGCATCGTCAGCCCGGTCCGGCCCGTTCCTGCTCCACGCACCAAGCCAGGGGTGCGCATCGTCAGCCAGGTCCGGCCCGTTCCTTCTCCACGCACCAAGCCAGGGGTGCGCATCGTCAGCCCGGTCCGGCCCGTTGCTGCTCCACGCACCAAGCCAGGGGTGCGCATCGTCAGCCCGGTCCGGCCCGTTCCTGCTCCACGCACCAAGCTAGGGGTGCGCATCGTCAGCCCGGTACGGCCCGTTCCGGCTCCACGCACCAAGCCAGGGGTGCGCATCGTCAGCCCGGTCCGGCCCGTTGCTGCTCCACGCACCAAGCCAGGGGTGCGCATCGTCAGCCCGGTCCGGCCCGTTCCTGCTCCACGCACCAAGCCAGGGGTGCGCGTCGTCAATCCGGCACAACCCGTGCCTGGGTCACCGGTGCCTGGTCAGGTACCGGTCAGCTGCTCCACACCGGAGCTTAAGCAATCCGCTCCTACGATGTCCAGTCCAGCTCCAGCCAGCGGGGCCAGACCGGACCAGGGGCGCTACGGGGGGATTATTGGAGGGTGGTGGGCAAGCCCGGAGCCGGAACCGCCTCCGAGGAGGAATGCCCACCCAGCCCTCCCCTGTTTGGTTTATGTTGAGGCGCGGTCGCAGTCCGCGCCTTTAGGGGGGGGGTACTGTCACACCCTGGCTCTGGGGACTCTATATGTTGAGCCAGGGTGTGTAGATTCTATGTGTTTTTGTTCTATGTTCACAGTCTAGTATTGTATTTCTATGTTGGCCAGAGTGGTTCCCAATCAGAGGCAACGAGTGTCAGCTGTTGCTGGTTGTCTCTGATTGGGAGCCATATTTAGACAGGCTGTGTTCCCACAGGTGTTGTGGGATCTTGTTCCTTTTGGTTTGTTCCGTGTTGGTTGTGTTTAACTTAGGACGTCACGTTATCGTTTATTGTTTTGTTCGTGTTATCACTTTTGATAATAAAGTATGTTCGCTCATCACGCTGCGCCTTGGTCCATTCCGTTCAACGATCGTGACAATTAAACCCTATAGCTGTTTTAAAGTCACCACCGACCTCATGGTGAAATCCCTGAACGGTTTTCTTCCTCTCCAGCAACTGAGTTAGAAAGGACGCCTGTATCTTTGTAGTGACTGGGTGTATTGATACACCATGCAAAGTGTATTTAATCACCATGCACAAAGTGATATTCAATGTCTGCTTTTTTACATTTGTATCCATCTTCCAATAAGTGCCCTTCTTTGCGAGGCATTTGAAAACCTCCTTGGTCTTTGTGGTTGAATCTGTGTTTGACATTCACTGCTCGACTGAGGGTTGGGTACAGAGATTAGGTAGTCATTCAAAAATCATGTTATACACTATTAGTGACTTGTTAAGCAAAGTTTTACTCCTGAACTTATTTAGGCTTGCCAAAACAAAGGGGCTGAATACTTATTTACTCAAGACATTTCAGCTTTTCATTTTTTATTAATTAGAAATAATGTCCACTTTTACATTATGGGTTATTGTGTGTGACTGGTGACAAAAAATCTCTATTTAAACCATTTTAAAGTAAGCCTGTAACACAACAAAATGTGGAAAATGTCAAGAAGTGTGAATACTTTCGGAAGGCACTGTATCTGTAAGGTCCCTCAATCAAGTAGTGAATTTCAAGCCAAATCTTCACTGGAGTTGCTTACCAAGACAACATTGAATGTTTCTGAGTGGCCTAGTCTATGGCAAGACTTGACCATGGCTTTTTAGCAATGATCAACAACCAACTTGACAGAGCTTGAAGAATTTAAAAAAGAATCATGGGCAAATATTGTACAATCCAGGTGTGCAAATCTCTTAGAGACTTACCCAAAAAGACTCACAGCTGTAATCGCTGCCAATGGTGTTTCTAACATGTATTGTCTCAAGGTGGGGTGAATACTTATCTAATAAATGATATATTAGTGTTTTATTTTTCATACATTTTTAATACGTTTGAATCTTTCTTCCACTTTGACATTACAGAGTAGATCGTTGACCAAAAATGACAATGAAATCCATTTTAATCCCACTTTGTTATACAACAACATTTGGAAAAAGTAAAGGGGTGTGAATACTTTCTGAAGGCATTGTAAGTAACCCATTAATACATTATAGTAATGTTATGTCATATTTCTCTCCTTTTTTTATGCAGATGCTAAACTGACTAAAACAGAGCGGAACTACCTGGTTCAATAAGAAAAAAAAAAATTGTGTTGCAAAATATTTAAAAACATTTCCCTAATGGCCACGGCGGGGAAACATGCAACCACCACCTGACAAATTCTGATTGGCTACATTGCTAATGGTGCATTTTCTACTCAGGGTGACAAGGGGATGACAGAAACAGAAAGCTAGTAAAGACCTATGACTCTTGCGATGGTAAAGGGCAATTCCCATGTGTGTTCTCTTGGGGTCCTGGGTTCTATTCAGATGGGCACTTAATCCCTCCGTACCTCATTCATCCCTTATATCACGCTGAGGTGCTGAATTCTTCTTCAGGGGAAACTGGAAGTGACGCTGGAGCATGTGGGGGTCCTGTGAAAGAAAATAAAAGGCATTTAATTACAGCATTAATACAGACTGGTTGCCTGGCAGGAGAGCTTGATAAACTGATGAAAGAGAAGGGTGTCACAGTAAGTAGAGGTTAGTCCACAGTCATTCCATGGGAAACTCAATTTATCACTATGGCAAAATGTGTGCTCTGGTTGATCTTCTGGTTACTAAACATACACTACATGACCAAAAGTATGTGGACACATGCTCGTCGACCGTCTCATTCCAAAATCATGGGCATTCATATGGAGTTTGCTGCTATAACAGCCTCCACTCTTCTGGGAAGGGTTTCCATGAGGTGTTGGAACATTGCTGCGGCGACTTGCTTCCATTCAGCCACAAGAGCATTAGTGAGGTCGGGCATTGATGTTGGGCGATTAGGCCTGGCTCGCAGTCGGCTTTCTAATTTATCCCAAACGTGTTCGATGGGGTTGAAGTCAGGGCTCTGTGCAGGCCAGTCAAGTTCTTCCACACCAATCTCGACAAACCATTTCTGTATGGACCTCGCTTTGTGCACAGAGGCAATGTCATGCTGAAACAGGAAAGGGCCTACCCAAAACTGTTGCCACAAAGTTGGAAGCACAGAATAATCTAGAATGTCATTGTACTGTATGCTGTAGCGTTAAGATTTCCCTTCATTGGAACTAAGGGGCCTAGTCCGAACAATGAAAAACAGCTCCAGACCATTATTCCTCCTCCACCAAAGTTTACAGTTGGTACTATGCATTCGGGCAGGTAAAGTTCTCCTGGCATCCACCAGATGGTGAAGCGTGATTCATCACTCCAGAGAATGCGTTTCCACTGCTCCAGAGTCCAATGGCGGTGAGCTTTACACAACGCTTGGCATTGCACATGGTGATCTTAGGCTTGTGTGCGGCTGCTCGGCCATGGAAACCCATTTCATAAAGCTCCAGACGAACAGTTATTGTGCTGACGTTGCTTCCAGAGGCAGTTTGGAACTCGGTAGTAAGTGTTGCAACCGAGGACAGACAATTTTTAAGTGCTGCGCGCTTCAGCACATGGCAGTCCCGTTCTGTGAGCTTGTGTGGCCTACCACTTTGCGGCTGAGCCATTGTTGCTCCTAGATGTTTCCACTGGGCGTGTCTTCTGTGTCAGGCCTTTACTATGACAAATCCAGCAACACCTTTTTGTTTCACAGAGATAAACGTGTGTTGGAAAAACTTGTCAATAATCAACTGACTGGCTTTCTTGATGTCTAAAGTATTCTCTCTGGTAAACAATCTGGTTTCCACTCAGGTTATGGATTTGTCACTGCAACTTTAAAGGTCCTAAATGATGTCAAGATTGGCCTTGATTCTAAGCAATGTTGTGCTGCTATTTTTATTGACTTGGCCAAAGCTTTTGATACGGTAGACCATTCCATTCTTGAGGAGTATTGGTGTCTCTGAGGGGTCTTTGGCCTGGTTTGCTAACTTCTCTCTCAAAGAGTGCAGTGTATAAAGTCAGAACATCTGCTGTCTCAGCCACTGCCTGTCACCAATGGAGTAACCCAAGGCTTGATCCTAGGCCCCACGCTCTTCTCAATTTACATCAACAACAAAGCTCAGGCAGTAGGAAGCTCTCTCATCCATTTACATGCAGATGATACAGTCTTATACTCAGCTGGCCCTTCCCCAGATTTTGTATTAAACACTCTACAACAAAGCTTTCTTAGTGTCCAACAAGCTTTCTCTGCCCTTAACCTTGTTCTGAACACCTCCAAAACAAAGGTCATGTGGTTTGGCAAGAAGAATGCCCCTCTCCCCACCGGTTTGATTACTACCTCTGAGGGTTTAGAGCTTGAGGTAGTCACCTCATACAAGTACTTGGGTGTATGGCTAGACGGTACACTGTATGGCTAGACGGTACCGTCGCTCAGCACATATCAAAGCTGCAGGCTAAGGTTAAATCTAGACTTGGTTTCCTCTATCGTAATCGCTCCTCTTTCACCCCAGCTGTCAAACTAACCCTGATTCAGATGACCATCCTACCCATGCTAGATTACGGAGATGTAGTTTATAGATCGGCAGGTAAGGGTGCTCTCGAGTGGCTAGATGTTCTTTACCATTCGGCCATCAGATTTGCCACCAATTGTGACGAGTACTGAGGATACGAAGAGGCAGTACGCAGATGCAGGAATAAAAAAGGTAAAGGTTTACTTAACAATGAGAAAGAGAATAACAAAGAGCGAGTAAACAACACAACGCTAACAATTACACACAACAATGACTGAACAGTCCAGGGCTATATAGTGGTGGAGATGAGATGATGAGGTGCAGGTGCGCTGGAGGTGATTAGGGTGCATTGGGTTTCCATTCCTGTGTTGCCGAGGTGGTGCGCTCAGACTGGTGGCTCAGTAGACCGGCGAATCAGAGCGCCGGAGGGGAGCAACGGGAGGAGACGTGACAGTAACCCCTCCCCCAGACGCGCGGCTACCGCCGCAGGACGTCACCAGCCATGAGGACAACCCCGAGGACGAGGAGCGGGCCGGTCAGGGCGGCGATGGTGGAAGTCCCGAATTAGGTTGGGGTCCAGAACGTCCCAAACGTCCTCTCCTCAGGGCCATACCCCTCCCAGTCCACCAGGTAACGGATCCATCCCCCACGGAACCTGGAGTCCAGCAGGTCCCTCACAGCATACGCTGGACTCCCGTCAATGTCCAGGGGCGGAGGGGGCGTCCCCTGGGGGAGGCATGAAGACAGTGGCAATGAAGAAACCTCCCCAGCTCTTGGTTCATGCGCTCCACCTGCCCATTTGACTGAGGCCTATATCCGGATGTTAGGCTGGTGGCCCCGATCTTCTCCAGGAAAGCCTTCCACACTCGGGAGGTGAATTTGGGGCCACGGTCCGAGACGATGTCCTCCGGAAGTCCATAGTGCTGGAAGACCTGTTGGAACAGGACCTTTAGCGACCTGGAGAGCAGAAGGAAGACCGGTTAGTGGCAAAAAACGGAGGTCGTGACAAAGTCTATGGACAGGTGTGACCAAGGTCGCTGAGACACTGGGAGAGGAACTAGTTTGCCTGCCGGGGCGTTCCGAGGTCTCTTCGTTTGGGCACATACGGAACAGGAGTTGACATAGCGAGAGACGTCAGTAGCCAAGGTGG
Source organism: Coregonus lavaretus (assembly GCF_964263955.1). Lineage (NCBI taxonomy): Eukaryota > Metazoa > Chordata > Actinopteri > Salmoniformes > Salmonidae > Coregonus > Coregonus lavaretus. The sequence continues at coordinate 10,589,707 of NC_140004.1, forward strand.
CCACCAGTATTTTTGTGATACAGAATGAAGAGTGCATGTAATACCGGAGTGCCCTGCCATAAGGGTGGTGTGCGCCCAGATCAGCAGGCAGTCAAGGACACTGGTGGGTACATACATGCGCCCCGGAGGGATGTTGGCAGGCGCTGGGTCCTCCTGAGCCGCCAGGCGGATGTCTTCGTCCACATCCCAAACTACAGGTGCAACGATGAGAGACAGGGGCAGGATAGGACCCCCCAGATGCTTCCTTTCTCCGGGATGGTGCATCCTGAAGAGTGCGTCGGATTTCACATTCTGGAATCCTGGGCGGTAGGACAGAATTAACTGAAAGTGAGTGAGAAATTGGGCCCACCAGGGTTGACGAGAGTTCATCCGTTTCGCTGCCTGTATGTGCTCCAAATTCCGGTGGTCAGTAAGAATCCTCCAGAGCGAGGACCACCGCCAACAGCTCCCTGTCTCCAACTCCATAGTTCCTCTCTACGGGGGAAAGCTTTTTAGAGAAAAAGGCACAGGGATTCATTTTCTCTGGCTTACCTTACCACTGGGAGAGGACCGCACCCACGCTCTCCTCAGATGCGTCCACCTCCAGGATGAAAGGACAAGATGGATCTGGGTGTTTTAGGATGGGCGCTGTGGTGAACCTCTCCTTCAGCCTCTTGAAGGCAGCGTCAGCCTCAGGGTTCCAGGCCAGCTTCTGAGGCCCACCCTTAAGGAGAGAGGTGAGCGGGGCGGCTATGGAGCTGAAGGATCTGATGAAACGGCGGTAGAAATTGGCGAAGCCCAAGAAGCTCTGTAGGCCCTTGATGGTTGTGGGGACTGGCCATGACCTGACGGCGTCCGTCTTCTCTCTTTCCATGAACACCCCCTGAGGACTGATCCTGTATCCCAGGAAGGACATGGCATGTTGGTGGAATTCACATTTCTCCCCCTTCACCAACAGGCTGTGTTCCCGGAGGCGGAGTAGGACAGCTCTGACGTCCCTGACTTGCTCCTTGAACGTATCCGAGTAGATCAGGATATCGGCGATGTACACCATCACCTGTCTACTCAGCATGTCTCGGAACACGTCATTTACGAAGGACTGGAACACAGAAGGTGCGTTGGCGAGGCCGTAGGGCATGACGCAGTATTCATAGTGGCCTGAGGTAGTGCTGAATGCCGTCTTCCACTCATCTCCTTCCCGGATTCGGATCAGGTTGTAGGCACTCCTCAGGTCCAACTTGGTAAAGTACCGGAGCCCTCGTAGCTGCTAAATGGCCGACGAAACCAGAGAGAGGGGGTACCGGTACTTGGTGGTGACTGCGTTCAGCCCCCTGTAGTCAATGCACGGCCTCAGTCCTCCGTCTTTTTTGGCCACGAAGAAGAAGCTGGCGGAGGCAGGAGAGGTAGAGCATCTGATGAACCCCTGTTTCAGGATCTCCGCCACATACTTCTCCATGGCCTCAGTCTCCGCCATGGAAAGGGAGTAAATGCGACTCTTCGGGGGGTGTTGTCCCTCCAGCAGGTCAATGGCGCAGTCCCAGGGCCTGTGAGGAGGGAGACACATAGCCTTTGATGAAGAGAAGACATCGGAGAGATCTGCGTACTCACGTGGAATGTTGTGCTGGAGGACGGACTCTGGACTCTCCACTGACGTGGAACAACAAACCAACGACAGGCAGGTCTTCCGGCATGAGGTGGACCAGGCTGTAATCCTCTTGGTGATCCAATTGATGGTGGGGTTGTGTAGTCTGACCCAGGGCAATCCCAAGACGATCCGGGAGAAGGGGTGACGTGACAATGTGGAATGACAGCTCCGCGTGGTGCTCTGGTAGTGTGGGAATGGTGATGGTGATGGGGAGAGTGACGTGCGTAATGGTGCCTGATCCAAGTGGTTTATTGTCCAGTGAGGTGACGTGTAGCAGAGAAGGCAGTGGCACGGTGGGCAACCCCCATTCAGAGACCAGCTCCCTATCTATAAGGTTCCCCGCTGATCTGGAATCTATCATTGCAGTGGAAATGGAAGAGAAGGAATAACCATTCACCGTTATGGGAACTAAAAACAATGGTTTTGTGATAGGAGATGAAGTAACACTCACGGAGCGGCAACGGGAATCATACCGCCTAGATTGGGAGCCGCCAGGGGATCTGTGGTCCGTGGTGGTGTAGGGGGTGCTGCCCACCTCCATGGGTGAGGACTCGGAGGTAGCGCGGCTTCCATAGCTCAGATGGGGTGAGCGTCGAGGCTCCGGGAGGTGTGGGGAACGCCGTCTGTCTCTCAACATGTCGTCAAGACGGATGGACGTGGCGATGAGGGTATCAAGGTCTATCTCGTCGTCTCGACATGCGAGTTCCGTAAGCCTCTCCTGAATGCCGTGTGCAGAGAGCGCTCATTCCAGCCGGTAGACGCCGCCACCGTGCGAAAGCTCAGAGCGTACTCGGACGCGGGCCCCTCTCCCTGTTGTAGATGGAGGAGATGCTCACCCCCATCCTTTCCCTCCGTGGGATGATCAAACACCGCCCTGAACCGAGCGAAGAAAGTGGAGTAGGGAAGCGCCGTGGCCTCACCTCCTTCCCAGACTGCCATGGCCCAATCCAGCGCCTTTCCTTTAAGTAGCGAAATCACCAGCACTATCCTGGCTTGGTCAGATGGATATACCCCAGGCTGACGCGCCAGATAAAGTGAAACCTTTAGTAGGAAGCCGCTACATTTAGTAGTTTTACCGTCATAGCGCTCCGGTAGGGCGAGGGGTCCCTCAGAAGTTGGTGATAGCACGGGAACAGGTGGACTGGGTGCACTCGCCGCACCCTGAGGTGGAACCGGAGCACTGGGTAGATTATGCAGAGTTTGGAGCACTTCCTGCATGGTGGCGTTCAACTGGACAAGCTGCTGCTGGTGCTGGTCGAGGCGCTGGGAAACTCCAGGAGGATTACCTGCTGCATCCATTTTCGTGAGAGGTGTGTAATTCTGTGACGAGTACTGAGGATACGAAGAGGCAGGACGCAGTACCAGGAATCAACAAGGTAAAGGTTTACTTAACAATGAGAAAGAGAATAACAAAGAGTGAGTAAACGACACGACGCTAACAATTACACACAACAATGACTGAACAGTCCAGGGTTATATAGTGGTGGTGATGAGATGATGAGGTACAGGTGCACTGGAGGTGATTAGGGTGCGTTGGGTTTCCATTCTTGTGTTGCCGAGGTAGTGCGCTCAGACCGGTGGCTCAGTAGACCGGCGAATCAGAGCGCTGGAGGGGAGCAACGGGAGGAGACATGACACCAATGCTCCTTATAGGACACATCACTGCACTCTATCCTCCTCTGTAAACTGGTCATCTCTGTATACCCGTCGCAAGACCCACTGGTTGAAGCTTATTTATAAAACCCTCTTAGGCCTCACTCCCCCCTTTCTGACATACCTACTGCAGCCCTCATCCTCCACATACAACACCCGTTCTGCCAGTCACATTCTGTTAAAGGTCCCCAAAACACACACATCCATGGGTCGCTCCTCTTTTGCAAAAAACACTCAAACTGGACATTTCCAGGCTGTATCACAACCGGCCGTGATTGGGAGTCCCATAGGGCGGCGCACAATTGACCCAGCGTCGCCCGGGTTTGGCCGGTGTAGGCCGTCATTGTAAATAAGACTTTGTTCTTAACTGAATTAAAAACTCATGGACACATGTATTGTTGTCTCTGCCTTCAAATCAAATCAAATTGTATTTGTCACATGCGCCGAATACAACAGGTGAAATGTTTACTTACAAGTCGTTAACCAACAATGCAATTTTAAGAAAGAATACCCCCAAAAAATCACACAAAAAAATACTATATAAAATAATACGAAATAAAAGTTACAAATAATTAAAGAGCAGCAGTAATAATAATAATATCGAGGCTATATACAAGGGGTACCGGTACCGAGTCAATGTGCGGGGGCACCGGTTAGTCGAGGTAATTGAGGTAATATGTACATGTTGGTAGAGTTATTAAAGTGACTATGAATAGATAATAAACGGAGAGTAGCAGCAGGGGGGGCAATGCAAATAGTCTGGGTAACCATTTGATTAGATGTTCAGGAGTCTTGTGGCTTGGGGGCAGAAGCTGTTTAGAAGCCTCTTGTACCTAGACTTGGCGCTCCGGTACCGCTTGCCATGCAGTAGCAGAGAGAACAGTCTATGGGTGGCTGGAGTCTTTAACAATTTTTAGGGCCTTCCTCTGACACTGCCTTGTATAGAGGTCCTGGATGGCAGGAAGCTTGGCCCCAGTGATGTAATGGGCCGTATGCATTACCCTCTGTAGTGCCTTGCGGTCGGAGGCCGAGCAGTTGCCATACCAGGCAGTGATGCAACCAGTCAGGATGCTCTCGATGGTGCAGCTGTAGAACCTTTTGAAGATCTGAGGACCCATGCCAAATCTTTTCAGTCTCCTTAGGGGGAATAGGTTTTGTCGTGCCCTCTTCACGACTGTCTTGGTGTGCTATGTTAGTTTGTTGGTGTTTTGGACACCAAGGTACTTGAAGCTCTCAACCTGCTCCACTACAGCTCCGTCGATGAGAATGAGTGCGTGCTCTGTCCTCTTCTTTTTCCTGTAGTCCACAATCATCTCCTTTGTCTTGATCACGTTGAGGGAGAGGTTGTTGTCCTGGCACCACACGGCCAGGTCTCTGACCTCCCTATAGGCTGTCTCGTCGTTGTCGGTGATCAGGCCTACCACTGTGTCATCTGCAAACTTAATGATGGTGTTGGAGTCCTGCCTGGCCCTGCAGTCATGAGTGAACAGGGAGTACAGGAGGGGACTGAGCACGCACCCCTGAGGGGCCCCCGTGTTGAGGATCAGCGTGGCAGATGTGTTGTTACCTACCCTTACCACCTGGGGGCGGCCCGTCAGGAAGTCCAGGATCTAATTGCAGAGGGAGGTCTTTAGTCCCAGGGTCCTTAGCTTAGTGATGAGCTTTGAGGGCACTATGGTGTTGAACGCTGAGCTGTAGTCAATGAATAGCATTCTCACATAGGTGTTCCTTTTGTCCAGGTGTGAAAGGGCAGTGTGGAGCGCAATAGAGATTGCATCATCTGTGGATGTGTTGGGGCGGTATGCAAATTGGAGTGGGTCTAGGGTTTCTGGGAGAATGGTGTTGATGTGAGCCATGACCAGCCTTTCAAAGCACTTCATGGCTACAGACGTGAGTGCTATCGGTCAGTAGTCATTTAGGCAGGTTACCTTAGTGTTCTTGAGCACAGGGACTATGGTGGTCTGCTTGAAACATGTTGGTATTACAGACTCACACAGGGAGAGGTTGAAAATGTCAGTGAAGACACTTGCCAGTTGGTCAGCGGATGCTCGGAGTACACGTCCTGGTAATCAGTCTGGCCCTGCGGCCTTGTGAATGTTGACCTGTTTAAAGGTCTTACTCACATCGGCTACAGAGAGCTTGATCACAGTCATCCGGAACAGCTGATGCTCTCATGCATGTTTCAGTGTTACTTGCCTCGAAGCGAGCATAGAAGTCATTTAGCTTGTCTGGTAGGCTCGTGTCACTGGACAGCTTGCGGCTGTGCTTCCCTTTGTAGTCTGTAATAGTTTGCAAGCACTGCCACATACGACAAGCATCGGAGCTGGTGTAGTACGATTTGATCTTAGTCCTGTATTGACGCTTTGCCTGTTTGATGGTTCGTCAGAGGGCATAGCGGGATTGCTTATACGCTTCCTGGTTAGAGTCCCGCTCCTTTGTGCTGTTGTCTGTGCCCAATAATGTTTGTACCATGTTTTGTGCTGCTACCATGTTGTGATGCTGCCATGTTGTGTTGCTACCATGCTGTGTTGTCAGGTGTTGCTGCCATGCTATGTTGTTGTCTTAGGTCTCTCTTTATGTAGTGTTGTGGTGTCTCTCTTGTCGTGATGTGTGTTTTGTCCTATATTTTATCAATTTTTTATCCCAGCCCCGATCCTCGCAGGAGGCCTTTTGCCTTTTGGTAGGCCTTCATTGTAAATAAGAATTTGTTTTTACATTTACATTTACATTTTAGTCATTTAGCAGACGCTCTTATCCAGAGCGACTTACATTTAGTGAGTGCATACATTTTTCATATCTTCAGGTATGATGAGTAGCAGAGAAGGTTGGAGGAGGGCTCTCCCCAAGCTACTACCCAACAGTGGCCAGGCATACATACACCCCTGGATGCAGCCGTTGTATATGAAAGGTAGCTATTGTATAGAAATTGCATCCCAAAAAATCGGATACATTTATAAGTCCTTATCGTAACCCTCAGTCCATAAATGCATACGATAGAACTTGAGTTATGCCTGATTTTGAATATCATCACACTCCACATACTCAATTATATTTTCTATTCCCAACTTAAATAATCTACTTCTTCAAGGGGAATGTTCAGTATAAATATGACCCCAAACTCAAACATGTCACTGCCACAGGGCCTGCCAATGTGTTGTTGGACTGTACAGGACAACTTAACAACAACACACTGAAGAGGGGAGATAGCGGAGTCATCTTCTGCTCAAAACCTCACACTCTACAGGTGTGGGGTCTTCATTTGATCACACTGTTGCAGGAGAACTTTCCTGCAATGCAGGAAATGTAAAACTTGTAGTGTATTTGAGGTTTAAAAAGGCTTCTGAAGTTTGTAATTTCCACTTTGAAATGTTCAACTTGATTTTCCCTTAAGAAAAATGTATCAACCTCTACAAAAATGTCCATTAATTATAATCCACATAATAATTCACATTTCCTGCATTAATTCAATTTCCATTTCCATTGCTGCAGGATTATTTTCCTGCTGCAGCAAACTGGCTCAAATTAACAGCCTACATCTGTATACACAAGCATAGAACTGGGATGTGTTGAAGAACTGGGAGGATGAGATAAAGGTTAAATATATATATGTTTTTATGTGTGCATGTGCACACACACACACACGGACACACACACACACACACACACACACACACACACACACACACACACACACACACACACACACACACACACACACACACACACAGGGACAGCAATGCTATGTCATCATTCTGGGTTCCCCAGAATGTAGTCACCTTGTCTAGGCAGTCCTTTAACAGTGAGTTATACAGTACATCCTTGGTATAAACAAACAAACATCATAAACTGTAGCATGTCCTTGGCTGTTGAATGTTCTCACTCTCTCTGACAGCACATGGGGTTGACATGAAAACTTCTTCCAAGAGGAGCAACACAAATAGAGAGACTGGGGTCCAGTCAGGGAAAACAGAGGAGTGCCTCCAGTCAACTCCAACACATAGGATTATCAGGCTTCTCCACACCAATGGACTTTACTGTGGAGGGTGAAAAGATGAAAGGATGAAGAGGCTTCCTTTGATAAACTCTCCAAACAGAGGGGTGTCAAATGAATGAGTCATCCACCAGGCGTGTTTGAGACTATTCTGTTGAGTTCAAGCAAAGAATGAGTCCAGAACCAGGAGCTAATAATATTGTGTGTTCACACCAGTGGAAGATGGCTTCAATTTAAAGGTCCAATGCAGCCGTTTTTATCTCAATATCAAATCATTTCTGGGTAACAATTAAGTACCTTAAGGTGATTGTTTTCAATTAAAATGGTCTAAAAGAAACAAAAATGGCTTCTTAGCAGCTTCTTCAAGCAAGAATTACGCTAGGACTATCTGGGAGTGGTCTGAGTGGGGATGGGAAAACTGAGAATGTGCTGTTATTGGCAGAGAAGTTTGGAACTCTTTCTTATTGGTCTATTAACTAATTTACTGCATGGTGATGTCATCATGGGAGGCTATGACTCCCCACGAAAACAGGCTGAAACTTCAGGCGGTCTTTTCAAACAGCTCTTACATTATTATTCCAACCTCATAGTGTGGAAATATATATAAAACACAGGAAAATCTAGTTTTTGACTGCACTGGGCCTTTAAATCAGAGGACCAGCTCATTATGCAATGGAACTGTGTCAAATATATAATTGATACCATCCCATTAATTCCATTCCAGCCATTACTATGAGCTGTCCTCCCTTCATCAGTCTCCACACATTCACACACACCTCCAACCTATTGGTAGTAGTAATGAACTGGTGAATGATTTGTGATGACATGTCAGCTGGGTCAGACTGAGGATAACTATCCCCTTAGAGACACGCGTGACTTCCTTAATCCTCCTCATGGACTTAGTGGATATGATCCGGACCACTGGGGAATGTCCGGGTGCAAATAGGGTTGTGGGAAAATGGGAGTTAGAGAAAATATGTTCCACTGTTGTTTCAACCACAGCCCCCAACTCTACAATAGGTTTCACAGTCATGTGGATGCATGCCTGACAGCAGAGGAGATGTCCATAACCTCAATGTCTTAAAGCTACAATTTGTAACTTTTCGGGCAACCTGACCAAATTCACATAGAAATGTGAGTTGTAGATCTTTCATTCCCGTTGAACGCAAGTCTAAGAAGCGGTAGATATGTTCTATGTGTGCTATTTCTATGCTTCCCATTCTGAAGTTTCGTTTTTGTGTCTTTTACTTTCGGTTTTGTACACCAGCTTCAAACAGCTGAATATACAATATTTTTGGTTATGGAAAATACATTTAAAAGCGGTTTAGATGGTACAATGATTCTCTACACAATGAATGAAATTAGGCAAACTATTATAGTTTTAGCAACTAGGAAATGGCAGAGCGATTTCTGCATAGTGCATCTTTGAATAGATAAGTTCCAATAAAAAGCTATTAAAGATGCACTATGCAGAAATCGCTCTGCCATTTCCTGTTTGCAGAAATTCTAATAGTTCGCCTAAATTCAGTTTATGTGACAAAACAAACAGTCATTGTGTAGAGAATCATTGTACCATCTAAACCACTGTGAAATATATTTTCCATAACCAAAAATATTGTATATTCAGCTGTATGAAGCTGGTGTACAAAACCGATTTTAAAAGACACAAAAACTTCAGAACGGGAAGCCTGGAAATTGCACACATAGAATGGGCACAATAGGGTAGATATCTTCATAACGTGTTCTTCAAATATAGTTCTAAAAATAATAAATACGTTGTTTAACACAAAATACTCCCTGATGAAAATATGATCCCCTTAATGGGGTAAAACGTGTTCATGCTTACCTTGTCCTTTAATCAATGGACCTTTTGTGCAGTGCAGTTTTTCATTCTTAACGATAGGAAAAGTTCTCAAAAGTTGGTGGACAAAACATTTGGATCGACTTCCTCCCGACTTTAGTACCCTAGTTACTTCTTTCTTCAACTATTTTGAAGAAATTGATGATCTGATTTCGCATGTTGCCTAGTCCAGTTATTCTTCAGCTCTCCAGGCAGTGTGCCCAGTTAAATTTACAAACTGCTACAGCAGCATACCTCAGTCCTCTGCTTTCCATGTTCACGCATCCAACTCACCGCCCACCTAAACAAGGGACGCTCTATTAAAAGAGTTTGTGTGGGGACTAACGGTACAGTGACTACTCTTAACGTCAGTCCCACAGGAGGACTTTTATATTGTATGTGAAACTGCTAAACTCTTTGTAGTGGAGTTTTTCCTAATTCAATTAATTGGCTATAATCACATGCCGTCTAAATCAGATAGGCTACTGTAATACATCAGTCTGAATACCGCCAGAAAGTAACCCAGTAGCACCCCAAGTGGATAATAAGACAGCTTGACCTGCTTATTATACCCATAAGTGTATCTAACTGAACAGAAATATAAACGCAACATACAACAATTTCTAAGATTTTACTGAGCTCAAGTTCATTTACAGAAATCAGTCAATAAAATAAATTCAGTAGGACCTAATCTATGGATTTCACAACTGGGCATGGGTGGGCCTGGGAGGGCATAGGCCCACCCACTGGGGAGCCAGGCCCAGCCAGTCAGAATGAGTTTTTCCCCACAAAAGGGCTTTATTACAGACAAAAACTCCTCAGCACCCCCTCAGATGATCCCGCAGGTGAAGAAGCCGGATGTGGAGGTTCTCTAAAACAATTAGAGGCGGCTTATGGTAGAGAAATGAACATTCTATTCTCTGGCAACAGCTCTGGTGGACATTCCTGCAGTCAGCATGCCAATTGCACGCTCCCTCAAAACTTTAGAAATCTGTGGTATTGTGTTGTGTGACAAAACTGCACATTTTAGTGGCTTTTTATTGTCTCCAGTACAAGGTGCACCTGTGTAATTATCATGTTGTTCAATCAGCTTTTTGATATGCCACACCTGTCAGGTGGATGGATTATCTTGGCAAAGGAGAAATGCTCACTAAGAGGGACGTAAACACATTTGTGCACAACATATGATAGAAATAAGCATTTTGTGTGTATGGAAAATGTCTGGGATTTTTTATTTCAGCTCATGAAACATGGGACCATCACTTTACATGTTGCGTTTATATTTTTGTTCAGTGTAATATACTGTAAACCTAGGCTACTGTAACTGAAGTGTTTGCCATGCACCATTGAATTTCACAAAATACACACACAAATTCAATTTGATATGCACACATTCAGTCATAACAATGACACGATTCAATATGAAATTACAAACAATTGGTCATTGTTTATTGAGAAAATATTAGTTTACAATATTAGTTGAAAACAATTTTCATTATCTTGCAGAATGAATGCACTGCAATTAAATCCTTTCCATCACACAAACGTTTTAAGAGAGATAAATACAATTTCATAACCAGAAAATGAAAAGATGTTGAAATAAGCAATCAATTTTCAGTGCATTTAATGGTTGATTAAAATTTGCTATAATTCCATAGTGTCTTATTACATTCTTTGATGTCCAGGCAACCACACAAATTCCTATTGCATGGAAAGGGAAACATCTCACCCAAACATTCTTCATTTTATAAGATTAGGCTACACTACTTTCTTCAGCAATGACAGAGTATGTCAATGTGCAAACAAACTTACACAAAGATTATCTTGAGGCACATGAAATGGTACTAGGAAGAAATTCAGAATTGAAACTGAGGAATACCAAGCAAAGATACATGACAAGGAGCATGATGGAGCAAGACAAACTGTCTACAAGGGTTGTATTCATTAGGACACATCGTAATAAAACGTTTTGCAACCGGAATGGAAAACATGCATTTCTTCCGTTTGGTGCCTAATGAACATGACCTAACTCAAGAGGCAGCCATTCAGTAAACTTGCACTGTTGGATGAAGACAAAGATAGTGAGAGTTCACCCTCTCTCCTGTGTCACTAGAAGAAGGCACAGTTAGGTTAACAATATTAGAAGGCAATAGTCTATGGCTTGAATCACCCACTCCAATTACAAAGCACACTTCAAATGAACCTGGTTTACTATTCATATTGAACACTGCATCATGATATAATCTCACAATTAATCATATTTATTAAACAGCCTAAAATGAAATGTCACCATGGATTGATTTCAATGTCACTCATCAAGTAATGGTTATAAAACATTTCCTTTCTAACAAATGGCTTTATTTTTCCACAACACATTAACACTCACTTATTTGAATCTTGAACATATAAAACAAATCATCCACTTTAACTTAACAGTGTTTACTCTTGCAGGTGCATTGACCATATAAATACTAGTATCTTGCGGAAACAGTCTTGTCACAAGAGAGATTTGGTTTTGAGTTCCAAGATGATGTGATTATGTAAGATGACATTTGTATGATTATATAAGATACTAATCAATAACACAATATATTTGATAACATACAATCACTCAGTAATCACGTTGATGTACCAATGGAATCACCTCCTAGGATCGAGAATTAACCAAGAATAAATAACACATAAATAACACAAAATGTATATTTACTGTCCTAATGATACAGAGTTGCATTATCAAAGTCAGAAAATTATAACATGTAAACAAATAAGAAATTGAAAAATATTACGTTTTCAAGTAGATAGAATCAATAAATGACATTACATACCAGCAGAGTTAAAAGGTTCATTAATATAAAATACAAATATATTTGTATGTTATTATTCAAATATCATGAGAGAATACATAATTCTATTTTTGGTTTTGATTATTCATTTACCACAATCCTCTAAACATTCTCAAAGTGCATAGGTTACTCGTGTGACTGCAAACAATTACCAAATAGCAATTACTAAAACAATAATTTCCTCCATCTCTACTGTTAGTAGCTTTAAAATGGTACTATACAGTACAATGAAACTGCCCGCTATGCAGTTGTGTTTAATAAACTCAATGAAAAGTACCTACACAAAATAATAATACCCAAGTTACTTGGGTAAGATGAATTTATATAATTACGGTAATTCTAAAAATATATATTTTTCAGGGAAAATAAATGACAGTTGACTGAAATGTTTATAGACTATACTTTCGACAGTCCAGATGCATCTGCAGTTTTGATATATGAAACTGGGTCATGTTCATTGGGGCAAGCAATGGCAAATGTTTTTAAAACAGTTCGCAGTGGAAAACAAAAATGAGTCCAGGTAGTTCCTCCCGGTTTCGGTACGTTTTCTTTCATTTCGTGCCTAGTGAACCTGACCCTGATAACAATCAAACACAAATCGCCATGTAAAGACTCGGGTCCTATTGAAAGCTATTCCCTGTAAGAAAGTTTGAGGCATTGAAAATAGACCACAACAAAGTTGACAGAGAAACATACTGATTAAGAGCGGCAAGCAAATGCACTCAAAGGAGATCTTAAAAAGAGCACAGACTGGATGTGTGACACAACACCGGATCTAACACACACACACACACACACACACACACACACACACACACACACACACGAACCTGTAGGAAACCATTGCAACTCACTGCTTGTAATTGTCCCAATGGGGGGCAGATCATTGAGGGAATGGGGAGTTATCTGGCGTGGTCACACGGTGTAATCTAGCTCGGCATTCATCTTGGTGTACATCTCATAGATGGTATCATTAGCGGCAGTAAAGTTGACTAGAAACTGTCGGATTTTGGCCAGGCAGTCCTCTTCCTTGACCATACGCCCCTTGGACAGTGCCTTCAGGAAATCCACCTTGTAGGGAGCTGCGAAAACGGCTGCCTACAGCGGAAGACATTCAAGTAAAGTCAGTTCAAAATGCAGACTAGTCAGAATCATAAACAAAGTTGACTTTTAGACCTCAGGGAAGGTGACATCACTTAAACGATGGCCGCTACTAGCACAACGAACTAACTACCAATCAAGCTCAAATAAGCTACACTTGCACAGTTGAAATGGCAACGGAGAAGCTGTGTAATCAAGCAGTAATCTAAAGCAATCATGCTATGGTGAGAGCGCTTACCTTGAAGAGCTTCTGCACCAGCCAACCATGGTACTTCTTCAGGGCCAGCTCATAGGCTTTGGTGCAATTGACCCGGATGAGGTTGGGGTTGTTTTCGTCCTTCTCCCCATCCACCAGACTCTGCAGCAGGACCTGGATGAACCGGAGTCCCCTGGTCAATGATGAACAAGGAAACAAACAAATCACATATCAGACAGATGGTACAAATGTGGACCAACATACAGTGTATCTAAGTAGACAGACTCAAGGGTAACACTGAGAACCTTCAGTTAGATCGCTATTATCTAACCTTCAGGTAGAACGCTTTATAATAAAGCGATTAGGTAGATCGCTTTATTATTATTATAAGCAGATTTTAGGCTTTATAATGTCTTATAATAAGGATGATATAAATATCCCTCTATCGAAATTTCAACTAAATCAAAACGGCTGGTACTTATTAGAATCATTATGAGATGACGCCGAGATGTTATAAGGGGATCGTATGCTCATGACAAGTCTTATAATGCATTATAACTGCATCATAATGCATTACAGCTGTAGGCTTTAAGTAAAATGTTACCGACTCTAGTTCCAAAAATACAAAGTTATCTGACCTCTTTAGCCACATAAGTGCCAGGGTGGCTCCCACTTTGGGCCAGTCTGCTCCATGCATCTCCTTCTCTGCCTCCAGGATTTTTTGGAGGGTCTTGAACCTGCTAGGGTTGCTGTCATAAACCGCTTTGATTGTCTAAACAGGGATAGTACAGTAACATAGTTGTTTGTTTCCTTATGGATCTAAGGTTACCAGTTTGCACTTTGACCATATGAAAATGTTGCTGTAGGCTACTTACTGTGATGTTCCCTACAATGTCTGCTTTAATTGGAGCAAAAACAGTAGAGCCAAGGCAGTCTGTCGAGAGATGTCAAAATACCATGTTTGCCAGTACTGGAGAAATAACATCCTGCACAATTCACATGTCAGCATTCCTGCAAAACTATTTTGCTGAAACCAATCCCAACAAGAGGATGCAGTATCTCTATGTCTGAAAAGTAGTATGGAGCTGCGGGTCGAAGTATTGTTTCTTCATCCTAAGTAATGTATTCCCAGTGAATTTGGTGAGTCCCCCCCCGTTCAGAGAAATTAGTAATTGAAGTTGTTAGGTAAATGTCCCATTCTACATCCTGATATTCCCAGGTTCTGACCACTAGATGGTGCTGTTCCTGCTATTAGGTGATCATTTTTTAAATGACAAGGTATGACAGCAACCCATGCTTTGGTTTTGTTTACCTGGCCACTGTTTCAAATGCTAACTTTTTAGTATTTGTGGCACAAATCCAATGCAAGTCAATGGTACCTATATTAGCATTTTCACACTTCATATCCAAATCATCTATAAGTAACATCATTGAGATAAACAATCAATGTTTAGATACAATTTAGGATGCTTAAACATGGTGTGAAAATGCTAATATAGGTACCATTGATTTGCATTGGATTTGTGCCACAATTGCTAAAAAGTTAGCAGTTGAATCAAAACCAAAGCATGGGTTGCTGTCATACCTTGTCAATAGACTGCTTACAGGGTAAGGAAACCAATGTCATTTTGTAATTTGGGTTTACTATCCCTTTAACATTGAAAGCGGGGGAATCTTCAAACTTGTTTCACCTATTAGCAGGAACAGCACCATGTAGTGGTCAGAACTTGGTAATATCAGGATGTAGGATGGGACATAAACCTAACAACTTCACAGACACATTTCTCTGAAATATGGAAAATAAACATCACCAAATTTACTGGGAATACATTACATGGATGAAGAAACAAAGAATACTCTGAGGGGCAGCTCCATACTATATACTGATACTATATACTCGCTGTTGCGGTGGGATTGGCGTGGGGTGTCTAACTCATTGTTAGAAAAAAGTTTGGTCCAAATCAGATGCTTGGTACTATATTTATTGAATATTATATGAATCCTATAAATTAAAATGGTCAATTTGGATGCAATCAATTTGCTTAGTTAGCTGAAATTATATTTCAACAAAATGATCTTGCAGGAATGCTAATCTTATCTGTTTCTAATAACAAAAATTATTTCAGAACAATCTGAGATGGTGGGTGTGCTTTTTGAGGTGGAACGACCCAGAGAAAGACGGAGAGACAGAGAAAGAGGACTACCTGTAGCGTCGATGGGCCATGTCCCTTGAAGATTAACAATGTGGCCTAATAAGCCGCTATGCTCTGTCAAATACTTTTGTGAGAGGCATACATTCGCAAAACAAAGCTTTTTCATTAGAACTAGAAAAAAACACAGGGTTGAGACAAATAGAGTATATGAGCATTCCGAGCTGCATCCTGATCATGTTTTTAAATGCTTTTGATACAAAATGGTAGGTCGACAGCAAACTCTTATTGAACTTTAAAATCAACAAAATGCTAAATAATTCACTCTGCTCCGAGCACCTGACAGATTTCTGAAAGCACCAGAGAGACTCATAAAACTTTAAGTAGGTCCTAGTATCATGCCAAATCCAATGGGTCTAATCCAATGCGTCCCATCATTGGCCCTAGGCCTATCTCTGCAACCGGAAAAGGAAATATATCCTAACATCATCTGTCTCTTTGAACCTTGGCGAGATCTCGAACAGGACCAACATTTTCAAACAGTTTTTTCTTCTTCATAGCAAGGTATAGGCTAGTTCTGTATAGCAACCTACCTATGTGCATTCAGTTTAAATACTTCCAACAGTTTGTAAAAATGCCTTTCTTCGCTTAGCCTTATCTATTAGGAGATTTGGCCAAGCAACTATCACCACCATTTACATAACTACATAAAAAGGGGGCCTGGCCAGTCATTTGGGGTAGCCCAGTGGACAACCAACATTCCGACCACACACGGCTTAAAGTGGAGAACAACTGACACAACTGTTAGCCCTCAGCCCCAGAAGGCTATTGTGACAGAGTGCTGTCCATTGTGCTAGTGGTACCGGTGTCTTCTCTAGTTACAGAGAAGCCCCACCTTTGTCCTTATCATTTAGAGATAGACGTGCCTCTATCTATCCTTAATGTTATTCATTCATGATTACATTTAAGTCATTTAGCAGACGCTCTTATCCAGAGCGACTTACAAATGATTACCACCAAAGATGCCCATCTCTCGGCTTCCACCACATACAATGAAACCCCTTTCTCTCAATTGCTTCCACATAATACTTTTGTGCTTGTGCGGTTGCATTGGAAGGTCCAGGCTATGTGATGAAAGCAGAGGTCATCAATTGTATTATCTTTGAATCCTAACAACATCAAATGTAAATATACAACTGAGTTAAAGGTTGGTGGAAAAACAAAGAGAAGATCCTAGGCATATCCTCCAAGAGCTTTGGAATGACAACATTATATAGGCTAGTCACAACTCAATGTAGCAGTTATGTATAATTGAGTTGTGACTGTGAGTATATCATAAAGACACTAAATTCGAAACAGAGGACACAAATGAAACCATACAAACACTTATCCAGTTTCTTGAGTTGATACGGTCAAAAGGAAAGTTGGCTAAGGAATTATTAGGTCAGTTGGGTCAATGAGAACGAAATGGAAATATGTTAATATCAACACCAGACTTGGGTCTTTTCAGGGGTTTCACATGCCCAATTCAATAGAGTATCTTTGGCATATTAATACAGGATGCAGCCACACAATGATGCCCCAGTGGGCTACATAGCCAGTGAATGGCCAAGGGGAACTCAACACCGCGCTAATCAATTTTAACAACTTCAAATCGAGGCCAGTGAATTACATTATTAATGCAAAAGGTTTGTTGACTGCTTGATAAAGAGTCATACGATCCAAAAAAGATTGTCCCTTGTGGCATTTAATTGCTTGGGATTGACAGAGGTGTTTTGACAGATTCTCACATTCTGAAATTCCAAAAGCAAACAATCCCACAGGCAAATCAGACTATGAAGCTAATTTAAGTCAGTTTTCTACATATAGGAATGCTTCTCCTCACTCCTGGTTTTCTCAAGTCAATCAAATGTTGATAACACTACTCTTGCATGCATACAAAATATTGAGAGAAAAATATTTGCCTATGACAAGTTGATGGCTAACCACAACAGTATGATCATAAATTCTGTCTTCATCCATGACGGGCTGTAGTAAATGGTGTTGCTTAATGGACAATATATTGTTTGTTGCAACAAAGTAACGGTTCGTTTATTGCAACAAAATAGCGAGCGATTTGGGTGGTCGTCCATGCATAGGCTGTGGCTAGAATTCATGTAGCAAGCTCAAATCATAGTTTGCAAGCTAATTACTTACCAAAGAATGGCGGAAGATACGACACCGACTCCAAGAATGATCTAGTTTCCACTTGTTTATCGGCTGGAAGCTGTTTAAATTGGTGCTCCATAAGAAGAGCCATCGTTAACACTATACACAAACCCTCTGACAATAACAGCGACCAGTGAAGTGATTTGTAAAACCCGGAACTGGCACCGAAGTGAGTTCATGAGCCTCTCCCACGGTGTACGCCCCTCTCTGGTCTGAAAGCTGCCTGGAAAGCACAGAAGCTCACCACGCAGAATCAGAATGTTCATTTAAATAGGTGGGAAGCAGTGCACCAATCATGTGAGAGAGGCAGGTCAAAACACTACATGGAATTTTGCATAGCTCTCTATCTGACAGCAGAACAACGTCTCAACATGTAGTACATGATGTAATAGTAGTCTATGCAACTTGTAAAAGCTGCCTTTTTTAAATGCTGGGAGCTGGTCAGGGAGCTGGGTACTTTTTAGTGAGGGACATCATTATATGGTCAGGTGGAATCTATCCGGGGGTGTAATCATTAGCCAAACAGTTGCAACTAAAACAAGAGTTTATATTGGACAAATTCAGATAGCTCCCTCCCTGTTTAGTTCTGTTTAAGAAACGTTTTGCATCAGAATCGACTTAATTAATACGCCCCTGTTGTTTGCAGCATTGGTGTCAGAAGATGGATGATGCTCGCTCATGTGGCCATGGAAAAGGACTTGTGATGTAGGTATTCCTGCAATTATCTAGTGATCAACAATACAATTAGAATAAAATGAGCATACTATATTCAAATTGAACTCATTGTGCACTGATAGACGTTTCACAGAGAAAGGAAGATAAAACCTTTTACTTCTGGTCCATTTTCTTCTAAATCCTTGATTTAGCAGATACCGATGACAAAGGCCTACAATTATCTGGTCCCCATTAAATATTTAGCCATGTATAAATAATTTATCAGACAATTATGTCTCCACTTCAGGCCTACTCCTGTTGAGCTTCTTTATGCAATGTGGAATCACAACCAGGTGACAATGGGCCCAGAAAGGATTTGCATAATATTACTGCAGGAAATGTACTCTGGCAAATTCGGAGGGTTGCCAGGTCACTGCGACTGTCAGTCCAACACATTACCTGCTATGCCTAGACCTCTTGACAAGGTCGCTAGGTGTTGTACTTATACGTGTATACACACAACCCGTCTTCAGAAAGCTCGTCCAGTCCCACATTTCACTCTAACAAGTCCCTTGACCTTGCTCCTACGTTGGGATATGCTGTCGAAGACTACCCCTTAAAGTTTCTCACACTGAACGCTTGGAACATATTCTCGATGTCATCCTTCTTCTGACACCAATGTAGCGAAGTCAGAGGGCACATTGAACCCCGGACATTGAACTGTCACCCAACCCTTAGCCGTTACACAGAGATCTGAACACTCTTAGTGAGGTCGCTAGGTGTTTGGTTAGCATCGCTACAGTATGTTGCACTGGCCAATATGAAGGCAAGCGCTGTTCCTGTCGCTGATTTGTCCCAATCAGGGATCACACCTACCCATCACCTCACTAACCAATCAAATCAATAAATCAATCAAAACCTGTTTTCGCTTTGTCATTATGGGGTATTTTGTGTAGATTGATGAGATTTTTATTTTTTATTTTATTTATTTTAGAATAAGGCTGTAATGTAACAAAATGTGGAAAAAGTCAACGGGTCTGAATACTTTCCGAATGCACTGTAGTAACCTGAAGTAACCCCTCCATTGAAACCTGCAGCACGAGGAGGCAGCCCATGAGGAGAAGAGGCACTTTGAGAACGAATACGAGAGGAGTCGACGGGAGGCACTGGAGAGGATGAAGCAGGCAGAGAGAAGGAAGCAGAGGACAGGGAGAGAGCCCTGGAGCTCCGGAAACAGATGGAAGAACTCAAGCTCTGGGAGGAAGAAGTAGACAAGCAGGTGTTGGTCAGACTCTGGGCACTGTAGTTCTGCAGAGGAGGAAAATGGTTTACAAACCATAAGAAGAAGCACCGTAGACGGTGTAGTGCACTGAGTAAAGCAGGACTATGGAGACGAGTCAAGTGACACTAGCCTCATTTGCGGCTATTGCAGTGTTACTACTGGTCTAGTGTGACTGAGCCGCTATGTTGTCTCTGTTTTCCAGGCAAGCCCTCTGAAGAAGGAGCAGGAGGCCCTGCTGTCCCAGCACTGGGAGGTGGAGAAGCTGGAAGGAGGAGAGGAAGAAGGTGGAGGAGTGCTGCAAGAAATCTGAAATGGGGTAAGTGACTCTCCCATTGGAAGAGTTTGTTCTAGGATGATGACAATAAATTAACCAGATGGACTGAACTGTTGTTCTTATGGATAAAACTGTTTCCTTCCTCAGGCAATTCTGGACCCGCCATTATCGTGCCCAACTGAAGAGGAGAGCCCAGCTGGTATGTTCCCTTGTTTTTTTAAAAAAAACTGCTCAACTGCATGTGAATTGACACGATGGGATCATCCCCCTTCACCAAAGTGACCTCTGCTTGCAATGCCTGTGTCGTCCACCAGGAGGTGGACTGCAGGATCCTGGCAAACCTGCTGGCTGGAGGGGGAGCAGGAGAACCAGCGGCTGGAGAGCACGTGGCGTGAGAGGGCAGTGGCGGACGTCGCCTGGAAGAAGCATGTCATCGAGGAGCAGCTCCAGCTGGAGAGAGGGTGGGAGGCAGAGTTTGATGTCCTGTACCGGTTAGTAGTATCACTACTATCATGACTCCCACTGCCAGTCTAGGTCTGACTAGGGGGTGGAGATCTGCATTCGTGTTGCAAAGTTAATTGAATGTCTTGTCCTGTCCTGTCAGGGAGAAGTTCCAGCGTGTTTGGGAGAAGCGGGAGGCAGTGTGGGAGAAGGAGAGGAGAGCCAGGGAGAGGCTCATGCAGGAGGTGAGTGGACCTGAGGGGAGGGCATGTGCAAATGCACGTTTCTCTGCACTCATGGAAGTTGCACATCACAAAATAGTACACATAGACAAGGTTGTACAGTACGTGGCCAAATACGACATGGCATGAGGTTACAATTATAAATTACATTTATTTTAAAAATAAGGCTTTTTTCCCCCACTGCAGCTATGATAACTGCATGACTGACACCTCTGTTTGAAGTCCATTCAGAACAAGAGTCAAGCACAGAGGGACATTTCCTTGATCACATTTCAAGTATAACACAGCTCTGAACCATCTGCTGATGACGACGACCATCCACTTGCAGAATTGTAGTGGAGATATGTACAGGGGATATCTACAATCCTATCCAAATAGTTGCACATTTCATATAAACCTAGCAGCATTACAGAACGGAGCACAAAAACACATGGAAGAGGGCAAATTATTATTAGCGCTGCAAATCTATCTACTGTCACAGCACTAACACTGTTCTAGTACACAAGACCGTGTCTAGCATATTAGCTTATAAAAAAAGTTTTTTTGTTTTTGTTTTTTTTAGCACTAGAACTCAATACAAGTACAACACATTGCTGGTAAAGAGCATTATTCCCCCCCCCCCCCCCCCCACCCCCAAACAAGTGTTGAAATGCAATAATAGGCATAGATAGTTCTAGTAGATGCATTTTGAAATGAAAGCGATTACACTTGGACGGGGGAGATATTGGCATTGCAGGGATACAAATATGTGCACAGATGAGAAATGGTTCAACGTCAGTTCCAAATCGCCCTACATTCCTCCCAACATTCCTTCCTACGCTTGCTGGAATTTTATTAAATGATACATTAGAATTCCATAGTTAGGTTATAGTATAATGATATTATGTAGCTCCAAGGTGTGTAAAGTTTGTTAGGGACTGATAATGGCTTTATGGCTTATTCATAGCTTTCACAACATCCTTAACCATGTGGAATACTATACTGGACCGCATTACATTTGCTTGCGGAACGCATTTGGCCTGGGGGCTGCCAGTTTGAGACCCCTGGTTCCGACAAGGAGCATCAAAATGGATGAAAGGCCTTTGTAAGAAGGATGGTATAGGTGTTAGGGAGCTAAAAAACATGGCTTCTTCGTTGGTGAGAGAGAAATACTGGATCTAGAAGTATGTAGAACCACAAAAAACTATTAAGAAGTGCGGTTAGGAAACTGCACATTAGCGACAAAGGATCTCCCTGGAACGCGCAATCATCCTGTCAGTATTTGGCTGTACTGTGGATTCCTGTAGTAGCTCACGACAAACAGCTTCTCCCTTCCAGTTTGTAGAGCTCCGGATGATTTCCCATAGCTGTAGTTCAGTCTTTTTGTCCCAATATTTATACTCTATCATTTTGTACATTTGTATTTAAATAGAAAATTACATGCAAATATCACCAACACTGATTTTTAAAATGCCACAGTAAAACAATGCATTTTTTTAAACAGAAAAGTTAAAGGACGAACAATACATTAACAAAATGGAGACGTTACAGGGCCTTAGGGTATCTAAAAGGCCTGAGACGGTGGTCATGATGGTCAGTTGCTGTTCTCCTTGGTGGTAATGGTGACGAGCTGCTTGGCAGCTTTGGCAATGTCATAGGCACACTGGATAACCTGCTGGGTGACCAGCTGCATGTCGGGCCCTGGGCCTTCCTCGGGGGGCGATGCCTTCCGACACTCACCCTGGAGCCGGAAGGCGCTGGACGTCAACAGGCGCAGGGGGCCTCTCACCATCTCCGAACGTGGTCTCTGGAAAGCACAAGGTGAGATGAGGAGGTTACAGGTAACCAATAAGGGGTTCAACACATCATGCGACTGTGAGCTGACCTGGGTTGTGTTCATTAGGCATCACACGGAAGAGAAACTCATTTTCCGTTGCAAAACATTTTGAAATACCTTTGCATGTCAGTGATGATGGTACCATGGAGCGTTTTGTGAGCTTACCTTGGAAAAGAGAGCGGCCATCTCCGTCACAGCCACATATATTCTTTCGGAGCAGGGTATAAAGCTGGAAGAGGAAAGGCATCAGGAGGATGGTGGTTAATAAGACAATCAGTCTCTTAATGTCATCATTATTTCATGGAGAAAAGCCGAAACAACTTGCAATAAAAAGTTACCTCTTGCGATCCCAAAACAACACTATTCAAAACATGTTTTTAGTCTAGGTGAAGAGGGGAGGCAAAATACAATTCAACACTCGCAGAGCTACATGCTGAAAAACAAACAGCAGTCCCAGGTTAGTGCTTGGTTAATCTATTATACTATTCCAAATATTGCATTCTGACATGGTCAGACAACAGCTGCCATAATGAATGTAGCCTGGGTGCCAATCTGTTTCTGCACTATGGAGTTGGCAAGAGAGCAGAAACAGTGGCACCGAAGCTATAATTCACAGTTCAAAGACAGGAGTGAGGGACCAGAGCTGATCATGTGTGATGAACTATCAGCTACGCCAAAACAATAATAAAAATAAATAAATAATAATTGCTCATTTGGATATTAGACTACAGGGCACAATTCCTTAACCTAAACACATACAGAAATTATCTTATAAAATTGATAAGACTGCTTGTATTCATGATGTACTTGGCGATGGACTACTATGGATTCAACTAGCTCCAGCTCTACTCTAAACACACGGAATACCAATTAAACAAACCGTGGGTACCTTGAATATCATTAGCCCTTTGATGGGTTGTCTGAGTTTTCTAGTTTTGAGGTAGTGGTGTTTGCACTGATGTTTGCAACGGGAGAAATGAAGAGAGTAGGTGAGTGAGCGTTCATTAGGATTAGCCTTTCACTCTAATGCCTAGCAGACAACACACCATAGCAAAGGAGGAAATCAGTCATCGGAATTGGGCAACAGAGCAGGGGCAGGAAAGACAGAGAAGGTGTGTGTGAGAGAGAGGGAGGAGACAGTGTGCCTGGGAGGCAGGGACAGAGGCCAGTAGAGTACCAGGCGGCAGGATCGGGGGAGCACAGGCTGAGGGGCTGCAGGGGAGAGGGGGCCTTCTCAGCCCAGGGCACCAGGGTGCTGAAACAGCCCAGACTGTGCCTGAGCCGGCGCACACGCTCACAAGGTCTGCTTACAGGAATGGGATAGGGGAGGGGAGGAGAGAGCAACCCCCCCCCGAAAGAACGAAATGCCAGCACAGAGGACAGGAGAAGAGAGGAGGGAGGAGGGGAGAACACAGAAAAAGTGGAAGAGGTGAAATCATAGGGAGGATTAAAAAACACTGAACCAAGAAGACATACTGTAAAATGCAGAACTTTAATAAACAAACAGTGACAGTGGGGGAACTCAAGAAGAATCTAGAAAGTGGAAGTACTTTGATGAATACACAAAAGGGAAAAGGAGAAGCTGCAATAATGAATTCGGTTAAAACAAAAGGGGGGTGACTATCTGGAACTTTTCAGGAAACACAGAAAAAGCCTAGTTTATCTCCATAGAGATAGTTACAACATAGAGCTCTATTTAATTTGGCTTCAGTGTTCGATCTTGTGGCCCGCCACTTCTTCCTCACCTGTCGTGCTTGTTCTCCTGCGCGGCGCGGAGCAGCTCCTGGATGTTCTTGGTGATCTGCTCCGTCTTGCGGATGACATCCTCAGTGCTGGGAAGCGCTGGGTCCGGCTCTGCCCCCAGGTCGTCCAGCTCAGGGATGGAGCTGCCCTCCCCCAGCCAACCACTGCTCCTCAGCCTCCCCCGCCTGCCCATACTGCTAGGGGGGTAGAGACAGGGTCATCCGGGATGCTACTACAATCTCTGCACCCCTACATCCAGCCCTAACTGTCCACCTGATGTGCAACACAGAAAGCAGTGGCAACTTCAAAGTGACAAAGTGTGTGTGTGTTCCTACCCAGAGTCCTCCATCTCATAGTCATTGTTTGTGTTGTCATAGTCACTGTCTGGCATGCTGCTCTGCTTGTCCAGCTTGGAGGCCTAACATGAGAGGGAGAGAGAACTAGAGTAACAAAATGTGTCACAGGGACAAATGTCAATGATAATGCAAGCAGAAAATGGATATAGAATGCTAGATAAAATCCCCATTTCAATGCAATGCATCATACAAACCATTGCATTATATTCTAGGCCTAAACGTAAATAGGAGCTGACAGAAATGTGACTTTGAAACAGTTTTACTAACAACTTACATTGTTGTATGGCAGTGACAAATTAAATTAACTAAAACCATGGGAAAGCAACATGGAGAACGAGGCAACAAACAAACAAAAGCCTGGAAGCAAAACAGAAAATCATAGTGAAGCCTTTTACATTTCATTGCCAGGGTTAGTAAAAAGAGGTTATCCGGGGTTCAAAAAATTGCAAGTTCAATGTCTATAAGCTACTGTGACAGAAACCACACTGGCAAATGGAATGGCTGATTGATTGATTGGTCCCATGCCAAGTGGGGATGCTAGGCTGGTTCAATGTCTACAAATACCTTTGAACTCCTGCGTGTAAAAGATGGAGACTTGTAGACAATATTAAAAACACTGTAGTAGCCTGAGCCATGGCGAAGAATGAAGGGCCAAATGCATAGTCCAGGAAAAGCTTCAAACCCCCCTTTTTAAAGGCATACGCCAAGACAGATGAAGTCAGGGATGTTTGAGGAGAGAGAAATCACTGGATAGCTATCACACAGAAAAAAAACAACCTCCACTGAATTACATCAGAACCATGATCCATTATTTTCCAGAACTCTGATCCAAGACTTTCATTAAAGAGTCATAACTTTCATGACATTGAATCAAGGTTCCGATGAATTCGGGTCAAAAGCTGACAAGTCTAGGGGGAAAAAAGCACTGCGACAATGGACAATTGTGTGGCACAAATTGAATGTAAGTCAATTGGCTAAGACAATTGGCTAAGACAATGCTGATGGAGATACTGCTTCACAAATGTGTATTTGTCCATCTAAAGTCGGCTGTACTCAATACGCAATACTGTGTGCTCCATCCAGCCTGTAAGCATTTGTGCTGCGTCACGAGACTGGTGGATAACATCGCTTGAGCTTTACTCTAGTATCAGATAGGAAGCTTTGGGTGCACAACACTGACCCTGCATTGTCACATCCACGCAGATCCCTCACTCTTTCAGCACAGAAGAGAAACTATGTAGAGGAGGTGCATTTCAAAAGAAAGGAGCAGAGACAAACACCCAGAGAGGGACACAAGCCACATACCGTACAGTTACATACCCTTTCCAGCCTAGCCCAATAGACCCGCTCATACAACATCCTCTTCCTGTCTGCAGGGCAAGATGCCAAACCCCTCACAAACACACAATACAGCAAACTGCTGAAAGTGGGATTAGCTTGTATAAGTGTTTTGTTCATTTCACTCCCACTGGACTTGCAGTTCTGCGCATATGTCAGTCAAAGGCCCTGTCCAGAAACAACCCCTAGCCCCTACCCCCTAGACACTTGTGGATATCTGAGAAGATTTGAGCAATATGGTGATAGCTCCACCTTGCCCTCTGATAGGTTAGGTGGAATTGTTATCACATTGCTTAAACCTATTAAATCCTCTCAGATCTTCACAAGATCTCAGAAAGTGTCTAGGGGTAGGGGCTATGGGTTGTTTGTTTCTGGACAGGTCCACAGTCTCAGCGAGGAACAGACTCCTGGATAACTGGAGAGTTTGGGTGTTACTAGAGGGGAGGGAGGGCATGCTGGATGAAGCTCACTGTGCGACAGCCGTGTGCTGATTAGAGATGGAGAAAAGAGATCATACATTTCAAAACGTATAGCAAAATGATGGCTCTGGAGGTGGAAGGAGCTCAAGGCCTTTTTTGGTTTAACAGCATGAGGAATTTGGGAAAATGTAAAAAAACGTGAAAAATCTCAATAGGCTGACTGCTTAACCTGGCAGCTGGTCTCACGGAGGGTAGGCAAACCTTTGCATTGAGATGGGTATGTGATCTTGACTCTACACTGAAAACCTTCTAGCTGATTGTAACAGGCATGAGGATGAGGACAGTGGTGGTGGAGATATGTATGAGTGGTTGTGGTGAAGGGAAGGCAGCCCATGGCTCATGCAGCACAGCAGGACAGGGAGGGAGGGAGGGAGGGAGGAGGGCAGGGGCTCCCCCCAGTGGATTTGCTGCGTCCCGAGAGGCAAGAACCAAGTTAGGAGGTACTTAACCCTTAGAGCACTTTCGTCCCGAGACCAGGACAGGGTGGATGGGAAGGAGGGGAGGGATGAAGAGGTCACAAAAGCGCCCCTTCCCGTCTAGAAAGGGGTTCAAATGATATGTTTTAAAGAGATAAAACAAAAATATGTTTAAGAAATGAAACAAAAATGGGTTTAAAAAAAAGTAGTTAGTGCTCTCAAAAACAAAGTCTTGTTCAAACTACTTCATGCAAATAACAGGGTTTGGGAGCACTAAAATAAAATAAAAAAATCATTCAAGAAAACAAAACCATAGTAAGAATGAAGAACACCATAAATTGTGATTATGAACGAGACTGTATGACAAGGAATTAGACTTAAATAACTGCATTACAATTCCTTGTTGGATCTGAGCATACTGTACCTCAAATCCCATACCTTGAACATAATAAACATCTAGACAATGAACATATTTTATTATTTGGTATGGCATAGTACACATTTGTTTCCATAGACATTGAAAGGGGAAATCCGGGATTCGAAAAACAACAAAGCACACCCACCACCTGTTTTGGTGAACAGCTGAGGGATGGGGCTGGAGAAATGCAAACAGATCGACCGAGCTACAGAGGAAAGGACAGACCATCCATGAGATCAAAGGGTATAGTTTAAACAATTTTTTTAAGCTATAGACTATTGTTTACAATTACATTGTTAACAAACAATGGCGTGAAACAATCTTGCACTTTGAGTTCTGACAGTGTAGGACAAATAGATGTACCAATTCCGGATTGCCCCTCTTAAAATACTGTACCAGAACTAAGTGATTCGTTACAATTAGAAAAACACAAAATTCCCCTTTGTTTAAAGAGAAATGACAATACACCTGGATTTAGAACCATAAATGATCTTGCTAGTCACACAGACAGAATAAAATAAACACTCTGAACAAATTTCAATGGGATGTTTAATTCTTATTTGAAGTTACATGAAAACCTTCAAAATATTTCAGATTCAACCTTGAAATAACAAGTGGGATCATGACTTCTTTCCTATTGTCTACCTGAGAAAATGTTTGAACAGAGAGTACTCCAAGAGAGTACTTTGAATACCTTAAAATGCACCCATCCGTTTCTTTGAGGAAATCACTGATCTAACACATTAACATTGGTGAAAGCAACATAGTGGAAATGTTTCACACATCCATTCACTTATAGATCAGTGATTATCTCAAGGAGGAAGAGAGAGGAAGGATGCATGTTAAAGGCATTGGAACAGGGCCAAATAAACACTGTCGAAACCAACAGCCCGGAGAAGAATCCTATGAGACTGCAGCCATTCAGAGCAGACACTGAGTTGAGCGTGGCTGTGTGTGTGACCTGTGTGCTTGGTATTGTATTGGCTGATTATCACTGCCAGGTCCCAAATAATAGCTACAGGCAAACATTACCGGTACACCAAAGAACAACAGATTTCAGTAAAAGCAGAAAGGAAATGGAACAATCAGAGAAAAAAGGACTGCAGAAACAGATACAATGAGAAAAGAGGAGGAGGAGGAGAAGAAGAAGACTAGGTGAAGACTAGGTGAAAATGGGAGAGGAAATGGCAAAGGAGGCTGGATGCGGGATTTTTACTTACATGAGGTGGGAGGAAGGGTTGCAGGGTGGGGACACCCTCCTCTGGGTAGGGGGTGTCCCCCTTAGGGAGGTAGGGCTTCAGGCCTGAGCCAGTCTCATAAATAGACATGGACATGGGCCGACCTGCACGCGCTGACTGCTGGCGCTTCATGGCCGAGGGGCTGGAGGAAGAAGGGTCAGTGTACTCTGACCCGCTGTTGATGGGGACCTGATAGATATGGGTGGTTGGGCCCTGCCGCCTGAGAGACGTGTTCTCACTTTGCAGCGATTGCAGCTGGAAGAGACGGGTCAGCAAATACACTAAGAGGGCACTTTTCTTATCAGAGAGAAAGGTGATTTGGTTTTCTAGCTTTAATGCATGCTTTATTCTCCACAGGGCGAATCCTAACTTTCACTTAAGTTGAATTTCACTTGAATTGATGTCAATAGGAGACCAAGTGAAAATTAGACTAAAGCAGAAGTTAGGATTGGTCCCCATTTCCCTACCTCTAAATGTTTACTTCAGGTGTTGAACTGTCAGCATCCATCTGTACGAAGCTAAGGCCAGAGCCAATGTTATAGGCTACTACTCATGTCTTTATAACATCGTCTTGTTAAGCATTTCCCCCCTGGTGTTACTCATGCTAGGCATCCGAAAACTCCACTCAAAAAGCTAGGGGTAAGAGCAAGCAGAAAGTGTTGCAGGCAAGCCAAACAGTTCAGATAGCTCGATAGACAGATAGCTCGATAGATAGATAGATAGATCTCAATGGTGCCCTCTATCCAACCCTATGGTTTGTGCTATTTGTTCAGAGAGGGCAATGGGGAAGTTCTCTGACAGCTAAGAAAGACTATCGAATCGGCCATCAGTTTTTTTAAGGATTCACGACCCAGGACAAAGAAGGGCTTCAAAGGCACGATATGGAGCCTGTAAGTCTGCAACAACAGCTATTCAAATCACGACAAAATTAGCTCACCACCTTGTAAAGGCATACCCTATATTTCTATGGTTACTCGAGCTGTCTTTTAAAGGTCGTTTGTCACCATTTATGCCTTTTAGGTTGAACAGAGGCTGTTGATTGGGGCAATGATAGTTTTGTCTATTCCCAATCAAGTGGTGGGGCTGCTGTTGGGCTGAAACACACACTCTGGATTGTGGCTTTAAATCATTAAGGATTTAGTATAATAAATCATAGGGGTCATATGGATAGGGAAGTGACAGTACTCCTGGGCATTTAAGATTAGAATGAATGGACACAGGGGCCCTGATCCTAGATCAGCACTCCTACTCTGAGACACTTTATGAATACAGCTTTGTTGTTAGGAAACAATCAGCTGTAAAGATTCTGTTTAAAACCACAGCAGAGGACCATTGGACTGTTTTCGAATGACAAGGCAAATGCTGCACCTGTATAACAATAAGAGCTGTGTTATCTCACACCTTCAAGAGGAGCATTCTGATGAGCTAACATTAAGTGTAAGAAGAACATCCCTTATAATTGATAAGCTTGTTGAAATCATAATGCAGGATCAAACAGATAGAACACAAAATAATAACAACAATGCTATGCTTACTATGTTAGTCACCATGGAAACGACGAGGGGAGGGGAAACTCACAGTGCGAGTGATGTCATGCTGATTACTTGAGCATGCCTGTTAGTCGTACCATAAGAAATTACACAGCTTTTAGTGTGTGATACACTGTATCCAGGGGGAGGGATATCGTTTTCCACAATAGAGTGGAGTGGAGCAAGAATGCATCTCTTTAACACAAGTTAAAAAAAATATATATAACAAGAATTTGTCAAGCTATAGAAGCCATTGTCTGAACATGGACTGAAACATGCTGGCCCAAACAGTGGAGCTAGATGGAGAGCAGTCTTGCCTTGCAGGAGAACCTTCCCAGCAGCCTGGTGGTTACTGGTTAGGACCCTCATTAGAACCACAGTGTGTGAAGGGAGGTTACCGTGAGGGGAGGGACCAGAGCTCGGCTGATCAACCACTGTGCCACCCCCCCAGTCCAACCCTCCGTCTCATTGGCCGAGTGGCGGACGGACCGAACGGTGTTAGTGATCTGATTGGTGGATCTCTGCAGTGGGCGGTACCTTTTTCTGCATCAGCCGCAGCTCGTCGCTCAGGTTGCTGTTGACCTTCATCAGCTGCTGGATCTTGGCCTCCGAGGCGGACAGAGCGTTCTTCACCTCCAGGAACTCCTGCACCGTGACAGGCCCGTCTGACGGTTCCGAGTCCAGACTCTGTAGGGGGAAAAGTCAGAGGGTGGGCTTTAGGACTTGTCTGAGTCCAGACTGCAGGTGCTCATTTTCAGGACAACAAGTAAGTACTACCTGAAACCCTTTACTTGGTTTGCGCGCCAAGCGATCACATTAGTTACCTTGGTCCGGTCCTTGCCCGAGGGTGGCTCCTTATCCGTGTCCTCGTCAGAGGCCACGCTGTCGTAATCTGGTTGGTCGTTGTCCAGACCCTCGCTGCCACTCCGGCTGCTCACACTTTTTAGGATAAGTTCAACATTTTCTGTAACCACAACAAAGCAAATGACACCTTTCTCATTTCATATAAAGAAGACATGCAATTTTTATTATGACCATAAGCCATGTGTGTCTGAGGTAGTAGGTCCATTATCATCCAGTACTTTACCTTTGGGACTTGTGGCCGAGTTCCCCAGCTGTCGACGTTTCGAGTCACTTAATATGTCGATGACAAGAGTTGCAAATTCATGTGCGTTGAATCTCGCAAGCTTTTGCCGTCCCTGGAGAAAAAAATAAGAAAAAAGCATAGCAAAATGCATCCTCTCCTTGTGCATCTGATGAAACTTCACTGAGACAACCGAGAATCAGTCATATTTAAAAGGAGAGAGAAAAACAGTGAGGGGAATATATTTAACTAAAGCAATCAGTATCAAAGTGTTTACTAGGGAAGGAGGTATGCAGCAGACTTGCCTGGTTTCGTGTTGATGAGTACTCTGGGTTCACAGGAAGGAAAGGCACCACTGTGGTCTCTGTCACCAGGGTACTGTGGTTCTGCGTCGCCAGCCATACTGTGCAGAACATAGGAGTGTTGCATAAGGGCCATGTTCATTAGGAAACGCAAAGGAAAACAAAAATGTGTGTTTCTTATTGGATAAGTCTAGGTAGTCCCTCCCTGTTTCAGTCCGTTTGGTGCCAAATGAACACCACCCAGATGTTTGACTGGACATGGTGGACTGAATGCTAAAAAACATGCACCGACGTTACTCCACACCACTGTCTGTCCGTCTTACCTGCATCCGTCTCCCTTCGGTCCACCTCGTCATACACGTCCATCGCCAGCTCCTCAAATAAATGATTACTGAGCTGAAATGAAATGTGTGATTTGTGAAAACAACCCAGAACTAGTTCTATGAATATGTTTTGATTACATATGTCTCTAGATTGTAATATCATACATCTTATCCATTCAAATCTTAAAGTAAACACTTACAGACTGGAGTTTCTTCTTTGCCGTCTTTGCCAGTTCTGATAAATCTAAACTGCTATACATGGAAAACATAAATCAGCTTAGCCTCTAATGTTGAATGGGAGGGGAAATGGTCAAACCTAATTATGATAAAATACTTACATGTTCCTTATCCATCAAGACAGCATAAAAAAAGACAACATGTTTTGTTTGAGTTCAAATATCAGAACTATGCTATAATAAGTTAATAATATGCTATAATAAGACCAGAAAGGTACCAACTGGAACGATTTAGCTCAGATATGCATTATTATTATGGTGCAATAACGACACTGGGAACGTTCACATGCACACTAGTCAGATTAATATCATAGTTCGATTAAAACATTTACATGCTTTGCAAGAAGAACGATTTCCCTAATAATCCGGTTTACAGGGACACATCTGAAATCAAAATAAATGTTCTACCACAGCGACCATGTTATTTTTGGGAAGCCATTTTGATTGAGTTCGGACATATGAAGTTTGTATGTGATAACTATTTCTAAGATGCATACTTTCAGTTTTTCCGAACTTACTTCACTCGCGCAAAAGAGAGGCTTGCGCTGCTGGTGCTAGCACATGCTCAGACCAAATACACAGCTGGAACTCTGATTATGGTGTTTATATATTTTATTTTTTTATATGTCCTAATAATTAGAACAATTGCTCTGAAAACCAGGTATTTTAATTGGTGTATGCTTACTTAAATTATGACCTTACACCAATTAAGATAAGCAGAGTAAGGTGTTTACATGACTAATGTCATACTCGGCCTATTGCCATAATCACTTTCATATCTAATTATTAGTGGGCATGTAAATGTACTCAATGATTTAAGGGGAAGATTATGATCTTGACAACATGCAACAATTGTTTCAGCCTGTTTCCTCTCATGCCTGTTACAAAAAGCCACAAAACATGTCCTGGCAGGCCCTGGAATTGGATTGCACTGTCAAACAGCTCACGGTTTCTTTGCCCCAAAAAAACACATTTAAAACTTCACCCACTTTACTTATCCAAGAACAAGCCCCCCAAAGTGCTATTTCATTAGTCTGGTCCCAGATCAGTTTAAGCGGTCTTGCCAACTCCTATGGTCATTGTCATTTGACATGGCAACGACTATAGGGTTCGGCTATACAGCACAAACAGTCTGGGACCAGGCCACTATTTCATACATCGAGCCACACAATGCTTCCTTCCTTACCTGTCGGCCATCTGTGGGACGATGAAGTGATGGCCATTTTTATGATCTGAAAGCAAGCACGGATGGGTTGTTGGGATTAGAACCCTCATGGGAGATACTGTATGCGATCAGTTGAGTAACCCCCGAAACTAGGCTGCAAACGTTGCGTGTGCATTGTTTCTTGCCTGCTATACCAGAATCATATCACAGAGGCAAAAATCTAAAGCGCATATATGCTTCACAGAGGCATGTCTCTGCCCTAGAAATAGTCTTGAAGCGGAAAAATAATGTTTAGCGACCCAAGCTTTGCTTCACTGACGTGCTGCTTCTGTGGCTGGTGTAGCATGTCTCATTGATTACTGTGGGTTTGTTTCAACTGTGGCTGACGGACGTTAGGATAAGCGGACACGCAACACTTGCAGTCTAATTTGAGGAGGCGAAAGCCTCTCCTCACTTACTAGGCTTTCTCCCACAGAGATAGAATGCCAGTCTGTCAGTAAGTTCATACTGGATCTCCACCAGCCTATCAGCCAGGTCATGGTAGCCAGCTTGCCTGAGAAAGAGACACACAATAGAAATCCGTTATGCCTCTTTTCTTGCCCATAAAGCCCATAAAAGCCTGCCTGGTCGCATAGCCACTAAAACATAAAAATTACTTGGATAAAATAAGTTACAATTTCTAAATGTTAAACTATCCCTTTAACGGCTGGTTGATGCAGTACCTTGCATAGTCGATGGGGGTCTTGGTGTTAGTGTCGGGAGCTCCGGGGTCGGCCCCGTAGACGGTCAGCAGCTCCGCCTGAGACACCTGCCCTGCCTTGGCAGCCACATGCAGCGGCGTATTCCCTTTTTCCTGGAGAAAAGGTAAGATACCACCCATATGTGAACAATTAAAACTGGGAAAAAAAATACAGAAGTTTACATACACTTAGGTTGGAGTCATTAAAACTCGTTTTTCAACCACTCCACACATTTCTTGTTAACAAACTATAGTTTTGGCAAGTCGGTTAGGACATCTACTTTGTGCATGACACAAGTAATTTTTCCAACAATTGTTTACAGACAGATTATTTCACTTTTAATTCACTGTATCACAATTCCAGTGGGTCAGAAGTTTTAAACAGCTTGGAAAATTCCATAAAATGATGTCATGGCTTTAGAAGCTTCTGATAGGGTAATTGACATCATTTGAGTCAACCTGTGGATGTATTTCAAGGCCTACCTTCAAACTCAGTGCTTCTTTGCTTGACATCATGGGAAAATCAAAATAAATCAGCCAAGACCTCAGAAAAAAATGTGTAGACCTCCACAAGTCTGGTTAATCCTTGGGAGCATTTTTCAAATGACTGAAGGTACCACGTTCATCTGTACAAACAATAGCACGCAAGTATAAACACCATGGGACCACGCAGCCGTCATACCGCTCAGGAAGGAGACGCATTCTGTCTCCTAGAGATGAACGTACTTTGGTGCGAAAAGTGCAAATCAATCCCAGAACAACAGCAAAGGACCTTGTGAAGATGCTGGAGGAAACAGGTACAAAAATATCTATATCCACAGTAAAACAAGTCCTATATCGACATAACCTGAAAGGCCGCTCAGCAAGGAAGAAGCCACTGCACCAAAACCGCCATATAAAAGCCAGACTACGGTTTGCAACTGCACATGGGGACAAAGATCGTACTTTTCTGATGAAACATAAATAGAACTGTTTGGCCATTATGACCATCATTATGTTTGGAGGAAAAAGGGGGTTGCTTGCAAGCCGAAGAACACCATCCCAACCGTGAAGCACGGGGGTGGCAGCATCATGCTGTGGGGGTACTTTGCTGCAGGAGGGACTGGTGCACTTCACAAAATAGATGGCATCATGAGGAACGAATATTAGGTGGATATATTGAAGCAACATCTCAAGACATCAGTCAGGAAGTTAAAGCTTGGTCGCAAATCGGTCTTCCAAATGGAAAATGACCCCAAGCATACTTCCAAAGTTGTGGCAAAATGGCTTAAGGACAACAAAGTCAAGGTATTGGAGTGGCCATCACAAAGCACTGACCTCAATCCTATGGAAATGTATGGGCAGAACTGAAAAAGCGTGTGCGAGCAAGGAGGCCTACAAACCTGACTCAGTTACACCAGCTCTGTCAGGAGGAATGGGCCAAAATTCACCCAACTTATTGTGGGAAGCTTGTGGAAGGCTACCCGACACATTTGACCCAAGTTAAACAATTTAAAGGCAATGCTACCAAATACTAATTGAGTGTATGTAAACTTCTGACCCACTGGGAACGTGATGAAATAAACAAAAGCTGAAATAAATCATTCACTCTACTATTATTCTGACATTTCACATTCTTAAAATAAAGTGGTGATCCTAACTGACCTAAGACAGGGAATCTTTACTAGGATTAAATGTCAGGAATTGTGAAAAACTGAGTTTTGGCTAAGGTGTATGTAAACTTCAGACTTCAACTGTAGATAGGGTATGAGAAAGGGTAAGGGTCGGTTCACACTGCTTGTGGACATAAACAGACATTTAATTGGTTGTAGTGTAAGGTTGCAATTAATCCAATGAAAAGGCTTCCTTTTTGGCATCGTTTTTTTCCACAAGCAGTGTGAACGGTCCTTCACTCTTTCTATTAAGTTGCTCTCGTACCTGTGTAGGAAAGCAGTATTTACGGAAGTAACACTGTTGTATTCACATGTTGTTAAGGATTTGTTTAGAAGCTGGATGGGGGAGAAATTAGATCTCTTACTGGGTGAAAGAAATTGGCCTGGGCTCCCAGAGAGAGTAACCTCAGACATGTCTCCAAGTTACCAGTGCGGACACTGGAGTGAAGTTGCTGAGGAAAAATAAAATCAACATTTATTAGTAAAATATTGCTCATTCAAGCTTGATACTCTTTCATTAGGGAGTTGTGTGGGCACAGAGTGGCCGAAGTCTCACCTTGCTTAAGTCCTTGGCTGTGAAGCTGTCGTCATCTCGACAAGGCATCCGGTGGACAAAAGCCAGCATTTGGTATTTGGCCTTTATGAAGTCTGTCTTGTTTGGGCTTCGGGAATAACATAAAACAGAGGGGGGTTAACAGAACAGCAGAGCGTTGTAGGAGGATTTCAATTCAAGCACTTCAATTTCAAGCAACAATCACTCTTAGGTTCAGGTGAATTGACTCAACCATAAGTTAACTGAAGCAATTCAGGTTTCTCCAGCATTGTGTGTTCCTGCTGAAAACCATACACATTTCATGCTATCGTGCTGACCCAAACCAGCACTTTGGTGGATGTGTATCCAGGCCAGTGCAGTTCAGCCTGGTTCGGATCAGCTCAGTAGTGTGAAAAAGGTACTAGTCCAGGGTTTCTTAAACTAGGGTTTGGGACACAAAGTGGGCCCTGAGCATGTGAGAGGTGGGTCGCGGGTTATGAGTAAACATTTATAATCACACACTATTTCTTCTTAATTTGGGTCGTTCTAGGACAGTCAGTTTCTCATTTGGGTCTCGAGCTGAAAAAGCTTAAGAACCTCTCTACTAGTGTAACTGGGCCAATTGCCTCTCCTTCACTGGTGAACAAGGCTGCACTCCTCGCTCACTCAGCAGCCATCAAACCCTCATGACTCACTGCACTTTGTCCTGAGGGTTGGCCTTCCGTTTCCCACTCATCACCGACGCCGGGTCCAGTAGACAGTGCTCCCATATCGAATTTGCACCGTTGTTGTATAACGTCTGAACCATCTATTTATAAAGACAAAGAGATATGATCCATTAAATGAAATATACAGACAGCCTATTCTGTCATGAAAGCAGAAAAGGGGACACCTTTGACCAAGGTAAATATTAGTGTGTGTGTGTGTGTGTGTGTGTGTGTGCGGTGGAGATCTTACTTGTAGCTGTGTAGGAGGCCATGGTGTGTGAGTCAGGTGACGTACTTGGGAGCTGTGTCTTCCCAGACTCCGATGAACACTACAGCACTCGTCGCAGATCAACACGCCCCTGTTCACAGAGGCCCAGCGAGGCTCTAAGCAGAAAGGAAACAAATACGTACACTAAATAAATACAAAGACATTCATCTGAATATTTCATCACCTCAATTGCAAAGCCTTATTTAGCTTTCGTTCATTCATTTGTAATCCCACGTAGTTAATATACTGAGAAGGATCTGTGGGAGTAAATGCACTGACACAGTGCTTGTACCAAGTTCTCATAACCTATAGCTTAATAATCACTCATTTTAATAACTGGGCAATTCCACGGTAACGGAATTGCGCTAAGATTTAAATATTTCACTTAAAATGTATTCCAAACAAAAACCCTTGATTTCAAAGTTCAACTCTATGCACACGGAGTACTTTTAACAATTTACACTGAACATTTAACAAAAACACATTTACTGGAAGAACTGTGCAGATGCAAAGTTTTCATACAAATTTCCTCATTTTTTTTGTGTGTAAACATTTTCCAAAAACTCTTAAATATCTTAAGATTCAACCATGTCTGCAGGAAGAATGGGGTGTCAGCTATGACACGACACACCTACTTTGAAAAAATTGTGACATTTATATTAGTTTTTGACTTCGGTAAGGGTTTTTTCGGTTGTTCGGGCACACAACATTTTTTCCTTGAGGCAAGCCGGAGTCGGTAGCCGAAGTCTACGCCCCTTCGTCGGTGATTGGTCAGCAGTAGGGATTGTTAGGTAAAGTCTTTGTCATTCAACGAGAGAGGACTCGTTTTCATGCACATTTTTCTTTGAGAAATACTGCACCAAACATCTTAGATGTAAAACTGCGCGACTAAGATCTCCACGTCAAATTTAGTGACAGATTTCTTGAGTTATCTTAGATTAATTTGTCCTATTTTGAGGAAGTGTATACTGGATACGGCGTCTCAAAATGGACAAACAGTACTATTGTCACTTTTTTCTAGTTTTTCAAGATTATGTGTTTTAAGAAAGTATCCGAGCACAATTGTTCTGTTTGCCTAGCCGACTTCGGCTAGCCGGCAGGCGAACTGAAACATGCTGACGCCTTTACACAATCACAGCTTATCTTGGTTTCTTACACCTTCCTTATGACTGGGTTTTTCCACTGCTCCTCACATTCATTATTCAAATCTCTGGCATGCCGCCTTTGGCATCTAGGCCACTTCACTTCTCACTCAGCTGCAAACTCACTCTGGCCCCAGCCTTTCCATTCTTGTGGCATCCCAGTTAGGCTACATTGATGGGAGAGCCGTCCCAGACACACCCTTGGAATCTATACGCCTGAGGTCTAACTGGTCCTGTTTAGATGCCTTTGTTGATAAAGGAAACCCTATTTAGGCTAATGTAACCTGGAGACAACCTCGGGGCACACTATTCTGATAGCAGAGTGAGGCATCTAGTCTGGTCAGTTAACTTATTGTGACACTTTTATTTCACAGCTGCCATATACAGTGTATTCGGAAAGTATTCAGACCCCTTGACTTTTTCCACATTTTGTTACATTACAGCCCTATTCTAAAATGTATTAAATAGTTTTTTTTTTCATCATCAATCTACACACAATACCCCATAAAGCAAAAACAGGTTATATTTTTTAGCAACTGTATTTTAAAAACCCCGGAAATATCACATTTACATAATTATTCAGACCCTTTACTCAGTACTTTGTTGAACAACCTTTTGGCAGCGTCTTCTTGGATATGACGCTACAAGCTTGGCACACCTGTATTTGGGGAGTTTCTCCCATTCTTCTCTACAGATCCTCTCTAGATCTGTCAGGCTGGATGAGGAGCGTCACTGCACAGCTATTTTCAGGTCTCTCCAGAGATGTTAGATCGGGTTCAAGTCCGGGCTCTGGCTGGGCCACTTAAGGATATTCAGACTTTCCCCGAAGCCACTTCTGCATTGTCTTGGCTGTGTGCTTAGGGTCGTTGTCCTGTTGGAAGGTGAACCTTCGCCCCAGTCTGAAATCCAGAGCGCTCTGGAGCAGGTTTTCATCAAGGATCTTTCTGTACTTTGCTCCGTTTATCTTTCCCTCGATCCTGACAAGTCTCCCAGTCCCTGCCGCTGAAAAACATCATGATGCTGCCACCACCATGCTTCACCGTAGGGATGGTGCCAGGTTTCCTCCAGACGTGATGCTTGGCATTCAGGCCAAAGAGTTCAATCTTGGTTTCATCAGACCATATAATCTTGTTTCTCATGGTCTGAGAGTGGCTTCCGTCTTGGCAATCTATCATAAAGGCCTGATTGGTGGAGTGCTGCAGAGATGGTTGTCCTTCTGGAAGATTCTCCCATCTCCACAGAGGAACTCTTGAGCTCTGTCAGAGTGACCATCAGGTTCTTGGTCACCTCCCTGACCAAGGCCCTTCTCCCCCGATTGCTCAGTTTGGCCGGGTGGCCAGCTCTAGGAAGAGTCTTGGTGGTTCAAAACTTATTCCATTTAAGAATGATGGTAGCCACTTTGTTCTTGGGGACCGTCAATGCTGCAGAAATGTTTTGGTACCTTTCCCCAGATCTGTGCCTCAACACAATCCTGTCTTGGAGCTCTACGGACAATTCCTTCGACCTCATTGCTTGGTTTTATGCTCTGACATGCACTGTCAACTGTGGGACTTTATATAGACAGGCGTGTGCCTTTCCAAATAATGCTAATCAATTGAATTTACCACAGGTGGACTCCAATCAAGTTGCAGAAACATCTCAAGTATGATCAATGGAAACAGGATGCACCTGAGCTCAATTTCGAGTCTCATAGCAAAGGGTCTGAATACTTATGTGAATAAGGTATTTCTGTTTTTAGTTTTGTATAAATAAGCAAACATTTCTAAAAACCTGTTTTCGCTTTGTCATTATGGGGTATTGTGAAACGTAACAAAATGTGGGAAAGGGGAAGGGGTCTGAATACTTTCCGATTGCACTGTAATTACAATGCTAGTCATAAGAAATAGCAAATAGCTCCCATATACACTCAGTCTCCAGTTTATTAGGTACACCATCCCGTTCACGAAAATGGTTTGCTCCTACAGACAGTGAGTCACGTGGCCATGGCTTGCTATATAAAGCAGCCATACAGGCATCGAGGCATTCAGTTACTGTTTGATTGAACGTTAGAATGGGCAAAACGAGGCTGGTGGCGGTGGTGTAATTGTGTGTGGAATATTTACCTGGCACAGGATAAGTCCCTTGATACCAATTGAGCAACGTTTCCATGCCCTGAAGAATTCAGGCTGTTCTGGAGGCAAAGGGGGGTTCGACCCGGTACTAGATGGGTGTACCTAATAAACCGGCCACTGAGTGTATAGGCCTATAGCCTTTTTTTTATATATATATATATATATATATATATATATATATATATATATAAATAAATAAATAAATAAATAACTGTTCACTACATTTAGGTAGTGGAGTCATGCAGACTGCAAGGGGGAAGTTAAACCACACACTTCCATATATGGACAGTGTCAAACAGACTGCTCCAAAATCTCGTCCTCTTATGTTTTGTAGCTGAGAGAGCAAAAGAGACATTTCCTCTTTCACTGACTTCCGTCCAACCAGCCACAAAATATGTGCACTTTAGAGGCATGTGCACTCCACCAACCAATATATGGGGATGGTAGTCTCATTCTAGGCTCATGATGGTATATTGAAGGGGTCTGTGTGGATTTTTAATGACAAAAGGACTGAGCAAGAGAGACATTCAGCGTAGATCACACAGAGCTTCAAAGATAAATCGCTAACTGCAGAGAGAAATGAAACTTGTTTGAACTTGCGCACACCGTGCTGCTGGTAAAGTAACAGCAAACACACACAGAGAGGGAGGGATAGGCCTACTGAGACAGACACAGACCATAGAGCATGAGAATGCTCACTTACAGTCTCTTCAAAAGACAAAAAAGTCAGTATTAAAAGGCTTGCCATTATATTTCTCTGATGTCCTACTTGAAGCAGCAGTCTTTCCCCTAGTTTAATTTCTTTCAAGGTGTGGCGCAAATGCCTCCAAAACATGCTAATGTAGGCTAATCCTGACCCCATAGCATCAACATTTGTCAATTGAAACCAATAGAAGGCAAGCTTCCTTTTAGGTAGGGGGCAACAGAAGTAACATGAGGACTGCCTCAATGCCCCAGGCCTGCATTCTCCTCATCATGTGACCCCATAAGCACAAGGAGAGAAGTGATCAACTGATCTGCATCTCCATTTAGAGAACTCTCCATGTTCTCTACAACTGAGCCCTAGAGTCAAAACTAAATAGGCTAGGCTGTGGTTTCGCTTCTAAACCTGTTTAGAAATATATTGAACAAAAATATATACGCAACATGTAAAGTGTTGGTCCCATGTTTCATGAGCTGGAATAACAGATCCCAGAAATGTTACATACGCACATAAAGGGTATTTCTCTCAAATGTTGTGCACAAATTTGTTTACATCCCTGTTAGTGAGCATTTCTCCTTTGCCAAGATAATCCATCCACCTGACAGGTGTGGCATATCAAGAAGCTGATTAAACAGCATAATCCTTACACAGGTGCACCTTCTGCTGGGGACAATAAAAGGCCACTCTAAAATATGCAGTTTTGTCACAACACAATGCCACATCCAGCTTCTTCACCTACAGGATCGTCTGAGACCAGCCACCCGGACAGCAGAGGAAACTGTGGGTTTGCACAACCGAATAATTTCTGCACAAACTGAAACTGTCTCAGGGAAGCTCATCTGTGTGCTCGTCGTCCTCACCAAGGTCTTAACCCGACTGCAGTTCGGCATCGTAACCGACTCCAGTGGGCAATTGCTCACCTTTGATGACCACTGGCACGCTGGAGAAGTGTGCTCGTCACTAATGAATTCCGGTTTCAGATGTACCGGCAGAGGGCGTTGTGTGGGCGAGTGGTTTGCTGATGTCAACGTGCCCCATGGTGGCGTTTGGGTTATGGTATGGGCAGGCATAAGCTACGGACAATGAACACAATTGCATTTTATCGATGGCAACTTGAATACAGAGATACCGTGACGAGATTCTGAGGCCCATTGTAGTGCCATTCACGGCCCCATGTAGAAAGGATCTGTACACAATTCCTGGAAGCTGAAAATGTCCCAGTTCTTCCATGGCCTGCATATTCACCAGATATGTCACCCATTGAGTATGTTTGGGATACTCTGGATTGACGTGTACGACAGCATGTTCCAGTTCCTGCCAATATCCAGCAACTTCACACAGCCATTGAAGAGGAGTGGGACAACATTCCACAGGCCACAATCAACAATCTGATCAACTTTATGAGAAGGAGATGTCACACTGCATGACGCAAATGGTGGTCACACCAGATACTGACTGGTTTTCCGATGCACGACCCCTACCTTTATTTTAAGGCATCTGTGACCAACAGATGCATACCTGTATTCCCAGTCATGTGAAATCTATAGATTAGGGCCTAATTTATTTATTTCAATTGACTGATTTCCTTATATGAACTGTAACTCAGTAAAATCTTTGAAATTGTTGCATGTTGCGTTTATATTTTTGTTCAGTGTGTGTTTTGAGAGGAGAAGTTCGCCTTCCCTGGGTGACTTGCTGTTTCACTTCCTTGTCGTTCAAAATAGAGATGTAGAACCTGCAGTCAAGAATTTTGGCGAGTACTGCAATGAATGTCTAAATACAGTATCAGTGTCAGTGTGTTAGCTTCAATACTGTTCGTGTGGCATTCTATTGAGCTGCATGTTGCTAGCTCACGTTACACTGACCAACTTATAGGCTATTGACATGACTGCGTTTCACTGACAAACTTACCAACATATACTGTAGGTTGGCTGCCAGATTGACCGACAAACAAACAAAATTGCAACTCATAACCACACAAGCAAATTGCAAATGAGTGGCAGTGGGGTTGTCACTTCTCCCTGGCGACAGCTGAAGTTTGTGTGTGGTGTGTGTGTGTGTGTTTGGGGAGAGGGGGGGGACATGGGCTGAGGGTTCCAGCACCTGGTCCATCTTTCTGTGTGTTTCTTCATCTTCCTGTCCAGTGAGAGCTGGGTGTTGACAAGCCCACTCTTTCCTCAACAAGGGTAAAGTGCTGCTAAATTAAAAATCACGTCTGTACCTGCAAAAATATTCTGATCCCTCTGCCTCACAGACCAGTCCAGGCCAACTGGTGTTGGAAGGGAGGGACCTTGACAAATTCATTGTGGTGGTCAGAGAATTGGATAGAGAAATATATGCTGAAATGGATGTAATGAACTGCAGTGAGTGGTAACCCTATCTGTTGGTAAATACATTGGGGTAAAACCATTAGAATTCATATTTTTTTGACAGCATTTTTTTTTTTTTTCATACTCGTTTGCCCA
Organism: Coregonus lavaretus; assembly: GCF_964263955.1. Lineage (NCBI taxonomy): Eukaryota > Metazoa > Chordata > Actinopteri > Salmoniformes > Salmonidae > Coregonus > Coregonus lavaretus. The sequence goes on from NC_140004.1 coordinate 10,632,968, forward strand.
TGGAAGAAATGGTCAATATGTGACTTTTTGGATCTGAAACATTCCAGAGATAAAGGTGTTCAAAGTTGATCCATTTTGCATACCCCACCATACCATGAAACATCCATGTCTTCATCACTGGAAAGGATACACGGTTGAGTTTGATATCATTTAAAAGTTTACAAACAGGGTATAGAAATATACTTCTCCCATGGGCAAAGAAACTCAAAAGGGGTGATGATATTTATTAATAGTAATTTCGATCCGAATGTGCAAATTGTCCAAATGGATACGCAAGGTAGATGGATTATTTTAAATATGTTATTGGACCATAAACAGATATGGCTCATTAACCTTAACGGACCAAATAATGATGATCCACACTTCTTTGACAATATATATAATAAATTATCAACCCTGCAAGCAATTCAAGACAATATTATTATGGTGGGGGATTATAATACTGTTTTAAATAGCTCAATGGACCGTAAAGGAAATCACACCACAAACAATCACCCTCATGCTCTTAAGGAAATCGTGAATGTCATGGATACATTAGAACTAGTAGATATATGGAGGCTTAAATATCCTGATCTAGTGAGATATACATGGCGGAGACTCAAATCAAGCTAGTCGTCTTGACTTCTTTCTTATGTCATTCTCGATGACACCAAAAGTTTTTAAAAAAGTGTTGATAGGGGACAGAATGCGGTCGGACCATCATTTAATTGGCATATACATTACTCTTACTGAATTTCCACGTGGGCGAGGATATTGGAAATGTAATCAAAGCCTATTGGATGATAATTTATTTTTAACTAGGACAAAGGAATTTATAACAGATTTTTTACAACATAACATAGGTACAGCAAATCCCCTTATTGTATGGGACGCCTTTAAATGTGCCTTTAGAGGCCATGCAATTCAGTACTCATCTCGAAAACAAAAGCAATTTAGGTCAAAAGAGTTTATACTAACAAAGGAAATAGAAGGTCTAACAGAACAGATAGATGGCAATAAAAACTAATATAGAGGCTCAGAATAAATTAGAGGAACAACTAAAAGAAATGGAGAAACATATTCAAGAAAGATCAAGTGTAATATATTATAAAAATAAAGCAAACTGGATGGAATATGGGAAAAAATGCACCAAATTCTTTTTTAATTTTCAACATAGGAATGCTACCAAAAAGAATTTAATGAAACTGGTTACAATTGACGGAGTCACCCATGATTCACCAAATGATATTTTGAAGGAGGAAACAAAGTACTTTAAGCATATGTTTTCATTTCAGTCGCCTCCATCTCCTCTAACTGAAGCTAATTGTAGAGATTTTTTTTCTATTGATAATGTAAAATTAACAGCCATACAGAAAGACTCATGTGAAGGTGAAATTACAGAGGAGGAACTTCTGGATGCAATTAAAGACTTTAAGTCCGGGAAAACTCCAGGGTTGGATGGCATACCAGTCGAGGTATACCAAACCTTTTTTGATATACTAAAAGGACCGTTATTAGCATGTTTTAACCACTCCTATGTAAATGGTAGATTATCAGATACTCAAGAAGAAGGTCTGATTTCATTATTACTGAAACAGGATACAAGTGGAAAATCTAAAGATCCAGTCCATTTAAAAAATTGGAGGCCCCTTACACTTCAGTGTTGTAATGCAAAAATTCTAGCAAAATGTATAGCGCATAGAATTAAAAAAGTATTGTCGGACATTATTCATTCTACTCAGACAGGTTTTTTACATGGAAGATACATTGGAGATAATATAAGGAAGTACTGGAAACAATAGAACACTCTGGAAAATCAGGGAATCCAGGCCTGCTATTCATAGCAGACTTTGAAAAGGCATTTGATAAAGTACGACTGGGGTTTATTTATAAATGCCTGGAGCATTTCAATTTTGGAGAATCGCTTATAAATATGGGTCAAAATCATGTATAGTAACCCTAGGTGTAAAATAGTACATAATGGCTATTTCTCCGAAAGTTTTAAACTGTCAAGAGGAGTGAAACAAGGTTGTCCACTATCGGCATATCTATTTATTATGGCCATCGAGATGTTAGCTATTGAAATCAGATCCAACAATAATATCAAGGGATTAGAAATCCAGGGCTTAAAAACAAAGGTGTCATTGTACGCTGATGATTTATGTTTTCTTTACCTAGAATCCCTCCACAGCCTCATAGAGGATCTAGATACATTTTCTAACCTCTCTGGATTACAACCAAATTATGACAAATGTACTATATTACGTATTGGATCACTAAAAAATACAATTTTTACATTACCATGTAGTTTACCAATAAAATGGTCTGATGGTGATGTGGATATACTCGGAATACATATCCCAAAGGAAATAAATGATCTCACTCCAATACATTTTAATAGAAAGTTAGCAAACATAGATAAGATCTTGCTACCATGGAAAGGTAAATACCTGTCAATTTATGGAAATATCACCCTGATTAACTCTTTAGTATTATCCCAGTTTACCTATTTGCTTATGGTCTTGCCTACGCCTAGCGAACAGTTTTTTAAATTATATGGAGAAAATAATATTCCATTTTATTTGGAACGGCAAGCCAGACAAAATGAAACGGGCCTATTTATATAATGAATATGAATTCGGAGGACAGAAATTATTAAATATTAAAGCATTAGACCTATCACTAAAAGCTTCAGTCATACAAAAGTTATACTTAAATCCGAACTGGTTCTCTGGCAAATTAGTAAGATTGTCTCACCCAATGTTCAAGAATGGCCTTTTTCCCTTTATTCAGATTACAACCTATCACTTTCAGTTATTTGAAAAGGAAATCATCTCCCAAATATCACTATTTCTAAAACAAGCCATAGAAAGTTGGTTTCAATTTCAATGTAATCCTCCAGAAACGACAGAACAAATAATGCAACAAATATCGTGGTTAAACTCAAATATACTAATTGACAAAAAAACTATTTTTTTTGACAAAATGTTTAAAAAAGGTATAATCTTCGTAAATGATATCATCGGTAGGACTTGTGGAGTTATGTCGCACATGCAGCTAACAAAAACATATGGAAATGTCTGCTCTATCCAAAATTACAACCAAATAATTGCAGCCTTAACACAAAAATGGAAGAGGAAAGTGGAAGGGGGAGAAAGTAAGGAACTTGTCTGTCGGCCTTGCATTAAAGAACAGAATTGGTTAAAGAAAACTGTGATAAATAAAAAAGCATACCAGTTTCATTTAAGGACCAAAGGATTGACAGCCGTCCCATATAGATTGCAAAATAGTTGGGAAGAGATTTTTGACGTACCGATCCCATGGCATAGTGTTTATGAACTGATACGCAAAACTTTGAATCTTTCAATTTAAATTATTATATACAATTCTTGCTACCAATAGAATGTTATTTATATGGGTGATACAATCTTCCCAGCTCTGCAGATTTTGCTGCGAAGAGACAGAATCATTAGATCATTTGTTTTGGTACTGTCCATTTGTAGCTTGTTTTTTGACACAGGTCCAGGAATGGCTAAAGGATTGCAATATTTACCTGGAGCTAACCTTGCAGATAGCATTACTGGGTGATCTGAAAAGAAATAGTCAATCGATCAATAATATAATAATACTTTTAAATAGAAATCCTATATGGATGGTGTTAAGAGATAGATGGGTGGTGTTGAATGGAGTTGAAAGATGGGACTAATAACAACTAACAACAACTAATAACAAGATAACTAATAATGTAAGCATACGGTGTCCATAATAAGTATATAGGTTGTAGGTTGGGAGCTTTTGTGAAAGAGCACAGTTAGAAAGATATGGCATATAGAAGCAAATCGGATGGACATCATGAAAATGATCGGAGAGGTTGAGAGTAGAAAAAGTTCAGGAGAAAAAACAAACAAAATATAATTATTGTAAAATTGACTGTGTCCATAAAATGTATATAGTAAGTATGGAAGTAGAGGCCTAAGCATTGTTGTTCACTAGTTTACTCCAATTAGGGAAAGGGTGGTGGGGTTGGAAAGTAATAAAGGGGAATATTTTTTTTTTAAAGGATATATATATATATATATATATATATATATATATATATATATATATATATATATACATACATACATACAGTGGGGAGAACAAGTATTTGATACACTGCCGATTTTGCAGGTTTTCCTACTTACAAAGCATGTAGAGGTCTGTCATTTTTATCATAGGTACACTTCAACTGTGAGAGACGGAATCTAAAACAAAAATCCAGAAAATCACACTGTATGATTTTTAAGTAATTAATTTGCATTTTATTGCATGACATACGTATTTGATCACCTACCAACCAGTAAGAATTCCGGCTCTCACAGACCTGTTAGTTTTTCTTTAAGAAGCCCTCCTGTTCTCCACTCATTACCTGTATTAACTGCACCCGTTTGAACTCGTTACCTGTATAAAAGACACCTGTCCACACATTCAAACAGATCCAACCTCTCCACAATGGCCAAGACCAGAGAGCTGTGTACATCAGGGATAAAATTGTAGACCTGCACAAGGCTGGGGTGGGCTACAGGACAATATGCAAGCAGCTTGGTGAGAAGGCAACAACTGTTGGCGCAATTATTAGAAAATGGAAGAAGTTCAAGATGACGGTCAATCATCCTCGGTCTGGGGCTCCATGCAAGATCTCACCTCGTGGGGCATCAATGATCATGAGGAAGGTGAGGGATCAGCCCAGAACTACACGGCAGGACCTGGTCAATGACCTGAAGAGAGCTGGGACCACAGTCTCAAAGAAAACCATTAGTAACACACTACGCCGTCATGGATTAAAATCCTACAGCGCACGCAAGGTCCCCCTGCTCAAGCCAGCGCATGTCCAGGCCCGTCTGAAGTTTGCCAATGACCATCTGGATGATCCAGAGGAGGAATGGGAGAAGGTCATGTGGTCTGATGAGACAAAAATAGAGCTTTTTGGTCTAAACTCCACTCGCCGTGTTTGGAGGAAGAAGAAAGATGAGTACAACCCCAAGAACACCATCCCAACCGTGAAGCATGGAGGTGGAAACATCATTCTTTGGGGATGCTTTTCTGCAAAGGGGACAGGACGACTGCACCGTATTGAGGGGAGGATGGATGGGGCCATGTATCGCGAGATCTTGGCCAACAACCTCCTTCCCTAAGTAAGAGCATTGAAGATGGGTCGTGGCTGGGTCTTCCAGCATGACAACGACCCGAAACACACAGCCAGGGCAACTAAGGAGTGGCTCCGTAAGAAGCATCTCAAGGTCCTGGAGTGGCCTAGCCAGTCTCCAGACCTGAACCCAATAGAAAATATTTGGAGGGAGCTGAAAGTCCGTATTGCCCAGCGACAGCCCCAAAACCTGAAGGATCTGGAGAAGGTCTGTATGGAGGAGTGGGCCAAAATCCCTGCTGCAGTGTGTGCAAACCTGGTCAAGACCTACAGGAAACGTATGATCTCTGTAATTGCAAACAAAGGTTTCTGTACCAAATATTAAGTTCTGCTTTTCTGATGTATCAAATACTTATGTCATGCGATAAAATGCAAATTAATTACTTAAAAATCATACAATGTGATTTTCTGGATTTTTGTTTTAGATTCCGTCGCTCACAGTTGAAGTGTACCTATGATAAAAATTACAGACCTCTACATGCTTTGTAAGTAGGAAAACCTGCAAAATCGGCAGTGTATCAAATACTTGTTCTTGTATGTATGTATGTATGTATGTATGTATGTATGTATGTATGTATGTATGTATGCATGTATGTATGTATGTATATATATTAGGGGTGTAACGATCCATCTACTACATCGATGTATCGATTTATATTCCTATGATCCAACTACATCGATCTGTGCTCGGCGAGTTGGCCTTTTGGACATCGTTTTAAAATGTAATAAATCGATTGTATCGATACTAGGAAATAACCCATTGGATTTAAGCACGTCAGACTTTATATGGATGTTTTTTCTTAGCACTTTTAATGATAAAGGCTTTAAACATTACTCGATTCAGTCTGCCTATCCGTGACGTCATCGCCCCGCACCAGCAGCAGCACAAAGGCGCAAAGACAACAAAACATAGCATGGCGGACGACAGAGGAGAAGCCGACGAGCGAGAAATTATCAAGCCACCATTGCGGTCCTTACAAGAAACAGGAATCTAGGAAACTTCACCTGCACTGTCCAGTATCCAGGTATTTATTTCAGTCACACTGGTTGAATTTTTGGCTAAAAGGTTACTGAATCGATTTCAAGTCACTGAATCGTTTCGGATCGTATCGTTCTAAATGAACCAATATCGTCCTTGAATCGTATCGACAACCACGAATCGTGATACAAATCGAATCGTTGTTAAAACGAATCGTTACACCCCTAATATATATATATATATATATATACACAAATAAAACATGGGGGATTGGAAGTGATGCAGACAATTACATTGATGGAAGTTACAATCTATCTGCAATATTAAGCTGATCTAAACCCTAATTATTATTTATTTTTTTATAAAAATAAACCTGGGTATAGAAAATGGGTAAACTTTGAGCACCTTTATCTCTGGAATGTTGTGGCATTCAGGTCCAAAACGTCACTTTCTGAGCACTTTGGAGTCGTGGCTGAACAAAGACATGGATATTATACATTTAGCTGGTTTTTCTATGCATCGTCAAGGTTAAGGGGGAGGTGTGTGTCTCTTTGTTAACAACAGCTGGTGCGCGATCTCTAATGTTAAGGAAGTCTCGAGGTTCTGCTCGCCTGAGTTAGAATACCTCATGATACGCTGTAGACTATACTATTTACCAAGAGAGTTTTCATCTATATTTTTCATAGCCGTCTATTTACCACCACAAACCGATGCTGCCACTAAGACCGCACTCAACGAGCTGCATATATGCCCATAAGCAAACAAGAACATGCACATCCAGATGTGGCGCTCCTAGTGGCCGGTGATGTTAATGCAAGGAAACTGAAATCCGTCTTACCTCATTTTTACCAGCATGTCACCTATGCAACTAGAGCTGAAATAACTCTAGATCACCTTTACTCTACACACAGAAATGCATACAAATCTCTCCCTCAACCTCCATTTGGCAAATCTGACCATAACTCTATCTTCCTGAATCCTGCTTACAAGAAAAACTCAAACAGGAAGTAACAGTACCAATACGTAAGTGGTACGATGAAGCGGATGCTAAGCTACTAGACTGTTTCGCAAGCACAGACTGGAATATGTTCTGGGATTCATCCGATAACATTGAGGAGTTTGCCACATCAGTCACCGGCTTCATTATTAAGTGCATCGATGACGTCATCCCCAAAGTGACCGTACGTACATATCCCAACCAGAAGCCATTACATGCAACATCCACACTGAGCTCAAGGCTATAGCTTCCGCTTTCAAGGAGCGGGACACTAATCCGGACGCTTATAAGAAATCCCGCTACGACCTTCGACGTGTCATCAAACAGTCAAAACGACAATACAGGACTAAGATCGAATCCTACTACACTGGCTCTGACGCTCGTCGGATGTGGCAGGGCTTGCAAACTATCATAGATTATAAAGGGAAACCCAGCAGAGAGCTGCCCAATGACGCAAGCCTACCAGACGAGCTAAATTCCTTCTAAACTCACTTCGAGGCAAGCAACACAACCATGTATGAGAGCACCAGCTGGTCCAGACAACTGTGTGATCTCGCTCTCCGTAGCCGATGTGAGTAAGACCTTTAAACTAGGGCTGCGCGGTATACCGTATTTTACGATATACCAGTATTGATGCACGTACCGGTTTGGGTTTTTACTTTATCTTATATAACGGTATTTGAATATTTGATTTGTTAAATGTGATATGCCGTGTGTAACATCCACTTTTACGGTTTACTCTACTTGAGTCATCTCTCTCCACTCTCTCTCTCTCTCTCCATGCCGCTTTCCACACAGACCTAGCCCTGCCCTGTCACTCAAGGAGCGCATTTGTTGTTCCTTGACCACGAGACACTTGCGTTCAGTCTGCATGGTCAATGCAGCACCTGCAACAATGTTGATGACAACGATGCTGTTTTCACTTTGCTTCTTAATATAAATCCACTAGTATTCTATAATTACACTATTAGTTTGTGTTTTTTACATATGCAAACATCTAGTTTGTCTTTTCTTAGCAAGTTGGGCCTAAATCTTGTCAACCGCTAATGCTAATTGCTAGTTAGCTAGCTAGCTAATAAAAGTGCCCACCATTATATTCTAACTATAGAATTAGAGTTTTGCTCTAAATCACAAGTCAAATCTTAATTGCAACATTTGGTTAAAAATAAGGCCTAAATTGTTTGCCCATATCATGCAGCCCTATGTTGCAGTGTGGAAATGATCTCAAATGAGTGCATTAAAAAATGCAGAACTTGATGAAAATCCTGAAAATTAGTTGAATTGAACAGTATAAAGCAATCAGAATGTAGAAAGACCCATTGAAATCACGTATAATGTATGTTTTGCCACCCTAGGGTCACGCACTACTCATAAAACAAAATGTAGATCTTGTATTATTCAAAAACATAAAATACCTTCAATTTCTTTTTAAATACTGTGATAGGATATTGTGGCCATATCGCCCAGCCCTACTTTAAACAGGTTAACATTGACGGATTACCAGGATGCCTACTCAGAGCATGCGCTGACAGGCTGGCAAGACCCTTCACTGACATTTTCAACCTCTCCCAGACCCAGTCTCTAATACCTAAATGTTTCAAGCAAACCACCATAGTCCCTGTGCCCAAGAACGCCAAGGTAACCTGTCTAAATGACTGTCAAATCACATTTTATTTGTCACATGCGCTGAAAACAACAGGTGTAGACCTTACACTGAAATGCTTACTTACAAGCCCTTAACCAACAATGCTGTTTTAAGAAAGAATACCAAAAAACAAAAATCACAAAAAAATACTATATAAAATAAAAGTAACAAATAATGAAAGAGCAGCTGTAAAAATAACAATAGCGAGGCTATATACAGGGGGTACCGGTACCGAGTCAATGTGCGGGGGCACAGGTTAGTCGAGGTAATTGAGGTAATATGTACATATAGGTAGAGTTATTAAAGTGACTATGCATAGATAATAAACAGAGAGTAGCAGCAGCGTAAAAGAGGGGTGGGGGGCAATTGTCTGGGTAGCCATTTGATTAGATGTTCAGGAGTCTTATGGCTTGGGGGTAGAAGCTGTTTAGAAGCCTCTTGGACCTAGACTTGGCGCTCCGGTATCGCTTGCCGTGCGGTAGCAGAGAGAGCAGTCTATGACTAGGGTGGCTGGAGTCTTTGACAATTTTTAGGGCCTTCCTCTGACACCGCTTGGTATAGAGGTCCTGGATGGCAGGAAGCTTGGCCCCAGTGATGTACTGGGCCATACGCACTACCCTCTGTAGTGCCTTGCGGTCGGAGGCCGAGCAGTTGCCATACCAGGCAGTGATGCAACCAGTCTGGATGCTCTCGATGGTGCAGCTGTAGAACCTTTTGAGGATCTGAGGACCCATCACCTCGCCACTCTGTAGCCATGTAATGCTTTGAAAATCTGGTCATGGTTCACATGAAGATCATCAAAGACCCACTTCAATTCGTATACCGGCCCAACAGATCCACAGATGACGCAATCTATATTGCACACCACACTGCTCACCTGGACAAGAGGAACACCTACATGAGAATGCTGTTCATTGACTATAGCTCAGCGTTCAAAACCATAATGCCCTCCAAACTAATCACTAAACTCAGGACCCTGGCATTGAACACCTCCCTCTACAACTGGATCCTAAACTTCCTGACGGGCCGCCCCCAGGTGGTGAGGGTAGGCAACAACACATCTGCCATGCTGACCCTCAACACAGGGGCCCCTCAGGGGTGCATGCTTAGTCCCCTCCTGTACTCCATGTTCACCCGCGACTGCGTGGTCGTGCACGACTCCAACACCATCATTAAGTTTGCTGACGACACAACGGTGGTTGGTCTGATCACCAACAATGACGAGACAGACTATAAGGATGAGGTCAGTGACCTGGTAGTGTGATGCCAGGACAACAACCTCTCACTCAATGTCAGCAAGACAAAGAAGCTGATCGTGGACTACAGGAAACGGAGGTCCGAGCATACCCCCATCCACATTGACTGGGCTGTAGTGGAGCGGGTCGAGAGCTTCAAGTTCCTCGGTGTCCACATCACTAAGGAATTATCATGGTCCACACACACCAACACAGTTGTGAAGAAGGCACGACAACGCCTCTTCCCCTCAGGAGGCTGAAAATATATGGCATCCGACTGCAAGGCGCTACAGAGGGTAGTCCGTACGGCCCAGTACATCACTGGGGCTGAGCTCCCTGCCATCCAAGTCTGGAACCAACAGGACCATGAACAGCTTCTACCCTCAAGCCATAAGACTGTTAAATAGTGAAACAGTTAACCAATAGTTACCCAGACTATTTGCATTGATGTTTTTTTATCAAAAGGGGTGCTGTCAAAAAGTGAATGAATTCCATTGGAAATAGATTGGTGTGGGCTAGCCTACTTCAAAATGGCCCTAGGCTACTGTATACAGCTTAACCTTGTCCCCAGGTTCAATTGATAGAGAGAGAGCCGGCTGGAGGACGAGATTACACACAGCCAGGACTACTTATTGTCACAATAATTAGGCTTATTTCCCAACAAGGCTATCCAATATTCTAACCAAGCAGTGTTCCTCTTTTAACTAGGAACATCAACCACTAGCTGTTGACCTCTATTTTTTTTGTGGATTTTTTTAGACTAACATTTAACACAAAGGAAAAGCGCAGATGCTTGTTCAATAGGCCTAAACTGATTTAAAACTCCCTATGATAGAATAACCTACTGAGAGTAGTGGAGGAAGAGTAAAAAAAATAGGTGAGGAACATTTTATACTAAGTCAAATACAATAGCCACAATTCTCATTGCATCCTCAGCATCCAGTCAATTCACTCAACATCCTGTTTTTCTTCCTGTGCTCATTGGACATCACCACAACGTCATTCCTGTACGAAATAGGCTAAACATTATGCAAAACAACCCTCACAACACTTTGCCTGAATCTCTCACAGAGAAGCAGGACGTTACATGATTTCTACACATTTTGGACGAGCTCTAAATTGTTAGGAAATGTTCATTATTCTATAAGATAAACAATGTATGGTATTTGTAGTGGATTTTGTTTACTAACCACTGATAAAGAGCCTCTGAGTGGAGTGACAACATCAAATTGGACAGCACAGCAGCATCATTCTTAAATCGCAGGTTGACAGTCGGTTCATTTCCCCAAAATGAACAGCAGTGTGAGGTTGTAACTAGGGGACCCAACCACAGTTCAGATGTGGAAGCAGTGTGTATCTGGTCATCTGTTCTTCTACTCTTGTCAAAACTCATTCCAGAAGGCAATTGAAGGGAAGCACCTCTAGAATCTAAAACCATGACCACAGAGAAATTCTTATCCCCTCTGTCATGACTCTTCAGAAGCATGCAGCCAGACAGACACAGGAAGTCAATCAACAACACTAAACCACCACAATTAGGTGTGCAAAAGGATGCACACACTGAACTACACCACATTGTAACCATCTTCTGATATTTTATAGCAGAAAGAGACTTGATTGTTGTGCAAATCCCATGTCATACACATTTTACCTTGGCATATCATCAGGAGATTTGCATGCCCACATTTAAACTGAGACTAAGAGACAATGGCTTGTCTGAAACTGAACATGTTACTTCAATTGACAACCACATGAAATACATTGTGGCAGCACTTTGACAGGAAATCATATTTGAAATGGTTATTCCTGCAAAATCAAAACACCCCTATCTTGGAATAGCTGCATCATGATCAAATAATGCAAAGACTTGCATGACTCATGCAAGGACTCAGCAGATAGCTTGATGGTTTATTTTACAACCAATGAACCAGCAGTACATTTGACACTGTAGTTGATAATGTTGACTTCATAGGGGGAAGACACCGCTTGTAACAACACTGTCAACAGCTGAACTGTCATAACTAGCTAACGTTAGTTTAGTTAACCTAATCTCATGCTTAAATTTGAGCTCAGTGCTAGCTTCATAAACCAACACATCAACCATGTTACTGATCAACGGTGGGTAGCTAGTAGCTAGCCAAGCCATACATCATCCAGGCAGAATACTTGTCAAGTATTAACATGGCTAATAGATCTAGCTATTACTTGCTAGTTAGCAAGTAAGCTAACAAGTAATAGCTGATAGCTAGATCTATTAGCCATGTTAATACTTGACTAGTATTCCGCCTGGATGATGTATGGTTTGGCTAGCTACCCACCATTGATCAGTAACGTTAAGTGACTTACCTGGGACACTGCAATCCGCGCAAACCTCACTATTCCTTAATCGTTTTGACATCCTTTGCAGAGAAAAAAAAGGCCTTTAAAAAAAGTCAAGGGAATTGATGAGTGTTTATATACTCATTTGATAGCTGGGAAGAATTTATCAAAGCGAATTACATATGACCTGTTGTTTTAAAAAGACAGAGCAGTTGATTGGAGAGGAGCAAAATAGTTTCCTCTTCAATCTTAGTTTCTTGCTCCAACCAAGCTACCGCTAGCTAGCTTGCACACAACAAGCAGCTGCGATTGTCAGGAAGGAAACTCTCTTGCCACTAGTTGTGTGTAGCCGGGTCTTCACTAGTTACTCCAGCCACAAAGTCATAAACCCCGCCTATTTCTCAAATGTATCTTCTTAAAATCTGATTTTAAACCAAAACCTAACCCTAACCTCAATTGAAGACCCAAAAACACGTTTTTGTTTTCATGAATTTTTATGATATAGTCGATTTTATTGGCTGTGGTAACTAGTTAAAACCCCGTAGCCGAGCGGTCCATGCCATCTGGAATCCTTGGGACGTCTAGGATCCCGGACAGCACAAACCGTAGCCGAGCCAGCTCGTGAAAGTACTTCTATTCAGAATGGAATTACGAAATATATCAATGGACAGCAGTAACACTACATAAAACGTATTTTGTAGATTAGTCAATTGGCAGTCGCCTACAATGTAAAATGGTCAGCCAAACGACTGTTTAATTTAAAAAGTAGCTGGTTGAGTGTGCCAAAATTTGTGCGCTAACTAGTACCAAAGATGGTGGATAAATGAAGATAGTTCACTCAGGCCGTTTACCATTGAAAAAATGGTCAATTCCGGTCTACTTAACTCGGCGTGTCTCCCATAGTCACCAATGTAATAGCAACTGGGTCTAGTCTATATGTTCATTGAACCAGAAAAAAACAGCGAGTGGGGTGTCTCGCTTCCTCTTCCGTCTCTACTAGTACTAGTAGAGACGGAAGAGGATGCGAAACATCCTACTCCCTCATGTTTTCTGTTTCAATGGAAGTCCTCTGTAGCTCAGAAGGTAGAGCACGGCGCTTGTAACGCCAGGGTAGTGGGTTCGATCATAAATGTATGCACGCATGACTGTAAGTCGCTTTGGATAAAACCGTCTGCAAAATGGAATATTTAAGTAGACCAGTCCCCGTTGCTATCACATTGGTGTCTATGGGAGAGCCACCCGTTAAGTACACCGGAAGTGATCTTTTTTTCAACGTTAAACGACCGGAGTAAATTATCTTCAATTATCCACAATCTTTGTTGTAGCTAGTTGTTCAGTGGTCATGGCTAGAAAGGGATCACATTTTTGTCAAATTAACTTCAGATTTGACGTTATGTAGCATGTAAGGATAATTAACGTGGCAGGTTAGGAGAATTAGGTTAAAGTTAAGAGTTAGGGTTAGCTATACTGAACAAAAATATAAACGCAACATGTAAAGTGTTGGTCCCATGTTTCATGAGCTGAAATAAAAGATCCCAGAAACTTTCCAAATGTGCACAAAAAGGGTATTTCTCAAAAATGTTGTGCACAAATTTGTTTACATCCCTGTTAGTGAGCATTTCTCCTTTGCCAAGATAATCCATCCACCTGACATGTGTGGCAAATCAAGAAGCTGATTAAACAGCATGATCATTACACAGGTGCACCTTGTGCTGGGTACAGTAAAAGGCTACTCTAAAATGTGCAGTTTTGTCAGACAACACAATGCCACAGATGTCTCAAGTTGAGGGAGCGTGCAATAGGCATGCTGACTGCAGGAATGTCCACCAGAGATGTTGCCAGATAATTTAATGTTCATTTCTCTACCATAAACCACCTCCAATGTTGTTTTAGAGAATTTGGCAGTATATCCAACCGGCCTCACAACTGAAGACCACTTGTAACCACGCCAGCCCAGGACCTACACATCCAGGTTCTTCACCTCTGGGATCGTCTGAGACCAGCCACCCTGACAGCTGATGAAATTGAAGAGTGTTTCTGTCTGTAGTAAATCCCTTTCAGTGGGGGAAAACTCATTCTGATTGGCTGGGCCTGGCTCCGGAGTGGGTGCCAAGTCATGTGAAATCCATAGATTAGGGCCTAATTTATTTATTTATATTGACTGATTTCCTTAGTTCAACTGTAACTCAGTAAAACGTTGAAATTGTTGCGTTTATATTTTTGTTCAGTATAAAAGGCAAAGAAAGAAAAAACTTTTGACGTTCATTTGACAAAAGCTGGATCCCTTCTAGCAATGACCTTGGTAAGTGGTTGTTGTTGTTGTTGTTGTTGTGGTAAAGGGAAGCGTCGCATGGTAAATCAATAACAACACGAATTGTTGTCATTGATTTGCAATTTAATTGCGCAAATATGCACTACTTAAAGTACATTTCTATATTTACAATACTTAAATTATATGTACGAAAAAGTATTTGTATTGGCAGAAATTAGTAAAGCCTCGCTGAGAGACGCTGATTTCTTTCACAGCGCTAGCTAGTTGGTGGCTGAAGGTGGAGGAAAAACGATGTCTAACAGACAGCTGTGGGATAAGGAGACGTATACTTGGATGGCGGAGGAGGAATGGAAGGAAAAAGAGAGGCAGAGAGAGAGGGAGGAAGAATGTGAGCTTGAGGCGGGGAAAGGGGAGAAGGTTTGGTAAAGAAGAATGGTAGGAAATGTAAGCAAAGTGAGCTGAATACAGGAGGAGAAATGGAAGTGAATGAGGGTGAAGTATCGGAGGTGGTAGGTGTGGTAGTACTCGGAGCCAGAGGCTTTCACAGAGGGTCAGGATGAAGATGAGTCCGTGACAGTAGGAGTGAAGTTTTTGGAAAAATTGGACCCTTGCCTTTTGGCTGATCCATTTGTGGTTTCAAGATGGGTGAAAAAAGCGTTGGGTGTAGTGGAATCGGTGAGGGTAATCAGAAGTGGTCTAGTGATAATTGTTTGTGTTTCTGTTGGGCAGAGGGAGAAGGCGCTCAGAGTTAAACAAATGGGGGAAATAATTGTGAATTGTTTCGCTCTCAAGAAAAGGGCGCCATTGAAAGGAGTGATTACTGGGGTAGCAGTAAATGTAAAAGTGGACCAACTGAAGATTCCCGGTGTTTGTGATGCTCGTTGTTTGGTGCGACGCACACCGGATGGCGAGAGTGAGGAAACAGAAGAGTCATTGTCTGTTCTTTTGAGTTTTGAAGTTGTCTTTGCCAGACAAAGTGAAGTTAGGATATATAAGTTATCCTGTATGAGCTTATGTGCCGAATACATTACATTACGATGTTACAGGTGTCACATTTATGGGCATGTGGCAGCAGTATGTAGGAGGGAGGTTCCAAGGTGTGCAGAAGGGCATAAAACAAAGGAATGTGTAGCATTGGGGAAAGTAGTGGTAGGGGTGGCCATGGGGTTGGGGATCAGAAATGTCCCGTGCGAGAGAAGCAGGTTGAGGTTTCCAGGGTAAGAGTAGTGAAGAAGTTGTCACATGCTGAGGCAGTGAAGAAAGTAGAGGAAAAGGTGTCAAGGGTGGGGGGGGAGTGGGAGTGGTGAGAGTAGTAGGTTTTTACCAGTACAGAGTGATAGGCCAGCAAGTGATATGTTTCAGTAAGATTGGATTTTTATTGTTTATAGCAATGGTTATTAATTGTACTGCAGGGATGGAACGTAAGTCGAAGAAAATTGAGGTTGTGGTGGCAGCTGCAGAGAGGTATTTGGGTGTACGAGACTTGACATCAGAAGAGTTATAGGGATTGTTAAGTGGTGATGTCCCATCATTTCAGGTTGAGGATATGAGGTGGGAATGAATATATTTAAATAGTGGGGAAGGGTGGTGTTAATTATTAATAATAATTTTGAATTTGTGAGTGTAGTGTTAGATGGTAGGGTATTTCTTTATTTTATTTTTCAAGCAAAATATAAGGGAGTTGTACTCCAGTCTAGTAGGTGGCGGTAATGCAACAAAGTGGATGCCAACCGCCGTTAAAACTCATTGAAGAAGAAGTAAAGCCTCGCTTCCCCCGCCCATAGCGTAACATGGTAACGTCATTGCTTGGAGAAAAAAAAATCTTTTTTCGGGAGGCGGAATTTGTTATTTGCTAATATTGAACTTAAAAACGTGTCTTTTATTTAAGAAATATATACAAATAATAATATTTATTCATAAATATAGTCCTATATTGGTCTTTATCCTCAAATAGTTTATTTCAAACACCCGTACCACAATGGTCTCAACGTGACACTTCCTTGTTTTTCGAAAAGTTTTATTTGGTAGTAACGTTAGTTGGCTATCTATGGCTAGCACAATTTGACATGGATCCAGTTGGAATATGAGATGAGGTGCATTGATTAACATTTCTTCAACGTTAAGGTTTAGCTTAGGTTGTCCATGGCTGTAAATATAAGCTAGCTATATTGAGAAGTTGAAACTAGTAACGTTGGGGGAAGATGTTATCCGCGGCCAACGAAGATTTCAGGGTGAAGTTTCCACTACATTCCTTAGTCTGGGAAAATGATTACAGGAAATTGGAAAACGACTCAACAAAGGTAGTTATGTCAAAATATGGACAATGAGCTAGCTATAGCTACTTGCCTGTTTGGCCGCCTTTAGCTAGCTAACTACAGATCTAGATCTATCTGCTTCAAAATGTCTGAAGCTAGCTAGCTACTTGGCCTGACATGGAGAACCATACAATTTGATTGGCGTAATTCCTAGGCTATGTATGCCATTTTATCCGTTCACGGAATGCCATGTTGCATCATTAATCATGATGATATTAACTACAGTACACATTTCATTCAGCATAGCTAGCCTTCTTGTTAACGTTACTACTGGTTTCACTTTGCATAGGCTATTTCCTGCTGTTCGACACCTGGTATAGACTGGCCACTGATTCTTGAAGAATAGAAACGCCTTAAGAGTTTAGAAACTGTATTTTCCTATTGTAATAACCTAGCTGAGAATTGAGATGTGATGTACATGTCGTGGAGTGGATCATTCTCAGCTAATCATAACCCAAAGATATGGTTGCTTTACTCCATTCTAAATGTTTTTGTTGTCAGTTGAGTATTTGTCATTAACAGGAAATGGGGGATTTATTGCGGTGAACCGGTCTATGGCCCGTGACATGCAAAAGCGGTGAGGGAGGAGCGCCCTTCTCAAACGAACAGTAATCTGAGCTGCTCAGTCAATGCAGCATGTAGCCTCTTTTAGAATAGGAGAGCGAAATACACTCTCGTCTCTAACATGTAGGCTCAGCATTCCCGAACAATCCCATTACAAGTCAGAATGTTGAACAAACTCCATTTCAACTTACTTTACATGTTGTCTGCCGATTTTGCCACTATGTCTGAGGTAATCTGATACAAAATATCCACAGAGAAGCGTTATCAATCCGACCTTAAGTATACTGGTTTGTATTTCCAGTTTATTTTCAATATTGACACAATTCGCACCCGACAAACACTTGCACAATATGGCCGAGCCTAACCGAACCACAGAGCGCACGTTGTCCTTCACAATCAACTGGCAAATTTCACTAACACTTCCAGATTGCGAGGAAATGTGCTTTGGATGATACTTTCGGTTACATTCGGCTATTGTTTACATATTGTGCAATGCATCAGGAGATTGAAAATACAAGCGGCAGAACCTACCGGCACCGCAAAAAGTTGGGTAAACAACACTTTCCTGTGGATATTTTACCTCCACATCCTACCATCAAATGGACCAACAGCATGTACAACTGGTGAAGTAAGTGTAAATGTCATTTTATTCAACATTCTGACTTGTAGACTATTGTCTTTTTTATGCAGATTTCTTTCAGACTGAATATCCATGGGGAAATCTAATGCAATCACTTTTCACTCGGTGCAAACTCCTCCCACCGGGGTAACCCGGGCCAGATGATCGAATCCCCTCAGTGTAGCTATAGCTTCCAGTGTGTATGATGACGATCTCGAGAGATTCTCTTTAGGTAGCTAGGCTATTTGTTTTTGAAGCCATTGCAATGCTTGTTTGTTTGTTTGTTCTTCTCAGAACGACGTCGAGGCTGTGGATCCCAGGGGAAGGACACCGCTCCACCTGGCTGTGTCACTGGGCCACCTGGAGTCGGTGAGAGTGCTTCTGAGACATGGCGCTGAAGTTACCAAAGAGAATGCCAAGAATTGGACAGGTTAGGCAGGCTATCCTCCATGACAATTCAGACCTCTGTGTTTTGCCTTCATTAGCCCTATAAATAGAATGCCACATTCATGATATTTTATAATAAACATTTACATTTGGATATTGTCTTTTTTATTTATGTAATGAATAAAATAAAACATATATCCAAATGTAAATGTTTATTAATACCATGACTTTGGCATACTATTTATAGGGCTATGGCTTCATCTGACACCTTGGTATAGGTCTATTTGTTGGTTGTTAAATTGTGTGATCAAAGTCACTTCCACACATGGACAGTGGGGGTGTCTGTATCAATTTCACACAACATGTACGCTTGAATCAGTAGGTGTCTATTCCAGTCGAAGTGGGACACATGATTTATTTCCACTGCTTCACACAATAGCTCTTGTTACTACACACACAGCTTAGTAGTTGATGCTGGCCATAACAATAATTTATTTTGTATACATTTATTGTCACAGAAGTATGTTATATGTTTAAAATATCTTCTTGTTTTAAACATGATCGTGTGTAGTGCTGCAGGAGGCGGTCAGCACCGGCGACCCAGAGATGGTGCAGCTAGTGCTCCAGCGGAGAGACTACCTCAAAGCCTCTACAGCTCTGGGAGGAGTGCCTGAGCTTCTGAGCAAGATCCGTGAGGTGTTCTCTCGCCCTCTCTCTTACTCTCTCTGTTTGCTCCCCTCTCTGAAATGTTTTTCACTCATCACAAAAAAAACAAAGAACAGCAAACTCATGCCTCTTTTCAATCCCCCCCAGTCCGCGGATTTCTACATGGAAATGAAATGGGAGTTCACAAGTTGGAGTAAGTTCTACTTGAAAATCCCCCTTTAGAATTGGCCGTGTGTAGATGTTTGAGACGTTGTTGTTTACATTGCTTTCCCATCCTTTCCCAGTCCCTCTCGTGTCCCGGGTTTGTCCCGGCGACGTGTGTCGGATTTGGAAGAGTGGGGCCAGCCTGCGCGTGGATGCCACTCTGCTAGGCTTCGAGAACATGACCTGGATCAGAGGTCGTCGGAGTTTCATTTTCAGAGGAGATGGTGAGTCCCTTTTTCCCCTGAGTGAGGCTTGCACGCAACTGTGTCCTCCTGACCTCTGTTTCAGCAGGCCGTCTCATCTTTTACCTCGTCTTTTGCTCTGTTGGCATGTTTCATAGTGTGTGGTTGTGCCCATTGGCAGATACCTGCACCGAGTTCATGGAGGTGAACCATGACGAAGAGGTGGTGGACACGGAGCGCTTTGACATCTCCAGGGAGATAGAAGACGTAACGCTGGACTCCATGCAACCTGCAGAACAGGAAGTGGCCAAGCGGCTGACCACGCCCATTGTTAATACCTTTCTGGACACCAGGGACATTGCTTTTGAGAGGCAAGACCCAAACCATACTTTATCTTGTTTCTCTATTGTGTAATATAATAAGTATGTTGAAGGATGTGTAAACTTGTACATGGATTTATAGTAACACGACATTAAATTGTTTTTCACAGAAATAAATCTGGGATTTTGGGTTGGAGGAGTGACAAAACGGAAGTTGTCAATGGTTTCGAGGCTAAGGTTTGTGCATTTCTTAAAGCATTCTTGTGTTGTTGATATATAATTATTTTGTTGCTTGTCTTGGTTTGCTGACCTTACACAAGTCCCTTTCTTTAATTTGACAAGATCTACAGTAGATTGCCAGCTTTTTTTAAATGGTCAGTTGTTATTTTATTTTAGTAGCAGTAACTGGAAGGATAGTATGCGGTATACTGCATGAGCTGTTTTTATTTTCATTGCAGGTTTTCACTGTGAACAATGTAAACGTGGTGATCCGGACAAGGACAGAGCATCTCACCGATGAGGAGAAGGCTAGAATAAAAAGTATACACTCTATGATTCCTCTAGTTGGTGGTAGAGAGACATAACAACAGTTAGTCTGTATCTGAAATGGCACCCTTTTCCCTACATAACCCAGAGAGAGTACGCAGAACCAAAATGACCTGTCTCTGTTTAGAAGGGGACTTGTTGGAGACTAGCGCTCTGTCAGACACAATAACGCTTTGTGTGGATTGTCTCTTTTTTTTTGGCTTCTAGGTGAGAGGAATGTTCTGGAGTATCTTCTGGGCACTGTGGAGCAGCAGATAAGTGCTCAAGGGGTAAGAAATCAGCAGACCTGAATTTGAGGTTATGGTGGATTATCTCATTTTTGTATGACCTATATAGACAGAATCTTACTTGCCTGTTTGATTTGTAATGGCTTCAATAAGAATGCTTCGTCTTGGTTCATATGGGCTTCAATAAGAACGCTCAACTTGGTGTATAATGGCTTCAATAAGAATGCTCTACTCTGGTCATATTGTGGATAGGACCTCACTCTGGAGTATGCAACAGCCACCAACCCCACCGCCATCACACCACAGGAGTACTTTGACCCTGCGTTTGACCTTGAAGACCGAGACATTGGCCGGCCCATTGAACTTACCGTCCGAACCCAGAAGTAAGACAATTATGCTGCAAAACCCAAGAGAGAGGCTTTCTGATCAATATTCATGTCATCAGAAGTCTTGATTGTTTTTATAACGGGTTCCCTCTCAGTTCATATGAAGGTGTTGGTGTTTAGGTTTTAGCATAAGGGTGGTTGTATTGAGATGGGACTACTTTGCAGTGCGCATAATCTACAAATCGCCATATCTACAAATCACCCTGCATCCCAAATAACTACTCATGATGGGATCAAGATTAGCAATTCTGCGCTTCCTCAAACTGATCCCTCAAACACGACGACAGTGTTTTCTGGTTCGTATTCATTAGGCACCAAACAGAAGAAAATGGACTGAAACAGGAGGGACTAGCTTAACTTGTCCAATTATAAATTGTTTTTGTTTTCCATTGGAAAATGTTTTGCTACGGTGTACAATAATGAATACGACCCTGATGTGTCCAGGTTCAAGGGTACATTGTGGATGAGCGAGGAACACCCTCTCTCCCTGGTGGAGCAGGTCACCCCCATCATCAATCTCATGGCCCGGACCAGCACCCACTTCGCCCGGCTGCGGGATTTTGTCACCCTCAAGTTCCCTCCAGGGTTCCCTGTAAAAATAGGTACAATCACACCTCTGTGGAACAGAGTGATGAAATGAGAAGGTTTACACAAAATGCTTGTGCCACTCGGCTCATTCAAGCACAACTGTATCAAGCGTCTCAGAGGAGGTGCTGATCAAGGATCAGGCTCCCCTGTCCATATAATCTTATTCCTTTTGACCCTAAATCAGCACTCCTACTCTGAGACGCTTCATACATACGGGCCTGATTTGAGAAAAACGGCACCTACACATACAAGGTACCACAATGAAAAGCCCACCATAGAGGCATTTGCTTATAAATAATGGGATCCATGGAGTGACCTGTCTTTGTTTCCTCTCACTCAGAGATTCCCCTATTCCATGTGCTCAACGCCCGCATTTCATTTGGCAGTGTCAACAAATGCAGTACGGGCGACCCCTCCACTGCCACACCCGAGGAGGGCAGCTGTGGGGAAGCTGCAGGTAGGCAAGGCACGCCCATGCCGCTGACCAGGGTGACCCCGGAATTTGTCCCCATGGGGTCTGAACAAAACAAATCACACATTTAGTCATTTCTCAAATGTATTTCTTCAGTTGCATCTAACAGCTGAACAACCAATATTAATGTTTGTATCCATATCGCTTTTGGTCGAAATGTCAATATTGACAGCCACCACTATTAACATCATTCTGTATGACTGTTCCCTCCACCCAGATCCCCCTCTATTCCAGGTGTGCCCCTCGGTGTTCGAGGTGCCCTCACACTACCGCCACCGAGGAGGGGGTGGCAGCCGCCACACGGCGGTGTCAAATCACGACGAGGAGCTACTGCAGTATGCCATCCACCAGAGTCTGCTGGAGTCCGGTGGTGGAGCCCTGGGACAGGTCCTAGATGCCACACACACACACCCCCCTCCTACTCATCTGTTTCACTCCCTATCTGGTCCTCTTGCGCTCACGGCCGCCGCCTTGGTGTTCATCTGTTCGACCAGTGGTCGGTCTGTTCAGGAAGCTGCAATGTTGCAAAACTTCCAGATAGTGGATTGTATGGAAACTATATTATTGTCTGACATAAGGAATAGGGAATCCTATCCGTTACGTTTATGCCAGTTTTATCTGGACGTGCCAAGAGTTTCACCTCACTAACTCCACCCTTTTTTTTGTCCTCTAGGAAGTGACATGGGAGGATGCCAATGGTGACCTCACGGACCCCATATTCAGTAGCCAGAGTGACGGGTACGCCAAGTATTCATGCATATCATTATCTACACTTTTCACTTTTGTCCAAATTGACTTCCAATTAGCACATGCAGTATATTCAGAATATATCCATATCCCTCCTCTGTTCTTCCAGAAGCATCCCAGAGGGGGTGCTGGTGGACTTGGGAGACACCACGTCGAGTCAGGCGAGCTCGGGCACCTCGGCCTCAAGCCCCGATGCGGACCTCCGCATGGCCATGGAGCTGTCGGCCCGGGCCCAGGCCGAGGATGAGAGGAGGAGGAGGAAGAAGGAAGAGGAGGAGCTGGAGAGGATATTGCAGCTCTCGCTCACAGAGAAGTAAAAAGAGGAAAATATGAGGGGAAAAAATATTAAGGCCATGCCTTGCCATAACTGCATTAACTTTTCGTAGATCAAGAAGCGGCCACCACCACACCCCCAATCCAGCCCCACCCCACCCCCTCCTCCTTCACTACAATCTGCCATGACACCGGCAAAACATCCATGTAACATATGTCATAAACAAAACCTATTTTTGGTTTTAAAAAACTAACATGTATATTGCTATATTTGTATTTCTATTTAACACTGAGGCTCTGTCTTAAAAGTGTAGAAGCTGTCAAGATTCCTCCCGTCCTTTTAAAACAGAGCCATAGCCACTCCACTCTCCCAAAGAGGTATCCAGGTATTCTTTGAGATTATTTTGGGAAGGATTTTCATTGCACTGGAGTGTAAGGGTTGCAACCTGTGATTGTTTTTGTTGGGTGTTGCCAAGATCGGGTTAAACCTGTGACTGGTAGCTGCTTTAGTTGTGGCTCTGGAAGGTTGTTGTTTTAGAGCCCTGGGTCAGGTTCATTAGGCACCAAACGGAAGGGAGTGGAATGAAACCGGGAGGGACTACCTGCACATTTTCAGTTTCCTGTTGCAAAAGGTTTAAAACATATTTTTGTATTATTAACATGACCCTGGAAATAGCACTCCAGTCACACAGCTATTCAAAATATTTAATATCTCAGGGTTCCATTGTTCTACAGTATCTCTGAAACTAGTGAAAGTGCAGTATATTCGTTTATTGTAGACACATCAAACATGGTTTTCTGGTCAACAATATGGCATTTTTGCACTTTGAACAGAATGTCATCAAACAAAATATCTTGCTGGTGCTTCCGACCCTTTTCCTTACGCTGCAAGAATTCATGTTTTGGATTTGTTGTCATTGACGCAATGTTAAAATGAAAGTGAACATGATAATTCAAACAAGTTTTTGACTTGCCCCAGAAACCAGGTTTTATTCAATTGGGCTAAGGGCTTGTTATTTAAGAGTGCTTGATCTTGTTGGCCATGGTCACTGGGCATCATCAAGCATCAGCACCTCAACAACGCAATAGCAGAAGCCGCTGTGCCTACCTGTGGATGACCAAGGAACATACACACGGTTCAGTGGTGCTCGCAAACAAGCAAGGTCGAAACATGGATTATTGTAGGCTATCCATTGTCAAACACTTTTTCCTTTCTTAAATGTCAAAGAATATGGCCGTTAGACCTCAAACACAACAGGGTTCTAAGGTATTTTTTAAATCTTGAAACTACAGATAGACCTGTGAACTGAGTGATGTGTGAGAGATCTGAGATGAACATGGATGCAAGCTCCGTGTAGCATCATTTTGTACTGAAGGGAGCGTTCCCCTCTTAACATTCCCAATCCCAAATGGAGCCTACCTATGCTCTTATGCAGATCTGAGAGGATTTGAAAGGTGTACGCAATATGGTAATAAGTGTAACTTGCCCTCCTAGGGGAATTTATTAAAATCATATTGCTAATTAGATCTCCACAAGTGCATAGTAGGGTCTAGATTCCATTTGGGCCACAGACATGATTGGTCTGGGGGTGAGGGATCAGTGTTATACTGCTACTCAGGCCAGACCTACTAAAGACACCAGAGAACATTTGAAATGTCTCATCTTTAAAGCTGTGATCCAGGGGCTTAAAAAATTTTTTCCCATCCAGTGGTGTTGCTGGACATAAAATGAATTAAGCAATGTAGTTAATTACACTGATAACCAACAGCACTTTGGACATGGTTCTGATGCATCGCTTTGTCTGTTTTCTGGGGGCTAGAGCTCAAAACGGCTAATGATCAAGTTGCCAAACAGCAGAACATTCTCTAATGTAGCAGAGTTCACTTTGTTTCGATTTCTGGGGAACAGTCTTTGTACTGCTTTATTTGCTAGTAGGTAAGCTTATTTTCTTAACAGAATTCAAGAAAGCATTTGTAAACTGTGATGTTGGTTTCAAATTGTTTTCTTTCTTAAATAAATGCACTTTATTTCAATTTGGGTGAACTATGGCTCCTTATTTTACAAGTAGCTGTTTCCTAGCCTGCTTCTTGCTAAGATAAACAGCAGATGGCGAAACCTATTCATTTTTCTGATCATAAAAGCACAATCCTTAATTAGTTTTTCAGACACATCTCCGCCCTGATCATTGACCCTTCAATGACCCCTGAATTGCTGTAATTTCACTGATATTTTACAGTTTACAACACTGGATTAATTGGTCACAGCAATGCCCTTTGCATTGTTTCATCAATAATCGTTGGTATATATGGTTCGATTATCACATAGATCTATGAATGGATAGTATGTTTTGTTAGGCTAAATATAGTTACCGCCTTCATTAAAATCCTGACATCTGCTCTGTGCGTACCACACTGACCAATTAGAGCATCTGAACTGTTTACCGTAATCCAATTGGATGCCATAAGAATATTATGGTGGATATACCCGGGCACCATATTGTGTAAGAGGAATCAACTCTGAAAATGGAATTGAAAATTATATTAGCGCTCTCCATGAACTGAGAGCGATTATTCATAATCAGACATCTGTCATTTTTCAAAATTTCACATTTAAAAACCAAAATTATAGACACAAAATGAGCAACGGGGAAATAACAAATATGCGTATGGTTTGTGTCTTTACATCATGATGTCATAAGTGTTTTCAGCATAATGCAACCAGTCTCACTTTAATGTCTCCTGCAACACTTAAAAAGGAAAAACAGGCAACAACAAAAAATATAGGCATTTGAACAGTAAAAATGTGCAGCTAAAAAGGTGATTACACACCGATGTCGCTTCCAAACGGTGAAAAAGTACTGTGGAAAATTGCAATATTTACCTTTTTGGAAGCTATGAGAAGTCACTTTTTTTCAATTATCCATGTAAGTGTATTTTCTAGCCAACTGTTACCTGATAAAGGTGTGTGTGCTAACTTGTCTAATAATGATGATCAATGAGAAGTGGTCCCATTTTGTAAGATACCTTCATGCTCTGTCACAGCTTGGTGTTTGGGGTTCTTTTTCACATGCATTTATTCTTTAACTCTCAAGCCACCAGAGGGCCCATCTCTGATATGCTTCTCTACTGTTCTAGTTATCTTTATTGTCCCAATTGGGAAATGTGTTGTGCAGTCAGGGTTCAACAATAAAAAACAACAACATTAAAAACAGTGACAACCATACAACCGATATACACATAACATGAAACAATGAGATTGATAAAAAGGAGCAATCGTGCAAAAGTGCAACAATAAATAGACATTTCATTTCATGTGCAGATTCAGAAGGTTTATGGCCTGTGGGATAAAAGAGTTCTTGTATCTGTTGCTATTGAGTTTGGGAAGTCTAAAACGACGACCTGAGGGGAGAAGCGCAAAATGGTCAAGGAGGGGGTGACCAGGACAGTCTCGGATACTATTAGCTCTCCTCACCACTTGCTTTCTGAATGTCACTAAGAGCTGTGCCTGTTGCACCCCGGTGACCTTGCTGGCCACCTTAACCACCTCGTCCAACCTATTTCTGTTGCAAACCATCGAGAACATCAAAACGGATTCAATAAAACTCCAGTAAAACAGTGTCATCACTGTCTTGCTGACATTAAATGAGTTAATCTTTCTCAGAAAGAAAAGCCGTTGCTGTCCCTTTTTACAGATGGCATATCAAATCAAATCAAATCAAATTTTATTGGCCGAATACAACAGGTGCAGATATTACAGTGAAATGCTTACTTACAGCCCTTAACCAACAGTGCATTTATTTTTAATAAAAAAAGTTTAAAAAATAAAAAGTAAAAAAAGTGTTGAGAAAAAAAGAGCAGAAATAAAATAAATTACAGTAGGGAGGCTATATATACAGGGGGGTACCGGTGCAGAGTCAATGTGCGGGGGCACCGGCTAGTTGAGGTAGTTGAAGTAATATGTACATGTGGGTAGAGTTAAAGTGACTATACATAAATAATTAACAGAGTAGCAGCAGCGTAAAAAGATGTGGTGGGGGTGCGGGGCAGTGCAAATAGTCTGGGTAGCCATGATTAGCTGTTCAGGAGTCTTATGGCTTGGGGGTAGAAGCTGTTGAGAAGTCTTTTGGACCTAGACTTGGCACTCCGGTACCACTTGCCGTGCGGTAGCAGAGAGAACAGTCTATGACTAGGGTGGCTGGAGTCTTTGACAATTTTGAGGGACTTCCTCTGACACGGCCTGGTATAGAGGTCCTGGATGGCAGGAAGCTTGGCCCCAGTGATGTACTGGGCCGTACGCACTACCCTCTGTAGTGCCTTGCGGTCGGAGGCCAAGCAGTTGCCATACCAGGCGGTGATGCAACCGTCAGGATGCTCTCGATGGTGCAGCTGTATAATTTTTTGAGGCTCTGAGGACCCATGCCAAATCTTTTCAGTCTCCTGAGGGGGAATAGGCTTTGTCGTGCCCTCTTCACGACTGTCTTGGTGTGTTTGGACCATGATAGTTAGTTGGTGATGTGGACACCAAGGAACTTGAAGCTCTCAACCTGTTCCACTACAGCCCCGTCGATGAGAATGGGGGCGTGCTCAGTCTTCTTTTTCCTGTAGTCCACAATCATCTCCTTTGTCTTGGTCACGTTGAGGGAGAGGTTGTTATCCTGGCACCACACGGCCAGGTCTCTGACCTCCTCCCTATAGGCTGTCTCATCGTTGTCGGTGATCAGGCCTACCACTGTTGTGTGTTGTTACCTACCCTTACCAATCTGTGTTCTCCTCAAACGTCAATTTGTTGTCCAGCACTGTTCCCAGGTACTTGTAGGTACTGACCAGCTCAATGTCATTTCCAATGACCACAGTGGGTGTGGGGTTCAGTGGCTGCCTTCTAAAGTCAAATGCCATATCTTTAGTTTTGGAGACATTCAGTTGGAGGAAGCAGTTCTCACACCATGACACAAAGTCATCTACCACAGGCCCATGCTCAGACTCTCCATCCTGTAGTAGACTGACGATGACAGAGTCATTAGAAAACTTGATGATGTGCCTGTTTTCATATTCGCTATGACAGTCATTAGTGTATAGTATGTACAGGGGAGGAGAGAGCACACAACCTTGTGGGGATCCAGTGGAGGAGCAGAGCTGCTTTGACATGACGCCATTTACTCGCACTTGTTGGGACCGGTCGGTAAGGAAGTCCACTATCCAGCCCACAATGCTCACTTCCAGCTTGAAGAGGGAGAGGAGTTTCTCTGCTAGTATGTGAGGCTGGATAGTATTGAAGGGAGTCGATGAGCAGAAGCCTCGCATGGGTTTTTGGGCCCGCCAGGTGCTTGTAGAGGAAGTTGAGTAGTGTTAGAGTGGCATCCTCCACCCCTAGCTTGGCCCTGTATGCAAACTGCAGGGTGTCCAGGGAATTCTCAACCTGACGCAGTACATCCTTCTTGATTAGCTTCTCAAATGATTTCATCACCAAGGATGTCAGTACCACTGGCCTAAATTCATTTAGCACCTTGGGGGATTTGCTTTTTGCCACAGGAACAACAGTAGCATGCTTCCAGAGTTTAGGCACCTTCTGCAGCTCGAATGACAGCATGAAAATGTGATGAAAAATGCCACTGAGTTGTTCTGCACATGACTTAATGTCTGAATAAGTTGGTGACACTCTGGATGCTAAATTCCATCTTGGGAGTAGTAATTGTCCTAATACTCATCTCAGTAATTTCTCCACTAAAGTTCTGATTGTCAAATCTGAGATAAAAACCATTTAGCTCATCATCCAGTCCTTTGAGTTAAAACCATAAACCTGTATCATCTTGTTTCCCTTGTCTTGTAGCCCAACCATAGTTCTCATTCCATTCCAGGCAGCCCTAAGATTGTTGCTACTGAGTTCACCCTCAATCTCCTTATATTTCAGTTCTTGATTTCTGATCTCACCTCAATTCTAGATTCCCTTTTAGCAGTCACATTGTCCTCATAGAAAGCAGTATTCTTTTTACACAATAAGCCCTTCAAGGCTTGTTGTTGGGATAAATAGTAACATTTTTGCTAGGGATCACTGTATTTTCATAGGTGGAGATATAACTGCACACCACATCAGTGAGATCATCTATATTGTCGCTATAGAGACTCAGACTCTGGGATTAAAAATGATTTAACCCAGAATATAGTATGCAAAATACAATTGTAAAGATTACCTAATGTAGAGGAATAAAGTTTACATCTTTTAGATTTCTAAATATATAGCTCTGGGGAAGGTTAGTATTCGACTCAAACACAGTCCCCATCTGGTGGTTTGAATAGAGAGCCAACATTGGGGGCATGTGTTGATCCCTCCCTCGGGCTCTCGGCACATGCCCAAATTGCTTGGGACATGACCAGAACTCCTACTCTGAGAAGCTTTATGAATATAGGGTCCTGTTTTCCACCACTTTAACATGAAAGAATGGACCAGATCCAGCTGAGCACTCTGTTTCCATGACTGTGGATTAAGGGGATGAGTTCACTCAACCTCCTTAACCTGTTTTTTTAATGAATGTAAGAACGAATGTAAATCTGATGCTCATTGATGAGTGGTGCACATCTGAAAAGAGGCTTTGTTGAGTGGCATGCCCCCAAAACTATTGTTTGTCTGTTGTGCTCTCATTCACATTTACACTGATGCTTCAGTCCACATATTTTTTTAAACAGCATGATCATTACACAGGTGCACCTTCTGCTGGGGACAATAAAAGGCCACTCTAAAATGTGCAGTTTTGTCACGCAACACAATGCCACAGATGTCTAAAGTTTTGATGGAGCATGCAATAGGCATGCTGACTGCAGGAATGTCCACCAGAGCTGTTGCCAGATAATTGAATGTTAATTTCCATCTGGTATCACAACCGCAGACCACGTGTAACCACGCCAGCCCCACCACATCTGGTTTCTTCACCTGCGGGATCTATGAGACCAGCCACCCGGACAGCTGATGAAATTGTGGGTTTGCACAACCGAAGAATTTCTGCACAAACTGTCATAAACCGTCTCAGGGAAGCTCATCTGCATGCTCGTCGTCCTCACCAGGGTCTTAACCTGACTGCAGTTCGGCGTCATAACCGACTTCAGTGGGCAAATGCTTACGTTCGATGGCCACTGGCACGCTGGAGAAGTGTGCTCTTCACGGATTAATCCCAGTTTCAACTGTTCTGGGCAGATGGCAGACAGCGTGTATGGATGGTGTTGTGTGGGTGAGCGGTTTTCTGATCTCAACGTTGTAAACAGAGTGCCCCATGGTGGCGGTAGGGTTATGGTATGGGCAGGCATAAGCTACAGACAATGAACGCTTGCATTTTATCGATGGCAATTTGAATGCACAAAGATACCGTGACGAGATCCTGAAGCCCATTGTCGTGCCATTCATCCGCCATTATCACCTCATGTTTCAGCATGATAATGCACGGCCCCATGTCGCAAGGATCTGTACACAATTTCTGGAAGGTGAAAATGTCCCAGTTCTTCCATGGCCTCCATACTCACCACCCATTGAGCATGTTTGAGATGCTCTGGATCGACGTGTACGACAGCGTGTTCCAGTTCCCGCCAATATCCAGCAACTTCGCACAGTCATTGAAGGCCAGAGGCCACAATCAACAGCCTGATGAACTCTATGCGAAGGGGATGTGTCGCGCTGCATGAGGTAAATGGTGGTCACACCAGATACTGACTGGTTTTCTAATCCACGCCCCTACCTTTTTTTAAAGGTATCTGTGACTAACAGATGCGAATCTGTATTCCCAGTCATGTGAAATCCATAGATTAGGGCCTAAGGATTTTTTTTATTTTTTACTGATTTCCTTATATGAACTGTAACTCAGTAAAATCATAGAAAATGTTGCATTTATATTTTTGTTCAGTGTATATAAAGTGTTACCCAATCATTTGTGTCATTTGCACACAGCACACCTGGAGAAATGGGAGACTTTGAGTAAAGGAAGCTAATGTTCATGTCACTCAACACTCACACACAGTATTTCATTCACTTAATGAATTATGCCAAAATAAAAATTATTACTTATGTTTGTTTTGACTTTTTAACAGTAGCACCTACCGTGCCTTGAGAAAGTATTCATACCCCTTGACTTATTCCACATTTTGTTGTGTTACAGCCTGAATTCAAAATGGATTCAGTATTTTTTTCTCTCACCCATCTACACACAATACCCCATAATGACAAAGTGAAAACATGTTTTTGGAAACTTTTGCTAATTTATTGAAAATGAAATACAGAAATATCTAATTTACATAATTATTCACACCATTTTGCTCTGACACTTTGCAAATTGAGCTCAGGTGCATCCAATTTCCTTTGATCATCCTTGAGATGTCACTACAACTTGATTGGAGTCCACGTGTGGCCAATTATATTGTTTGGACATGATTTAGAAAGAAACACACCTGTCTATATAAGGTCCCACAGTTGACAGTGCATGTCAGAGCAGAAACTATACCATGAAGTCCAAGGAACTGTCCGTAGATCTCCGGAATTGTGATGAGGCATATATCTGGGGAAGGGTATGAATTATTTTTTTTGAGTGTTGAAAGTTTCCAAGAACACAGCATGGAACTACCCAGACACTGCCTAGAGCTGGCCGTCTGACCAAACTGAGCAACCGGGCAAGAAGGACCTTGGTTAGGGAGGTGACCAAGAACCCAATTACTTTCTACAGTAATTCAACAATCTGGGCTTTATGGGAGAGTGGCCAGATAGAAGCCACTCCTGAGAAAAAGGCACATGACAGCATGCCGGGAGTTTGCAAAAAGGCATGTGAAAGACTGAGATCATAAGGCAAAATATTTTGTGGTCTGATGAGTCAAAAATGTAACACTGGCCTGAATGCAAAGTGCTATGTCTGGAGAAAACCAGGCACAGCTCATCACCCATCTAATACCATCCCTATCGTGAAGCATTGTGGTGGCAGCATCATTCTATGGAGATGTTTTTCAGAGGCAGGGACTGGGAGACTGGTAAGGATAGAGGGAACAATGAATGGAGCCAAATACAGGCAAATCCTTGATGAGAACCTGCTTCAAAGTACAACTTGACCTTAGACTGTGGCGAAGACTTACATTCCAACAGGACAATGACCCCAAGCCTTGAATCTTACTGAAACTCTGTGGAAAGACTTGAAGATTGCTGTTCACTGCCGCTCCCCATCTATTTTAACAGAGCTTGAGAAAATCTGCAAGGAAGAATGGAAGAAAATCCCTAATCCAGATGTGCAAAGCTGATACATGTAGCTCAGTTGGTAGAGCATGGCATGGTAGAGCATGGCGCTTGCAACGCCAGGATTGTGGGTTCGATTCCCACGGGGGTCCAGTATGGAAAATGTATGCACTCACTAACTGTAAGTCGCTCTGGATAAGAGCGTCTGTAAAATGTAGGTACATACCCAAGATGACTCAAAGCTGTAATCGCGGCCAAAGGTGCTTCTACAAAGCATTGACTCAGGGGTGTGAATACTTATGTAAATTAGATTTCTGTATTTATTTTCCAATAAATTGGCAAAAATGTCTAAAACATGTTTTCACTTTGTCATCATGGGGTATTGTGTGTAGATGGATGAGGGGGGAAAATCTAATCCATTTTGAATTCAGGCTGTAACAACAAAATGTGGAATAAGTCAAGGGGTATGAATACTTTCTGAAGGTGCAACTAATCATCCAATGTCTCAGGGCAACTAAGCAAATATCTTCAAATAAATGCAACAATGTTATGAAATAAAATATAAATAACATGAACAATTATTTAACAGCAGCAGGAATATTACGTCACATTTAAAAAAAAGACTCATATCAAATAACATTTTATATGGTCTAATCGAGACACACAATCCAGAGGTGTGAACTGAATTAGGCTAAACAAAACAAAAAAACTCAACTTAATAAAAGGTTTATACAAATGATGGACCCCGTCCCTTATGTTTTATATTTCAGTTTATCACATCACATCACATGCTGACTAGACCCGGCATGCGTGTGCATGTTGATTTTGTCCATCCACACCAGACGCGATCAGGACACACAGGTTGAAATATCAAAACGAACTTTAACCAAGTTCTATTTTAGTGCCTGGCTACACTTGTTGACGCGCGCGAGCAGTTTGGATGAATCGATTGAATGACGTGCATGTGTAAATGGATTTGCAACGTTCGCACACGCAACGCGGACGGTGTGGTCAGCATGTCAGACAGATACAGTAGGCTATGCGTATGGCTTGTTGATTGTTGAATCCCTTGGTTGTTGATTCCCCTGGATCCAGTCGGACAGGAGGTGCCTGCGCATGACGTCGCTGCACTGCTTCACCAGCGATGCAATGGTTTATACACACAAACGGCCATGACAATCATCACCACCGGGAAATTTGTGTGCCTTCTCAAATAGTATTTGAGTACACCTGGGCTACAGTAACCCGCATAAAAACCTTACCCAAATGTTGATTCTGTAGGACCACATACGCCCTTACAAAAAAGTCCTACAGGAATCCTGCAGGAATTTAACCTTTTGTGAAGGAATTGTGCAGGTGTCCTGCAGGAATCCTGTAAGAATGACATAATCCTACAGGAAAGTCCCTGATGCTCGGGATGTGTTGGTAGATGGTGAACATTTCCACTATTTGTCCTGGTACACCTTAAGTGCCATGGAAGAGTTGACCAAGTCTCCCATTACTACTTTGAAAGATGAATGCACTTTGAGCCCACAAAGGTCCCCAGTTTCAGACAGAGGTAGGTGCATGCAAAAGTATGGGGACATTGTAGCTGACATGACATTTACCATACAATTGTTCAAACCTAATAACACATTTGTGATGAGTACTGAGTATACGAAGAGGCAGGACACAGACGCAGGAATTACCAAGGTCAAGGTTTACTTAACAATGAGAAAGCGAAATGACACTTAACAATCACACACAACATCATACAGAACAGTCCAGGGCTAAATAGGGGTGGTGATGAAATGATGAGGTGCAGGTGCGCTGGAGGTTATTAGGGTGCGTTGGCTTTCCATTCCAGTGTTGCCGAGGTGGTGCGCTCAGACCGGTGGTTCAGTAGACCGGCGAATCAGAGCGCCGGATGGGAGCAACGGGAGGAGACGTGACAACATTCTACATTTTACTTTTTAAAAAACAATTTTTTTTGTCATTTAGCAGACACTCTTATCCAGCTAGTGAGTGCATACATTTTTCATACTGGCCCCTCGTGGGAATCAAACCCACAACCCTGGCGTTGCAAGTGCCATGCTCTACCAACTGAGCTACAGGAGGCCTACATTCTAGAAAGAACATCTCAGCCATATCAATGTCATGAGAGGTAACCGTGTCTTTCAGTAGACAATAGGTATCCTGCACCAGTAGCAGTAAATGGTGTAAGTAATCCCTTGGTAAAATCCCATTTAAACAGGGGAGGCTATAGAACAGCAGGAAGTGTCAGAACTCTGTGGCTTTCCAATATTTGAGTAATTGAGCGTGGTGGTCTTGTCACATTTACAGGTGGTTTTATGGCAAGCAATCTTTTGTTTATGCACTCTATTTCTCTTCCAATGTACCAGGACTCAGGGTGATATTTGAACTCAAACCACTGTAGTCATTTGCCAACATATGCCAAGTAAGATGCTGTGCATGTAATCAAAAGCAAACCCTGCAATTATGTTGAAAACAGTAAGGAACATTAAAGGAGATGGGCCCTTAACACCATGTATGATGTTCCCTGACTCTACCGCCAAGGCAACCTCTATGAGGTGTTCAGTGTCTGTGCGTGGCTCTGCCTCACTCTCAAGCGGATACACTCTAGTGAACCCATTACCCTTTTCTACCACTTGTCCTTTGTGATAGCACCAGTTGCACCCATGTTCATCATTGAATTGTTTGATATTCTGTACTTTGCAGCGAGCAGGGGAATCACAAATACATAGTCAACTGTACACACGTACATTTGTGGGTGCTTCGCTCTTATGTTCAGGGGAAGTTAATTAACTGTGACTTGTAGGGGCCAGATGTGAAAGGGAGAGGACTTGAATATTGGAACGCCGTCCACATTCCATGAGTGAAAGGTTCACTAAATCAGTGCCATTAAGGGCATCTATTGACTTCTATAGTGCACCATCATAAATGTCATCTATACTATCTGGGCTGCTCTTGGACCTAGAATACGTATATTGTAATGCGTCGTAGAATTTGGGGTCTGAAAACTTTTTGTCTAGTGGTTTTTTGACTGACAATTTTATGAACACTGATCCACTCTTGACAAGAGATGGCATATCCCTAAGGAGGCAACCACATGATGTGCAATGATCTGGCACTTCACGGCCAAAGAAATACTGGCATGTTGGACAAATATACTGCATTTCAAAAGTGTCATCACAGTCAAAATACTTAATAAACCTGTAGAGACTGTTGGGAACGCCGTTTGTCCCCTCTGGACAATGGAGATTTGTAATGTCCAATAAATCACTAAGAGCTATCTTGGTGGTTGTGTGTCTTAGAGCATAGCAGAGTATTGAGAGCAGAGACTCATCGTCAGTAATTTTTGCATTTGGATAGATTTAGCCTTTTCTCCCCCCTCCTTGTACTCCGACTTGATTTATGATGTTCCTGCCTTGTCCATCTGTGTTGTCTCCACCTGCGTTGCCTCCACCTGCGTTGCCTCCATGTAAGCACAACATATACCCAGGTCAGAAGGAGGCTTATAGCCATAGCGTTAACATGAAGGAAGGCAGATCATGGCGTTTGCAACACCAGGGTTGTGGGTTCGATTCCCACGGGGGGCCAGTATGAAAATAAAAAATTATGTATGCACTCACTAACTGTAAGTCGCTCTGGATAAGAGTGTCTGCTAAATGACTAAAATGTCAAACATTTTTTGCCATGTTTAACCTACAGATAAGTGGGTGCTAATAGAGTGGCAGGAGGAGCCACCCAAATGTGATATTGTACCTCGCAAAAAAATACTCAGAGGAGTTACATCTGGGGGAAATAGTGGATGCTGTGTGGGAGGAGGAGAGTTCTCCTGCCAAAGTGATTGAAACAAGTGGTAGGTTTCGTTCTGTCTGTAATGTGACATCAGTTCTCTCTCACATGTCCGTCTCTAATGATTGCATGGATATGTTAAACTGGTGTCTCTTATATTTTTTCCATGCTTAGGTAATGTTTGCCTAATTGTTGCTGTCTATCAACTCACACTTTTATAGAGCACAAAGACAAATTGATGAGGAAATTACTCAAACTAGAGGCACCTAAGAGTCAAAGGAAGGACGAGGAACCCAAAAGCAAAAGACAAACGCAGACCAAGCGCCCATACACTCTCCCCAGCACTCCCCAGTATGCCAGAACCAACACCAATCTGACAAAGAAGATGAGAAAGGTTGGCCCAATAGTTTTTATTATTGTGCAGTTACTTAAACTTAATCATTCAATTGCTCTCTCAATTTCTATGAGCTCCTATTTTCTCACATTAAACTTTTGATTGATTAGGTTGCTGACGGGACAAAGGATCTTCTCCTTATGGAGAAAATCACAGAAAGGGAAAATAAGGCTAAGGAAGAGGAGATTAAGGCTCTTAAAAATACAGGTGAAGCAGTTGAAGGTCCAAAAACAGGAACTGACAACCCTGAACATGTCTCTGCATAGAGGTATGTATTGCTATAGGCATGTTTGTATTGTTATTAAGGAATCACCTGAATGTCTCTTTCGTCTGTCTGTGTCTCACTCTTTTCAAATGATTGAATTGAAAGCAGGTTTATTTGTTTCTGTTTTTCAATCTCATGAATAGCCTTGCTTCTAAAACTTGAAGCTGTGCCCCGACCTCCAGCCTCTCAGGTCACTGCCCAACCACTGTCGTAGAATTTTATCACTATACTTATTAAAAATCAAAGTTCTTCCAGAGTTTTTGTAGAATCAAGATAGACTTTATTACACAAAGCAACAAAAGCCAAGCTGGTCTGCAGAGCAACTGCCTTCCCAACACTCAGCCCTCAATTTATATACAATTCTATTCCTGCTTATTTTACATACTTTTTTGCTTAAACCCTCCCAGTTTAGTTCCTCCACCATTGTTTCCAAGCTTTCATCTTTCGACCGCCCACTCTCTTAATTTATGATAGTGGCGAAATCTGACTTCTCCTCCTCCTATATATTCAGTCTCCTCCTTCTATGATTCTAGTTTGGAAACAATAGTGGCAGAACCAAGCTTTCTCATGTAAAAAAATAACAGAGCCATCTCCTGGCTCTGCTCTGTTTATTCTAAAACATATCAATCAATACTTAAATATGGGTTAAACATGGCAGGTCCATAACCCTTTCTCAACCATATACAGTGGGGAAAAAAACTATTTAGTCAGCCACCAATTGTGCAAGTTCTCCCACTTAAAAAGATGAGAGAGGCCTGTAATTTTCATCATAGGTACACGTCAACTATGACAGACAAACTGAAAAACAAAATCCAGAACATCACATTGTAGGAATTTTAATGAATTTATTTGCAAATTATTGTGGAAAATAAGTATTTGGTCACCTACAAACAAGCAAGATTTCAGGCTCTCACAGACCTGTAACTTATTCTTTAAGAGACTCCTCTGTCCTCCACTCGTTACCTGTATTAATGGCACCTGTTTGAACTTGTTATCAGTATAAAAGACACCTGTCCACAACCTCAAACAGTCACACTCCAAACTCCACTATGGCCAAGACCAAAGAGCTGTCAAAGGACACCAGAAACAAAATTGTAGACCTGCACCAGGCTGGGAAGACTGAATCTGCAATAAGTAAGCAGCTTGGTTTGAAGAAATCAACTGTGGGAGCAATTATTAGGAAATGGAACACATACAAGACCACTGATAATCTCCCTCGATCTGGGGCTCCACGCAAGATCTCACCCCGTGGGGTCAAAATGATCACAAGAATCCCAGAACCACACGGGGGGACCTAGTGAATGACCTGCAGAGAGCTGGGACCAAAGTAACAAAGCCTACCATCAGTAACACACTACGCCGCCAGGGACTCAAATCCTGCAGTGCGAGACGTGTCCCCCTGCTTAAGCCAGTACATGTCCAGGCCCGTCTGAAGTTTGCTAGAGTGCATTTGGACGATCCAGAAGAGGATTGGGAGAATGTCATGGTCAGATAAAACCAAAATAGAACTTTTTGGTAAAAACTCAACTCGTCGTGTTTGGAGGACAAAGAATGCTGAGTTTTATCCAAAGAACACCATACCTACTGTGAAGCATGGGGGTGGAAACATCATGCTTTGGGGCTGTTTTTCTGCAAAGGGACCAGGACGACTGATCCGTGTAAAGGAAAGAATGAATGGGGCCATGTATCGTGAGATTTTGAGTGAAAACCTCCTTCCATCAGCAAGGGCATTGAAGATGAAACGTGGCTGGGTCTTTCAGCATGACAATGATCCCAAACACACCGCCCGGGCAACGAAGGAGTGGCTTCGTAAGAAGCATTTCAAGGTCCTGGAGTGGCCTAGCCAGTCTCCAGATCTCAACCCCATAGAAAATCTTTGGAGGGAGTTGAAAGTCCGTGTTGCCCAGCGACAGCCCCAAAACATCACTGCTCTAGAGGAGATCTGCATGGAGGAATGGACCAAAATACCAGCAACAGTGTGTGAAAACCTTGTGAAGACTTACAGAAAACGTTTGACCTGTGTCATTGCCAACAAAGGGTATATAACAAAGTATTGAGAAACTTTTGTTATTGACCAAATACTTATTTTCCACCATAATTTGCAAATAAATTCATTAAAAATCCTACAATGTGATTTTCTGGATTTTTTTCTTCTAATTTTGTCTGTCATAGTTGACGTGTACCTATGATGAAAATTACAGGCCTCTCTCATCTTTTTAAGTGGGAGAACTTGCACAATTGGTGGCTGACTAAATACTTTTTTCCCCCACTGTACATGTAAGACATTGCCTCATGCATAACAGTATAATCAATTCTCAGACATGTACCATTTTCATGCATAGTGTATATTTCCCACACATAGTAAGAATGAGCAGGTCCATTCCCAAGTGCCCTGTCCTGACTCTGGCTCAGGCTCCCTCCTTGTGTACCACCCTCTGTATTCACTTAGTCATACTGCTTGTCTTTATGATTAACAATGTTTTAACTTTATAGTCTAAAAAGATTTACTATGTTTAATATATAGTTCTACTGAAAAATACAAAATATTTACTATGTTTAATATATAGTCTACAGAAAAATACCCAATACATCCTCTCTTTGGGACTTAATAGGTCCCACACTTCAAATGTATATACACTACCGTTGAAAAGTTTGGGGTCACTTAGACATTTCTTTGTTTTTGAAAGAAAAGCAATTTTTTTGTCCATTAAAATAACATTAAATTGATCAGAAATACAGTGTAGACATTGTAAATGGCTATTGTAGCTGGAAACGGCTGATTTTTAATGGAATATTTACATAGGCGTACAGAGGCCCATTATCAGCAACCTTCAGTCCTGTGTTCCAATGGCACGCTGTGTTTGCTAATCCAAGTTTATCATTTAAAAAGGCTAATTGATCATTAGAAAACCATTTTGCAATTATGTTAGCACAGCTGAAAACTGTTGTGCTGATTAAAGAAGCAATAAAACTGGCCTTCTTGAGACTAGTTGAGTATTTGGAGCATCAGCAATTGTGGGTTCGATTACAGGCTCAAAATGGCCAGAAACAAACAACTTTCTTCTGAAACTCGTCAGTCTATTCTTGTTCTGAGAAATGAAGGCTATTCCATGCGAGAAATTGCCAAGAAACTGAAGATCTCGTACAACGCTGTGTACTACTCCCTTCACAGAACAGCGCAAACTGGCTCTAACCAAAATAGAAAGAGGAGTGGGAGGCCCCGGTGCACAACTGAGCAAGAGGACAAATACATTTGAGTGTCTAGTTTGAGAAACTGACGCCTCACAGGTCCTCAACTGGCAGCTTCATTAAATAGTACCCGCAAAACACCAGTCTCAACGTCAACAGTGAAGAGGCGACACCAGGATGCTGACCTTCTAGGCAGAGTTGCAAAGGAAAAATATATAGTTATGGCTTTTTCTTTGCAACTCTGCCTAGAAGGTCAGCACCCCGGAGTCGCCTCTTCACACCAAAATCAATTTAAATGTTACCTCACCTACTTCCCTTAATTAATGCTTATAATTGTATCACCACTAAAGTAATATGGAACAGGATATGAGTCTGAGAGATTGATATCTCCAAGTCCAGTTTTCTTCAGCTGTTGCCTGTCCTTGTAATCAGGACAAGCCCATCCTCCTCCTGCCACTACCACATACAGACATTCTGGGTTGCCATAAGGGCAGTCAAGTGGTCCTCATTGTTGTGAGGGCCCAGCAGGGCTCTCTTCCGATAATGACCATCTGCTTCTGGCCTCTACTCTGGGCCGGCGTTGGACCCTTTCGCTCAGGACTCCCTCTACGATGACCATCTACTTCTGGGCCACTACTTGGGCCGGCATTGAGTCCCTTTGGCTCGGGACCTTCCTCCGTCAACAGGGTCTCGGCTTCCTCATCTCTTGGTCGTCGGTTTCCATGCGGTACTCTGGTGCAATGGTTTAGATGATACCAGGATGAGCACCCCTCGACCCTTACGACAGTTGGTGTAGCCTGGATGATGGTGTAGGGTCCCTCACATCTCTGTTCGTTCCACTTCCTTCTGAAGACCCTGACGTAGACCTTCTCCCTCGGGACCACTGGTCGTGGTGGATTCGCCTCTGGTTCTAGAACTCTGCTTCTCTCCTGTTGGTATATAAATTAATGTATAACAGTTAGTTGCCTGATATATCCTTCTAATTCCCTTTCCAATTGCTCTAGAGGCGGACACTCATATGGTCCCCTAAGCACCGGCACTGGCATGGGTCGACCCGTAAGCATTTAATGCGGTGTTAGATGCGTTATTCTGTTAGCTTGCATGCAATAGCTCATTAGTGCCAAGGGTGAGGCCCCAAAAACAAAACAACACTGCCTGTTAAATCCAAATAACAAATCAAATTAGAATGATAACCCTTGATAACATCTTAACTTAATTGTATCCCATAAGGTAATTCAAGGAATAGTAAAATTGACTAGCGACAGCTGTCCCTCATTCAGGGCTAGCTCTCTCTGTCTGTCCTTGTCATGGTCCAAATCACACATAGGCCTATTGCTAAATTAAAAACTTCTTCCTAATCATTAGTGTTTACATTCTACACTTAAATCTCACACAATGTCTCTAGGCTTTCTAGTGAGGGTGATCAGGCCTCACAAGAAAGTCAGAACAGAGGTCAGAGGTCATTCAACCCCATTTAAGTGAGTGTCTCTTTCCCTTTTCTCCCCCTTTACCTCAGATATTATTTAACGATATTTCAAACATTTCAAACATTTTGTGTACCAGGTTTACATTGGGTTTGTCAGTACATTTCTTATCAGGATCATTTACATGTCTGCAATCAAACCTCTGGCAATAGAAACTTCAGAAAATGTAATTTGTGCCCTTTAAGGTGTATTATTTCTAACCTGTGAAAAATCCACTAAACCAAAAATAAAAACCCTACACAACTAACAAATATTCATAATAGGTGGGTTGTGTGTGCTGGTGTGTGTGGTAAAACGTAGGGCAAAAACAAACAAATGGCCTTATTTAATTTGGTAGCTCCCTCTTACGGCCAAATTGTACTAACTGCTCTCCTCAGCTCACAGACTCTGGAAACATTCCAATGAGAGATAATGAAATTCTCATTTTCCTGGAAGAGAAAGTATGCATTTCGTTAACATTCACTATAGTACATCTTAATCAGCAACCCAAACGTTTTAACTACAAACAAAACATGAAGATAATTCCACTGTACTCCATCAAAGTATTAATTGTTTGTTTCAATCTAATTCCTCGTGTATATAAATTGCTGTCCTTTGTAAGTAAACGCAAACAAGTGTCTACTTTCTTATGCTAAAGGTACACTAAAAAGTGCTCCACATAAGTCTATTACTGAGAATCATTTAGCATCTGGTGGAACTTTTGTTAACAGTGTGTGTTGATTGGGCACCTCTGTTTGGTAGTCTTGAACTACTTCATTCACTGCTCTCAGGTCATGGACCAGTCTCCACTTCTGTTTGTCTGCCTTTAGTACTGGTAGCAGTGGCATGTTACAGTCACTCTGAGTTTTAATCAGTACTCCTGCTTCTATCAGTCCCGCTATCGTAGCTTGAATTCCTGCCTCTGCTTTCGGTGTCATTGGGTATTGCTGTTTCCATTGGGGTCTTGTGTCTGCCTTTACTTTAATGCAAATTGGATTAGCTGATTTTACCCAACCCACATCTGTATCACATTTATTTCCACTTCGGTTCCCCCATCAGTTTTACAAAGCATAGGACTTTAATTAGGTTTTTGTCAGCAGACTGGAAAATTAATGGATTCTCTGTTTCTACCCACTGTGTATTTTTAGCCTTTTTCATCATTGGTCCTAGATCTTTTGCCTGATATCCCTCAGCCACTAAAAGTGTTATGTGAGGTTCTGTTCCTGGTATTTCAAACCAGGTCTGTATGATATCAGATTCTGGAGCATCTTGTGCTTCCATTGCTGCCACTTGTTTCCCCATTATAAAATATTGCGATCTCATGGAAGCCAGTTTACCCCATGCCTTCCTCAACCATAGTTGTTCTAGCAAATTATTTTGATATGGGTCATATTGCAGTGTACAATAATAGCCTAATTTTGGTAATCTCATTTCTGGAACTTACATTTTCCCCATTTCTTTAGTACCTCTTGTACTGGTGACTCTATGTTCCCTATCCAGTATACATGTGCTGTTTTTTCTGTAGCCATCCTCATCTTTGGACATACCCCTTCCTGATCTACTATTAGTCCCTCTGATGTGCATTTAATTTGGACCCCCATTCTACACAGTGCATCTCTCCCTAATAGATTAACTGGAGTTTGTTCTGATACTAATATAGGTATGCAGGTAACTTTTCCTCCTGCTTCTAGTTTTACTGGAACTGTCATAGGTATTAGCTGCATTTGTCCTGAAAATCCTACTGTCTTTGCATATTTGCCTGACATGGGGGTGAGAGGCATAATTTGGACTTCCACATGAGTAAGTTGCTCCAGTATCTAACATCATTGGTGTGCCTCTATTATTCCCCTGAACCTGCAGCATAGGTTCTTCATCAGCCTGCATAGTTACTGCCACTAGCTGACCCTCCCCTCTAGGATTCCCTGGGCATCCCTAGTATCCATGATTTGGTCCTCCCCACGGGTTCACTGGGCCCTGTGGAGCCTGTGTCTGAGACTGCTTCCATGTATCTGAGCTGGTGTCATTTCTTTGCCAATTACTCTGTTGTGGTTGCTTGGGCAGCCATGGGTTGGTAGGTACAATTCCTCCTTATATGTCCTGATTGATGACACCCCCAGCAGACACCTGGTGGTCTTCCTGGTCCACCATTTTGGTATGTCTGCTGCTGTGATGGGTGCCCTTGATTCCTGGGTTGGTTTCCATTATTTATGTTTTGCCACTGCCCAGGGGATTGTTGTGTGTACACATTCACTACTGGTATGGCAGGAGGTCTTTGGCCTTGTGGTTGTGAACCTCATTGGAGAACAGGTGCCATGTCACCCTCTTCTGGCAGTGCTGGAGTAATCACTGGGGATTGTGTTTTCTTTTTGTCCTTTCTTGTCAGCTCTTCCAGCTGCATTTGTCCCAGTTTTCTCAGAATGTCTCTCCCCTGCTTCGCCAGTTTCCGTTCATCCCTCCTGTATTTCTCCATTGTGTGGATAATATGGTCGCAGAACTCCTTGCATGAACCTTGACGTTGGTCCCACCACATCTTCCAGTCTGCTTCTGACAGGTGTTGGCATTGCTTCCATCAGTGATGTCCTGAGCAGTGTTGTCA
Organism: Coregonus lavaretus; assembly: GCF_964263955.1. Taxonomy (NCBI): domain Eukaryota; kingdom Metazoa; phylum Chordata; class Actinopteri; order Salmoniformes; family Salmonidae; genus Coregonus; species Coregonus lavaretus. The sequence continues at coordinate 10,676,976 of NC_140004.1, forward strand.
TCAGTGGATCCCCTTCTGGGTCTTTTCCTGTTTCTTGTCGCCACCTCTTGAGCTGATCCACTAGGTAACTTGCAGGGTTTTCTTTATCCCGCAAATGGCTCCCCTCTCAGTGCTTTAGGTTATATTTTGGCCGGATACTCTCTTCTCAGAGTGTGCCATAGTCCTGGCCTATAGTTGTCAAAGGTCACTCCATCCAGTAACGTCCTCTGCACCGCCTGTATGAGGCCACCCACCTGCAACAGGTCCTCCATCTTGGCCACTCCCACCACCCTGGCCATCAATGCCTTCAAATCTCCCACCGCCAGTAGCTTCCTCATTGTTTGTTCTTCTAATGTTCTAATCCATTTTCCTGCTCCTTCATGTATGTTTGGCAGTCTAGTCACCAGGCCTTCCAGGTCATGTGATCCCCAAGGCACATAGTGAACCTGTGTCCCCTTGACAAAACTGGGATACTGGGCTCCATACTTGTCTGGCTTTTTTACTGTTCTTCTGTTTCTTAATTCTCTTTTAGATTTTTCCAGGTGGGCTTGTAGTGCCTCACCTAATTCTGTTACTATAGATTTGCCTCCCATAGCCCCTGCTGTGATACTTGTCCCTCTGTCACACTCTGTTCTTGCTCAGAGTCAGCACACTGTTTTAGTTCCTCATCTTCCTCATTACTTGCATCACCCCACTCGCTCTGTCCATAACTGTCTTGTTCATCTATCCCATCATTTTCTAGTTTGGTTAACATGCCCCTCAGTCCCTCATAACAGTAGTCTATGTCTAAGTGTGATCCTCTTTCTCTTTTTGGGGTGGAAGCCTGCTGCTTCCTATTTTCTGCTTCTAGCTCTACATTCCCTGTTATTGAGACTAGTCCTGTGACCTGAGGATACTGCCCCCCTTGTGTGTATGGTGGTGGTGCAGTTAAGCAAGCCTTTTTTGGTTCTCTCTCTTTTTCTCTCCTGTTTTATAGTTCTTTATTCGGGTATCCATGTCCTCACACACTGTCACATCAAACATCCCTTCCTTTGGCCATTTTGTTGCTTTTTTTCTGATTCTTAGTTCCCATTTATCAGATATTTTTCCAATCTCTTCTTTATTCTCTGGGAACCTTTTCTTCATGATTTCTACTGGTGTTCCTGCCATCTCTATTCCCTGTATTCTTGGTCTCCCTGATGTTAGCCTTATGTTTGGTTCAGTGTCTTATGTTAGGGTGTAAGGTCAACAATATTTTCCTTACTGTTTTTTCTCGTGACTAGTTGTTCCCTTATTATTGTTGCTCATTTTGGAATAATCCACTGAACTTCTCCCAATACTATAGACACTTCTATTTGTGGTTCTATTATCCTGGTATCGTTACTGGATCATTGACATTGGTAATAGCTGTTTCGCATTAGATTGTGCCCCAATAATGTTATCATTGTAGCCTATTGCATTAATTTAGTCAAAATATAAATTTGTGGTTTAACAAATCTAGTACCTAAAAAGAGTTGGTGCAGTCCCATCAGCGTAATAGTCAAAGCTACCTGCAATCCACTGTTCCACGTAACGGAAATAGATTATCGTTTTAGAATTCATTAACTGTTTGCATAAATCACTGGTGTTACGCAAACTATAGAATTGAGTAATAATAATTAGAAATTGTCAAAGAATGTTTCAGATTCAACTTCCCTATTAACTTACTTTCCTTTGTTATCAATTAAGATCATGGTCACAGCTCTATTGCAATTGCCAGTCCACTATTATTAGAAGTCAGTAGATTTAGGTAACTGTATTTTCTTGATTAGGCTACAGGTAACAAAACAAACACTTGCTATAGTTGACAAGCATATATTTAATTCAATATTTTAAATTACAAACCTATTCACAGTAGTTTAAGCTAGCAAACCATTAGGCAACGCAAAAAATGACTACCTCGAAATCGTTCCGCTATTCATGTTGAATAAGTGAGTCTTTCACTTTGAAACAAGCAAGCTGCCAAATCGTCCAGTCTTACATCACAAAATAAACACTGGCTGCTCTATCAATCTAACCAACCCATGGCCATAGTCGAATTATAATCAGAAACCCAGATTTTAGTCAGTAATGCAGAACCTATGTCTATTGAAATGACAAGTGAATATAGTGAAATATCCCAATTACAATGGTTTGTAGTCTTAACATCTGGCACATAACACAATTACCAGAAAATAGCCTTACAGGTTGTCCAAGTGTTTCTTTGCAAAGATCTCACATGCTCAAAGGGAATACATTAGCAGTCAACGAGTCAAATCTACATTCATTGATTTGGAAACAGATCTAACGAGTTTAATCAAATGGATTATGTTTTCCCTTGCGACATAATGAAATTCCTTTACTACAAATCAGTTATCATAATCTACTCTCAGTGGAACAACAACTTTAGCTACCCGGACCCTGCCCCTCGGTCATATGACCCTCTCAGAATCTTATAGACTGGTCACTACTCCCTAAACTAACATCCCGCTCTTAATACCATCCCGCGATATTCTATGATGGGCAGTGTTGTACGGAACCCCAAGATAACATTATATCAAAGCTTATTGTCCAAATGTATATCAAATTATCATACACACTTCTATATCTTATTATTCAAACTTCAGAGTGTGACTCATTTTCCACATTCATACCACTCTCATATCACATTCACACAATGTTGTTCTCAAACACGCTTAATCACTATTTGTATAACCTGCAGGAATATTTTCTTCAATAAAAGGGCCCAAATTTGGAAAGTTAACCCTATCACATTTATCATTTTACTATGGTCAATTTGACCATAATCCTAAATCACCTCTAAGTTTTCCAAATATAATGGCCGAAACACAAAAAGATTGGCCGAAATACAATGTGTAGACGTCATACAACCACACCGGTACACGTGACCTGTTCCTCTAACAGGATTTATCCTACCCCTCCTGGTAATGTGAATTTTCACACTCAGTTGGTCAATGAATATCCACATACCATTTATTCTTCTCTTCCTAATGCGAGATTGGGCATGCCCTTTCTCCACCAGAGATAGAAGCTTCAAGCGACCTCAAATATAGTCCCTTTCCTGACACTTCCTCAACACAGAAAAGGCTATTATTTGCAGGATTTCTTGTTATTTTCTGATCTCCCACACAGATGAGCAGCCACCCGTGCTTAAATGAATCAGACAGAATGACCAGCAGGACGAACAAATGAATCAGACGAATTGAACAAATAAATCAGATGAGCAATCGAATGACTTCGAGTTGAATGCACGAATTGAGTCAGACCAGTTGACCAAGATGAAAGAGTTGCTTTCGTAAACTCAAGCAGATCCAATAAGCCAATCTTGTACAAAATGAGTCAGACAAAACAATCGAATCAAACAAATTGATCAGGCTGATCAAATGAGCAACCTGAATGAGACAGATGAAACATCCAATCTAATAAAAACTGAATGAATCACAGTCGCTCAAGCAAACCATTCACCCTCACGAGATGAGCAGACCTACTCTATTTAACTCATTCTCTATATTTTGAAGCCCTAGTGGCTATTTCACAACTGTTCATCTACTCTAGATGACCAGTGCTACTTCCAATTATTATATCACCTACTCAGGATGACCTACTTCTTTACCTGATTGGCCCCGTCTAATTATTGCATCACCACCATGGGTTGAGCAGAACTCTTTCAGACGTATGCACCGCCTACCCGAGCAGCCTCTAACAATGCACTTCACGTTAGAGTGGTAACCATAGGCAACCTATTCACTCACACAGTACTTCTGGAATTCTAACTTTAGCTCTCCAAAACTGTATTCATAGGCACCTGTCTATGCAGTCCTCTAGTGTTATATTTTCTTAATATACCTAGAGCGGTATTCACAGGATTTTTGAACTTACTTACAATTATCAACAATCATTTAAATGTAGCCCTTAATACTGGAGAGACCCCCGGTACCTGACCTTCAGAATCAGCTTGAGCGAATCACACTATTTCTATGTTAAAAGTAAGAACTTCGCTTACCTCTATTAACAGTGGCCACTGTATTTTTGTGTGTGATTCGTCCAGCCTCCTCCAGATGGCTCAGCACCCCTGTGGTCTCTTTTCCCAGTCCGTTCGTGGTCACCAATTATGTCATAGAATTTTATCATTATACTTATTAAAAATCTAAGTTCTTCCAGAGATTTTGTAGAATCAAGATAGACTTTATTACACAAAGCAACAAAAGCCGAGCTGGTCTGCAGCGCAACTGCCTTCCCAACACTCAGCCCTCAGTTTATATACAATTCTATTCCTACTTATTTTTAAAACTTTTTTGCTTAAACCCTCCCAGTTTAGTTCCTCCACCATTGTTTCCAAGCTTTCATCTTTCGACCGCCCACTCTCTTAATTTATGATAGTGGCGAAATCTGACTTCTCCTCCTCCTATATATTCAGTCTCCTCCTTCTATGTTTCTAGTTTGGAAACAATAGTGGCAGAACCAAGCTTTCTCATGAAAAAATAACAGAGCCATCTCCTGGCTCTGCTCTGTTTATTCTAAAACCTATCAATCAGTATTTAAATATGTATTGCCTATGGTTACCACTCTAACTTGTATGCAGCCAAGGTTGATTTTCCCTTGTGCTAGTTTCGTTCTGTCGCTACAGTGAGGGGAAAAAGTATTTGATCCCCTGCTGATTTTGTACGTTTGCCCACTGGCAAAGAAATTATCAGTCTATAATTTTAATGGTAGGTTTATTTGAACAGTGAGAGACAGAATAACAACAAAAAAATCCAGAAAAACGCATGTCATAAATGTTATAAATTGATTTGCATTTTAATGAGGGAAATAAGTATTTGACCCCCTCTCAATCAGAAAGATTTCTGGCTCCCAGGTGTCTTTTATACAAGTAACGAGCTGAGATTAGGAGCACACTCTTAAAGGGAGTGCTCCTAATCTCAGCTTGTTACCTGTATAAAAGACACCTGTCCACAGAAGCAATCAATCATTCAGATTCCAAACTCTCCACCATGGCCAAGACCAAAGAGCTCTCCAAGGATGTCAGGGACAAGATTGTAGACCTACACAAGGCTGGAATGGGCTACAAGACCATCGCCAAGCAGCTTGGTGAGAAGGTGACAACAGTTGGTACGATTATTCGCAAATGGAAGAAGCACAAAAGAACTGTCAATCTCCCTCGGCCTGGGGCTCCATGCAAGATCTCACCTCGTGGAGTTGCAATGATCATGAGAACGGTGAGGAATCAGCCCAGAACTACACGGGAAGATCTTGTCAATGATCTCAAGGCAGCTGGGACCACAGTCACCAAGAAAACAATTGGTAACACACTACGCCGTGAAGGACTGAAATCCTGCAGCGCCCGCAAGGTCCCCCTGCTCAAGAAAGCACATATACAGGGCCGTCTGAAGTTTGCCAATGAACATCTGAATGATTCAGAGGAGAACTGGGTGAAAGTGTTGTGGTCAGATGAGACCAAAATCGAGCTCTTTGGCATCAACTCAACTCGGCGTGTTAGGAGGAGGAGGAATGCTGCCTATGACCCCAAGAACACCATCCCCACCATCAAACATGGAGGTGGAAACATTATGCTTTGGGGGTGTTTTTCTGCTAAGGGGACAGGACAACTTCACCGCATCAAAGGGACGATGGACGGGGCCGTGTACCGTCAAATCTTGGGTGAGATCCTCCTTCCCTCAGCCAGGGCATTGAAAATGGGTTGTGGATGGGTATTCCAGCACGACAATGACCCAAAACACACGGCCAAGGCAACAAAGGAGTGGCTCAAGAAGAAGCACATTAAGGTCCTGGAGTGGCCTAGCCAGTCTCCAGACCTAAAATCCCATAGAAAATCTGTGGAGGGAGCTGAAGGTTCGAGTTGCCAAACGTCAGCCTCGAAACCTTAATGACTTGGAGAAGATCTGCAAAGAGGAGTGGGACAAAATCCCTCCTGAGATGTGTGCAAACCTGGTGGCCAACTACAAGAAATGTCTGACCTCTGTGATTGCCAACAAGGGTTTTGCCACCAAGTACTAAGTCATGTTTTGCAGAGGGATCAAATACTTATTTCCCTCATTAAAATGCAAATCAATTTATAACATTTTTGACATGCGTTTTTCAGGATTTCTTTGTTGTTATTCTGTCTCTCACTGTTCAAATAAATCTACCATTAAAATTATAGACTGATCATGTCTTTGTCAGTGGGCAAACTTACAAAATCAGCAGGGGATCAAATACTTTTTTCCCTCACTGTATATGCGCTACATTATTGTACACTGAATAAACTCTTGATTTCTGTGTTTTACCTCCTGCGCCTGACTCCGTCATTCACACCTCATCACAGAATCACTCACCAGCTATGGAGTCAGCGGGAGAAGAGCGCACACCTGGATCGTGGCAAGGGTCCAGGAGCATTCCACGATGCTGGCCAGCTTGGGGGAAGCGATGGATCGGGTTCTTCAGGTCATCCAACGCCTGGAGAGAAGAGGAACCGATCTGTCGAGACCAGCTGGCCAACCAGATCCAGTCACCTACATCATAGCACCTGGAGGGATCCAGATATCCTGACCTCGGGCGTTTCGATGGGACGCCGGCTCTATGTCAGGGATTCCTTCTCCAACTGGAGCTGTACTGATCCAGTGTCAGGCCGGCGCCATCAGATCGAGAGCAGGTGTCCGTCCTAATTTCCTGCCTCTCAGGAAAGCCCTGGAGTGGGCCAACGCGGTTTGGAGAGAAGGAGGAGCCGCATTGGAGGACTACAGGGAGTTCTTCGATCACCCGCCCGAGGGTCGAGAGGCGGGTGAGCAGCTGGTCCACTTGAGGCAGGGGACGAGGACAGTACAGGAGTTTGCGCTGGAGTTCCGGATCCTGGCAGCAGGGTCCGGGTGGAACGAGCGGGCCCTGATCAACCAGTTCCGGTGTCATCTACGGGAGGACGTCCGACGGGAGCTAGCCTGCCGTGACATGGCCATTCGTCTGGATAACCTGCTGGCAACCAGAGAACGTCTTGGAGGAGGTCTACCTGTTCCCGCCCCGACCGACGCGGATCAAGAGCTCAGGGAGCTGGGTGGTACCGCGCACAGAGAGAGCGGAGGACGACAGCGCCAGTGCCAATCGGATGGCACGAAAGGACATTCCACCACACGTTGTCGTCAGCGCTCTTTTGGGTCAGGAGGCGGCCGGCAGGGCACTCTCGCATCACCCCAGGTATTGAGCACCCACTCTTGTTCAGAGCCCTCTGCTGAGCACTGTACTATACCCATATACTTCCCTGATCACATGAGAGTTCCCCAGTGTACGGCGCTAGTCGATTCAGGCACAGCTGGGAACTTTATGGACAAAACTTTTGCACGCCGCCAGGGCATTTAATTAGTTCCCCTATCCATTCCACGCCCCATCAGAGCACTTGATAGTCGACCATTAGGGTCCGGGTTGATAAAGGAAGTCACGGTACCAGTCACCATGATCACACAGGAGACGCATTGTGAGCAGGTCACTTTTTCCATCATTGAGTCTCCTGCTTTCCCTGTGGTGTTAGGTATTCCATGGCTAGCACTCCACAACCCCACTTTCTCATGGCCGCAGAGGATTCTCACGGGGTGGTCGCGAGAGTGTCAGGGTGTATGGGTGTTTCCGTTGGTGCAACCACAGTGGAAAGTCCAGACGGTGCCTTCACCGTGCGCATCCCCCCGAATACCATGATCTGGCACAAGTCTTCTAAAAAAATAAAGCGACTAAATTACCACCTCATCGGGCAGGGGATTGTGCAATAAACCTTCGGGTAGATGCTGTACCTTCCAGGAGTCATGTGTATCCCCTGTCGCAGGCGGAGACGGAGGCTATGGAGACATACGTCACTGAGTCCCTGAGCCAGGGGTACATACGTCCCTCCACTTCACCCGCCTCGGTCTGCGCCCGTGCATTGACTATCGACCACTGAACAAGGAGACGATTAGATTTAGTTATCCTCTCCCCCTCATTCCGTCAGTGGTTGAGTCATTGCATGGAGCGTGCTTCTTCACTAAATTAGATCTCAGGAGTGCGTACATCCTGGTGCGTATCCGAGAGGGAGATGAGTGGAAGACAGCATTCAGCACAACCACGGGGCATTATGAATACCTGGTGATGCCCTATGGTTTGATGAATGCTCCCTCAGTCTTCCAGTCCTTTGTGAATGAGGTGTTTTGGGACATGCTTGGTCGCGGTGTAGTGGTCTACATCGACGACATCTTGGTGTATTCCGCTACGTGCGCCGAGTATGTGTCCCTGGTTCGCAAAGTACTGGCCCGACTGTTGGAAAATGACCTTCATGCTAAGGCAGAAAAGTGTACGTTTTTCCAGCAGTCCGTCTCCTTCCTCGGATACCGCATTTCTACCACAGGCGTGGAGATGGAGGGCGACCGCATTGCAGCGATGCGTAATAGGCAGACTCCAACCGCGGTAAAGGAGGTGCAGCACTTCCTTGGCTTCGCCAACTATTATCAGAGGTTTATCCGGGGCTTTGGCAAGGTCGCAGCTCCCATTACATCTCTGTTGAAGGGTGGGCCGTCCCGGCTCCGCTTGTCTGCTGAGGCTGACTGGGCCTTCAGTAACCTGAGGGAACTGTTCACCTCGGCCCCGTTACTGGCCCACCCCGATCCATCACTACCGTTCGTAGTGGAGGTGGATGCGTCCGAGGTTGGGATGGGAGCAGTCCTGTCTCAACGCTCGGGCACGCCACCCAAGCTCCGCCCGTGCGTTCTTCTTAAAGAAGCTCAGCCCGGTGGAGCAGAACTACGGCGTTGGTGATCGGGAGCTGTTGGCTGTTGTCCGAGCTCTGACAGTGTGGAGACATTGGCTCGAGGGGGCGACACACCCATTCCTCGTCTGGACGGACCACCGTAACCTGGAGTACATCCGGGCAGCGAGGAGGCTGAACCCTCGCCAGGCCAGGTGGGCCCTATTCTTCACCCGGTTTGATTTCACACTGTCATACATTCCGGGTACGAAGAACGTGAAGGCAGACGCACTGTCCCAGCTGTATGATACAGAGGAGAGGCCCATAGACAATACCCCCATACTGCCAGACTCCTGCATTGTGGCGCCGGTAGTATGGACGCGCATATAGCGCCGGCATTACGCACAGATCCATCTCCACCGCAGTGTCCAGCTGGGCTGCAGTACGTGCCTGCGCTTATCCGTGATCGTCTGATCTACTGGGCACACACGTCACCCTCCTCTGGTCACCCAGGTATCGGTCGTACAGTGCGCTGCCTGACCGAAAGGTACTGGTGGCCTACCTTGGCTAAGGACGTGAGGGTGTATGTTTCCTCCTGCTCAGTGTGCGCCCAGAGTAAGGCACCTAGGCACCTCCCAGCGGGTAAGTTAAAACCTTTACCAGTTCCACAATGACCATGGTCTCATTTGAGTGTTTATTTTTTAACTGATCTGCCTCTCTCTCAAGGGAACACCACCATCCTGGTCGTTGTGGACCGCTTTTCGAAGGCCTGCCGCCTCCTTCCTCTGCCCAGTCTCCCCACCGCTCTGCAAACTGTGGAGGCCCTGTTTACACACGTCTTCCAGCACTACGGGGTACCAGAGGATATAGTGTCTGACCGAGGTCCCCAGTTCACGTCAAAAGTCTGGAAGGCGTTCATGGAACGTCTGGGAGTCTCGGTCAGCCTGACCTCTGGGTTCCACCCTGAGAGTAATGGGCAGGTGGAACGGGTTAATCAGGATGTGGGTAGGTTCCTGAGGTCCTATTGCCAGGACTGGCCGGGGGAGTGGTCGGTGTTCCTGCCATGGGCAGAATATGCCCAGAACTCTCTCCGCCACTCCTCTACGAACCTAACGCCATTTCAGTGTGTTTTAGGTTATCAACTGGTTCTGGCACCGTGGCACCAGAGCCAGACCGAAGCTCCTGCGGTGGATGACTGGTTTCGGTGCGCAGAGGAGTCGTGGAATGCTGCCCATGTTCACCTCCAACGCGCCGTGCGTCGTCAGAAGGCCAACGCTGACCATCACCGCAGTGAGGCCCCCGTCTTTGTACCGGGGGATCGGGTCTGGCTCTCGACCCAGAATCTGCCCCTCCGCCTGCCCTGCCGGAAGCTGAGCCCGTGATTTGTAGGGCCGTTCAAAGTCCTGAGGAGAATCAACGAGGTCACATATAGGTTATTACTCCCCCCTGATAACCGTATTAACCCCTCGTTTCATGTGTCTCTCCTCAGGCCGGTGGTGGCTGGTCCGCTCCAGGAGTCTGAGGTGCGGGAGGTCCCTCCACCTCCTTTGGACATCGAAGGGGCGCCGGCGTACTCTGTCCGGTCCATCCTGGATTCGAGGTGCCGGGTGGGGGGCCTTCAGTACCTCGTGGAGTGGGAAGGGTACGGTCCGGAGGAACGGTGCTGGGTCCCGGTGAGGGATATCCTCGATCCCTCTCTGCTGAGGGACTTCCATCGTCAACATCCGACTCGCCCTGCTCTGCGTCCTCCTGGCAGTCCCCGAGGTCGGTGTTGGCACGCTGCTGGAGCTGTGCGTCAAGGGGGGGGTACTGTCATGAATTCAGCCGAGGCTGCCACTCCTCCTTGCTCGGGCAGGTTTCGGCGTTCGTCGTCACCGGCTTACTAGCCACTACCGCTCCATTTATCATCACTCCATTTGTCTTGTCTTGTCAATCACATACACCTGGTACTCATTCCCTCATTAGTCTGTGTATAAGTGTTCCCTCTGCCCCCTTGTCCTTTGTGAGTGATTGTTCGTTGTGAGAGTGAGTAGCTCGGTTGGGCTACTCTTTACTTGTTTGCAGCCAAGGTTGATTTTCCCTTGTGCTAGTTTCGTTCTGTAGCTATATGCGCTACATTATTGTACATTGAATAAACTCTTGATTTCGGTGTTTTAACTCTTGCGCCTGACTCCGTCATTCACACCTCATCACAAAATCTTAACAGGCCCATGGGCCTCATCTTTTTCATTGTTTATTTGTACATTAAAATATTTGTGTGTGTAAATTATTACCAGCCCACCCAATTAAAAAAAGGTCCAGCCCATCTGGCAGTTGCCAGAAATGCCAGATGGCAAATCAGCCCCTGAAGTCCCACTCCAAAACTACACATATTTGGTTAGTAGAGAGTGAGACCCTACTAAGTATTTCCCACCCCACTTTAGCTGAGACAGGTAGAAAGGTTTTCTCTTTACAAGCCAATATGTACAGTGCCTTCAGAAAGTATTCACACTCCTTGACTTTTTCATTTTGTTGTGGTACATCCTGAATTTTAAATGGATTACCAAGTCACATAATAAGTTGCATGGACTCTGTGTGTAATAATATTGTTTAACATTATGTTTTAATGACTACCTAATCTCTACCCCATACATACAATTATATGTAAGGTCCCTCAGTCGAGCAGTGAATTTCAAACACAGATTCAACCACAAAGACCGGGGAGGTTTTCCAATGCCAAGCAAAGAAGGGCACGTATTGGCAGATGAGAAAAAAAAGCAGACATTTAATATCCCTTTGAGCATACTGAAGTTATTAATTACACTTTGGATGGTGTATCAATACACCCAGTCACTACAAATATACAGGTGTCCTTCCTAACCCAGTTGCTAGAAAGGAAGGAAGTTCACCATGAGGCCAATGGTGACTTTAAAACAGTTACAGAGTTGAATGGCTGTGATAGGAGAAAACTGAGGATGGATCAACAACATTGTAGTTACTCCACAATACTAACCTAATTGACAAAGTGAAAAGAAGGAAGCATGTGCATAATAAAAATATTCCAAAACATGCAAATGTTTGCAACAAGGCACTAAAGTGATACTGCAAAAAATGTGGTAAAGCAATTAACTTTTTATGCTGAATACAAAGTGTTATGTTTGGGGCAAATCCAATACAACACATTACTGAGTACCACTCTCCATATTTTCAACAGAAAAAAAGGAGGAGTATTTTTTAAATAATGTATCATTGTTTTGTTTTTGCTCAATCTGATTGGATGGGCTTGGCAGGGCCTGGCTCCCCAGTGGGTGGGCTTGTGTCCACCCAGGCCCACCCATGCCTACAGCCCTGTATTACAGTGGGGGAAAAAAGTATTTAGTCAGCCACCAATTGTGCAAGTTCTCCCACTTAAAAAGATGAGAGAGGCCTGTAATTTTCATCATAGGTACACGTCAACTATGACAGACAAAATGAGGAAAAAAAATCCAGAAAATCACATTGTAGGATTTTTAATGAATTTATTTGCAAATTATGGTGGAAAATAAGTATTTGGTCAATAACAAAAGTTTCTCAATACTTTGTTATATACCCTTTGTTGGCAATGACACAGGTCAAACGTTTTCTGTAAGTCTTCACAAGGTTTTCACACACTGTTGCTGGTATTTTGGCCCATTCCTCCATGCAGATCTCCTCTAGAGCAGTGATGTTTTGGGGCTGTCGCTGGGCAACACAGACTTTCAACTCCCTCCAAAGATTTTCTATGGGGTTGAGATCTGGAGACTGGCTAGGCCACTCCAGGACCTTGAAATGCTTCTTACGAAGCCACTCCTTCGTTGCCCGGGCGGTGTGTTTGGGATCATTGTCATGCTGAAAGACCCAGCCACGTTTCATCATCAATGCCCTTGCTGATGGAAGGAGGTTTTCACTCAAAATCTCACGATACATGGCCCCATTCATTCTTTCCTTTACACGGATCAGTAGTCCTGGTCCCTTTGCAGAAAAACAGCCCCAAAGCATGATGTTTCCACCCCCATGCATCACAGTAGGTATGGTGTTCTTTGGATGCAACTCAGCATTCTTTGTCCTCCAAACACGACGAGTTGAGTTTTTACCAAAAAGTTATATTTTGGTTTCATCTGACCATATGACATTCTCCCAATCCTCTTCTGGATCATCCACATGCACTCTAGCAAACTTCAGACGGGCCTGGACATGTACTGGCTTAAGCAGGGGGACACGTCTGGCACTGCAGGATTTGAGTCCCTGGCGGCGTAGTGTGTTACTGATGGTAGGCTTTGTTACTTTGGTCCCAGCTCTCTGCAGGTCATTCACTAGGTCCCCCCGTGCGGTTCTGGGATTTTTGCTCACCGTTCTTGTGATCATTTTGACCCCACGGGGTGAGATCTTGCGTGGAGCCCCATATCGAGGGAGATTATCAGTGGTCTTGTATGTCTTCCATTTCCTAATAATTGCTCCCACAGTTGATTTCTTCAAACCAAGCTGCTTACCTATTGCAGATTCAGTCTTCCCAGCCTGGTGCAGGTCTACAATTTTGTTTCTGGTGTCCTTTGACAGCTCTTTGGTCTTGGCCATAGTGGAGTTTGGAGTGTGACTGTTTGAGGTTGTGGACAGGTGTCTTTTATACTGATAACAAGTTCAAACAGGTGCCATTAATACAGGTAACGAGTGGAGGACAGAGGAGCCTCTTAAAGAAGAAGTTACAGGTCTGTGAGAGCCAGAAATCTTGCTTGTTTGTAGGTGACCAAATACTTATTTTCCACCATAATTTGCAAATAAATTCATTAAAAATCCTACAATGTGATTTTCTGGAGAAAAAAAATCTCAATTTGTCTGTCATAGTTGACGTGTACCTATGATGAAAATTACAGGCCTCTCTCATCTTTTTAAGTGGGAGAACTTGCACAATTGGTGGCTGACTAAATACTTTTTTTCCCCACTGTACGTTGTATTGCATTGGGGGCTATAGAGGGGGCCGAGCTAAAAGCCAACAGCAGGCCTTGCGACACAGTCCCTCTAAAAAAATTACCATATTTGGTTAGTAGAGACCCTACTGAATATTTCCCACCCACTTTAGCTGAGACAGGTAGAATAGTTTTCTCTCTACAACCCAATATGTATCCCATTTACAATATATTATAGTGTATTACATTGGGGGCTATGAATGGGGTAGAGAATGAAATCCTGCTCGATATGCACGACAAAGTCCCTCTCCAAAATTAACTATATTTGGTTAGTAGAGACCCTATTGAATATTTTTAACACCACTTTAGCTGAGACAGGTAGAAAAGTGTTCTTTCTACAAGCAAATATGTATCCCATGTACAGTCAGTGGAGGCTGGTGGGAGGAGCTATAGGAGGACAGGTTTATTGTAATTACTGGAATGGAATTTTGGAATGGAGTCAAACATGTGGTTTCCATATGTGTGACGTGTTTGATACCATTCCATTAATTCCATTCCAGCCATTACAATGAGCCCATCCTCCGATAGCTCCTCCCACCAGCCTCCACTGTGTACAGTATTGCATTGGGGGCTATGGAGGGGGCCGAGAGAAAAGCCAGCAGCAGGCTGTGCGACACAGAACCCTCAAAAACGAACTATATTTGGTTAGTGGAGACCCGACTGAGTCTTTCCCAACCCAGTTTATATTAGGTAGTCAAGTTTTTTCTCTACAACTCAATAAGTTTTCCATATACAGTGTATTGCAGTGAATAGAGTGGGTAGAGTAAGGAGTCCCCAGCACTCTGTATTAAACCCGTCGCCCAGCACAAGAGACCAATTTAAGTTTTACGGTCTCTATTGAGTAATTCCAATAATACACTATATATTTATATTTTAATAAAGTATATATTTTTAAATGTAGCCTACACAATAGCTTTCAACATACCATTATTTGTGTAAACTTTCAAAATAAATGCTGGTAAAAATAATACAATATAAAAAATACGTCAAATTATCCATTTATTTTTTCAAAGGTGGTTGCAATGCTGTGAAAAACAGTTGTACTGCACTAGTTGTACTGCACAGTTGTACTGCACTAAACAATCAATATTCCCAAAGTTTAGCATGTCTTTGCAGGGGGGCTTTTATAAAATAATATATATATATATATATATATATATATATATATATATACAGTGGGGAAAAAAAGTATTTAGTCAGCCACCAATTGTGCAAGTTCTCCCACTTAAAAAGACGAGAGAGGCCTGTAATTTTCATCATAGGTACACGTCAACTATGTATAAGGGATCGGGGTTTGGCTGGGTCTAGACAGAGTCTGACACTCCCCCGATCTACAGAGAGGGGGAGTCATCAGACTCGATCTGTTTCACCTGAGTTCTGAGCACACCTGTCAGTAATTAGAGTTAGGATATAAGGTGTGCTCAGAAGTTCAGTCGGTGCGAGGTATTGTTCCATTGTGACTTGCTAAGCGTTTTGTTCAGAGAGAGAGAGAGTTTGTTATTTTGATTACCAGTGTATCAGACCTGTGCTTCGTTGTTTGACTCCCCGAATTGCTTAATCCTCTGCTTGTTTCTCCCAGTGATTACCGTACTCTGATCCTGTGTCCGTGCCCTTGACTACGACTACGCCCACTCCCTTGGTACCTCTGCCTGTCTCTGCCTTGCCCGGTTTTGACCACAGTTTGCCCGAACACGATTAAGCAATTCCCTTGTCTGAACTTTAATAAAACATCGCAATTCTGCGATTGGATCTTACCACTCTGTCCGAGTATTCATTACACTATGACAGACAAATTGAGAAAAAAATATCCAGAAAATCACATTGTAGGATTTTTAATGAATTTATTTGCAAATTATGGTGGAAAATAAGTATTTGGTCACCTACAAACAAGCAAGATTTCTGGCTCTCACAGACCTATAACTTCTTCTTTAAGAGGCTCCTCTGTCCTCCACTCGTTACCTGTATTAATGGCACCTGTTTGAACTTGTTATCAGTATAAAAAACACCTGTCCACAACCTCAAACAGTCACACTCCAAACTCCACTATGGCCAAGACCAAAGAGCTGTCAAAAGACACCAGAAACAACATTGTACCAGGCTGGGAAGACTGAATCTGCAATAGGTAAGCAGCTTGGTTTGAATAAATCAACTGTGGGAGCAATTATTAGGAAATGGAAGACGTACAAGACCACTGATAATCTCCCTCGATCTGGGGCTCCACACAAGATCTCACCCCGTGGGGTCAAAATGATCACAAGAACGGTGAGCAAAAATCCCAGAACCACACGGGGGGACCTAGTGAATGACCTGCAGAGAGCTGGGACCAAAGTAACAAAGCCTACCATCAGTAACACACTACGCCGCCAGGGACTCAAATCCTGCAGTGCCAGACGTGTCCCCCTGCTTAAGCCAGTACATGTCCAGGCCCGTCTGAAGTTTGCTAGAGTGCATTTGCATGATCCAGAAGAGGATTGGGAGAATGTCATATGGTCAGATGAAACCAAAATATAACTTTTTGGTAAAAACTCAACTCGTCGTGTTTGGAGGACAAAGAATGCTGAGTTGCATCCAAAGAACACCATACCTACTGTGAAGCATGGGGGTGGAAACATCATGCTTTGGGGCTGTTTTTCTGCAAAGGGACCAGGACGACTGATCCGTGTAAAGGAAAGAATGAATGGGGCCATGTATCGTGAGATTTTGAGTGAAAACCTCCTTCCATCAGCAAGGGCATTGAAGATGAAACGTGGCTGGGTCTTTCAGCATGACAATGATCCCAAACACACCGCCCGGGCAACGAAGGAGTGGCTTCGTAAGAAGCATTTCAAGGTCCTGGAGTGGCCTAGCCAGTCTCCAGATCTCAACCCCATAGAAAATCTTTGGAGGGAGTTGAAAGTCCGTGTTGCCCAGCGACAGCCCCAAAACATCACTGCTCTAGAGGAGATCTGCATGGAGGAATGGGCCAAAATACCAGCAACAGTGTGTGAAAACCTTGTGAAGACTTACAGAAAACGTTTGACCTGTGTCATTGCCAACAAAGGGTATATAACAAAGTATTGAGAAACTTTTGTTATTGACCAAATACTTATTTTCCACCATAATTAGCAAATAAATTCATTAAAAATCCTACAATGTGATTTTCTGGATATTTTTTTCTCATTTTGTCTGTCATAGTTGACGTGTACCTATGATGAAAATTACAGGCCTCTCTCATCTTTTTAAGTGGGAGAACTTGCACAATTGGTGGCTGACTAAATACTTTTTTCCCCCACTGTATATATATATATATATATATATATATATATATGTGATTGTGCTGCCAGCATAATATTTTGCGGCTAGGAGAACGGTAATCTGAGTCAGATGCCCGTGTGATATCACATAGGCCCACTGGGTCCTAAAGCCGCCAGATATTCCAAGATGGCGCCGACGGAGATGGCGGCCTCGGGTCTAGCTCTTAGGAAACTTTGCAGTATTATTTTTTGTATGTATAATTTTTTTTTACATTATTAGCTCAGGAAATGTCTTTTGGATATCAGAGCTATTGGATATCAGAGCGGTGGTAACTCACCAGAACTACCAGCATTACGACCAGGAATACGACTTTCCCGAATTAGATCCTTTGTTCGTTCTCCACAGAGCAATTTAACTGATTCCAGAGGCCGACCCAAAACATCACCGGCGGAGGAGAGGCACTCGAGGCGGCCTGCTGGTTCGACTTAGGAGGCACGCACATCACCCTCCGCTTCCGAGTATATTACTCGCTAATGTTCAGTCTTTGGATAACAAAGTTGACGAGCTCAGGGCAAGGATTTCTTTCCAGAGAGACATCAGGGCCTGTAACATAATTTGTTATCAAAACATGGCTCTCTCGGGATACTCTGTTCAGCCAGAGGGGTTCTCAGTTCATTGCGCAGACAGGAATAAATATCTCTCCGGGAAGCAGAAGGGCGGAGGTGTGTGTTTCATGATTAATGACTCATGGTGTAATTGTAGTAACATACAGGAACTCAAGTCCTTTTGTTCACCCGACCTAGAATACCTCACAATCAAATGCTAACCGTATTATCTCCCAAGATAATTTTCCTCCATTATAGCCACGGCCGTTTATATCCCCCCTCAAGCCGATACCACGACGGCCTTCAAAGAACTTCACTGGACTTTATGCAAACTGGAAACCACATATCCTGAGGCTGCATTTATTGTAGCTGGGGATTTTAACAAAGCAAATTTGAGGACTAGGCTGCCGAAGTTCTATCAACATATCGACAGTAGTACTCGTGCTGCTAAAACACTGGACCACTGTTATTCGAACTTCCAGGATGCTTACAAGGCCCTCCCCCGCCCTCCTTTCGGCAAATCTGACCACGACTCCATTTTGCTTCTCTCTTCCTATAGGCAGAAACTCAAACAAGAAGTACCCATGCTAAGGACTATCCAATGCTGGTCCGACCAATCGGAATCCACGCTTCAGGATTGTTTTGATCACGCGGACTGGGATATGTTCCGGGTAGCTTGCAAAAATAATTTTGACGAATACACTGATATGGTAACTGAGTTTATCAGGAAGTGTATAGGAGATGTCGTACCCACTGTGACTTTTAAAACCTACCCTAACCAGAAACTGTGGATAGATGGCAGCGTTCGCGCGAAACTGGCCAAGCACGCCTCCAACTCAATCATCAAGTTTGCAGATGACACAACAGTAGTAGGCTTGATTACCAACAATGACGAGACAGCCTGCAGGGAGGAGGTGAGGGCTCTGGGAGTGTGGTGCCAGGAATTAACCTCTCACTCAACATCAACAAAACAAAGGAGATGATCGTTGACTTCAGGAAACAGCAGAGGGTGCACCCCCTTATCCACATCAATGGGACCGCAGTGGAGAAGGAGTAAAGCTTCAAGTTCCTTGGCGTACACATCACTGACAAACTGAAATGGACCACCCACACAGACAGTGTGGTGAAGAAAACGCAACAGAGCCTCTTCAACCTCAGGAGGCAAAATAAATGTGTCTTGGCACCTACAACCCTCACAAACTTTTACAGATGCACAATTGAGAGCATCCTGTCGGGCTGTATCACCGCCTGGTAAGGAAACTGCACCGCCCGCAACCGCAAGGCTCTCCAGAGTGTGGGGCGGTCTGCCCAACGCATTACCGGGGGCAAACCTCCCGCCCTCCAGGACACCTACAGCACCCGATGTCACAGGAAGGCCAAAAAGATCATCAAGGACATCAACCACCCGAGCCACTGCCTGTTCACCCCGCTATCATCCAGAAGGCGAGGTCAGTACAAGTGCATCAAAGCTGGGACCGAGAGACAGAAGAACAGCTTCTATCTCAAGGCTATCAGACTGTTAAACAGCCATCACTAGAACATTAGAGACTGCTGCCTATAGACATAGACTAGAAATCACTGGCCATTTTAAGAAATTGAACACTAGCCACTTTAATAATGTTTACATATCTTGCATTACTCATCTCATATGTATATACTGTATTGTATACTATTCTACTGTATCTTAGTCCATGCTGCTCTGACATCGCTCATCCATATATGTATATATTCTTAATTAATTCCTTACTTCGATTTGTTTGTATTGGGAAAATGTTGTGAAAGTGTTAGATATTATTTGTTAGATATTACTGCACTGTGGGAGCTAGAAGCACCAGCATTTCGCTACACCCGCAATAACATCTGCTAAACATGTGTATGTGACAAATATAATTTGATTTTATTTTATTTGAGTTTATACCAATGATATGCAGTGCATTCGGAAAGTACACTACCAGTCAAAAGTTTGGACACACCTACTTATTCAAGGGTTTATCTTTATTTTTTAAACATTTTACATTGTAGAATAATAGGGAAGACATCACAACTATGAAATAACACATATGGAATCGTGTAGTAACCAAAAAAGTGTTAAACAAATCAAAATATATTTTAGATTTGAGATTCTTCAAATAGCCACCCTTTGCCTTGATGACAGCTTTGCACACTCACTATTATTCTACAATGTAAAAAGTCATAAAAATAAAGAACAACCCTTGAATGAGTAGGTGTGTCCAAACTTTTGACTGGTACTGTATTCAACCCCCTTGACTTTTTCCACATTTTGTTACATTACAGCCTTATTTTAAAAATAATTTAATTGTTTTTTCCCCCTCATCAATCTGCACACAATACCCCATAATGACAAAGCAAAAACAGGTATTTTGAAATATTTGCTAATTTATTAAAATAAAAAAATGGAAATATCAAATTTACATAAGTATTCAGACCCTTTACTCAGTACTTTGTAGAAGCACCTTTGGCAATGATTACAGCCTCTAGTCTTCTTGGGTATGACGCTACAAGCATGGCACACCTGTATTTGGGGAGTTTCTCCCATTCTTCCCTGCAGATCCTCTCAAGCTCTGTCAGATTGGATGGGGAGCGTTGCTACAAAGCTATTTTCAGGTCTCTCCAGAGATGTTCGATCGGGTTCAAGTCCGGGCTCTGGCTGGGCCACTCAAAGACGTTCAGAGACTTGTTCCAAAGCCACTCCTGCATTGTCTTGGCTGTGAGCTTAGGGTCATTGTCCTGTTGGAAGGTGAACCTTCACTCCAGTCTGAGGTCCTGAGCGCCCTGGAGCAGGTTTTTATCAAGGATCTCTCTGTACTTTGCGCCGATCATCTTTCCCTCAATACTGACTAGTCTCCCAGTCCCTGCCGCTGAAAAACATGGTGCCAGGTTTCCTCCAGACGTGACGCTTGGCATTCAGGCCAAATAATTAAATCTTGGTTTCATCAGACCAGAGAATCTTGTTTTTCACAGTCTGAGAGTCTTTAGGTGCCTTTTGTCAAACTCCAAGTGGGCTGTCATGTGCCTTTTACCTTTTACTGTATATAAACCCTGGATTACTGATGCTATGTAATGGCCAATGAGAGGCTTTGAAGCCACCAGTCGGCCATATTGGCACTCCCCAGAAGTCAGGGACGAAGCAGTCCTATACAGTATTTAAATTAAATGTTTCAAGGACCAAATTAGTATTTTTTGTTGTAGTGGGGACAGTGACAGAACTTTAAAAAACATATACTTCAAGGAAAATGTTTTATATTTATATATATATATTTTTTTATGTTTAGCTCACATAATAAAAGTTTGCATTAAGGTGTCTGTAAAACAATACATGTGGCAAAAACAAATGTAGACATTAATAAATGCATTTCTATACCTTCCAAAATATTTTATACAATGGTGGGTGAGTGCCAAAATGGAGGTGCGATGGCTTCAAAACAGCACCCCCTGTTAGTCATCTAGTGTATATATAAATTGTTTGTCTACACCATAGTATTTCATAGCATATTTGTCACTCAGTATAATCTAGTCTAGTGATTCTACTCAGTTTCTTATTTAATTAGGCCTAGAGTGTGACTTGCGGTTAAGATATTTTTTGCTTCATTGTGATTTTACATTAGATACTGAATAGGAAATTGTGTAGAGTAGGGTTATCATATCGGATAGAATAGCCATAAAGAAAATGCAAGTTATTTATACTATACTGTATGACTTTGCAAGACTAGCCTATTCTGTGTTTCTCTTTGAGTATGTTGGTCTCTTTTCTCTTATATTATGAATTCTATAGCCTACTAAACATCTGTTAAAGTAAGAAAACAATTCAGTTCTTATAGCTCATATAAGTGTGGGCTTCCATCATTACATTCCCTACATTGCTTAATGTCAAAGAGCAATGGGGTAAAGTTATAAAGGTCAAGAGGCTTGGGGTTACAGAGATTTACATAATACTGGGAATGACTGATGTATTTGGCATTTACCACATCATCTTTTGCCAGAAGTAAAGCACATGTACCGTTACAAACACTATTTTCTGCTCTTAATAATGAGCCCCAGAAGTGTAATGTGTTCTGTAGAGTGTCTCTACCACATAGGGCTGGAAATGAAATTG
This sequence comes from Coregonus lavaretus, assembly GCF_964263955.1. Taxonomy (NCBI): domain Eukaryota; kingdom Metazoa; phylum Chordata; class Actinopteri; order Salmoniformes; family Salmonidae; genus Coregonus; species Coregonus lavaretus. The sequence goes on from NC_140004.1 coordinate 10,698,582, forward strand.
GAGGCTTCCTGGCCCCATAAATCATCACTGCAACAAGGAATCTGTCAGAAACAGTAAAGAAGCACTGTGGAACTAGACCTCTCCACCAGTGCAGCCATGCACTACACTGTTTTTGGATTTGTGGGTGTGATTTTGTGGCAGGGGTAAGATGGAAGGGAGAAGGTGTTGTTCAAAGACAAACGAGTTGGTGAGTTGATGTTATATTTTGCTAGGACCTGGGTGATTGTGGCAATTATGAATTATTCTCTCTCTCTCTCTCTCTCTCTCTCTCTCTCTCTCTCTCTCTCTCTCTCTCTCTCTCTCTCTCTCTCTCTCTCTCTCTCTCTCTCTCTCTCTCTCTCTCTCTCTCTCTCTCTCTCTCTCTCTCTCTCTCTCTCTCTCTCTCTCTCTCTCTCTCTCTCTCTCTCTCTCTCTCTCTCTCTCTCTCTGTGTGTGTTGTTCACTGTTGCTTTCGAGGTTTGACCGATGATGAGAAGGCATGCACTCAGGCTCTGGACCAAATTATCCATTTGCAAGCAATCACGGGCACATGCAGTGGGTTCCATCAATTGTCCGAACTCTGTTTTTGTTTTTAATGTTGTTATTTTTCTATCTTTGGAACATGAACTTAGATCCCAGGTTAACATTGTATTTCTCTTCTTCCCTAAAAACCAGATGGTCCATCTACTCTGTACTTGTGCTTCATACTGATTGACGGCCTTGAAATGAAACATGACAGACTGCATAGTGGGTAGCCTAGAGGTTAGAAAGGCAGGCCTGCAATCAGAGGGTTGCTAGTTCAGATCTCAAGAGTGATTTCCCTGATCTTAAAATGACAAGAGACAAAGTATTCTCCTTGTGTGTCTGATTTTAGTCTGACATTGTGTCAAACTGTGTAGAACCTCTGGTTGCAGTGTAGTCCTTACATTTCATTGGTGTTCCTTCTTGACACAGTGAAGTTTGCTGAGCTGTTCATCACTGATGGTAATAAAAGAGCAGCCATTGAGCCAGCACTCCTTTCATGTGTCTCTTCTGCAGGTCTGTTTGAGACAACTCTACTGCAATGGCCCACACAAAGGAGCTTTGATGTGTGACACTCAGCTCCCCTCTGTAGAAATACCCAAATGAGTAATTGTCCAATCCCATTGATATTCTCTTCTTCTCATACCAGAGGTCCTCGACGTGATCAAGCCTTGCTTAGCAGGGCTGTGTGTGGGGGACTATGGGTTAGGATGGGGGGGGGGTGTCTGTTTAATAAAACATTTCATTAAAACCATTTGAAGCCGTTCTATTACCTTGTATTTTGATCGTTTCTGGATATTGCAAATCAGGCTGTTAATTAGAATCTCTCATTGAGGTGTACAGCGACAGCTACCACAATGACATGAGAGGGACAGCTATCAATAACGGCCATCCCTACTTCGGCACATGTTCAGCTCTGCACATTTATTTACATTTACTGTTTCAGTCAAGTTGAACAGCAGCAAGCAATCAAATCAGTGGAAAATATGGTTCGTTGAAATGTGGCACATTAAGATGGTTTTGTTGTTGTAAAAATGAATAGTTAGCTCAAGAAGAAGGACAAAAACACAAGGATGTAATACACGTTTATATATTTAGTTTTTTTATTTTTACTTCTCATTACATGTATACGAGAAAGTTGCCGTCACATCCTACAAATACAGGGACCTGCTTCCTTTTCTATTTAGAAAGGTGGACTGAAATCACAAAACATTCCAAATATTATATAGCATAATTAAAACGACTCATCACATTATTCTCTGGAGATAAATTAAACAAAGGTTGAGAGTTAATGGAAACATGTTACAATCTCTGATAGGGTTTGATTTGGGATTGAGTAACAGTTCAAACAGTGTTATCACAGAGAAAAAATTATAATAATAGTTTGTCTGGAGAGGCACAATATCAATACAGTTTATAATGCATTGACGTATCTACAATATTTAGGCAGATTTAAGGCAGAAAACACCGGAAGTTGTTTATCCCAACAACAAACACTTAGGAGAAAATAAGTTAACAATTGATTTTGTAGTCCCATTGTAACTGGTATATACCAAGAAACTGCTAAAGATGGGTACCAACCAATCATGTATATAAACCCTGGATTGCTGACGCTATGTATTGGCCATTAAGAGGCTTTGATGGCACCGGTCGGCCATATTGGCACTCCCCAGTATGAGCCGTCATCCATAGGAATGAATGGAATTCGACAGTATTTCAATTAAATGTTATAAGGACAAAATTACATGTATTTATTTTTTGTTGTAGTGATGCTTTAAGGGAAATGTTTGAATATATTTTTTTTTTAAATGTTTAGCTCACATAATATAATTTAATATAATGCATTAAGGTGTGTAATAGAATAGATGTTGCAAAAACGAATGTAGACATTAATATATGCATTTCTATAGCTTTCAAAAAAAAAAATTCAACAGTGGTGGAGTGCCAAGATGGAGGCACAGTGGCTTCAACACAGCGCCCCCAATAAGTCATCTAGTGTATATCTAAATAATTGGTACCACCCAGGATACCAATTATGTAACAATAATTATGTGATTACCATTTCACCTTTATTTCCAAGTAAATTCCAGGTAAATAGCGGACTATGAAATAAAGCATAACCAAAAAGGAAAGACTTTTAGCAGCGTATTTGGTCTCATCTGCTAACTGCATTATTTGAGGTAATCCTTTTAACTTGCATGTTGGTGAGGAACTATTGTCGGTTAAAATCTGTTGAAAAAACCTTTAAGACATCAACCATTCGTCAGCCACACAGCGTAACTTTACTTATCACACAGAACAAATTACATTATCTGCTATTCTTTGTATGAAAACCAGTTATTAGTAAACGTTTTCTGTTTATTAATCTTATTGAATTAATTATTCAACACACAAGATACTTTTCTTTAAAAATCTCCACTGCATGTAATGTTTTGGGATTTTGATGAGACAATTTCCAAAGCTGGTTCTCACTGTGGTTGCTTAAAAGGGTACATCATTAAAAAAAAACATGCAAGGGTAATTTAATGTGACTGGGTCATGTTTTTTAACTGTTAATAATGTAACAGAAAGAAGTAATTGATGATTAAGTGACTGCATCGTGTCCTTCAGTCTTACAACCTTATCTTAGTAAGATAGCTGTAGAAATCTGTCTTGTGATCAGACCTACATTTTCCTGTCCAAAATAAACTGTATACTGACAGTATTTGAAGGACTGAATATTAATTCATATTAAATGTTTTCTCTTTACATTAAAGTCCCCTCTTGCAGACAATTTGTGTTTATTGTACTCACTGAGCTACAACAAAAAGACTAGTTGAACACTCCATGAGATTGATCTGTATCTGCTGAGTTGGTTCTTGTTCAGGAGAATATTGGTAGTGACATAATGTGCCTGGCTGGGTTCTTGGCAACATAGGTGCTTCTATGGAACAGGACTCATGTTGAGGGAGTCTGTGTGGATCTCTGGCATAATGGTCCTCTCAGGTCTCAGACACACGGCTAGGCGCTGGGAACAAGTAACAAGAGATAACAACAAGTGTGTATGGTTATTTAAACCATTTGCCATCCACTCATCACATATTGAAATATATTAACTATGTGCTTCTTTTTAGGAAAATAAGTCACACTGACCACACACTACACATCCATTTCTTGTCAATAGCCAACACAGTACATGAGTCCATTAGAGGTCCAGACCTGTTTCAGTGATCCGGGGGTCCACACCAGCTTGTAGACCATATAGATAGGGATCCACATAAAGGAGGAGGCACCGATGATGTAGCCCACCGTGATGCTCCAGTCTGGGTACTTGTAGTCAAAGAGTTGGAGGCGGGGTGGCTTGAGCAGGGAGCTCACTATTATATACTGTGAAAGCAGAGAGACAAAGACAAACAGTAATGTCAAGTCTCAAATGTCATGCTCATATTTTTCTCAATTAGAATTCACATATGTGACAACGGCATGCACCCTATTAGATGCCTGTGTGCCTAAAAAAAAAAGCAGAAAAGCCATTTCAATACATAAACATTTCTATCTTTATTTTACGAGCTTATCACAGACCATCGAGGGAGATGAAAGCAGAAACAATTTAGCCCATACAGAATAGGGGGAATAATAAAGAAGCTCGCTCAGTGAAAATGACAGCTCTTTCAGCAGCGGAAGGCTAAGAGAGATTAAAGGAGATGTATGCAAAGTGGAGGCAGGGATATTACGTTATGCAGGTGAATGAAATTGACATTTAGAGGAAAAGGATTGGAGAATATGAGCCATTGAGGCTGGAGGGAGCTGTGTGTCCTTTACTTCCAGAGTGAAGAATTGAAGATGGAGAAGGGTTCTATGCTGAAAAATATGGTCGGTAACACTTTACTGAAAGTCTGCACGTATAATACATGATGGTGTTGTTATAATACATTGTAGTACTTGTCATGAACATTTATGACCCTCTTATAATGTCTTATAATCATATCATAATGAGCCTGATTAAATAAGAGCCATTTTGAGTCAGTTGAAATGTTGATACTTAAGAGACATGGCATTTTACAAGCCGCATTTTAAGCCACTATAAAGGCTGATACATGCTTATTACAAGTTGCAAAGCGTAATACCTGCAGGCTTTAAGCAAAGTATTACCATACAATCTCTAGCAAAGTCCAAATGAAATGTTAGCACATCTGATCCTACAACATCTGATCCTACACTGACCATCCACCCATGTCATTTAACCTGCCATGTCCATTGATCCGGACAGGGCAGGTTACCAGAAAGGGCCATGTGGAGGATTTGACATTTGCGATATATAAGAGGTTTACAAAAAACTGTCACGCCTACTCCCGTTCCCTCTCCGGCGCTCGACGTCGCCGGTCTACTAGCCACCGGTCCTGGCAACCCACATTCTGCACACCTGGCAACCATCAGTACGCACACCGGCTCCCCATCGTTATGCACACCTGGACTTCATCATTACCTTGATTACGTCCCTTTTATTTAGCCCTCAGTAGCCTCAATCTTCAGGCAGTATTGGTTTTGTTCACATTCAGTACGCTTCTCCTGTTTTGTTTATCTGCTTATTCTCATTATTAAACTCACCTTCTGCACCTGCTTCCTGACTCCTAGTGTATACGTTACAGAAACTCTGTGACAGGGAGCTGTAGGTCAATCAGATTGAGTCGCCTGATGTGCGTCAGATTTGTGAAATAATGGATGATTAACACTGTTAAATCAGTTTTAAATGTCTAGAATGATGGTATGATGACAAAGCTTCCTTTAATGGGGATCCAGTAGTACATTTGACAATATATTCCATAATTTCAAATTTTATCGGTTGGTTGCCCTCCGTTTCTGCTTACCGCTAGAAATGCAGGACTGATGGCCACCCAGCACACCTTCCAGAATAATCCAGGAGAATAGCCTAACATGGATTTAATGTCATTGCTGAATCTCGTGATACCTGAAAGCAATACAAATTGAAAAGAGAGTATTCAACAACACTATGATAAGAATTTGAAAAAATAACTATAAAAACAGTTTCTTGTCATGTGAAACCTGAACAATTTATTTTTGTCCATATGATTTAGGAGTCAGTAGGAAGCGTAATGCATTACTTCTGTTTTTACAACCACAAGAAAACATAAATGAGGATTTCTGTCTCATGCAAGATACTACTGGGAGTATAGGAAGCGTAAGATGGATTATCACCATTAAATCACCATTCTTACCATAGAACCAGGAAACGGCGATGGCCTCAAGAAAACCAACAGCAATGATGGAGGAACCCACCCCAAATTCCTCCAGCAGTTTAACCACATAGGCCCCGCCCTGAGAGAAACACATGCCTGTCACTTATGTGGCGAAAGGTTCATTCAGGACAAGTTGATCAAACTAGTATAGATTGTTAATTTATTATTTGTTTCTATTCAAATGTAATTATATAATTTATCCTGTGCCATCTTATAACGACTACTGTTGAATCAGGAGCTTCCAGATCCCTCAAGTGCCCTAAATGATATTTATTTTACTGTCGTAAAGTTTGTGTCTTCAAAGTACTACATTCTTATTTACATGTTACCTACATTGGTAAGGGTGCTGAGGGAGCCCAAAAAGCACACAACAACCAAGCCCAGTACAAACAGCTCCCGTCTGTTCGCCAGGTAATCAGGGTATTCATCCATCACAGCAGTAATGATAGCCTCCAGTCCTCCAAACTGAGACAGAGATGAGAGAGGGCCACATCAATGAACATGATTACATACAGTACCAGTCAAAAGTTTGGACACAACTACTCATTCAACGGTTTTTCTATATTTTTACTATTTTCTACATTGTAAAATAATAGTGAAGATATCAAAACTATGAAATAACGCATATGGAATCATGTAGTAAACAAAAAGTGTTAAACAAATCAAAATATATTTTATATTTGAGATTCTTCAAAGTAGCCACCCTTTGCCTTGATGACAGCTTTGCACACTCTTGGCATTCTGTCAACCAGCTTCATGAGGAATGCTTTTCCAAAAGTCTTGAAGGAGTTCCCACATATGCTGAGCACTTGTTGGCTGCTTTTCCTTCACTCTGCGGTCCAACTCATCCCAAACCATCTCAATTGGGTTGAGGTCGGGTGATTGTGGAGGCCAGGTCATCTGATGGAGCACTCCATCACTCTCCTTCTTGGTCAAATAGCCCTTACACAGCCTGGAGGTGTGTTTTGGGTCATTGTCCTGTTGCAAAACAAACGATAGTCCCACTAAGCGCAAACCAGATGGGATGGCATATCGCTGCAGAATGCTGTGGTAGCCATGCTGGTTAAGTGTGCCTTGAATTCTAAATAAATCACAGACAGTGTCACCAGCAAAGCACCCCCACACCATCACACCACCTCCTCCATGCTTCATGTTGGGAACCACACATGCGGAGATCATCCGTTCACCTACTCTGTGTCTCACAAAGACACGGCGGTTGGAAAAATCTCAAATTTGGACTCATCAGACCAAAGGACAGATTTCCACCGGTCTAATGACCATTGCTCGTGTTTCTTGGCCGAAGCAAGTCTATTCTTCTTATTGGTGTCCTTTAGTAGTGGTTTCTTTGCAGCAATTCAACCATGAAGGCCTGATTCATGCAGTCTCCTCTGAACAGTTGATGTTGAGATGTGTCTGTTACTTGAACTCTGTGAAGCATTTATTTGGGCTGCAATCTGAGGTGCAGTTAACTCTAATGAACTTATCCTCTGCAGCAGAGGTAACTCTGGGTCTTCCTTTCCTGTGGCGGTCCTCACGAGAGACAGTTTCATCATAGCGCTTGATGGTTTTTGCGACTGCACTTGAAGAAACTTTCAAAGTTCTTGACATTTTCCGGATTGACTGACCTTCATGTCTTAAAGTAATGATGGACTGTCGTTTCTCTTTGCTTATTTGAGCTGTTCTTGCCATAATATGAACTTGGTCTTTTACCAAATAGGGCTATCTTCTGTATACCACCCCTACCTTGTCACAACACAACTGATTTGCTTAAAAGCATTAAGAAGGAATTCCACAAATTAACTTTTAACAAGGCACACCTGTTAATCGAAATGCATTCCAGGTGACTACCTAATGAAGCTGGTTGAGAGAATGCCAAGAGTGTGAAAAGCTGTCATCAAGGCAAAGGGTGGCTATTTGAAGAATCTCAAATCTAAATTTGTTTAACACTTTTTTGGTTACTACATGATTCCATATGTATTATTTCTAGTTTTGATGTCTTCACTATTATTCTACAATGTAGAACATAAAGAAAAACCCTGGAATGAGTCAGTTTTGTCCAAACTTTTGACTGGTACTGTATGACCAAAGTTCAGGGATAATCTGTTTACATCAAGTTAGGCAAGTCTCATTCTTTTGATGAGACACTTCAACCCAAGTTCTGTCATACCGTGCTGTCGAGCCCAAGAGTGATCATCATCACAAAGAAGATTATGGCGAAGAACGTTGACCCTGTCATGTTGGCTATGGCCTCGGGATAGGTGATGAAGAGTAGGCTTGGACCTGGGAATGAGGTGTTGGTGGGGGGGGGGGGGGTAAATCCCATGTTGATAACAATCTAAAGGCTGCAATCTCCTACTATTGTAGTATATATATAAATACATTCCTATTGAACATGTACAGTCAGTTACAGCAGTATTTAAAAAAACATGCAAATACACTTAAAACAGGTATTGGGAAAACGTTTTTTTTAAACGTGGTTTATCTAGAAGAGTTTTGGCCACTAACCTTTGTCTCTGGCTACATCCTCCACATTCACATTTCTCTTCTCTGCCATATACCCGAGCACAGTGAAGATCACAAACCCAGACATGAAGCTGGTCAGGCAGTTCACCAGGCTGGTCACTATGGCATCACTACGGCGTCACAACATAGAGACAAACATGGTGCCTGTCTGATCATCTCAAGTATTGTCATTCATTCATTTATACCTTTCTCTGGTTTGGTTGTGAACAGTGGTTACATTGGGATTTTGTAAATGGAGCAACTGTCACCAAAATGGATTACCTTTGTAAGACATGTTCTTGACTGAGCTCACTTGCTAGCAAGCAAACACAAACAGTGAGTGGACCATTGAGATGTACAGTATTCTAAATGCCATTTCTATTTCTATGGAGTGGGCATTCACTTTCTTTTCATTAAGATAACCCTGTCAGCAAGAGTAAGTCTATTCAGATTCTGTGTGATTCATGAAGTTCTCTGAGAAGCAGCAGTGCCATTGTTTCCTCATGTGTGCCACTGTTACTGTACTAATCACATTAACCATGCACATGACAGCTGTCTTACAAGGAGCATACAATTCAATTTCTTCAGGAGAGCCCCGTGATCCATTCATCTCCCACTATGCTGGACTCACCACTCCCTTCTCATAATTGTAATTACATTGTCTTAAAGGGTTGCTGTGGGACATCCATTTGAGCTCATCTATTCAACACATCATAAACAAATCACCTTGATTGGCCGGTGTTTCCTCCCTCCCCGACGACACAGGGCTGATGCGAATAAAAGTGAGGGCTATAGTTAGGCTTCCTAAGACGCATGTTTTTGTCACTGGATGTCAATGCATGACAGCCTTTTATGAGAGAGATTGGAAACGCTACCGTGGAGATCCAGCCATACAATATACTCCTACATCACTGGTGAATGGGGCATTCAGGAGGAGCAGCCTCCTCTTCCATCCTGGACACACTTACCTCCTCTGAGTCATTCTAGTTTGAACTTTTTACTTGTTTGATGTGGTTGACAGTTTCCTATGCTCTCACAGGTGTGTGGCTCAGTTGGTAGTGTGTGGCGCTAGCAATGCCAGGTTTGTGGGTTTGATTCCCGCTGGGGCCACCCATACGAAAATGTATGCACGTACATTTGGATGCAAGCTTTGGATACAGGTGTCTACTAAATGGCATATGTAAACACAGGCAGATACACTGAGGGTACAAAACATTAGGAACACCTTCCTAATATTGAGTTGCACCCTCTTTTGTCCTCAGAACAAATTTGTCGAGTCATGGACTCTACAAGGTGTCGAAAGCGTTCCACATGGATGCTGGCCCACGTTGACTCCAATGCTTCACACAGTTGTGTCAAGTTGGCTGGATGTCCTTTGGGTGGTGGACCATTCTTGATACACACGGGAAACTGTTGAGCGTGAAAAACCCAGCAGCGTTGCAGTTCTTGACACACTCACACTTCTACCATACCCAGTTCAAAGTCACTTAAATATTTTATCTTGCCCATTCGCCCATTGAATGGCACACATACACAATCCATGTCTCAATTGTCTCAAGGCTTAAAAATCCTTCTACGGGATCGGTGTCCCGTATACGGGACGGTTGAGCTAACGTGCGCTAATGTGATTAGCATGACTGTTGTAAGTGTAACCGGTGTGAAATGGCTAGCTAGTTAGCGGTGCGCGCTAGTAGCGTTTCAATCGGTGACGTCACTTGCTCTGAGACCTTGAAGTAGTTGTTTCCCTTGCTCTGCAAGGGCCGCGGCTTTTGTGGAGCGACGGGTAACGGTGCTTCGAGGGTGACTGTTGTCGATGTGTGTAGAGAGTCTCTGGTTCAAGCCCAGGTTGGGGCGAGGAGAGGGACGGAAGCAAAACTGTTACATAAGTAACAGCAAACTTTCCAGGACATAGACATGTCTTATATGGGCAGAAAGCTTAAATTCTTGTTAATCGAACTGCACTGTCCAATTTACAGTAGCTATTACAGTGATAAAATACCATGCTATTGTTTGAGGAGAGTGCACAACAACAAAAAACGTATCACGGCAACTGGTTTGATACATTCACCTCTGAAGGTAAATAATGTACTTACATTCAGTAATCTTGCTCTGATTTGTCATCCTAAGGGTCCCAGAGATAAAATGAGCATTGTTTTGTTTGATAAAACCATTTGAATATTCAAATGTAGGAACTGGGTTCTACAGTTTGAACCCCTGCTGTCTCTGGCTCCACACCCAGCCTGCTCGGCCATCTAGATGTGTGAAAGTTAGTGTATAAGCTAATGAGCCATCATGTATGACATTCCTGGGACTGTGCAAACTTACATTTTGTATTACCATATCATTTTTGTATGTTCTTTATAGTTATGTACTTGAAAATGTATCAATTGACCAATTCGGCACATTTGGGCAGACTTGATACAAAATAGTCTGGTATTGCAATGCTTCACTGGATCAATCTGAAACTTTGACACGGATGCCATCTAGTGGCCAATATGTAAATTGCGCCTAAACTGCAATATTATATTGTGGCCTTTCTCTTGCATTTCAAAGATGATGGAAAAAAACAAGAAAAAAAATGCATGTTTTTTGTTTGTATTATCTTTTACCAGATATAATGTGTTATATTCTCCTACATTAATTTCACATTTCCACAAACGTCAAAGTGTTTCCTTTCAAATGGTATCAAGAATATGCATATCCTTGCTTCAGGTCCTGAGCTACAGGCAGTTAGATTTGGGTATGTCATTTTAGGTGAAAATTGAAAAAAAGGTTCCGATCCTTAAGAGGTTAACCTGTCTCGTCCCCTTCAGCTACACTGATTGAAGTGGATTTAACAGGTGACATCAATAAGGGATCATAGCTTTCACCTGGTCAGTCTATGTCATGGAAAGTGTATGTCATGTTTTGTACACTCAGTGTATATTTATTATTATTTAAGGGAGTTTTATTATCAGCTCTTACCGATAACAGTTGTTTGTGAAGGGGTTGTAGCTGGAGAGGGCAAGGAGCACCCCAAACCCTGGCCCCAAGGAGAAGAAGATTTGTGCCGCAGCATCTACCCACACCTACAAAACACATGGAGATGAATTACACTCAAATGACCGAACCTGAGGGATTTACCTGCAATCTCAGAATATCAGATTCAGTGCTTTGACCTGTATAGTATCCCTGTGTATCTCAACAGTATAAAGACCTATATCAAGCTACTGAAGCCTAACTGTTCCTGTCTGTCAGCCAGCCTCTGTCTGTCTGTCTGTCTGTCTGTCTGTCTGTCTATCTCTCATAATCCTCTGCTATTGTGGAGCTTTAAATGTAATGCTAATTACTTTCTCATTTTCTAATGTTTCTCTATTGGACAGCTGATTCCCTCCAAGTATCCAAATCATTTAATATCTGTGCACAGTGTTTCTTAATAGAAATGTATATAATAAGTCACAGATAACACTTGAAATTAAAGTTTGCACATATAATAATATATTACTAGTTAATGTGCTTGCTGAAGGCAAGACCACTCTAGATTTCTTACATACTCATGACTATTATTCCACTCACTCTAGCACTTAAACCACATAAGCTATTAACACTAAACCAACTTTAGAATGTACATTATAAATGATACTGTTCTTTAACCATTTCAGCTGCAAACATTAAAACAACTTTAACATTTTCAAAACGTCATAAATTATAGCAATTTAAGTTTGCACACATTTGCATAAAATAACCCACCAGCAGTAAGAGTAACTCGTGAACCGTTCAAGCTAGAGACACCAAACCAACTTTTATATGTTCAGGCTATCCTGTCCTATCAACCATAAAAATGTAAAGACAAGCTAGCAAGCATACACATTTTCTGTACGAAATGTACTTTTCTAGTTATTAGCATGTGCCTTTATAATGTCTACACACATTTGGCTGTTTTTTAGTCAGGATAATAAGACATTATAAAGGGGTCATACATGCTGATGTCAAATTTTGCAAAGCATTGCACATCATATTGCATTATACTTGCAGCGTAAGCACAAATTATAGGGCGCTCATTGAATAGCTCACAAATAGTCCTTCGTAGCTCATTTGGTAGATCATGCAGCTTGTAACGTCAGGGTAGTGGGTTCGATCCCCGGGGCCACCCATACGTTAAAATGTATGCACGCATGACTGTAAGTCGCTTTGGATAAAAGTGTCTGCTAAATGGCATATTATGTGTCCAATGACATTTGTGCTAAATGATAGCCTCATACAAATCTTATTTCACAGCTGTACTGATAGAGCTCTGAAGAGAAGCATGCACTTGGAAAGGGAGAGGAGAACGAAAGAGAGAGAGTGTATCTGTGCGTGAGAGAGAATGGGTGGGGGGAGGCTTTGTTAATGGAAAAATCTAAACCAACTACGCATCTCATTATCGCGTGGCTTATTTATGCATCTCATCTCATCCATATTCCCTTGAACCAAAGCGCTCACTCATACTGAGCCAACAACACAGCACTGGACCATCAGAGAGTAGAAAGCAAGAAAGCAAAGTTAAAAGACATTATGGTAGAGGCACTTTCCGCGGGGTTGGCATAAAGCGTATGTTTACGGTTTTCAGGGATACAGTATTTTCAACCTAACTTCCGTTTCCCCTGAAAAACAGATGTGGGGACTCCGCTCAGGCATCTTTTAACGCCTGCTAGGTTAGGTTATGGTAGAGGTAGACTCAGACTGTTCCCAATATACTGGTTGCAATGACATCAGGCTGACATCTTTTGTAATGTCATGGTCAGGGTGTTTAAACAGCTTTACAGTGACCAGAAAAATACCTCCCCATAACCAGAAAACTAGTTTACAGATGCAGTATTTTTGGGGCGCATATCACAGCACAGCAGAGCACAGCATGCTGCACTTGCATGGGGAGAAAATATTTGACTGCATTCAATTTACCCTTCAGTAAGCCCCGTGCCCCTTGGTTACTGTTTCAACCTCGGACAACATTTTCCCGGGAAACCCAATTCCCCATTTAGGAGCTAACTAGTGCTCTCAAATCATATCCTGATGTCGACAAAATATGTATTCATAACATTGCTAACAAAGCTAGTTAACATACATTCTGAGAAAACAAGGGTAAGACACGCCTGGTGCCCAAATTTATGACGTTTGTTGCGCAGTGAGAGTCGAGTGGAGACAAACGGATTCAGTTCAGTCAGTGTTGCCAACTTAGCGACTTTGTCGCTATATTTAGCGAGTTTTCAGACCCCTCTAGCGACACATTTTCAAAAAAGCGACTAGCGACAAATCTAGCGACTTTTTCTGGTGTTATTGGAGACTTTTGGAGACTCTGACGTGAAAGCACGTATCGGTCTTACTCTTCTCAACGAGCAGCGGGTGCTGCCGTGGGCCCCACCCCTACCCAAAGCATTCACAGGCGGCCCAGTCCTCGCGCAGCAGTACCTCCCAGCTGCAGTCAGAACAGATGTTCACCCCTCCTCGTCCAGACTGCAAATGAATCGCACATGCGGGAAGCCACCGTTGGCTGATCCCGCCCTGGCTTACATTCAGGGCGGGATGTAAATGTAGGGTGTTTTTTACTCAATTTTTGTCTCTCCCACGAAGTTATTCCTCTTTCCTACAGCGTCCATCACAATTACATGCACATGGCCAATAATGCAAATTAGGTGATGACGTCATTGAGCGACTTCTAGCGACTTTTAGGACAGCCAATAGCTACTTTCCTTACTGAGGAGTTGGCAACACTGAGTTCAGTCAGTCGTCCTGATGAGCCCTTCCCAGCTAGCTAGTTTGTGGCTAGAAACTTCAGCGAGAATTTGGAACTTTTCTGCCGAAGTTGGGACTTGGGAGTGTTCAGAATCATTCCGTTTGTATCGGAGTAATAGTATATATTATTATTTTTACTAAAATGTAACATTAGATGTTAATGCCATAGTTGTACATTTTTGGTGAAAATCACTACAATAAATGTGATTTACAGTGGGGAAAAAAAGTATTTAGTCAGCCACCAATTGTGCAAGTTCTCCCACTTAAAAAGATGAGAGAGGCCTGTAATTTTCATCATAGGTACACGTCAACTATGACAGAAAAAATGAGATTTTTTTTCTCCAAAAATCACATTGTAGGATTTTTAATGAATTTATTTGCAAATTATGGTGGAAAATAAGTATCTGGTCAATAACAAAAGTTTCTCAATACTTTGTTATATACCCTTTGTTGGCAATGACACAGGTCAAACGTTTTCTGTAAGTCTTCACAAGGTTTTCACACACTGTTGCTGGTATTTTGGCCCATTCCTCCATGCAGATCTCCTCTAGAGCAGTGATGTTTTGGGGCTGTCGCTGGGCAACATGGACTTTCAACTCCCTCCAAATATTTTCTATGGGGTTGAGATCTGGAGACTGGCTAGGCCACTCCAGGACCTTGAAATGCTTCTTACGAAGCCACTCCTTCGTTGCCTGGGCGGTGTGCTTGGGATCATTGTCATGCTGAAAGACCCAGCCACGTTTCATCTTCAATGCCCTTGCTGATGGAAGGAGGTTTTCACTCAAAATCTCACGATACATGGCCCCATTCATTCTTTCCTTTACACGGATCAGTCGTCCTGGTCCCTTTGCAGAAAAACAGCCCCAAAGCATGATGTTTCCACCCCCATGCTTCACAGTAGGTATGGTGTTCTTTGGATGCAACTCAGCATTCTTTGTCCTCCAAACACGACGAGTTGAGTTTTTACCAAAAAGTTATATTTTGGTTTCATCTGACCGTATGACATTCTCCCAATCCTCTTCTGGATCATCCAAATGCACTCTAGCAAACTTCAGACGGGCCTGGACATGTACTGGCTTAAGCAGGGGGACACGTCTGGCACTGCAGGATTTGAGTCCCTGGCGGCGTAGTGTGTTACTGATGGTAGGCTTTGTTACTTTGGTCCCAGCTCTCTGCAGGTCATTCACTAGGTCCCCCCGTGTGGTTCTGGGATTTTTGCTCACCGTTCTTGTGATCATTTTGACCCCACGGGGTGAGATCTTGCGTGGAGCCCCAGATCGAGGGAGATTATCAGTGGACGAGTGGAGGACGAGTGGAGGACAGAGGAGCCTCTTAAAGAAGTTGTTACAGGTCTGTGAGAGCCAGAAATCTTGCTTGTTTGTAGGTGACCAAATACTTATTTTCCACCATAATTTGCAAATAAATTCATTAAAAATCCTACAATGTGATTTTCTGGGATTCTTTTTCTCAATTTGTCTGTCATAGTTGACGTGTACCTATGATGAAAATTACAGGCCTCTCTCATCTTTTTAAGTGGGAGAACTTGCACAATTGGTGGCTGACTAAATACTTTTTTTCCCCACTGTAGCTGTCACACTGGCCTGATATTGGCTACAATATCTAGCAGCTATCCTCTCCTTACTGCAGCAAGCGGGAGCGACAGACACTATGCCCCGTGTTGTTGTGTTGCCGGTTGCGGCGCAAACTCTCCCCATTGAGCAGAGTAGACTGTATCACCGTGACATCCAGATGGTTACTACCAATATTACAAGTTATTTCTCATGTACTGTAGGCTGCTATCCTATTCGAAATAAAATGAAGTGGGATGGAACAAATTGTAGATGGTGACCAATACTACAAGCTATTCTCGAAATAAACATAACTTTCTTTTACAAGTTTTAACTTGCGCCATGCAGCTGTTGTTGCCAGCTAGCTAGTATAAACTAGCTGGGAAGGGCTCATCAGGATTACTGACTGAACCGAATCCATTCATCTCCACACTCAACTCTCAGCAGCGTGTCCGTATACAGTAGCCTCTCCCAGAAAACAAGTTATATTAAGTGGCTAGCTAGCGTTAGCAACATTTGGTGGTCAATGAGAGTGAGAGTTAGCTAACCAGCTGAGCAAGCAAACAATGTAACAAAAGTATAATTTCGGATTCGAAAAATACTCCATCAACATGCTCTGCATTTCAGGAGTCACAGTAGCAAGTACTTCTGGTGCACTGTTAAATTATTTAGCCATTTAAACATACATTTTTTGAAGAAATCTCTCAGTTTTTGCCATAGCCTCACTGGCTTTCACGCAATTTAAACGTGAGCTTGTCGGAGGTGTCGGTCTCTACTACAGTTGCTATCCATTGGAGCACTGCAGGTTGGCCAAAATTATGGGGTGGGGCTTAGCGAAAGGTCAAATTGAAATAACAAATTCCATATCCTCTTTCTTTCACAGATTTTGACACAGGCGAGTGCAAAATGCTGTGCTGTGACACACGCAAAAAAATTACTGCATCTGTACAACCAAATAATGACATTATAACATCCTATTGCAAATTTTGCCCGCTCACTGTAATAAACAAATTGTCATTTGAAACTATACCAAAATAATCAGACAATACTGAGAAATTCGTCTCGCTATTTTAGTGTTTCCCGCTCCAAACTGATGATCATATGGAATTGATGTGATAATGGACAAGTGTTCTGTGTTTCGTCTCTATAACTCACACTGGTCTCGAAGAGTTTCTCCCATTTGGGCTTTAGGTAGAAGACCACTCCCTTCCATGCACCTGGTAGGGTGGCACCACGGATCAACAGGATGAAGAGCACCACATAGGGCAAGGTGGCCGTCACCCACACTACCTGGCACGGGACGGGCAAAGCAGCAGAGAGAGAGAGAGATGGGGGAGAGATGAGAAGGGAAGATCAATGGAGATTATAGCCAAGTAAATCACACTGGACATTGCATTGTAATGACCCTAGTCTTGATAAAGCCCATTATGAACACCCCCAACTGAAATATTTATCTGTGGCTAGTGCGTTAGCCTTGGGGCCGGATGACCCGGAACGGTACAAACCACAGCCGTTTTGCTACAATGTACAACAATGATCCGGAAATTAACCCCCTCACACTGATACGGTTTCCTGGAAGAGTGGCTTGGACATGTTACCTTCCCTGATGTCTTCACTCCCTTCCAGAGACTGAAGTAAACGATAGTGAAGATGAGAAAGAGGCAGAGCATCAGCTGCCAGCGAACACCCCCCACGTTATGCAGCCCATCGGACTTGTGGATCTCCAGAACATTCCTCCTGTAGTGGAAAAATACATTAGTACTGTATTTACATTTACTTACCTTTACCTGTAGGCTTACCTACACTGCTAAAACTAAGGGTGCCTTGTGGTTCGATATAGATCCATTTCTAGGGCCATATATGAAGTGAGCCATCTTTTTGGTTCGATAGATGGAGCACCATTTCTTCTAGCAGTGTGCTGGGTGAATTTCTTGTTTTCTATAAGCTTTACATAATCACAGCATGTTTCAGCACTTGTAAGCAAGTGTTTATTGAAACATTTAAATGACAATACAATGAGAATGATGTTGAAACACTTGAATGCAATGAAATGATAACAACGATGTCAACCCATTGACGTGGCTATTCAAGATCATGGTATTCTCTGTGCTGTCTGCCACTTACATGCACTTACGTGTAAAATTCCTCAGCAGGTGACCTGGAGTAGTTGTTCCAGGTCACGTTATCTTTCAGGAAGTAGTTGGTGCAGTTTTCAGTGTTCCACGCGTTGTCACAGTTGGTCCAGGGCAGGACGCTGGCGAAGGATGAGTAGAAGTAGAAGAGTGCCCAGGCGATGATGGTGTTGTAGTAGAAGGAGACATACAGCGCGATGATACAGATCGCATACCCAATGCCTGAAACCATGGACAGATGGATCAGTGAGATCAGAGATTAGAAACATGTGCCTCTATGCAAATAGTCCGAATATGCCATTTTGAAATGACCAATTACTATGTTGTTATAGGCCTAGTATTAGTTTCATATACTGAGGACTGTACTGTACTTTACCTTTCAATTGACCCACTTTCCAAATTATTCCATAGTTACCTTATCAATAAACTGTTGAATTGTCAACAGCAAGGGTCACGTGATCTTGAGAAGAAGATGTGTAGTATGCAAGTAATGTAAAGATGTGAACTGGTGTGTGGTTGTGAGGTGGGTTGTTTTGTACAGTGAGGGAAAAAAGTATTTGATCCCCTGCTGATTTTGTATGTTTGCCCACTGACAAATAAATGATCAGTCTATAATTTTAATGGTAGGTTTATTTCAACAGTGAGAGAAAGCAAAAATCCAGAAAAACGCATGTCAAAAATGTTATAAATTGATTTGCATTTTAATGAGGGAAATAAGTATTTGACCCCCTCTCAATCAGAAAGATTTCTGGCTTCCAGGTGTCTTTTATACAGGTAACGAGCTGAGATTAGGAGCACACTCTTAAAGGGAGTGCTCCTAATCTCAGCTTGTTACCTGTATAAAAGACACCTGTCCACAGAAGCAATCAATCAATCAGATTCCAAACTCTCCACCATGGCCAAGACCAAAGAGCTCTCCAAGGATGTCAGGGACAAGATTGCAGACCTACACAAGGCTGGAATGTGCTACAAGACCATCGCCAAGCAGCTTGGTGAGAAGGTGACAACAGTTGGTGCGATTATTCGCAAATGGAAGAAACACAAAATAACTGTCAATCTCCCTCGGCCTGGGGCACCATGCAAGATCTCACCTCGTGGAGTTGCAATGATCATGAGAACGGTGAGGAATCAGCCCAGAACTACACGGGAGGATCTTGTCAATGATCTCAAGGCAGCTGGGACCATAGTCACCAAGAAAACAATTGGTAACACACTACGCCGTGAAGGACTGAAATCATGCAGTGCCCGCAAGGTCCCCCTGCTCAAGAAAGCACATATACAGGGCCGTCTGAAGTTTTCCAATGAACATCTGAATGATTCAGAGGAGCACTGGGTGAAAGTGTTGTGGTCAGATGAGACCAAAACCAAGCTCTTTGGCATCAACTCAACTCGCCGTGTTTGGAGGAGGAGGAATGCTGCCCATGACCCTAAGAAAACCATCTCCACCGTCAAACATGGAGGTGGAAACATTATGCTTTGGGGGTGTTTTTCTGCTAAGGGGACAGGACAACTTCACCGCATCAAAGGGACGATGGACGGGGCCATGTACCATCAAATCTTGGGTGAGAACCTCCTTCCCTCAACCAGGGCATTGAAAATGGGTCGTGGATGGGTATTCCAGCATGACAACGCCCCAAAACTCACAGCCAAGGCAACAAAGGGGTGGCTCAAGAAGAAGAACATTAAGGTCCTGGAGTGGCCTAGCCAGTCTCCAGACCTTAATCCCATAGAAAATCTGTGGAGGGAGCTGAAGGTTCGAGTTGCCAAACGTCAGCCTCGAAACCTTAATGACTTGGAGAAGATCTGCAAAGAGGAGTGGAACAAAATCCGTCCTGAGATGTGTGCAAACCTGGTGGCCAACTACAAGAAACGTCTGACCTCTGTGATTGCCAACAAGGGTTTTGCCACCAAGTACTAAGTCATGTTTTGCAGAGGGGTCAAATATGTATTTCCCTCATTAAAATGCAAATCAATTCATAACATTTTTGACATTCATTTGTCTGGATTGTTTTGTTGTTATTCTGTCTCTCACTGTTCAAATAAATCTACCATTAAAATTATAGACTGATCATCAGCAGGGGATCAAATACTATTTTTTCCCTCACTGTATATGATGCTAGTCCTACCTTTGAAGATGGGGCATATGTGTTTCCATATGGATATGGCACCAGTTCTGTGGAACTGTCCCAGGGCCAGTTCCATGTAAAATAGTGGCACCCCTCCAAAGATGGCCATGACAATGTAGGGGATGAGGAAAGCCCCTGTACAGAGATGTAAAGAGGGAAAATCACAGGTCTGACTCATTACTATACGGAGATCCCATTGTGTTGATGAAGATGTAGGCCTAACCTCATCCCCAGGCTATTGCCACAGCACAAGTGTCAGATGCACAAGATGTGAGATGCATTAGGAAGGACAGTCACTTTGCAAATTGTTACTTTTACTACTTGGTAGTTTAATATGTAAGGACATCTGGTAACACATGTAACACATTATGATGATGAATTGTAAGACATGCAGTTATAATGTATGTAAGACTTTTAAGTCATGTATGACCCCTTTATAATGTATTGTAACCATTTCATAATGAGCAGCCAGTTTAAGACAGTTGAAATGTTATGCATAGAGAGACAGAACATATTATTTATAAGCTATAACATTAAAAGGCTCATACATTATTATTAACTCATAATAAACTGGGGGGCGAACATTTTTATTTGGCCTTACTGCTATTAGCCCATACAAACGCATTGAATAACATATTCACTACATGGAACAACAGATAGTCCCCATACAAAATCTAAAGGAAGTTTGTTCTGAAGTGTCTGTCCTATATCTGACAGATATAAGAAAGATCTGGAAACATAATTTTATTTTTTTGTTATGTTATTTTTGGCTCTAAACAGTCTCCAGATATACTTCAATTAATTTTTTCAACTGGTACCGGTGACCTTCAGATGAGTCTTGTGAGGCCTGTGGGCGTCCTAAAGCAAAACAAAATGCTTTTGGGGGTCATAGAGCAAAACGGAGAACACCATGGTGTTCGTGAGAGTCTCATCTTTCCATAGAGGGGTCAAACCGTTTGGCCAAATCGTTCGGACGCTACAGACGATTTTGTAAGAAGACCAATTTTGGGGATGTTTCATGGTCTGACAAACACCGCTCTAGCTCTGTCACCTTTCACTGCAGATGCGGAAGTGCGACATCGGCGAATATCTCTAGTTTCAACTGACAGACTTTTATGGGGATGCGGACATCGACATTATACCTGGATGCTTTAGGTCTAGTGTTTATCTTTAACGAAGTAATCAGCAGTTAAAACAATAACAACCCGTTTTCCCCGCCCCTGTTACGGCAAAAAGCTGAGGGATGGGGATGGAGAAATCTAACCACTCTAAAATGTATAGACAGAGCAATGGATGCAAGGACTGACCATTCATGATATTAAAATTATCGTTTTAACCATGTTTTGAGGATAAATAGTGTTTCTTTACATTTACTTTGTTTACAAACATTGGATTAACACATGCTTATATGTTGGGTTATGATGAGGCACGACAGTTGAACTAAGCGATCATGAGGCACTTATAAGTTATTCTTCAAGAATCAATGGGTAAGTAACATGAATTTATAAGTCCAAAAATGGATGTAGCAACTGCAAATTGGCCCTTTAAATACACTTTAACGACTTTTTTGTATTTTGTTCAAAGGGAAATATTTTTGCTCAAATATATGTGCATAGCCTCTATGTTTTGGCGACAGTTTTTTAATTGAAATTAATTACATTCATATCATCCAAAGATTCGAAATGTCTTTGCTTTTTAATCAGACCATCTGTCAAATGATTGGTACACTCTTAGAAAAAAAAAAGGTGTTATCTAGAACCAAAAAGGGTTCTTCGGCTGTCCCCATAGAAGAACCCTTTGAAGAACCCTTTTTGGTTCCAGGTAGAACCCTTTCCACAGAGAGTTCTACATGGAGGGTACAAAGGGTTCTACCTGAAACCAAAAAGGGTTATCCTACAGATACAGCCAAATAACCCTTTTGGAACCTTTTTTTCTAAGAGTGTAGGGGTTTCTGTATATCCCTACACATTTTATAACTTAAAACAAATATTTATTCAGAACAGAAGTTACATGCAAACTGATACATGGTCTTGCCTACCTTTAGACAGTGGTGGGAAAAGTACCTAATTGTGCTACTTGAGTAAGAGTAAAGATACCTTAATAGAAAATGAGTAAAAGTTAAAGCCACCCAGTAAAATACTACTTGAGTAAAAGTCAAAAAATATTTGGTTTTAAATATACTTAAGTATCAAAAGTAAATGTAATTGCTAAAATATACTTAAGTATCAAAAGTAAAAGTATAAATAATTTAAAATTCCTTATATTAAGCAAATCAGACGGCACCATTTTCTTGTTTTTTAAATGTACTGATAGCCAGGGGCACACTGCAACACTCAGACATCATTTACAAAGGAAGCATGTGTGTTTAGTGAGTCCGCCAGATCAGAGGCAGTATGGATGACCAGGGATGTTCTCTTGATAAGTGCGTGAATTGGACCATTTTCATGTCCTGCTAAGCATTCAAAATGTAATGAGTACTTTTGGGTGTCAGGAAAAAGTACATGATTTTCTTTAGGAATATAAATTGTAAAGTAGAGTACAGATACAAAAAAAAAAAAGAAGCATTTATGCCACTGTATGGTGCATTAAATTAGTGCAACAAGTGAAATATTCCCTCTAGTCAAACCGCAAACGGTAGCCTTCTACAAATGAGGTGCAAACACAACGATAATTACAGATGAGATACAAAATAAACAGGTTTTATGCAGCCAAATACAATATTTAGTTACTTTTTAATTCATTTATAGCCTATAATCTCGACAGGCTAGACATTTTCCACTTTCCGTTTTCCATAACACTGATCAGATTAGAGGCAGGCCTATGTTTTGTAGCCTCAATCAGTACCGCGTCCGACAACATTTGTGACATTTTAAACTAGTCCATTTGAGAACGCTGTCTTTTCGAACTCATCTTGGCGGATGAACTTTCCTAATAGGCTAGGCTATATTTAAATAATTCTAAACAGGAAAACCTATGCTGTACGTAGTACAATACTTTATTTACTTCAGTGTGTTTCAGTAATTTTGTTTGGAGTGGGTTGCAGGCTCTCGAGCATGTGAAGCTAATTCCAGCACCATGGACAGCAGGAGGTATAGCCTACCCAAGTGCGCGCATGAGAGCCACTATCCTTATCAAATCCTTCATTCCAAACATATGCTATCTGAATAATAATTGTTAATAATTATATTCAGCCTACTATCGTATCTAATATCAAGAAAGAGGAGACCACATACATGTAAGTAAGGTCATAGATTAGCCCACTAAAATAGAAAGCAAATAATTAAAGAATTAGAAAAACTCTTACCGCCTCCATTTTGGTAACAAATGTATGGAAATCTCCACACGTTTCCTAAGTCTACCGCGAAGCCAATGACTGATAAAAGAAAATCCATCTTTTTGCTCCATTTGTCTCTTGAGTTCCTCTGTGTGATCACAGGTACCGGCACAGGGTTGTTGTTGTAACCGGTGTTTGAGGGGCCCTGGGCGCTCAGGCTTCCCGTTGGGGTCGCTGTGTCTTGGCGGGTCATGGTTGGCGGACTATCAAAAGCCAGTCCGCCGTCTGAGCAGGTAAGTTTGAAAAAACTGCCAAGCTTCAGAGACGCAGAAGATTCTCATATTATGGGCGATGACAGGTCAGAGTGGGAGGCTCGTGGAGTAGAACTCCCTCTGCACACATTAATATCAACAAAATGAGCTCCACTCCAACATTGATGAGTTTTAGGTTCTCTAAATCTGGCTACAATTGTAGAAACCCTGGCCTGTATTAATGTACATTTTAGAAGCTATTATTTAACAGCACTAGCCTACAGGCTTTTCAAGAGGTCTACTATTTGGTCTACTATTTGATAAGCGGCTTGGATGAATTTATGTATTGTTTTAGGTTCCCTAAAGCCCAATATCATTATTAGGCTACTATGTGTGTCTTGATGTATCTTGAGAGAATACATTTTTGAATACATTTGAGAAATAATTGTAGTATTTAGTATTAATGAAGGCTGTGGATCTAAATGGTAACTTGCGATGGAGGGGAGGAGGAATTAAGCTACTCAAATTCACTGTATGCAAATGTTCTAATCTACCACATCTTTAAAGAGGTCTTGACCTTATGGCACCATGGTAGCATGCATAATCATGGTAACCTACAAGTCCCAATCTTGACAGTATGATACAACTTTTTAAAGCTCTTGTCAGTGCTGAATCCACACCTGACAATGCAAAGTACCCTGGCAAAAGACGGCTAAAGAAAGGTATGTGTTGGTGTATGTGTGTGTACGAGCGTGTGTGTTTGTGTGAATGAAATACACGTGAACTTTGACCGTTTTGACCTCTTTAAGTACACAAAGTCTTAAGGCGTCGTGGCTTCCTGAGTCCAGGGTAATGCTTTTGGTGAGGAGACAACAGCACAGACCAGAAGCTCTGTGGCTTAACTGGACTCGTTAGGGAAACCTAATTAAATGACCTTGTAATTGAATCCACCACTTTTAGCACTGGCCGATTTCAAAAGTCCTAAAGAGTCATAACCAAATATACAGACTGTCATAATCTTGCAGGTCAATGAGTGGAGTGCACCAAATGAGGTTAGTTTGGAAAATGGATATGACAATGTGATTGGACGAGCGGCATCCAACACCATCATGAACTTGTCACTTAAAGCCAAATGGTAGTTGCTGCTGCCTGGCCTGTCTAAAGTTTCCTCCTCTAACGTGGAGAGTCATACAGTAGGTTACTGATGCTATACTCTTGTTTTATACTGTTAAGACAAATAATTTCAATTAAAATGCGGGTAAATCGTTTTTAGAGGGGAATAGACAATAATAATCCCAAGGCCACATGATATTTACAGTATGCCTACCGTGAGTGTCAAAAGCTGTCTTGTGTTTTTATAATCATTCATACACTACATTACCAAATGTATGTGGACACCTGCTCGTCGAACATCTCATTCCAAAATCATGGGCATTAATATGGAGTTGGTCCCCGCTTTTCTGCTATAACAGCCTCCACTCTTCTGGGTCTTTCCACTAGAAGTTGGAACATTGCTGCGGGCACTTGCTTCCATTCAGCCAAAAGAGCATTATTAAGGTCGGGCACTGATGTTGGGCGATTAGGCCTGGCTCGCAGTCGGTGTTCCAATTCATCTCAAAGGTGTTCGATAGGGTTGAGGTCAGGGCTCTGTGCAGGCCAGTCAAGTTTTTCCACACCGATCTCGACAAACCATTTCTGTATGGACCTCGCTTTGTGCACAGGGGAATTGTCATGCTGACACAGGAAAGGGCCTTCCCCAAACTTTCTTCAAGATTGCGTAGCAGTGCGGTCGTGTTCTCTTGTGTGTCCATGTAAATAGCCAGTTTTTTGTATTTTACGTATATATTTCCCTATCACGCTTTTCATCCTTCTACTAAATATACTTTCTTGCAACCCGCTTCACTCAATGCGGAACGGATTTTTATTATTTACTCACCTTTATCTAGAATCTCCAGTTGAAACTAGCCAGCCAGCTAACTAGCTAACTAGCTACTTGCTATTAGCCGACGTTAGCGGTTTTCACCCAGAACATCGGATTTTCTGCCGGAATAACTGAATCACTGGACCATAACACCGGATCTAGCTAGCCGCAACCGAATGGATGTCGCTGTAGGCTAATCACCACTGCCCCCGTAGCACCAGTTAGCCATGAGCCTTGAGCTAGCCCCGGCTATCTACCTCTCTGTCTACCGGACGGGAGTAGCCAGCTAACCAGCTAACTGGCTACTTGCTATTAGCCACCGTTAGCAGATTTTCTCCATTGTCCGTGGCTATCGGCCAGTCTGCACTGTCTGCACAGCGAGTTATCGACCCAGAACCTATCGGATTTTCTGCCGGAATCACTGAATCACTGGACCATTAACACTGGATAATCGCAACTAGCTAACTGCAACCAAATGAACTTTGTTGTTGGCTAATCAGCCTTGAGCTAGCCTTGAGTCAGGCACATCTCCCGGCTATCTACCTCTCTGTCAACCGGACGGGACCTCCTAGAGTCGACACGGAGCCCTGCCGATCCATCACGACTGGTCTGCCGACGTAATCGTCTGTGGTTTCAACAGGCTTCCTGTTGCGACGACCACGAAGATCCATCTGCTAGCCCCGGCCCGCTAGCACACGCAAACTACAACCGTGCTTCCTGCTCGCTGTGCTGAAGCACCAATTTGAACTGCTCTCGGACTCACATATTGCTGTTCACTGGACTTTATGATCACTCAGCTGCACAGCTGATGCCTGCTGGACTGTTCCTTTACACGGTACCCTGTCCTGTTTATTCTGTTTAGCCTCAGCCCAAACTTTATCGCCATTACCAGTTGTTGTCTTAGCTCTCTCTAATAACACCTGTGATTGCTTTATGCCTCTCTCCCATGTCAATATGCCTTGCCTATTGCTGTTCCAGTTAGATCTTATTATACAATTTCACTGTAGAACCCCAAGTCCCTCTCAAACTGCCTCAAATAGTTCCTTTGTTCCACCCCCATACACGCCGAGACCGGCTCAATCGGTGCCTCCAGTGATGCTATCTCTACCCAACGCTTAGGTTTACCTCCACTGTACTCATATCCTTCCATATCCTTGTCTGTACATAATGCCCTGAATCTTTTCTACAACGCCCGGAAATCTGCCCCCTTTATTCTCTGTACCCAATGCACTAGAAGACCAGTTCTTAAAGCCTTTAGCCGTATCCTTATTCTAGTCCTCCTCTGTTCCTCTGGTGATGTAGAGGCTAACCCAGGCCCTGCAGCCCCCAGTATCACTCCTACTCCCCAGGAGCTATCATTTGTTGACTTCTGTAACCGTAAAAGCCTTGGTTTTCTGCACGTTAATATCAGAAGCCTCCTTCCTAAGTTTGAGTTATTCACTGCGTTAGCACACTCCGCCAACCATGATGTTCTAGCAGTGTCTGAATCCTGGCTTAGGAAGGCCACCAAAAATTCTGAAATGTCCATCCCCAACTACAACATTTTCCGTCTAGATAGAACTGCCAAAGGGGGTGGAGTTGCAATCTACTGTAGAGATAGCCTGCAGAGCTCTATCATACTATCCAGGTCTGTGCCCAAACAGTTTGAGCTTCTACTTCTAAAAATCCACCTTTCCAGAAATAAGTCTCTCACTGTTGCCGCTTGCTACAGACCCCCCTCAGCCCCCAGCTGTGCCCTGGACACCATATGTGAATTGATTGCCCCCCATTTATCCTCAGAGTTCGTACTGCTTGGTGACCTAAATTGGGATATGCTTAACACCCCGGCCATCCTACAATCCAAACCAGATGCCCTCAATCTCACACAAATTATCAACGAACCTACCAGGTACAACCTAAATCGGTAAACACGGGTACCCTCATAGATATCATCCTGACTAACTTACCCTCTAAATACACCTGTATCCTGGATGGATATATATCTCATTCCGTCAGTAGAGGATGCCTGGTTGTTCTTTAAAAGTAATTTCCTCTCAATCTTAAATAAACATGCCCCATTAAAAAAGACAGAACTAAGAACAGATATAGCCCCTGGTTCTCCTCAGACTTGACTGCCCTTGACCAGCACAAAAACATAATGTGGCGTATTGCATTAGCATCAAATAGCCCCCGCGATATGCAACTTTTCAGGGAAGTGAGGAACCAATATACACAAGCAGTTAGGAAAGCAAAGGCTAACTTTTTCAAACAGAAATATGCATCCTGTAGCACTAACTCCAAAAAGTTTTGGGACACTGTAAAGTCCATGGAGAATAAGAGCACTTCCTCCCAGCTGCCCACTGCACTGAGGCTAGGAAACACTATCACCATCGATAAATCTACAATAATCGAGAATTTCAACAAGCATTTTGCTACGGCTGGCCATGCTTTCCACCTGGCTACCACTACACCGGCCACCAGCTCTGCACCCTCCGCTGCAACTTGCCCATGCCCCCCCCGCTTCTCCTTCACACAAATTCAGACAGCTGATGTTCTGAAAGAGCTGCAAAATCTGGACCCCTACAAATCATCTGGGCTAGACAATCTGGACCCTTTCTTTCTAAAACTAGCTGCCGAAATTGTCGCAACCCCTATTACTAGCCTGTTCAACCTCTCTTTCGTAACGTCTGAGATCCCCAGAGATTGGAAAGCTGCCGCGGTCATCCCCCTCTTCAAAGGGGGTGACACTCTAGATCCAAACTGTTACAGACCTATATCCATCCTGCCCTGCCTTTCGAACGTTTTTGAAAGCCAAGTTAACAAACAGATCACCGACCATTTCGAATCCCACCATACCTTCTCCGCTATGCAACCCGGTTTCCGAGCTGGTCATGGGTGCACCTCAGCCACGCTCAAGGTCCTAAATTATATTATAACCGCGATCGATAATAGACAGTACTGTGCAGCCGTCTTCATCGACCTGGCCAAGGCTTTCGACTCTGTCAACCACCGCATTCTTATTGGCAGACTAAATAGCCTTGGTTTCTCTAATGACTGCCTCACCTGGTTCACCAACTACTTCTCAGATAGAGTTCTATGTGTCAAATCGGAGTGCCTGTTGTCTGGACCTATGGCAGTCTCTATGGGGGTGCCACAGGGTTCAATTCTTGGACGACTCTTTTCTCCGTGTATATCAATGATGTCGCTCTTGCTGCTGGTGACTCTCAGATCCACCTCTACGCAGACGACACCATTTTGTATACATCCGGCCCTTCATTGGACACTGTGTTAACAAACCTCCAAACGAGCTTCAATGCCATACAACACTCCTTCAGTAGCCTCCAACTGCTCTTAAACACTAGTAAAACTAAATGCATGCTCTTCAATCGAACGCTGCTGGCACCCGCCCACCCAACTAGAATCACTACTCTCGACGAGTCTGACCTAGAGTATGTGGACAACTACAAATACCTAGGTGTCTGGTTATACTGTAAACTCTCCTTCCAGACTCACATTAAGAATCTCCAATCCAAAGTGAAATCTAGAATCGGCTCCCTATTTCGCAACAAAGCCTCCTTCACTCATGCTGCCAAACATGCCCTCGTAAAACTGGCTATCCTACCGATCCTTGACTTCGGCGATGTCATTTACAAAATAGCCTCCAACACTCTACTCAACAAATTGGATGTAGTCTATCACAGTGCCATCCGTTTTGTCACCAAAGCCCCATATACTACCCACCACTGTGACCTGTACGCTCTTGTTGGCTGGTCCTCACTACATATTCGTCGCCAAACCCACTGGCTCCAGGCCATCTATAAATCACTGCTAGGCAAATCCCCGCCTTATCTTAGCTCATTGGTCACCATAGCAACACCCACCCGTAGTATGCGCTCCAGCAGGTATATCTCACTGGTCATCCCCAAAGCCAACACCTCCTTTGGCCGCCATTCCTTCCAGTTCTCTGCTGCCAATGACTGGAACGAATTGCAAAAATCTCTGAAGCTGGAGACTCTTATCTCCCTCACTAACTTTAAGCATCAGTTGTCAGAGCAGCTTACCGATCACTGCACCTGTACACAGCCCATCTGAAATTAGCCCACCCAACTACCTCATCCCCATATTGTTATTTATTTTGCTCATTTGCACTCCAGTATCTCTATTTGCACATCATCTCTTGCACATCTATCATTCCAGTGTTAATACTAATTGTAATTATCTTGCACTATAGCCTATTTATTGCCTTACCTCCATAACTTGCTACATTTGCACACACTGTATACATATTTTCTGTTATATTTTTGACTTTATGTTTTGTTTTACCCCATATGTAACTCTGTGTTGTTGTTTTTATCGCACTGCTTTGATTTATCTTGGCCAGGTCGCAGTTGTAAATGAGAACTTGTTCTCAACTGGCTTACCTGGTTAAATAAAGGTTAAATTAAAAATTAAAAAATTAAAAAACTGTTGCCACAAAGTTGGAAGCACAGAGTCGTCTAGAATGTAATTGTATGCTGTAGCATTAAGATTTCCCTTCACTGGAACTAAGGGGCCTAGCCCTAACCATGAAAAACAGCCCCAGACCATTATTCCTCCTCCACCAAACTTTACAGTTTACAATGTTATAAATTGATTTGCATTTTAATGAGGGAAATAAGTATTTGACCCCCTCTCAATCAGAAAGATTTCTGGCTCCCAGGTGTCTTTTATACAGGTAACGAGCTGAGATTAGGAGCACACTCTTAAAGGGAGTGCTCCTAATCTCAGCTTGTTACCTGTATAAAAGACACCTGTCCACAGAAGCAATCAATCAATCAGATTCCAAACTCTCCACCATGGCCAAGACCAAAGAGCTCTCCAAGGATGTCAGGGACAAGATTGTAGACCTACACAAGGCTGGAATGGGCTACAAGACCATCGCCAAGCAGCTTGGTGAGAAGGTGACAACAGTTGGTGCGATTATTCGCAAATGGAAGAAACACAAAATAACTGTCATTCTCCCTCGGCCTGGGGCTCCATGCAAGATCTCACCTCATGGAGTTGCAATGACCATGAGAACGGTGAGGAATCAGCCCAGAACTCCACGGGAGGATCTTGTCAATGATCTCAAGGCAGCTGGGATCATAGTCACCAAGAAAACAATTGGTAACACACTACGCCGTGAAGGACTGAAATCCTGCAGCGCCCGCAAGGTCCCCCCTGCTCAAGAAAGCACATATACAGGGCCGTCTGAAGTATGCCAATGAACATCTGAATGATTCAGAGGAGAGGTTTCTGTACCAAATATTAAGTTCTGCTTTTCTGATGTATCAAATACTTATGTCATGCAATAAAATGCAAATTAATTACTTAAAAATCATACAATGTGATTTTCTGGATTTTTGATTTTTCCGTCTCTCACAGTTGAAGTGTACCTATGATAAAAATTACAGACCTCTACATGCTTTGTAAGTAGGAAAACCTGCAAAATCGGCAGTGTATCAAATACTTGTTCTCCCCACTGTATATATAGTGTATCTCATGACGAGGACCTTTTCAATGGCTCCTGTAGTTCAAACCTTATATTGCAAACATCAACCCACTGCTAAAGCTGTGACAGGAGACTGAGGATAGGGTAACCAGCCAGTCAGGGAGAAACGCCATGTCTGCTCAGGCAAAGACTGGGGGCCCCTGAGGGCCAAACCACCACAGCCACAGATCCCTCACAATATGGCACTGGCAATCTTCTACATACAAGCCTGTCAATCTGCGTTGGCACAAAAGGGCAAAAGAACATCGGACTGACAGGGCCTCCCTGCACATGCCCTGGTGTCCATTAGAGACTGTCGACTCAGATCACACACGGACGTGTGCATGATGGCGGCCTTGCACTCATATCTCAGGGGAGCTGTCACTGACATCTCCACGCCCACAGTCCGAGCGATATGGATATACACCATTGTTGTTTTTTTCTCATCATTTTTTGCATGTGTTGTTACTTGTCTTGTTCTTCTTTTCTGTCCCCATCCTCATTGGTGTCCACATAGTGTTTCTGCTATGCATCAGAAGCGCTGATTTTTGGAACATTCTCCTGTGAACACATCCATTCGGACTCAGAGGAATACCCTGTGTCTTGTTATCACTCTGAGTGGAGATTTCCAGCCATCTACTGGTGCTGTAGTCAGCCTGGGCTTACAGGGGATTACAGACAGGTGATGACGTCATTTGGCAAAGTCATTCCTATGAGTTTTAAAGGAATTAGGCACCAAACAGAAGAAAACAGACTGAAACATTGCATTGTGTGCCTGAATGAATACAAGAACCCTGTTGTGCTTTTCGTACTGTGCTGGCGTGAGCGCTTTAATGGCGTGAAAATCGATGGGCCTGCCATCCATGAGTAAGCGGATAGGAGCTGGGTACAATGTGTAGTCAGGCAGAAGTCCTGGCATGGAATTAAGCTTACTACATTATCTAAAGCAACAGTAATGAGTGAGTCATCCCAGGAAGGGAATCCCAGTGTTAAAGGTACAATACAGATTTTGTGCTGTTGGTGGAAAATGAGCAATCACAATAACAACATGATATTAACTATTTTTATCATAACATTCATCAGAAATCAGTGGAAGAACAGCGCAGTCCAAATCCTTTTAAACTTCATATAGGGACGGGGGGCATTAAATGGCACCAAGGCTGAAAAGAGGTATTATAATAATAATAATAATAATATTACTAGGCTATGAAGAGGTATTAAATGGCACCGCCAGCATAGCTACTTTGACAGGAGCCCTTCAATGACTATTGGATTTGAGAAATGAGAATGTAGGAGCATTGCTATTTCACACTCTCAGTTTCCTAGTTATCTAATAAAGCCATCCATAAGAGATGGTAAAGAGTGTCAGGCTCACCAGAGATGAGGGTTACAAAATCTCAGACAGTATCACTTTCCCTCTGGTTTATTTCAGCTGACCACTTTATGACCCTCTTCAAAACGAGTATGTGAACATGTCTACATGTCATGATGCAAAGCAAATGTCTGGTCATTGGTATTTTGACAGGCATCAGAGAGTAAGGAAGGCAATGAGAGAGAATGATTTTCAGGCCCACAGTGTAGGAGTAGGAGGCTGGTGTCTGGCCCTGCTAAGCAATGTCCACTTCCTCCTCTGTCATCCTGCATTACCTGTCTGCCCTTTCACCACCTGATCTAGCTGACAGGTTGGCCCCCCAGGGCCCCCCACCTGAAGCCAGGGGCCAGAGGGAACCCAAGCTGCTCACACTCCAATGGGTTGCACCAACAAGGGTTTAGTCAAGTCCACACCCAACACATTTACTGTACTACCTGTCCTCATCCTCAGACCAGCCCAAATATAGAGTTTCACTTACCATGATGTCAGTAAATGATATATGGTGCCACCAAACGGAAGAAACTGCTGTAAAATAGTGGTGGCACCTAAAATGATGCAGATGGAAACAATTGTCATTACTTCAGAATTACTTTTGCATTAATTACATGCACTCATGATATGCATCTATTATGGTCTAGAAAAAAGCTCACTTTGGCTCCTGAAGAAATCATTTCCAATAACACTATCACCATTTAATGGACAATGTAAACCTTGCAAGTTATTTCTTTAAAATGTAAATAAAACGTCTCAGGATTTCACAGATCAAAAGGTTTCACATTTCATCAACTAGCTAATTGTTTTAGAAAAAACATATTTCCCTTAGTGCACAGACAATGCTGTAGCTTACAAAAGCAGCTGATCTTAAGTAAATGCAGAATAATTCCTGTTTTTAGGATTTCTGATAGTATTTCAGTGGGGGTATTAAATGGCACGAGGCTGGGAAGAGGAATTATAATTATAATAATGTTTCAGGCTACAAAGAGGTATTAAATGGCACCGCCAGCATAGCTACTTTGACAGGAGCCCTTCAATGACTATTGGATTTCAGAAATGAGAATGTAGGAGCATTGCTATTTCACACTCTCAGTTTCCTAGTTATCTAATAAAGCCATCCATAAGAGATGGTAAAGAGTGTCAGGCTCACCAGAGATGAGGGTTACAAAATCTCAGACAGTATCACTTTCCCTCGGGTTTATTTCAGCTGACCACTTTATGACCCTCTTCAAAATGAGTATGTGAACATGTCTACATGTCATGATGCAAAGCATGTGTCTGCTCATTGGTATTTTGACAGGCATCAGAGAGTAAGGAAGGCAGTGAGAGAGAATGATGGTTCAGGCCCACAGTGTAGGAGTAGGAGGCTGGTGTCTGGCCCTGCTAAGCAATGTCCACTTCCTCCTCTGTCATCCTGCATTACCTGTCTGCCCTTTCACCACCTGATCTAGTTGGCAGTTTGGCCCCCCAGGGCCCCCCAACTGCAGCCAGGGGCCAGAGGGAACCGAAGCTGCTCACACCCCAATGGGTTGCACCAACAAGGGTTTAGTCAAGTCCACACCCAACACATTTACTGTACTACCTGTCCTCATCCTCAGACCAGCCCAAACATAGAGTTTCACTTACCATGATGTCAGTAAATGATATATGGTGCCACCAAACGGAAGAAACTGCTGTAAAATAGTGGTGGCACCTAAAATGATGCAGAAGGAAACAATTGTCATTACTTCAGAATTACTTTTGCATTAATTACATGCACTCATGATATGCATCTACAGTATTTTGGTCTAGAAAAAAAGCTCACTTTGGCTCCTGAAGAAATCATTTCTAATGACACTATCACCATCTAATGGACAATGTAAACCTTGCAAGTTCTTTTTTTTAAATGTAAATAAAACGTCTCAGGATTTCACCAATCAAAAGTTTCCAAACATGTAAACTAATTGTTTTAGAAAACACATATTGCCCTTAGTGCACAGACAATGCTGTAGCCTACAAAAGCAACTGATCTTAAGTAAATGCAGAATGAATCATGTTTTTAGGACTCTCAGATAGTATTTCAGGGCTTTTCCATCCTGTATGTGAATAAGTATGGAGTTGTATGCTATGCACCCAGTGAAGAGTTTAGGGTATCAATCCATATACTGTAGGCCTATCTGCAGCAAAACATCACAAACAAACGTCAACATGTTTTGGCATGGTGTCAGCCTTCATCAGAGCGTAAAATTATTGTTTTTCATTTCAATGTGTTAAATTTACATTACATTGACATAGTCATTTAACAG
Source organism: Coregonus lavaretus (assembly GCF_964263955.1). Classification (NCBI taxonomy): domain Eukaryota; kingdom Metazoa; phylum Chordata; class Actinopteri; order Salmoniformes; family Salmonidae; genus Coregonus; species Coregonus lavaretus. The sequence continues at coordinate 10,732,984 of NC_140004.1, forward strand.
AGGCTTTTATCCAGAGCGACTTACAGTTAGTGCATTCATCTTCAGATAGCTAGGTGAGACAACCACATATCACAGTCGTAGTAAATACATTTTTTCCTCAATAAAGAAGTTATCAGCAAGTTAGTTCTAGTAGAAAAAGACAAGGGCAATACTTTTTTTTTTTTACTGAGATGTCTTATTTAAGATACTCTTTGAAGAGGTTTCAGATGTTTTCAGAAGATGGGCAGGGGCTATGCTGTCCTAGCATCAGGGGGAAGCTGGTTCTACCTGAGCGAGAGCTGACCTCCAGTGTGGGTGGGATGGCCAAGAGACCAGAGGCGGCAGAACAGAGTGCTTGGGTTGGGATGTATGATTTGAGCAGAGCCTGATGATAGGGAGGGGCAGTTACCCTTGCTGCTCCGTAGGCAAGCACCATGGTCTTGTAGTGGATGCAAGCTTCGACTGGAAGCCAGTGGAGTGTGCGGATGATCAGGGTGACATGGGAGAACTTGGGAAGGTCAAACACCAGTCGGGCTGTGGCGTTCAGGATAAGTTGCAGGGGTTTGATGGCACAAGCGGGGAGCCAAAAGAGAGTTGCAGTAGTCCATATGGGAGATGACAGGTGCATGGATTAGGACCTGTGCCGCTTCCAGTGTGAGGAAAGGTCGTACTCTACGGGAGGAATAGCAGCTCCGTCTTGTCGAGGTTGAGCTTGAGGTGGTGGGCCGACACCCAAGCTGAGATGTCTGCCAAGCACACAGAGATGCGTGTCGCCACCTGGGTGTCAGAAGGGTGGGATGAGAAAAGTAGTTGAGTGTCATCTGCATAGCAATGATAGGAGAGACCATGTGAGGATATGATGGAGCTGAGTGACTTGGTGTACAGAGAAAAGAGGACAGCAGTCTCGGTTGAATGACCCGTCTTTAAGTCAGACTGGTTAGGGTAAAAAAGATAGCTCTGAGATAGATAACGAGAAAGTTGGTCAGAGACAGCACGCTCAAGTGTTTTGGAAAGAAAAGAAAGAAGGGATACTGGTGTGTAGTCTTTTGACGTCAGAGGGGTCGGTTGATGTTTTTTTGAGGAGCGGAGTAGCTGGCCATCTTGAAGTCAGAGGGGACGCAGCCAGTGGTCAGGGATGAGTTGATGAGGGAAGTGAGGAATGGGAGAAGGTCTCCAGAAATGGTCTGGAGAAGGGAGGAGGGGATGGAGTAGAGGGGGCAGGTTGTCGGGCGGCCGGACATCACTAGTCACAGGATTTAATCTGGAGAGAGAGGGGAGAAAGAGGTCAAGGCGTAGGGTAGTTCTGTGTAAGTGGGTCCAGTGGACTCAGTAGCCTGAGTAAATGAGGAGCTGATGTTGTCAACCTTTTTTTCAAAGTGGTTGACAAAGTCGTGCGCAGAGAAGGATGAAGGAGGGGGAGGAGGTGGAGGATTAAGAAGGCGATAGATGACAACAATGTTAAGCTTGAGTGAACAAGTGACAGTGACAACATGGAATTCAAATGCGGAGATGGACAGGTGAGCAAGGGGAAAAATAGAACATCTATACCTAGGAGAAATAGTAGCCCTGTGCCACCACCGCGACGACCAGATGCTCTCGGACTATGTGACAACACATAGTCAGAGAGCAGCTGGAGTAGCAGTGTTCTCTGGGGTAATCCATGTCTCCGTCAGGGGTGCTAAATAAGGTAGGCTACTTAGCCCTACTAGCCAAATACTCTACCACCATCTACCACCCTCAGAATTACGGTTCAACATTTCACCAGAAGATGGAGTAATAATAAAAGGAGAGGCTACTGACTGTGTGTCTAAAACAAATACAAGTGGAAACTCCTTGTTATACAAACACATCAAGTGACATCATTTTCGTTTACCAATGAACCAATACTATCCCTGTGGCATATTTCATTAATTCTAATCAATTTTAAAGAATGTTGTGAAGGCAGATGGGATATATGTGGATTTGGATATCCCCACTAGACAGATTAGACTTGAGGTTTGTTTGCTCGCCAAGATTCTATTCACACCACTATATTTGTCCACAGCTTTTTGAACTCTTCCTGACCACCACAGTGTTATTCAAGCATAGAATACACACAATGGTTCTTATGATTTGTATTGCTGTGTATAGTGCCCCAGGAACATGGTGGATTCATTTCCAGTGAGCCCAGATCAATGTCTATAAAAAGGAATATAGATATATCCAACAGTATATGATGCAATTTACCCCAAGAGATGAAGGCTGTAAGACCAGGACACCAGATCTACTGATGTGTTCAATTAGCTCTGCTAATATGTTTCAGGGGGTTGCTTAACAAAATATCTTATTGGTGAGGGAAAGCTTTTGTGTATTTGTAACCAAATTTGCTGCAGGACAGGGCTCAGGATGCGTACTTCTCTGCAGGGTATGGTAAAGATGGATGAGGCATTTGAAAATGGTAGGCCTAGAATTCTGTGTCCAAACAACTGAGACACAGACAGGCCACATATAGAAACATCTCCAATGCACATGATTATGCAGAAAATGTAGGCTACTGTACTTTATGCTGACTCTGGCTTTTGTTTCTTCTTCTCGGTTTTGCATCACCTGTAAAACCTGACATACCTGTGAAAATGTGCATGTGGAATATGATGAGGTCATGATAACAGTTATTAGAATGCTTCATTATTATGGAAATTAATGGTTAATGATATGCTCCTGACTTTATAGAAGAAGGCCATGTGAAGAATATGCTACCTGTTTGGACAAATTCAGGCTTTTCAGTATTTAATAGGTTACATTATGCCTAAATGGCACTGTCTCTTTGATGTGTAGTACTGTCATTAGACAATACAGAAGTAAAATGTAAAAAATCTCGGCAAACGTATAAAATAGTCACTTTATTCTTCACATGTAGCAGTTTTATTTCGCGTTTCTGGGAAGAGTCTATAGACTGAGGAGGAAGAATCGAATTTAGAGATTGCTGTAGCTTTAAGAGGTGTGCGTAAAGGCTCGAGCGCTGACTAGCTCTCTGGCTCCATATAACCACATACGGCTGATGGGATCAGTGTGAAGGAGCAACGGAAAGGAGACTAAATTTCATGCCAACAACAACAACAACAACAACAACAACAACAGCAACAACAGCAGCAGCAGCAGCAATGTCAGGTGAGAGAAACCATGAGCGTTTAAAACATAACCAAATGATGTATCTATCATGTACTGAAGATGTAGACGTAATGTATTGTCAAATAAATGACATGACACCCTTTCTGATATGTTTTAGAAGCAGAGATGCGTCAGAGGCTACTGTGCACGGTCAAGAAGGAGGTGGGTGTTACCTGACAGCCTGCAACAATTATCGAATCAGAAAAACAAACTCTTTGGTTATGAGTAAACTTCCGACATTGCTAAAATAGGCCCGCCCTGAGTAGATTGGCTATGTTCGTTTTTTGTTCAGTCATTTACTTTTACAGTAACTATTCACATTTTCATTTGGTGAGCACAGATTAGCCTACATACTTTAATAGCTTGTAAAACAGCACTACATCCACTCGTGTATTTGCTATCCATCATTGCAAATAAGATGAACATTGGGACAAGGTGTAATATCTATTTTAAAGTCAACCATATTCTTAGAAATAATTAAGTGTTTAATTAGGGGTTTAGGGTATGCTATATAGTACTGGTCTATAAATAATAATGGAACTCTAGCCTAAATCATGGAACTGTAGTTTATAGGTTCATTATTATTTGAGCCTTCATCAACAGATTGTCCCAAACTGATATGGGTTTTTAAACATAATGCTTTTTTGTAGTTGGTGTGTAAGCTAGACTGTAAAACATAAAAGAGAAATTGGCTGTTGTTAAACCCATTTATTGTTAACACTTTACTTAACGTCAACAAGTAAAATGCGTTAGAATGCAGTCAAGCAAGACTCTTAAGCCACCCTCTGTTTTACTGGCATATAATTATGATACTAACTAAATAAGCTATAGGTATGTTAAATTGAAGTGTTGTTGCATAGAAATGCAGGTAATCTTAAAGGTATAGTGCATTTTTTGTGTGTGGAAGTTTTAGTTTATTTCTCAACCTCCCAAACAGTTTTGTAAACACAGAGCTCTTTACCCATGGTTTTGAATGCACCGCTAACTGATACGATCTGTGTTTACTAGTATTACTACTTTCTTCAAAAATGTCTAGCCAAGATATTCTGGAAATGTAAAAATGGAAGAAAGAGCAACACCCTAGAGAAGTCTAAAATAAGCTTAAACTGCAAAAAAGTGATTATCACTTTAATAATAAGGGCTCATACATGCGTTAAGTTAACAAGTGATACAGCATTATACAGTGCCTTGCAAAAGTATTCATCCCCCTTGGCGTTTTTCCTATTTTGTTGCATTACAACCTGTAATTTAAATAGATTTTTATTTGGATTTCATGTAATGGACATACACTATATAGTCCAAATTGGTGAAGTGAAATGAAAAAAATTACTTGTTTCAAAAAATTCTAAAAAATAAATCACGGAAAAGTGGTGCGTGCATATTTATTCACCCCCTTTGCTATGAAGCCCCTAAATAAGATCTGGTGCAACCAATTACCTTCAGAAGTCACATAATTAGTTAAAGTCCACCTGTGTGCAATCTAAGTGTCACATGATCTGTCACATGATCTCAGTGTGTATATATACACCTGTTCTGAAAAGCCCCAGAGTCTGCAACACCACTAAGCAAGCGGCACCATGAAGACCAAGGAGCTCTCCAAACAGGTCAGGGACAAAGTTGTGGAGAAGTACAGATCAGGGTTGGGTTATAAAAAAATATCAGATGCATTGAACAGCCCACGGAGCACCATTTAAAATCCATTATTAAAAAATGGAAAGAATATGGCACCACAACAAACCTGCCAAGAGAGGGCCGCCCACCAAAACTTACGGACCAGGCAAGGAGGGCATTAATCAGAGGCAAAAAAAGAGACCAAAGATAACCCTGAAGGAGCTGCAAAGCTCCACAGCGGAGATTGGGGTATCTGTCCATAGGACCACTTTAAGCCATACACGCCACAGAACTGGGCTTTATGGAAGAGTGGCCAGAAAAAAGCCATTGCTTAAAGAAAAAAAATAAGCAAATATGTTTGCTAGGCTAGCTGATGCTAAAGCAGCCAATTGGATTCCATGAAAATCGACACCTAGCATTGGGGTGAGTTGTTGCCGGACGCTTTAGCATTAGCTAGCCTAGCATGCTGATGAAAAAGGCAGATTAATTAAAATATTATTTATAAATGCATAAATGACTATTTAGAGATTGCTTATTGACATTTACAAATGTAGGAACAATGATTAATACATGGGAAATAACCTCTTTATCAGTGTTTTATTAAGAGACCTTAATTAAAAGTGTTACCGCTGCATCAGCTAACCTTTTACCAAGTAGCAAATAAAAATAACAACTAGCAAGCTGCCAAACCTAAGGATACCACCCACAAATGGGATCTATGTGCAGCACGCGTCTGGATAAGATTGTGAATGTTCACCTGGACATTATGTGTTGTACACATGTACTCTACCCTCTATTTGTATTCATTCATTCTTTCTCCCCTGTGTTAGCTTGGATACGGCTTGTCTGATGACGTGGCAGTGAATGCTTGAATGCTCTCCCTCTCCAACTGGCTACATGCCACTTTGTACAATGTCTACCTGGGTTTAGGCAAGAACATTATGCTTGTGGGGTTCAGTGAAGGAAGCATGCGAAAAGCCTATACTGGACGTATCTGGGTGCTCTCTCGCTTTCCCTCTCTCTCCCTCCCCCTCTCCGACACACATCACACACACCTGTGTTTACATAAGGAGAGAGGAGGAGTAGGGCACAGCGGGCAACAGCTCACCTTTCATTTGCTTTTCTGTATCAGTCACCTTTTTTTTGCCTGGCTTCTTACTTAGGATAAGGTTTCAGCAAGGTCACAACGAATATATCATATACAGTTGAAGTCGGAAGTTTACATACACCTTAGCCAAATACATTTAAACTCAGTTTTTCACAATTCCTGACATTTAATCCTGTCTTAGCTCAGTTAGGATTAACCACTTTATTTTAAAAATGTGAAATGTCAGAATAATAGTAGATTGATTTATTTCAGCTTTTATTTCTTTCATCACATTCCCAGTGGGTCAGAAGTTTAGATACACTCAATTAGTATATGGTAGCATTGCCTTTTTAAATTGTTTAACTTGGGTCAAGTTGGGTGAATTTTGGCCCATTCCTCCTGACAGAGCTGGTGTAACTGAGTCAGGTTTGTAGGCCTCCTTGCTCGCACACGCTTTTTCAGTTCTGCCCACACATTTTCTATAGGATTGAGGTCAGGGCTTTGTGATGGCCACTCCAATACCTTGACTTTGTTGTCCTTAAGCCATTTTGCCACAACTTTGGAAGTATGCTTGCCAAGTAATTTCGATGTGAATGAAACAGCTGAATTCATCTTGTCTCAAGTCTGTCACTTCTCAGCATTTGATTTTGGTATATGAGTCATTCACTCAAATAATGCACAGTAGGAACTGTCAACAGATTATTTTAGCCACTTACAACCATTTTCTGTCATATAAAATCTGTGAACACGTTTTTGTGTTGAAGTGAAATGTGAACCAATGATCATGCATAATTCGTCATCTGTATTTTTCTCATTGATAAATGGGCTTGTTGACGGTCTATCTCTCCGAGATAGCTGGTGGAGACTGAGGCACGTGCTGTCGCCATAGAAACCCGTCATGAGTAACATTTGGAAACATTGTGTCCAGCAATGCATCTACTTGTGATTATGAAATGCTGTGTTCAAACTGTCCATATTTAGCGAATGAGACTGACAGTAGGAAGGGACATCTTTGTAAGGCCTTACAAGGTCCTTCCCTTATGAAAAGCGATTGCAGTCAGAGTGCAGTATAACTGCAGTATATTGAAAATACTGCTTCCAAAACAACCTTTGTTTTTTTTACAACAGTAATTTTGCAGTATAACTGCAGTTTTAGCCATCTGATTTTAGCCAACAGCTTGTCTTACATAATTGTGCTAGTTGTTTTACACTGTAACAGCCGATGGGGAATGATGTATGGGCTCTTCTGATTGTGGCTGTATAGCATGAGTTAATGGGAAGACTGTGTAAATCTACTCTATCCAAGCCCCCTTATGCGGTAGTGGAGGGTTGCCAGGTTTGATGAGATGTTATCCTCACTGTGACTGCAGAGATATATAGTGATACTTGATAGAGAACGTACTGTATGCTTCATCTAATGACACCAGCCCTTGCGGAACGCGACTGTAAAGATTCATATTGTGCATGGAAGTGATCTTGTCCTTTGGGCAATAAACAAGGCACCTATTAGCTGTCAAAAGTATTACTGCTCACCAAATAGATTTAGCCTAAATGTCATACAAGAGAAATGGAAGACAAGAGTACTCTAGCGTTAAAAGTGCATATAAGGTTGAAAGTTAAACTTTTTGGGAACTATAATAATATACACAGTTTCAAGGGGCCTACATATTTATTTTTATGGAATTATGAAATGAAACACAGTCCGTATCCCTCCACCGAACTGTTTCCTATGCTGATGAAGGGAAATGCGAGCCAATGATCATGCATAATACCAGTCATCTGTTTTTCTCATTGATGAATGGGCTTGTTGACGTTCTCTGTCATTGTTGCCTCAGTCCCCACCAGCTACAGTATCTCTCAGATAGCTGGTGGGGACTGAGGCAACAGAGTGACACATGCCGTCGCCATAGAAACCTGCAGGTCGTCTGCTAATACAGCTCACCAGTTAGATTATGTGATGGCTGGATGGGATCCAGATTCTGACTGATGGTGGGATAGAACCAGTAAGGCTTGAGAGAAGTGACGTGCCCCCCAGTTTGCACATTTATTTTAGCTGCCAACCAACCAATGAATGCACATTTGCTGTGCCCCATTGTATTTCAGTGGTTTGATTTTGTTTTGCGGTAAAGATTCACATTAACACATGCATGCATTACACATCTATAAGCACATCATCAATGAACAAGACATTATAGCTACATACACATAGCATTATTAAAGCTTAATGTATTCATTTACATTTACATTTACGTCATTTAGCTGACGCTCTTATCCAGAGCGACTTACAGTTAGTATTCATAGCATGTTGGTAAACCATAAATAATAGACAATTAATAGAGGAAGCAAACTGAGCTTGATAAGGTGATGTTCTAAAGATATATGTTTTACACAGAACAAAAATATAATCGTAACATGTAAAGTGTTGGTCCCATGTTTCATGAGCTGAAATAAATGATCCCAGAAATGTTCCATATGCACAAAAAGCTTATTTCTCTCATTTTGTTTACATCCCTGTTAGTGATATTTCTTCTTTGCCAAGATAATCCATCCACCTGACAGGTGTGGCATATCAAGAAGCAGATTAAACAGCATGATCATCATTACACAGGTGCACTTTGTGCTGGGGACAATAAAAGGCCATTCTAAAATGTGCAGTTTTGTCAAACAACACAATGCCACAGATGTCTCAAGTTTTGAGGGAGCGTGCATGCTGACTGCATGAATGTCCACCAGAGTTTTTGCCAGATAATTGAATATAAATGTCTCTACCATAAGCTGCATTCAACGTCGTTAGAGAATATGGCAGTACTTCCAACCAGCCTCCCAACCACAGACCACGTGTATGGTGTTGTGTGGGCGAGCAGTTTGCTGATGTCAATGTTGTGAACAGAGTGCGCCATGGTTGCGATGGGGTTATGGTACGGGTCGGCATAAGCTACAGACAACGAACATAATTGCATTTTATTGATGGCAATTTGAATGAACAGAGATGCCATGACGAGATCCTGAGGCCCAACAGATGCATACATTGCATTCGGAAAGTATTCAGACCCCTTGACTTTTTCCACATTTTATTACGTTACAGCCTTATTCTAAAATTGATTTAAATTGTTTTTCCCCCTCATCAATCTACACACAATACCTGACATTCTACATGTGGGTAAAGAGGAGGAGTGACATGACGTTGTGCTGTTGATGAGCATATCAACATCAGATATAAATTCCCGCTGTGCCTAGGACTGGGCAGTATACCGTATTTTACTATATACCGGTATTAAACATGTACTGGTTTGGGTTTTTGCTTTACCTTCTATAATGGTATTTGAATGTTTTGGTTTGTTAAATGTGGTATGCCGTGTGTAATGTCAATTTTTATAGTTTACTCCGCTACTGGAGCCATCTCGCTTCATGCCGCTTTCCACACAGAACTTGCCCCGCCCCCTGTCACTCAAGGAGCGCATTTGTTGTTGCTCGACCACGAGACACTTGCGTTCATTCTGCCTGGTCAATGCAGCACATGCAACAATGTTGATGACTACGATGCTGTTTCAACTTTGCTTCTTAATATAAATCCACAAGCGTTCTATAATTACACTTTGTTTGTTTCTGCAAACAGCTAGTTTGTCTTTTCTTAGCAAGTGGTGGCTAAGCCGTGTTAGCCGCTAATGCTGATCGCTAGCTAGCTAGCTGGCTAATAAATGTACTGAGTCAGAGCAGACGTAGCTAGCTATACAGCCTGATACCAGTGATTGTGTAGGCCTAAATCAGCATGTTGTTTGTGCAACAGTATCTTCTAAATCAGAGGAATAGGTGAAGCATGAATATGTTCCCTACATGAAGTAGCTAAGAGAGAACATTTAATGTAGCCAAAGATTATAGGGTCCCCTAGGAAACACTGACCAACACTTTGGTTCCTATTACCCTGTCACATAACTCCTCCATGGCATTTTTAATTCATTGTCATGTCAAACAACACTTTATTCAAAGTGCCCACTATCTTCTAAGTATAGAATCAGAATATTAATTCATTTTCCATGATTCTAACAGTTCAAGTGTTTTGATATAAATCGCAAGTCATATCGCAATTGCAACATTTAGACCTGGATTTTTTGCCCATATCGTGCAGCCCTATGTGGCAGTGTGGAAATGATCTCAAATGAGTGCAGAAATTGATGCAAATGCTGAAATGTATTTGTTGTTGAAGATTAATTGAACAGTATAAAACAATCAGAATGTAGAAAGACCCATTGAAATCCTGTAGAATGTGTCGCCACCCTAGGGTCACTTACTACTCATAAAGACAATGTAGAACTTTTATTATTCAAAAACATAAAATACCGTCAACAAAAATTAAAATACAGGCCTCGTCTCCGAGGGATGATCCTCGGAGTCAGATGTTGTGATGCTGGTAGCCCTGTGCGGGGCAGCTGGCATCGAAACACCCCCAAAAGAATGTGAGTTACTCACCAGGGAAAAGGGACAAACCATGCAACATTTTAACCAGGGAGATGGGACACGTCTCAAGCAACGATTGGATCTAGAAATTGGAAACAAATATATTAATTATATGGAAAAGAGATCCATGCAAAGAATGAAACAAAAGTGAAATGATGCTGTAATGAAAAGTATCAAATTAATTGTACAGTGAATGCATAGCGTGCTGAGTGCCAGAATTGAACATCTGCTGATGTGTTTAGATGAAATGCAGGTCTGCTTGTACATAGAACCTAACCAAATGCTACGTAGATGTACGTAGAACCTAACCATGAATGTCGTAATGTGATTTGAATAGATCAATGAATTATGATGCTGCATGGCCTGCTGAGCGCCAGAATCTTACATCTGCTGATGTGTTAGTTTGAAATGCTGCATCTACTTCTACGTAGAAACCGACCGAATGCTACGTCTGCTTGTACGTAGAATCCAACCACACATGATATATTGCGAGGAGATAGGGACACATGTCAATGCAGACCTGCAGAATGCCTAGCATTGTTACATTTGAGAATATGTAATAGTGAATAACCACCTTTTCATTTACTATTTTAATAATTACAAACGTTTGTAATTGGATAATCACCAACTGTGGCTATGGAATGAGAATGATATGAATGAAGCAATAATCAATGACCAACTCTATATGCATGACTAATTATAATTCACATGAAATGACTAGCTATGAATAACTATAATTTGAGGTACCGTGGAGCCACTATGAACGCTGATTAATTGATCCTAACGTATGAAAGGTAGGCAGAGGATAACCATTCAACCTACGGTAGTTGCTGGAGAGTGAGGGTGCATAGTCTATACCAGGGATCATCAACTAGATTCAGCCGCAGGCCAACATTTTTTTCTTGAGCGGATGGTCAGGGGGCCAGAGCAGAATTACAAATCATTTGTAGACTGCAAATTGACCGCAAGAAGCCCAAACAGATATAACATTTGACTAAAGCATAATCATTTCAAACCTTGATTACATTTGTATACGATCGCATACAGTATATCTCTCTTATGTGTGGGAATACGTTGGCGCCAGTTGGGGAATTCTGGCCTACACCTTCCATGGCTGCTGTGGTTGCGACCCAATTCTAAAAGAATGGCCAGTGTAACGTAGATGAGAGGAGGATGAGTACACTGTATGCAGTAGAGAGTTGGAATTGGATGAAGGAAGTTAGGTGGGGTGAGAAACAGCGAATGATGTGGAGCAGAGAGCAGTCGAGCGAGAAGTTATAGAAATTCTGAATTGAGTGTTAATGCCAGCTATAAAAAGTGCAACCAAACACGTTAGATTTCTTAAGAATAAGGCAATAACTAGTAGGGTGGAAACCTGAACAGCAAAACATACATAGCGAGAAGGAACAGAAGACACAGGGGAAGTTGTAAACTCACCACAAAGAAAACCATAGGAAACCAGGAATAAGGCGTCAGCGAGCATATTACAAGGAAAGGAATCGTGCTGATATAATATAAATAGGGCTGAGATGACAACTAGACAATAGGCAACAAGATGTAATAGTGGCTTGAGTTATTGTGATTAGCCTTGTGTGTGACGTGACGCCGTCGCTAGGCCTATGAGTTGAGGCCCCGCTCTAGATTTACCAATGTAAGGGAAATGGCCTGCAAAATACTAAACCTGAATATCTCCCAAAAGTACATGAGTGGAAAGCATCCGTAGTGAAGCCCTGACTCAAATGACAAACTGTCTAACGCATAATGCGATCAGAGATCGTCCAGGCACATTTCAAGATGATCTGTTTCTGACAGAAATGTCTGACTAATATGGATGCCACGCAGGCTGTTTTCTACCAGAGAAGTTGTTTATTGCCTTCAGTTGCGCTTTAATAAAATTGCAACAAAGTGGTGACTGTAGGACCAGCCGTTGTTAGTTTGGTAGGATGCGATTAGGGTTCTTAGTGCGCATGTAATAAGAACACATAGGAGAGTGATGAAATAAGCCGTACGTGGGGCCAAGTTATCCAGTTACACTAATTCTGATGTAAATGTAACTTTAAGACGCTGAGAAAGTTAATAATAATGCAACATTGAAGAGAATAGCTATGAATTAGCATGATCCTGATGTTAACTCACCCTTTTGAAAATGAAAGTACTAGGGCACGCAATACTTCCAAATGAAGATAAGATTTGACATAATAATCAACTAAATAGAGTCCTGGAAATCCAAATTAGTTGAATGAGTGCTCAAGTAATCTTGAAGCTTGGAGCACTGGCCCCAGATATGGAAGGAAGTACACCTTGTGCTGCAACTACTTTGGCTATTAACTATGAGACTGTGCTTCAAAGACAAGAGACATGATGTTCAGCGGTAACCCGTTTAGTGACGAGAGCTTGTGATAGAGGTTGCGCCAGGCCCAACTTGTGTACATAAGTTATCAGTGGCATGACTGCACGACAACCAATAAGCTATGATCACAGAAGTATGATAACTGTCAATCTCCCTCTGACTGGGACTCCATGCAAGATCTCACCTCGTGGAGTTGCCATGATCATGAGAACGGTGAGGAATCAGCCCAAGGGAGGATCTTGTCAATGATCTCAAGGCAGCTGGGACCATAGTCACCAAGAAAACAATTGGTAACACACTATGCCGTGAAGGACTGAAATCCTGCAGCGGCCACAAGGTCCCACTGCTCAAGAAAGCACATATACAGGGCCGTCTGAAGTTTGCCAATGAACATCTGAATGATTCAGAGGAGAACTGGGTGAAAGTGTTGTGGTCAGATGAGACCAAAATTGAGCTCTTTGGCATCAACTCAACTCGCCATGTTTGGAGGAGGAGGAATGCTGCCTATGACCCCAAGAACACCATCCCCACCGTCAAACATGGAGGTGGAAACATTACGCTTTGGGGGTGTTTTTCTGCTAAGGGAACAGGACAACTTCACTGCATCAAAGAGACGATGGACGGGGCCATGTACCGTCAAATCTTGGGTGAGAACCTCCTTCCCTCAGCCAGGGCATTGAAAATGGGTCGTGGATGGGTATTCCAGCATGACAATGACCCAAAACACACGGCCAAGGCAACAAAGGAGTGGCTCAAGAAGCAGCACATTAAGGTCCTGGAGTGGCCTAGCCAGTCTCCAGACCTTAATCCCATAGAAAATCTGTGGAGGTAGATGAATGTTCGAGTTGTCAAACGTCAGCCTCGAAACCTTAATGACTTGGAGAAGATCTGCAAAGAGGAGTGGAACAAAATCCGTCCTGAGATGTGTGCAAACCTGGTGGCCAACTACAAGAAACGTCTGACCTCTGTGATTGCCAACAAGGGTTTTGCCACCAAGTACTAAGTCATGTTTTGCAGAGGGGTCAAATACTTATTTCCCTCACTGTTGTTATTCTGTCTCTCACTGTTCAAATAAACCTACCGTTAAAATTATAGACTGATCATTTCTTTGTCAGTGGGCAAACGTACAAAATCAGCAGGGAATCAAATACTTTTTTCCCTCACTGTAGCCTGGTCCTTTGAAAGCTGAAGCACCACCTGTAACGATAAACAATGTTATTAGACAACAAGCATGAACTCTAGCAGGCAACAAACTGCAGCTCACAGCCACAATCCTTAATTAATATATTCCAGTCAATGACAGCCCTGCCACTTGGTTTGCTACTGGGAGGGCTGGAGACTATAACCATGATTCCAGTGGGTTATGGTCATTGTAGTTAATGACCACGTTGTCTGCGCTAAACAATGTCAAATATTGACCTGTTGGAAACTACAACTCCCTACTACATCGCACAGTTCGGGCTTGATCTGATTTATCTCTAGAGAAACAGTGCATTGAGCTCACAGAAATAAACGGGTCAATTAAAGTTGTTTAAAAATGACAGAAATGTCGGTTAATCGCTCGGATAAACACTTTGTTGACAGCAATTAATGAAAATGCCTATAGTGATGAGAAAATAGGCAGTAGGAGGCATACTAAGCTCATGAAGCATTAATGAAATATTCCCCACTGAAAGATTATTTGATAAAATAACAGTGATCTTGCAAAGCACCACTGTGAATAAGGCTACAATTAGACCTATGCATGTAGGCCAACATTACAATGTAAAATCTGGATGATTATGCCTACAGGCCTTTAGGATAGGCTAGATGTTGCCACTGATAGCTATACAATACCGATCCATGATTGCAGGCTGTTCGACAAACTGCTCTTGAGTTCAAGTCCACTCCATGCAGCCAATAAGCGGTGATCAGCGCGACACACTAGGCCTGCGTAGACCAGCGGGCGTTCCCACGGGCCAGCACGACACGATCATGGAAAGGAACACTGGTGTTAATGGCGTTCCATACATTCTAAATAGAATAAAATAGAAAGGAGAGAGCACTAGAGAGGAGAGAGAAAAGAGCACAACGCATTAAGCGGGAGGGAGAATAGACCTGGGCCTAACCAGCCTGAAACCAATCACGAAAAGACTGCACATGTGAGCTAGATTCGTACTCGATCAACAAGACATGGTAAAATAGACGTAGCCCCATGAGTAAATAAGATTTCCACCAGTAAGCACATCATTGAACTGCAGGCCGACACCACATGTAGGCTATCCTGTGCGTATGACAATAACATATTATTTGATTTGCGCAGGCACGATAGCCGATAGAGAGCGATAATATAATCACTAGGCCTATGCATTACGTGTAGACTAGTGGTGCGCGGGTCAGCTGTTTGTTCACCTGCACCCGCCCGCAATTGCTAAAACCCATCTGCAACCGCCTGACCTATATGTGTTAAAATGAAAATCTGAGGCCCGCACCCAACCCTAACTCGCAAATATAGAAAATGCACCATAGGCTACAGTCAAAGACTGCAACAAAAAAAAAATTTGACAGGGGTTACAGGATTTTGTTATGCCTGATTTTAGATACTGTATGTTTCTGCTTATAATTTCTGACATTTTGGTAGGCTATTTGTTAGTCAACTTGTCTATAATTAGATACATGTAGCTTCTCTTTTGTCATCATATGTTGCACTAGAAGACTAAATAAACCCTTGCTCAACAGAATAATGTAATAGATTGATAGAATGAATTCTTCAATCTAGTTGACATCGGTAAAGTTTTCTGTCAACTTTCGCGGAGCAAAATGTCCAAATGACATCAGTTTGACCAGTTGTAAGGAAAAAGAAAGCTGTGAAAAACGACCCAACGTGTTGCTGATAAGATTTCAGTTCGGCTTCGATGCATATTTTATGTGGTTGAAATACTATCAGCTTTTATGATGAAGACAGCACCTCTACAGATCTTAGCTAACTGAGTATTGCATTCTCTCAAGATGCATAAAGAAATCATATTTCTCCACTTCTGTTCCCATGTCAAAAATTTTCCTACATTTGGTGTATCATTTTGCTGCAAGAAATGCTTAATTCTGCAGGAGTTATTATTAAGGCTATAGCCCTATTCGCATGGGACTAGTATTACTAGAGAACGTTGGTTGTGTATTTATTACCCCAGAATGTCCATTATTCCAGAGGACGATACAGTCCAGGTGATTACAGGCTACACTGATAACTCGTGCTTGGTTCCCAAGTTTCTAAACAATACAAAACCATCTTTGGTGTTGTCGCCATAATATTTGAATTGAGGAAGTGTGATCATAATCATTAGGATATTTTAGCGATCCGCTGTAGAAGACGTCCTAAATGCCCCCCATCCTTCAGATGTGAGCTTAATAGCTAACTTGCACTTGATGTGTGTTTTTAGGCTATGGATGAGAAAGTGAACTTGTTCCAAACGTTTAGCTCAGGTGTATGCTGCTTTGTGATCTATAAACAGCAAGGGTTGCATTAAATAGGCGCAATCTTTTTTTATGACGCGTTTGGCAATGTTCAATTCATTCGCACAAAACGTATAAACAAAAGCATTCAATGTGAAAGTTGATACATGTAGGCCCTTCATATATAGGCTACGCACAGCACTTCATTCAGTTTATCAAATCAGTTATTGTTTTCTTGCTCAAACTGCCAGCAACACCTGTAAAACTCAGACATTTCTCTCAAAACACAGGGATGTCGATTTGCACGGTACTAGTATTATCAGAGGACTTTGGAGTTTGCCAAAAAACAGTAGGTTATTCTGGTTAGTCAATATCCAGATTTCAGTTTCCATTTAACCCATTTAAACAGTAGGCTGCAGTTCCCTTGACATGCCATAGGCCTATTTGAAATCCCTTCTTGTGACTGTTGAATTTGAATAGCACCTCACAGTCATCACACATAACACAGCCGGCACTGCTATCATCCTCTTTTACCACATCACCAAATCTTTCCCAAACATTGCTTTTCTGGCCCTCCCTTCTCTTTATTTTAAACTCTCCTTTTGCAGATTTTGTCTTATTGAATTAAACTTCGACAATGTCCTTTTTGCATCCGTGGATTGATGTTCACTTTTTCTGCCCATTCCCAAAAGCATTATTTGGCGATTGGCTGTGTAAGCAGTTTGTCACGCGTACAGTTAAGCCCTAAGGTTTAGGCTTATGCACTAATACCAGATAGCCTAAAATAATGAAAGAAAAACCTAAATGTAGACTATATAAATTGCACAATAATTATACATTCATGGATTTTCTAAGGTATAGTTTCTCTTTAGTCAAAAAATTATAGTGATTATGAATCCCGAAAGAAAAACATGAAGACTGCATAAAACATGCATTACGATAAATCCATCCGAATCTGATGGATGAAGTGAATGATATTAAATACATCAACTGGGATGACACTAGACACGGCAGCATGATTGAGTTAATTAAAATGCAGACAGCGACATGCGATACAGTAATGAGGCTACGCTTGTCAGGAGCTGGGAAAAGCTAGCTTCCCCGGCAATTTTAATAGAAGAAGGTCCGGAGGTCCGCGCCATGCATCGATTTGGGCAAATGCTCTCACTTGTTTGAATAGCCTACAGTTATCAGCTAGGCGACCATGATTCTATAATACTAGGTGGATAGAGAAATGAGAGGTAGGCTAATTGAATTAGAGCAATAGCCTAAAACCCCAGCCAATCCTCCGAATCGCAAACTGCAAGCGAAGGTAGCCTACACAATTAGCCACGATAGGCAAAGGCATGTCAATGTATCTGAACAGAGACTATGTGGAAGAGTCTGCTGTGAACCTTTTGCTGTAAGATTCAAGTGAGAGAAACAAGAGTAAGTCTTCATTTAAATACATCACAAGATGTATTGCCATTGGTGAGAAGAGGGCAAGGTAATTATTGCACATGTATGCCCATAGGTTGTTTAGCAAGCGTGGTAAAGTTGCATTAGTCAGCTGTGCTCATTGGCCATAGGGTAATAGGTGACTGACATTCTGCACATGGCTAATCGATAGTAAAGGAGTGACATGACGTTGTGCTGTTAATGAGCATATCAACATCAGATATAAATTCCCATAGAGAGGAAACAATGTGAATATGTTATACTTACGGGATTAAGTTGAAGCAGCAAGCCATTCAGGCTGCCTTAGTGATTGAACCTACATTATCACCTACATACAGTGGGGGGGAAAAGTATTTAGTCAGCCACCAATTGTGCAAGTTCTCCCACTTAAAAAGATGAGAGAGGCCTGTAATTTTCATCATAGGTACATGTCAACTATGACAGACAAATTGAGCATTTTTTTCTCCAGAAAATCACATTGTAGGATTTTTAATGAATTTATTTGCAAATTATGGTGGAAAATGAGTATTTGGTCACCTACAAACAAGCAAGATTTCTGGCTCTCACAGACCTGTAACTTCTTCTTTAAGAGGCTCCTCTGTCCTCCACTCGTTACCTGTATTAATGGCACCTGTTTGAACTTGTTATCAGTATAAAAGACACCTGTCCACAACCTCAAACAGTCACACTCCAAACTCCACTATGGCCAAGACCAAAGAGCTGTCAAAGGACACCAGAAACAAAATTGTAGACCTGCACCAGGCTGGGAAGACTGAATCTGCAATAGGTAAGCAGCTTGGTTTGAAGAAATCAACTGTGGGAGCAATTATTAGGAAATGGAAGACATACAAGACCACTGATAATCTCCCTCGATCTGGGGCTCCACGCAAGATCTCACCCCGTGGGGTCAAAATGATCACAAGAACGGTGAGCAAAAATCCCAGAACCACACGGGGGGACCTAGTGAATGACCTGCAGAGAGCTGGGACCAAATTAACAAAGCCTACCATCAGTAACACACTACGCCGCCAGGGACTCAAATCCTGCAGTGCCAGATGTGTCCAGGCCCTTCTGAAGTTTGCTAGAGTGCATTTGGATGATCCAGAAGAGGATTGGGAGAATGTCATATGGTCAGATGAAACCAAAATATAACTTTTGGTAAAAACTCAACTCGTCGTGTTTGGAGGACAAAGAATGCTGAGTTGCATCCAAAGAACACCATACCTACTGTGAAGCATGGGGGTGGAAACATCATGCTTTGGGGCTGTTTTTCTGCAAAGGGACCAGGACGACTGATCCGTGTAAAGGAAAGAATGAATGGGGCCATGTATCGTGAGATTTTGAGTGAAAACCTCCTTCCATCAGCAAGGGCATTGAAGATGAAACGTGGCTGGGTCTTTCAGCATGACAATGATCCCAAACACACCGCCCGGGCAACAAAGGAGTGGCTTCGTAAGAAGCATTTCAAGGTCCTGGAGTGGCCTAGCCAGTCTCCAGATCTCAACCCCATAGAAAATCTTTGGAGGGAGTTGAAAGTCCGTGTTGCCCAGCGACAGCCCCAAAACATCACTGCTCTAGAGGAGATCTGCATGGAGGAATGGGCCAAAATACCAGCAACAGTGTGTGAAAACCTTGTGAAGACTTACAGAAAACGTTTGACATGTGTCATTGCCAACAAAGGGTATATAACAAAGTATTGAGAAACTTTTGTTATTGACCAAATACTTATTTTCCACCATAATTTGCAAATAAATTCATTAAAAATCATACAATGTGATTTTCTGGAATTTTGTTTCTCATTTTGTCTGTCATAGTTGACGTGTACCTATGATGAAAATTACAGGCCTCTCATCTTTTTAAGTGGGAGAACTTGCACAATTGGTGGCTGACTAAATGATTTTTCCCCCACTGTATCTCTTATCCACAGCAACATACAATCAGTGCATTCAACTTAAGTAGGTAAATACAGTGCATTCGGAAAGTATTCAGACCCCTTCCCTTTTTTCACATTTTGTTACATTACAGCCTCATCAATCTACACACAATACCCCATAATGAAAAGGCGAAAACGGTATTATTATTATTATTATTGTGCAAATGTATTAAAGATAAACAGTACCTTATTTACATATGTATTCAGACCCTTTGCTATGAGACTCGAAATTGAGCTCAGGTGCATCCTGTTTCCATTGATCATCCTTGATGTTTCTACAACTTGATTTGAGTCCACCTGTGGTAAATTCAATTGATTGGACATTATTTGGAAAGGCACACACCTGTCTATATAAGGTCCCACAGTTGACAGTGCATGTCAGAGCAAATACCAAGCCATGAGGTTGAAGTAATTCTCCGTAGAGCTCCGAGACAGGATTGTGTCGGCACAGATCTGGGGAAGGGTACCAAAAAATGTCTGCAGCATTGAAGGTCCCAAAGAACACCGTGGCCACCATCATTCTTAAATGGAAGAAGTTTGGATCCACCAAGACTTCCTAGAGCTGGCCGCCCAGCCAAACTGAGCAAACGGGGGAGAAGGGCCTTGGTCAGGGAGGTGACCATGAACCCGATGGTCGCGCTGACAGAGCTCCAAAGTTCTTCTGTGGAGATGGGAGAACCTTCCAGGAGGACAACCATCTCTGCAGCACTCCACCAATCAGGCCTTTATGTTAGAGTGGCCAGACGGAAGCCACTCCTCAGTAAAAGGCACATGACAGCCCGCTTGGAGTTTGCCAAAGGCACCTAAAGACTCTCAGACCATGAGAAACAAGATTCTCTGTTCTGATGAAACCAAGATTGAACTCTTTGGCCTGAATGCCAAGCATCACGTCTGGAGGAAACCTGGCACCATCCCTACGGTGAAGCATGGTGGTGGCAGCATCATGCTGTGGGGATGTTTTTCAGCGGCAGGGACCGGGAGACTAGTCAGGATCGATGGCAAGATGAACGGAGCAAAGTAAAGAGAGATCCTTCATGAAAACCTGCTCCAGGGCGCTCAAGACCTCAGACTGGGGCGAAGGTTCACATTCCAACAGGACAATGACCCTAAACACACAGCCAAGACAATGCAGGAGTGGCTTCGAGACAAGTCTCTGAATGTCCTTGAGTGGCCTAGCCAGAGCCCGGAACCCGATCTAACATCTCTGGAGAGACCTGAAGAAAGCTGTGCAGCGACGCTCCCATCCAACCTGACAGAACTTGAGAGGTTCTGCAGAGAAACTCCCCAAATACAGGTGTGCCAAGCTTGTATCGTCATACCTAAGAAGCCTCAAGGCTGTAATCGCTGCCAAAGGTGCTTCAACAAAGTACTGAGTAAAGTGTATGAATACTTATGTAAATGGTTTATTTCCGTTTTTAATACATTTTGCAAACAATTCTAAACCTGTTTTTGCTTTGTCATTATGGGGTATTGTGTGTAGATTGATAAAACAACAACAATTGTATCCTTTTAGAATAAGGCTGTAACGTAACAAAATGGGGGATCTGAATACTTTCCGAATGCACTGTAAATTGTTGTCACTACCTATGGTCATTTAAAAAGTGGATTCCTATTAACTGTTGTCCTATATGGTGTGTGTGTGTGTGTGATCAGACTTAGGGATTGCTATTGTTATCGTGATGGCAGCATGAGTCATGTTTGTGGCTGATTTTTAACATCGCTGCTGACAAGGTTGTGAACTCAGACAGCCAAAGGCATCATGATTGGTTTGTCATTTATATTTAGTATTTCTATTTTAATGCTTCCAGGGGCCAAAATGGAATATGTGCTGTATTTACACACTAGTATCATCAGTTGTGTCCAAGCCTTAGTTAGCCTACGTTAAATGACCATAGTTCAAGTCAACTATCATATGAGCAACTAGTGTTTTTCACTTCTCAGTAAACTATGTAAAGGGACTTTAGGTCCTAGAAAAAAATCCTATATAAATCTAATTTATTATAATTTGTATGATATATTATTAGAAGGAGGAGAAGGAGGAGTATTTTTGAGGGCATATTGACATTATCTACCCTATATGGTCAATGTTCAAATGGTCAAATCGTACTATATTGCAATTAGGGATGCTGTTAGTTTGATTTCCAAGCATTTAGATAAAGATAGCAGGGTAGTTCCACCAATTAGGTGCCTTTTGAGTAAAGTAACTTGGTGATATAATTTTTTTCTTCTAATTTTAACATTCTGCCATAAAGAGCACATGTTCACCTTAATAAAAAACTATTTTTTCCCATCAAAAGAGGTTAAATAAAAAAAATGACTCTTATGTGCCAAATAAAGTAACAGGGTTGATGACTTCATCTTAAATCAGCCATAAATCTCCTTGTGACAGGGGCAATGGAAGCTTTTTGTGTGCAACAGGGAGGGGCAATTGAATGCAAGCTTCACCCCAAAAAATTTTTTCTTTCTTTATACTATCTTGTCTTAAAGTACTGTCTAGTTGTTAGACACTGTTTGTCCACTGCTCCATTGGACCTGAGTGAAACTCTGAGCCTTTGCTGTCGTTGATGGCCTCTGCCACTCCAGACCGGGCGAACTCTTCCGCACCGTGATGTTGACCTCAGTGGTTGCCAAGGCGACTGGGTGGAGTGCTGTAGCTGCTAAGTACCATCGAGAACGTCTCATACAGCTACACACAGACAGAGACACACACACACACAGGCACTTTAACAGGACTGTCACACTGTAATCTGTGCACTGTGTTCTACAGGTTAACACAGATGTATAAAATATAAAAACCAGCAAACTGATTTTGAATTTCAAAGGCATTTAAAACTGGAAACTGTAGGACCAGTGACACCCTCAGTCAGGAAGGAGTGTCCATGCCATACATGCATGATGCCATAAAGGGGGGACAGACAGTGTTGCTGTACCTCAGGGACCCCGTCAGGCCATGCCACCAGTGCCACCTACACCTCCCTCTCCCCGGGCTTAAACTCCAGGATGCCCGCGGCGCCGTAGAACTCTGCGTTGCCTGAGGGCATGAGCAGCTGCCCCTGGGCCCTGATGACACACAGCTCCTTACCCCCCTATAAATAAAAGGTTGCAGGGCAAACCATAGGGGACAAACTAGGGGTCAGAAGTGTTGCTGTTATTGATGTAGGTAAGCCATTGAGAACACATGGTCGTTTGCAAAAATGACCTGGTTGGTCAATATTCAACATGCATCACAGTAGATGAAACAGATGCGCATCAACATTCATGATGCCTGTCCGTGTGCCAGACATATGTTGATGTACCAGGGTCCTCTGGAGAAGGGGGATAACTCAAAGACTTCCCCTGGGTCGTCGTTCTCCACAATGACTGTCTCTCGACAGGTGAAGCCAGGCTTCAGGATCTGGTTCTCAACGTTAACACAGAAGGGAACTCAGCAGCTAGACCAAAAAGGAAGTTACAGGCCTTTATCCCAGTGGGAATGTGGGTTGTGAGGGAATTCTAAAACAGCCTGCATGTTTTGCATGTAAAACAACAAGGAGATGCACTTCAAAGCTTTCAACTTAACCTTCATTTAAAAACAGTGAATGAGTAAATTCCTTGTATTGTCTCATGTTCAGTATTGACCAGAGGCCTGTTTGAGCAGCTCTGATTAACCGTGTCACTCAGCGGCCCCCTGAGCCTCTCTCTCTAAGCCTGGCCTCTAATGAGCAGGATGTATGTGTCTGTGTGTGTGTGTGTGTGTGTGTGTGTGTGTGTGTGTGTGTGTGTGTGTGTGATCAGACTTTGGGATTGCTATTGTTATCGTGATGGCAGCATGAGTCATGTTTGTGGCTGATTCTTAACATCGCTGCTGACAAGGTTGTGAACTCAGCCAAAGGCAGGGCAACATTGCATCATTATTGGTTTGTAATTGGTACAGTGGCTCGTTGTGGTGTGGTATTTTTTAATAATGGATTTAATGGTGCTCCATGGGATGTTCAAAGTTTCGGATATTTTTTTATAACCCAACCCTGATCAGTACTTCTCCACAACTTTGTCCCTGACCTGTTTTGGAGAGCTCCTTGGCTTCATGGTGCCACTTGCTTAGTGGTGTTGCAGACTCTGGGGCCTTTCAGAACAGGTGTGTGTGTATATATATATATATATATATATATATATATATATATATATTGAGTGCATGTGACACTTAGATTGCACACAGGTAGACTTTATTTAACTAATTATGTGACTTCTGAAGGTAATTGGTTGCACCAGATATTATTTAGGGGCTTCATAGCAAAGGGGGTTAATATATATACTGTACACGCACCACTTTTCCGTTTATTTATTTTTTAGAATTTCTTGAAACAAGTTTTTTTTTTTTATTTCACTTGACCAATTTGGACTATTTTGTGTATGTCCATTACATCAAATAAACATCTAAATTACATGTTGTAATGCAACAAAATGGGAAAAACGCCAAGGGGGATCAAATCAAATCAATTTTTATTTGCCACATGCGCCGAATACAACAGGTGTAGACATTACAGTGAAATGCTTACTTACAAGCCCTTAACCAACAAAGTAAAACAAATAAAAAAGTGTTAAGCAAAAAAATTAAGCAAATAACTAAAGAGCAGCAGGAAAATAAAATAACAGTAGGGAGGCTATATAATGCTTTCAGGAGGCCAAAATTGAATATGCGCTGTATTTACACATTAGTATCAGTTGTGTCCAAGCCTTAGTTAGCATACTTTAATTACCATGGTTCATGTTATGCTCAACCTGCTCAGTTTTCCACCACAAAACACCAGAAAATTGCCAAGAAGAGTAGAACCAGCTCACCTGCGTTTCCACTGATTTCAGTTAGTTAGATGTTCAATGTCTTGACATGTATTTTTTATAAGGAAATAGTTTTACCATATTAAAATGAGAGTTCAGTTCACGTAACAGAGTTGACCTTAAAATGAGGGATAGTTTTTAAAAAATATATTTTTTTATGAATCACTAATAACATGAAATAAATATTAATCTTCAGAAATGACTTTGTAAAAGCAACAAAATAACTAGGGCTTTACAATGATGGTGAAAACTTGGAGATATGTGGGTGGGATGGGGAGGGCTCAGGGAGCAATCAAGGGAATTTAGGTCTTCAGAGAGGTTTCACTTTTGTATAAAATCAATGCTTTTAATATATATATTTTTTAAATTTACGTACAGTGTCAGTAGTACAGCGCAGAATTCCATTCCAAAGGGTAATATCTCCGCCCAGTCAACTGGTCCGGCATCATACCAGTGAGGTTAGACAAATTAGAAAGATTTGCTCCCAAGGCCTTGGGTTGTCTCATTGAGTCAGGGTCTGGACAGGGAGACAACGAGAAAGGTAGTGGCAGAAATGTCAGGACAGGGCAGTCTGAACCTTACGCTGGCGTGTGTGTGTGTTTGTGTGTGTGGGGCCCTGGAGGACAACGCAATTGAGAATGTTATTGCAGTGTTGGGGCGAATAACACATTCACTTAATATTTTTTATAATTGTCATACAACATGGTTAATGTACAGTCTGGGCAACTCTGATTGTACAGTACACCTTATTATTGTGAGAAAACAGATCGATGGAGAAACATCATACGAAGATAAGTTATGACCTCAGGAATTATGCAAGCTTGTATTCATGTTTTCCGTTCTCCACAAAGTCACAAAAAATGATGATTTTCATGGCTATGTTTTGTCTAAAAATGGCAACAGAAAATATTGATTAGCCCAGTCCTCTTTAAAAACAAGGCTGGATTAGTAAGCTTCCCCAAGTATTGATTTATGTCACTCAATGTTGTTTCCCGGTCGTCAAGGCATTGACACTTGATCATTTTGACCCCTGCATGGGCCATGTGGATCAACAACTGTGATATTCTGGTGGATCACTTAGTCATTCTTGCCTGCTTCATTGAAACGCATATCATTCCCGTGGCTCTCTTTTGCAAAATAACTATGAATTAACTAACTTCTTATTTTCTAATAATTGTCTACATATAACATCACATGTATTACAGGGAAAGATAGCAGGTCTATTTTGCTCCAGAGAAGTAGCTCATTGTCCCCTCGTTGGCGCAGACAATAGCTTAGCTTCTAGCTAACGTTAGCTAGCTAGCTATCAAGCTAGTCAGGTTTCCTCAGCAGCTTGTACACAGCCCTTTCGGCTAGGACGACGGATTGTCCCGGGAGTGTGACTGTTTGAATCCCTGCTGTTTCCTGCTATTTCCATCTGCCCTACGACCTGCCCTCTCTGGAACTGCAAAGAGTAACAGCGTTGCATACGTTGCTACCATGACAAAGACCAAATCTGGTGGGAGTAGCGTTGAGGACAGTGGTGTCTCTCTCACAGGTAAAGGATATTCTAAATAAACAAAAAGAGTTCTACAAGCAGTTGTTACAACAACAAGAAAATAGGTTCAAGTATTGTGTCCAAATACAGGTGGAGTCAACTAATAAAAGACCTGACCAGAGAGGTCCAGGACCTGAAGAACAGTTTGCAGTTCTCCCAGGGTCAGATCGATAAGTTTAAACAAGAGAACAGCAAGGTCCTTGATCCATGATAACAATGACAGAGAAATCAGATTATCTCGAGGGACAATCAAGGCGGAACAACATTATTGTGGATGGAATAGCAGAATCTCCACATGAGACCTGGACGGAACCTGAAAAACTGAAGATGGACCACAGGAAGATTGAGGTGGAGCGTGCCCCCAGGACTGGAAAACCCACAACCGGCCCAAGTGACAGGCCCGATAGTGGTCAAGTTCTTGAGGTTCAAGGACAAGGTACTGTAGCTGTTCTGGAAAGAGCCAAGAACTTGAGGAACGTACATCTTCCTCAACAAGGACTATCCTGAAGCTGTGCACCAGAAGAGGAAATAACTTATCCTAGCCATGAAAGCTGCCAGATTGTGTGGGGACATTGCTTACACCCACTATTTCTTTTCCATATTATGTCTAGATAAGCTACCCCAAAATAGCCTATATTAATATATGTAGCCTTAGAAATACAGTGCATTCGGAAAGTATTCAGACCCCTTGACTTTTTCAAAATGTTATGTTACAGCCTTATTCTAAAATTGATTACATTATTTTTTTCCCTCGTCAATCTACACAAAATACCACATGACAAAGCAAAAACTGTTTTTGTTTAGACATTTTTGCAAATGTATAAAAAAATATTATTTACATAAGTATTCAGACCCTTTGCTATGAGACTCAAAATTGAGCTCCGGTGCATCCTGTTTCCATTGACCATCCTTGAGATGTTTCTACAACTTGATTGGAGTCCACCTGTGGTAAATTCAATTGATTGGACATGTCTATATAAGGTCCCACAGTTGACAGTGCATATCAGAGCAAAAACCAAGCCATGAGGTCAAAGGAATTGTCCGTAGAGCTCCGAGACAGGATTGTGTCGAAGCACAGATCTGGGAAGGGTACCAAAAAAATTCTGCAGCATTGAAGGTCCCCAAGAACACAGTGGCCTCCATCATTCTTAAATGGAAGAAGTTTGGAACCACCGAGACTCTTCCTAGAGCTGGCCGCCCGGCCAAACTGAGCAATCGGGGGAGACAGGCCTTGGTCAGGGAGGTGACCAAGAACCCGATGGTCACTGACAGAGCTCCAGAGTTCCTCTGTGGAGATGGGAGAACCTTCCAGGAGGACAACCATCTCTGCAGCACTCCACCATACAGGCCTTTATTGTAGAGTGGCCAGACGGAAGCCACTCCTCCAGTAAAAGGCACATGACAGCTTGCTTGCAGTTTGCCAAAAGGCACCTTAAGGACTCTCAGACCATGAGAAACAAGATTCTCTGGTCTGACGAAACCAAGATTGAACTCTTTGGCCTGAATGCCAAGCGTCACATCTGGAGGAAACCTGGAACCATCCCTACGGTGAAGCATGGTGGTGGCAGCATCATGCTGTGGCGATGTTTGTCAGCGGCAGGGACTGGGAGACTTGTCATGATCGAGGGAAAGATGAACGGAGCAAAGTACAGAGATCCTTGATGAAAACCTACTCCAGAGCGCTCAGGACCTCAGACTGGGGCGAAGGTTCACCTTCCAACAGGACAACGACCCTAAGCACACAGCCAAGACAACGCAAGAGTGGCTTCAGGACAAGTCTCTGAATGTTCTTGAGTGGACCAGCCAGAGCCCGGACTTGAACCCGATCTAACATCTCTGGAGAGACCTGAAAATAGCTGTGCATCGACGCTCCCCATCCAACCTGAGAGAGCTTGAGAGGATCTGCAGAGAAGAATGGGAGAAACTCCCTAAATACAGATGTGCCAAGCTTGTAGCGTCATACCCAAGAAGACTCAAGGCTGTAATCGCTGCCAAAGGTGCTTCAACAAAGTACTGAGTAAAGGGTCTGAATACTTACAGTACCAGGTTCTCCCATAACCAGCAAAGCACCCCCACACCATAACACCTGCTCCTCCATGCTTTACGGTGGGAAATACACATGCGGAGATCATCCGTTCAACCACACCGCGTCTCACAAAGACACAGCGGTTGGAACCAAAAATCTCCAATTTGGACTCCAGACCAAAGGACACATTTCCACCGGTCTAATGTCCATTGATCGTGTTTTTTGGCCCAAGCAGGTCTCTTCTTCTTATTGGTGTCCTATAGTAGTGATGTCTTTGCAGCAATTCGACCATGAAGGCCTGATTCACACAGTCCCCTTTGAACAGTTGATGTTGAGATGTGTCTGTGACTTGAACTCTGTGAAGAATATATTTGGGCTGCAATTTCTGAGGCTGGTAACTCTAATGAACTTATTGTCTGCAGCAGAGGTAACTCTTGGTCTTCCATTCCTGTGGCGGTCCTCATGAGAGCCAGTTTCATCATAGCGCTTAATGGTTTTTGCGACTGCACTTGAAGAAACTTTCAAAGTTCTTGAAATGTTCCATATTGACTGACCTTCATGTCTTAAAATAATGATGGACTGTTGTTTCTCTTTGCGTATTTGAGTTGTTCTTGCCATAATATGGAGTTGGTCTTTTGCCAAATAGAGCCCTAGCTAACTAGCTGCTAGTAGTTCGTTCACTTCAGTCGAAAGGGGATGAAACATTAACTAACGTAACATGTCAGTTACACTACTAGCTCAGCACTAAATAGTTATTTTTTCAGCAATTACCTTGCCAGCTAGATCAGTCAACTAAAGAGTAGCCAGTTTCTGCTCTGCTTGCTTTTACAACTCTGAGAAAAAGCGTAACACAGACAGCAGCTGCCTCTGTTAATCTCTCCTGTGCTGGTCCTATACGCCAGCCTTTCAGAAGCTTTGCCTTCATACAGCATGTCCGCATGCTTTGTGGTGTCTGTGCCGTCCTAAATCCAGCCGGCTGAAACCGAAAAACAGCCTACCTGACCGCTCTGAGGCGTCCGCATGGTCCTAAAGCATACCGGAGCCGCGTTTTGTATCACAGCGCAATTAGAAAACTGGGGTTGGTGGGGACAAAAATGCTATTTCAGAATGGGGGGGGGGTCATGTCCCCCCCATCCCCAGTGAAAGTTGCGCCCCTGGTGAAAACAGACAACAAAGGCAAGTTGTTGATGCCTATGATTATGCCACATCCCAGTTGACCGACGAGGTACCAAACTGTTGGACCTTGACACCCACTACTGTTCAATAGACACAGGCTTCTTCTACTTAATCTCCACCACTTTTCTGGTTCTCCTCACCCTGATGGGGTCCTTTACCTACCATCTCCTGAGATGGAAGGTGGTCTATGCCTACTACCTCTTCCTGGCTTATCTCCACGATACCAAGAGGAGGAAGACACATGCGCCTCATGGAGGTCAGTACGATGCCTTTGTCTCCTACAATGCCCACCATGAGCCTTGCGTCCTGAGGGAGCTTCAGCCAAAGCTGGAGGGAGAGCAGGGCTGGAGGTTGTGTCTGCACCACCGAGACTTCGAGCCAGGCAAACCCATCATAGACAGGAGGCTGGTGAAAAGACGCACCTACTTGAACTGGCCCAGAGCTGGGGAGCACACTGGGGTCTTCTAGGAGAAACTCCGGGTGGCTCTGGAGACCAGGAACTGCCCTGCTGAGGAGAACCCCATCCTGTCCGGGGTGGAGAGGGCATGATGGTGACATTTTTATTTAACCTTTATTTAACTAGGCAAGTCAGTTAAGAACAAATTCTTATTTACAATGACGGCCTACCAAAAGGCAAAAGGCCTCCTATGGGGACGGGGGCTGGGATAAAAAAAAAAAAAAAAAAAAAAAAATATATATATATATATACTACTCAAAAAAATAAAGGGAACACTTAAACAACACATCCTAGATCTGAATGAATGAAATAATCTTATTAAATACTTTTTTCTTTACATAGTTGAATGTGCTGACAACAAAATCACACAAAAATTATCAATGGAAATCAAATTTATCAACCCATGGTGGTCTGGATTTGGAGTCACCCTCAAAATTAAAGTGGAAAACCACACTACAGGCTGATCCAACTTTGATGTAATGTCCTTAAAACAAGTCAAAATGAGGCTCAGTAGTGTGTGTGTGGCCTCCACGTGCCTGTATGACCTCCCTACAATGCCTGGGCATGCTCCTGATGAGGTGGCGGATGGTCTCCTGAGGGATCTCCTCCCAGACCTGGACTAAAGCATCCGCCAACTCCTGTACAGTCTGTGGTGCAACGTGGCGTTGGTGGATGGAGCGAGACATGATGTCCCAGATGTGCTCAATTGGATTCAGGTCTGGGGAACGGGCGGGCCAGTCCATAGCATCAATGCCTTCCTCTTGCAGGAACTGCTGACACACTCCAGCCACATGAGGTCTAGCATTGTCTTGCATTAGGAGGAACCCAGGGCCAACCGCACCAGCATATGGTCTCACAAGGGGTCTGAGGATCTCATCTCTGTACCTAATGGCAGTCAGTCTGGCGAGCACATGGAGGGCTGTGCGGCCCCCCAAAGAAATGCCACCCCACACCATGACTGACCCACCGCCAAACCGGTCATGCTGGAGGATGTTGCAGGCAGCAGAACGTTCTCCACGGCGTCTCCAGACTCTGTCACGTCTGTCAGATGTGCTCAGTGTGAACCTGCTTTCATCTGTGAAGAGCCCAGGGCGCCAGTGGCAAATTTGCCAATCTTGGTGTTCTCTGGCAAATGCCAAACGTCCTGCACGGTGTTGGGCTGTAAGCACAACCCCCACCTGTGGACGTCGGGCCCTCATACCACCCTCATGGAGTCTGTTTCTGACCGTTTGAGCAGACACATGCACATTTGTGGCCTGCTGGAGGTCATTTTGCAGGGCTCTGGCAGTGCTCCACCTGCTCCTCCTTGCACAAAGGCGGAGGTAGCGGTCCTGCTGCTGGGTTGTTGCCCTCCTACGGCCTCCTCCACGTCTCCTGATGTACTGGCCTGTCTCCTGGTAGCGCCTCCATGCTCTGGACACTACGCTGACAGACACAGCAAACCTTCTTGCCACAGCTCGCATTGATGTGCCATCCTGGATGAGCTGCACTACCTGAGCCACTTGTGTGGGTTGTAGACTCCGTCTCATGCTACCACTAGAGTGAAAGCACCGCCAGCATTCAAAGGTGACCAAAACATCAGCCAGGAAGCATAGGAACTGAGAAGTGGTCTGTGGTCACCACCTGCAGAACCACTTCTTTATTGGGGGTGTCTTGCTAATTGCCTATAATTTCCACCTGTTGTCTATATTCCATTTGCACAACAGCATGTGAAATGTATTGTCAATCAGTGTTGCTTCCTAAGTGGACAGTTTGATTTCACAGAAGTGTGATTGACTTGGAGTTACATTGTGTTGTTTAAGTGTTCCCTTTATTTTTTTGAGCAGTGTGTGTATATATATATATATATATATATATATATATATATATATATATATATATATATATATATATATATATATATATATATATATATTAGGACAAAACACACATCAAGACGAGACACCACAACACTACATAAAGAGAGACCTAAGACAACAACATAGCATGGTAGCAACACAACATGACGACAACAACATGGTAGCAACACAACATGGCAGCAGCACAACATGGTAGCAGAACAAAACATGGAACACATTTCTTTTGGTCACAGACAACAGCACCAAGTGCAATGTAAAGCAAATGGACCTGAAGCAAAAAAAAGTTAAATGAAAGTCTAATTTATAAACTGCATAGCTATGCTTTACTGCGCTAAATCTACATCATATAATTGTCAATATTATTGCCAACAGAGGGATATTAACTGATGTTTATATGTACTATAATCAGAAACTGAGTTGGGCAAATGTTATGCAATTTCATGATGAGGTGTACAGATGTAAGATCTTAATTTGACCTATATTGTCAGCAAAATAATCCTGCAACAGGATTTTAACGTTTAGACCATAATGTTGCTTGATCGGTGGTTAGGCTATTAGCTTGCCAAAAGTAGGCTACATGAAAAGTGCAATACTATTAATACAACCGCGTGTTGGTAATGATTGGGGAAAACATTGATATAGTTACATATCAGGATATTATTTTTGACGCTATATATCGTATCGTTTTGACAATATCACAATATGATTTTTCCGCTAGTTGGCTGTACCTGCACCAAAACTCCAGTATTTTTCCTTCATAGCTTGTTCTCCATATTCTTTTTAAAAGTGGAGCCAATTTGTTTTCAGCACTTTTATTTCCATGACTGATCAAAACTCATTTTCTCATGGCTCTCTTGTCCCTCTGCAGCAGACATGTTGAGCAATATGTTTGGACCATGGAATCGCAATAAAATCTCTATTGTATCGCAATACAAATACAATTGTGAGAATCGCATGTGTTAATGCATTAGTGTGGGTTTTCAGTGAATTTATGTAAATCACTCAGCTCATCTGCATTTCCTGCGGTGCAGGAAAATTTCAGCAACGAAAGAGTGATTATATTCAGATCATACATCTATACAATATTATGTTTTTACTTCCCTAGTTTTCTCTTCATTTCCCTACCGTCCTTTTTCTGTTTTGTCTTCATTTTGTTAATTATGCGAACTCTAGCTATCTACTAGTTATATATATATGTAAATGTCACAGTGCATTTGCGCTGAGCAGGGCTCGAACTCACAATCTTCTGCACCACATCACACACCATTCACAGCCAACCGTCTTAGCCAACAGAGCAAGAAACTGGAACTCCAGGAAGGTGGTGTCACCAATGTACTCCAGCCGTCATGTTATGGGCAAGTTTTACATCCACAAACTGAAATGGCTGTGTTTTTCTTTATGTGACCCGACTTCACGCCAAAAGACTGTTTGCCCACTGATCTAAGCCTAGGCATTAGCAAGGCTACAGGTCTCAGGCAAGGTTACTCATCACACAATTGTGGTTCACTGAACCACATCTGTTACACTTATGACAGACAATAATACTTCTACATCTGTTTAACCATACTATATTTACAATCAGAGATACACAATCAAGTAATTTCTGCTTCAATGGAGCATTGTGGACTTTTAATCCGCCCTCCGTTGTGATATTCAAAGCTCCTCTATGTCTGCACAGGTGTGTGTGTGTGTGTGTGTGTGTGTCTCTCTCTCTTTGGGTTCTATTACAACAGGAAATGAGTGTTATCTGGGCTGCTCTATCTGCAGGCTGATTTCCCAGACACAGAGCAGTGGCAGTGCTAGGAGATGTCCCCATATTCACCAGGGTCAGAGTTATCAGTCATCTGGGGTGCAGGTCTGATGTTGTCCCTGTGAGCACAGCCTGTGTCCAGGTCAGCAAGGGGGAAACCCCGGTTTCGATAAAACCAAACACTTCAAATGAGTCGTACTCTGACCCCCTCCTCCCGCTTGTTTTTCCTAGGCTGTGTGTGCATGTGTTTCTGCTGTATCTGACGTCACTGAATCAATTGCAGGTGTCGTATGGTGCCAGCCTTGATGAGACATGAAAAGCCTGTGACACTGCTCTCACGCTCTCTTTCTCCATTCACATCTAAAGAGATTGAATTATAAAGCTAGTCTGTGAGGTGGGCCTCAGAAGTGTGGGTATAGTAGCCCCCCCCACCCAACCACCCAACCTCAACCATTTTCAGCCCTATCCATCTGAGATCCACTTGATGCAAGCTGGGTGACTCATTCATCTAACTTGGTGTGTACTCTTGGCACGCACTCATCTCATTCTCTCTCACTCTCTCCCTCCTTCCCTCTGTCCCTCCATCTCTCCTATCTCTTACCAATGTTGAAAATGCAGTAGAAATGTATCCTTCCCTCCTCCTCGTTCCCATAGACTAGTGGTTTTATAGAGAATGTCTGAGTGCCTCCCTCTGTCATTCACAGGTGAAGCAGATCATGGAGGAGGCTGTCACCAGGAAGTTTGTACATGAAGACAGCAGCCACATTGTCTCATTTTGTGGTGAGTTTTAACTATTGGGACATATTTGCTCATTAATCACCTAAAAATATAACCTTTTGTCATTGTGCCAATCAGAAGGAACAGGTCTCCTGTTGGACATGAGTCAGTCAGCTTCCATTGGCTAGGCGGTTTTCCAGACATACACTGAGTGTACAAAACATTAAGAACACCTGCTCTTTCCATGACAGACTGACCAGGTGAATCCAGGTGAAAGCTAAGATCCCTTATTGATGTCACTTGTTAAAGCCACTTCAATCAGTGTAGATGAAGGGGAGGAGACAGGTTAAAGAAGGATTTTTAATCATTGAGACAATTGAGTCATGGATTGTTTATGTGTGCCATTCAGAGGGTAAAGGGCAAGACAAAAGATTTAAGTGCCGTTAAACAGGGTATGGTAGTAGGTGCCAGGCACACCGGTTTGAGTGTGTCAAGAACTGCAACGCTGCTGGGTTTTTCACGCTCAACAGTTTCCCATGTGTTTCAAGAATGGTCCACCACCCAAAGGACATCCAGCCAACTTGAGACAACTGTGGGAAGCATTGGAGTCAACATGGCCAGCATCCCTGTGGAACGTTTTCAACACCTTGTAGAGTCCATGCCCCGATGAATTGAAGCTGTTCTGAAGGCAAAAGGGGTGGGTGCAACTCAATATTAAGGAGGTGTTCTTAATGTTTTGTACACTCAGTGTATATTTGGTATAAGAATCATATTGGTTTCCCATTTTCTGGTACCTTAAAATGTGTCTATAAAACCTGACATCGCAAAGAAAATCTGTCAATCACGTAATTGCAACCATTGCTAGGAGGCATCTTATGTAACACAGCCAGGGAACGAGGTCGTCAAGCCCTGTGAAGAGTTCAGGTGATTTAACACATTAGTAGAAAAAGGCTTGTTGTAAGCATAAGGCTAGGTGATAATGACAATCTGTTGTACTGCATTGGGGTGTGAAAGAATCATCTCACAGTCACTCAGAGATTCTGCGCAGACTCAGATGTGGGGGAGGGTGAGTGGCATGTTAGTCATCAAGCCTCACTGACATCCTACTGAGGTTCGCAGGCTATTTTATCAACTGATAAATGTGGCAAAGGAAAATACCAAATCTGCATATCTCGTCAACCTGTGGGTGGAGCGTTTGAGCAGCTGCTAGCTGAAAACTGTGAGAACCATCTCCAAGGAAAGGCTCTCCCCTCCCACTACAACAGAGTAGCTTGCCTTTTAACAGACCTGGATGTAAGAGCTTTCCCTCTACCTCATACACCGTGGTGGCTGTTAGCTCCCCCCTGCATCCCCCCATCTCTCTGTGTTGTTGTGGCTCTTTACTCCCACATGTTCTACTCTGCTCACGTTTTACACCAAGCTGTCACAATAGATATGTGTCTGTGCAGAGATCACAGGATGGAGATGGATGGGTAGGGCGAGGGGTGGAGGCGAGGACTTGCTTAGGCAGGTCACCGGGGAGTAATTAGCCTCTATCATCATGGTCACATTTCCAAGTTGCCAAGGCAGGAGCGCCTGGGAAAATGTCAAGTGTTAGCCGCTTGCCCCGTCTCTTCTTCCTTTTCTCCTCACCAAAATAGCTATTATTCCTTTCACTGCTGTGACAGAGATAGTCAACAGTCATCCAATTGTTAATGAAGCTTAACATTTAAAGGTGTTTCTTTCTCAAATTGGTCATGAGGTAGCCTGAGTTCCAATCTGCCATGTCAATTCCATAAGGAGATGGCAAGAGGGCAGAAACAGACTGACACCCAGGGTAGTCGTGATTTTGGCACATTTGAAGAATTCATATAAGCCAAAATGGTGGTTGGTCATATTTAGAATGTGTTAATGTCATTGTGCTGAAATCTCCTGTGAGTGTAGCACTAGACGAGCCGGTCCAGGTCAGTAGCAACACAGAGTCCCCTAATGTGTTCTGTTGCCACAGATACATGCTGATTAGGGGTCATTACTTCAGTAGCTGTGATTTCCTTTTTAATAAGAGTGCCTGTGTAGAGAGAGGACCGGGTCCAGCCACTCATTTCCTGTGACTGCTTTAACCACATGGTTTGTTTGACGCAGTGGATATTGCTTTGGTTGCATCGTCCCCGGGTTATGTGGAGCCAAAGTATCACAAAGCCAAGGACGTTTCACCCTCTGGAATATTGTTTTCAATATTGGAATGTATTTTCTAGTAGCTAAAAAGACTAGGGGCATGCTATTGATACATCTTGAGTTTGATTGCAAATTACGCTTCTCTCTCCTGTAATAATAAGGAAAATAACAACAGATAAAGAGAAAGGAAGGAAGAGAGAGTAGATACTGTATCAGTGAGTGTATACAGGTCACTGCTCCAACATTATGATTACAAAGCTACTGAACAGCTGGAGAATACAAGAAGATAACTGATTACATGGTTGAATGTATTATTTGTAGATTTGAGAACTTTACAGTTGTTGCTGTTTTTATACATGATACGTTTAGTTATTCAGTGCAATAATTGACATGGTATGGTAATGATTTTGATATAGACTATGTTATGAGGATACTGTACAGCCGGTGGGCTAAGTTGGTAAAAAATATATCACAGGCTGACATCTTTTAGGATGTCATGGTCAGGTAAAAAAAAATGTTTAAGGTCCAATGCAGCTGTTTTTTTTCTCAATATCAAATCATTTTTGGGTAGCGATTAAGTACCTTACTGTGATTGTTTTCAATTAAAATTGTAAAAAAAGAAACCAACATTGCTTCTTAGCAAAGAGCAATTTCTCAAGCCAGAATTTTGCTAGGACTGTCTGGGAGTGGTCTGAGTGGGGAGGGGAAAACCGAAAACTCTCTTTCAAATCAAATCTTATTTGCCACATGCGCCGAATTCAACAGGTGAAATGCTTACTTACAAGCCTTTAACCAACAATGGAGTTTTAAGAAAAGTAATTTAGCAAATAATTTAAAGGGCAGCAGTAAAAAAAATAACAGTAGGGAGGCTATATACAAGGGGTACCGGTACAGAGTCAATGTGGCCATGCAGTCATGGGTGAACAGGGAGTACAGGAGGGGACTGAGCACACACCCCTGAGGGGCCCCCGTGTTGAGGCTCAGCGTGGCAGATATGTTGTTACCTACCCTTACCACCTGGGGGCGGCCCGTCAGGAAGTCCAGGATCCAGTTATTATTTGTCAAAAAATAAATAATCTGTTCCAATTTTCAAACTGGTATTTTTCCATATATAGATACACCCTATATTGAATAAAATCAACTATATGTAGGCTACTTTGTCTGATGCTTTATGCACTGCAATTAAAAATGAAGACACAGAAATTACTAAAGAGGGAGCCAGAGACCAATTTAGCCTAACCAGAAGAAAAAAACCTGTTCCTCTGCCATTATGCTCCTGAAGTTGCCGGTAATAGGCTACACCAGCGGTCAGCAACCTTTTCCATTTGGAGTGACAAGTTATTGTACCATTTCTACCGATCTGCGTGCCAGTTATGATTTTCATTTGCACATTTCCGTGGAACAGTTTCATTTCATTTATAATAAAGTCTAACTATCTCAATCAATGACATGTGGTTAATCAAAATTCTATCTAAATGAAAATGATACAAATCTAAAACGTACTTCTATTGCCATTGCCAATATGTAAAAATAGCCTACATAAAGGCAACAAATAAAAACAATGCAGTCCGCAGGTAGAAAATATCCTGATAAAAATAAATATCCTATAAATCACATTGGCTATGCATGGCCTGTCTGCAAGTAACTTGAAACATTGTATCAACTATTAACTTTGGTCAGGCCTGAAGCTAGCACTAGCAAACTTGCAACATTTTATAAAATATTCTGGGCCCTCAGAGTTTCCTGGAGCCAGTGAGCTCTGGACAGACAGACACAGCTGTAGGCTATTTGCGCAAGGGATAAGAAGTAATCAGGTAGGCCTTTTTTTAATGACATGTCCACCTGATCAGAGCATGATATTTTTTCTCCTTTCATGCTGAGTGGTTATCGAAAGGGAGAGAGCTGGAAAGATTTTTCAAATAGGCTATGTTGAGGAACTATTGTCATTCTCAATGGATGTGAAAACAGACTTTTGTTGACTTGCTTCTTGAGGCGAAGAAAAAATGACTTTGAAGGTCGACAGTGATGGTGAGGTAAGGCACATTTATAAGTCTACATTTGCGCGCAGGCGAGGTAGCCTAGGCCTACTTCTATGCGTAATCAGGTGCGTGTCCTTACTCAAGATTGACAGGAGCGCTCCAAACAAAAGACAATGAAATATGAAAATAATGAAATAAACCAAAACCTTTTCCTCACAAGTGTAGCCTAGGTTGTACACTCTGCAAACAACGTGTCCACTCCTACAATGACAACGGTAAGACTGTAATAATAATATATTGAATGCATTAACAGAAATTACCGTAACCAAGCAAACATTGTAGATTACAAATTATGGTAATTTACAGTAAATGTACTAGTGATACTGGTGTGCCATCCCCGCGGCCTCCGCAATGGATTAGTCCACTCAGACAGGCGTCAATCAAACAGGTGTCTCGTGTGCCATAATTGTTTTTACATATATTTGCCACTGCTCAACTAAAACAATCTCGGTCGACCAACAGCTTTTTCGACCAAACAATCGACCAGTGGACTAAATGGGGTCAACCTTATGGTCTGTTAACTAATTTACCGCATGACGATGTCACCATGGACTAAAAGGGCATCATCATAATTTTCACAATTTCACAGTATTATTCCAACCTCAGTGTGGAAATATATATAAAACACAGGAAAATCACGTTTTTGACTGCACTGGGCCTTTAACATGTATTTTTGTAGTCCTAAAAAATATGCTTTTATCCTGTTGTAATCTGGTTATTTGATGTGGCTTCAACCAGATAGCAATTAAAATATA
Organism: Coregonus lavaretus; assembly: GCF_964263955.1. Classification (NCBI taxonomy): domain Eukaryota; kingdom Metazoa; phylum Chordata; class Actinopteri; order Salmoniformes; family Salmonidae; genus Coregonus; species Coregonus lavaretus. Next base: position 10,771,697 of record NC_140004.1, read on the forward strand.
ATGTCCTTCCCAGCCTTTTTTTTTGCAAGAGCTACTTCCCTCCACTGCTCTCTCACTCTAGTGCTGAAGCTCTCCATCAGCAGGGGTTTCCATGACGACCACGGCTTTCACCATTTGAGCAGAGCAACATGATTAGTCCTGAGAGAGAGCTCAAATGTCAACACTGCTCAAGACATGCCACATAGGCCTTATAGGAAGATATGTGGCTCTGTACTGTATGGATGTGTCATTGTTTTTACAACTTTGTTACTCTGAACACTGCTTTGTGTGTGTGTGTGTGTGTGTGTGTGTGTGTGTGTGTGTGTGTGGGCACTTGTATTTACTGCAAAGCTCACGACTTAGGCAAAAATAGCTATGTTTATGGATAACCTGATAAAGATTATTGGCTTATTTGAGCCACTCAAGAGCCTCAAACCGCAGAGCTTTGTCTTTAGTGTCTATCATGCGGCTCAGTCATAATTAGACAGAAGCTACCCACTGGGCACAAACTGATTGAATCAATGCCGTTTCAACGTAATTTGTATTGTGAAGTGGAATCTACATGGAAAATACATTTGGATTTGAAAAACGTCATCAATGTAAACTTGTTTTGAGGGTGAAATTTCAACCACAGATTGTCATAATGGTAACCAAAATTCTACATAGACTGAATTTGTACCTTTTAAAACAACATCAGATCTTCAACGTTAAATCCACTATCAGAAAAATACATTTGGGCAGCACCTCCTACTGGAGAATTGACCTATCTACAGCAACTTTTTGGTCTCCCATCCAGGGTTTTAACCACGCCCAGTTTAGCTATGCCATTTGTCACTGACTATTACCAATGTGCTATCGTGAGAATTATTGTTGAGAGATCTCAACTTAAAAACGAAATAAATTCACTGTTGCTATCGATGTCATTCCAAAGGGTAGGTTTAACAGAGCAAATTAAATGTGACAATACATTATCACTCATAACATCAATGATGCTATTTAGGCCTATATAGTATTTGCAAAGTCATCAACAGTTATTGTTTGTTTTGAATTCAACAAAAAACAGACAATACAATAGGCCTAGGCAATGTTCCCTCACGCAGAAATATCAGCCCACAGAGAGATTGAACTTCACTCAACTTTCTATAGCAGTGCTCACCGACTGGTTGATCTCCAAGGCATTCCTAGTCGATCACCAAACATTTCTGTAAAAAAACCAACGATAAAGCCTTGTGTTCCTATTTTATTTATTTTTCGTCTCGGGCAGTTGGCGGTTCAGCTGCCCTGCGCGCCAGGTAGGCGAACTGTTGCCATTTTTAACCATTTCATGTGTCTGAAGGTACAAAACCTGCCTTCCCGGCGGGCCCAGACAGCAAATCAAATGCACTATAGGCCTACCGCTGGCCAATCGGATGGCTCAGATGTCCGTGTCTGCAGTAACATAGTAGGCATAAAATAAAGCTACAGCAAAGTTAATACTGTGAGATTTCAAAACATTTAAAACCATGACTAGAGAGAGACTGTCAACGAATATGAGTAAGTTCATGTTTAAGTTCTTACTCAGCACTGTCAACACTTTGTATTCAACACTTTTATAAGCCATAAAATGCGCTTTTGTCCTATTTCCACACAGCGCTACAACAAGCACTGCAGTAATAATGAATGAGTAGGAAAGTGTATCTATAGGCTTGCATTGTTGTTATTATTAGCGGCTTGGGTCTTTTTTAATATCAAGGAATATTTCACTTTCTCTGTTCATAGGAGTAACAACATGAATTTGAGCATGAGGCAGAAATAATACGGTGCAACTCGAGTTTCGCCATCAGCTGGAAGACGATGTCCCTTTTTGGACAGTGTCAGTGGAGGAAAGGGAGAGCGGAGGGATGTTGAGAGGCGGCCCCTCAGTCTGCTGCTCTCTCCCTCCGCTATGACTGACCATCAGATGCAGGCACCATCAGCCCAGTAAAATAAATTATTTAAATGTATGCTCACTCAGCTGTGCTTCACAAGTAATACAACAACAGATCTATTAACGGTGTGAGCATATAGCCTACCTAAAAAATGGCCCGAACAACAATGCATTGGCAGGGCAATTCAAGCAAAGCCAATATGCGGTGATAATGTATTGGGGCCTATAGCTTACTGCAAACCTCATTGCTACAGGACTGTTTTTAATTGGTTAATGTTGCATAGGCTTACGTTTTTTAAGTCATGTAAAAAATAAAAATAATCTGAGCGGTAGATCTCGGCTTGCAATTATATTTTGACTCAGTGATCTTGGTGACCACTGTTCTAGAGTTTTCCCTATCAACGTTTCCCTCTACTGTGGCAATTGTCATCGAATCAACACAATATTAACCACTTTCAATGCAACATACCGAAACAAAACGAACTACGCAAAGATTTTGTGGTCCTCTTTAGCTCAATTCGTAGAGCATGGCGCTTGTAACGCCAGGGTAGTGGGTTCGATCCCCAGGAACACCCATACGTAAAAATGTATGCACACATGACTGTAAGTCGCTTTGGATAAAAGCGTCTGCTAAATGGCTTATTATTATTATTATTATTATTATTTTGTTGTTGTTGGCAGAACGCATCAGAGTAGGATTCTATTGCATTGACATGCACTACTCAGCCCGTACTCTACACAGACCGGTGTGGCATAAACTATCAGAGCTGCAGTGGCCTATATGCATATATTGCCATATATGGATCTGTGCCATTTACTTTGAACTGAACTGTGTTTACAGCATGAGCAGTCACGAGTAGATCAAAGTGAGAGCTGCATGTAGCCACGTGTGCACATTTTGTTAATATCCTTTGCTAGTTAGAGTTATTAGCCCAGATATAGATCATTTGTAGTTAGCAATAGGGGAGTGATTGTTAACTACAAGTGTAAAAAATGTATACATATTTGAAAAGCGAGTCAGGTAAAGAGCTTTTTTTTGTCTTAAAGGGGCAGTGTTGTATTTTGAGACATGCTTGAATAAGCTAAGTAGCGAATAGGCAGAGGGTAGCATAATTTGTCTGATTCTCTGTAATAGTGGTATGGGAATAATAATGCATTTTATTTTGTAAAGTGATTTCTTGCATCAAACAACAAAACAACATTTTCAGTCACCTCCTTGTCTGAAGGACAAGTAGATAAACAGGTTAATGTCAAGCCCTGCATGTTTTTTCCCCAAAAGTCTCATGGAATGTAGGCCTACATTGAACACCACACATTGGCTGCTACTGTAGGCTGAATGATAGAACAGCTATTTCCATGTTAAAATGTTATGGGATGCATTTTCTCCATTGTTTTTGATGGTAGGCCACTCTGGTAGGCCTACATTATGATCAAATAGCCACAGTACCCTACATGGACACTGTTAAAACTGTAACTTAAAGCGGTACAGCCTCAGTGTTCACAGTAAACGCGCGCTGGAAGCTGCACAGAATTTCCACAACGATCAAGTTTGTGCTCAGCAGACCTGAAATTTGCTCAGTGCAACAACAAAAAAATAGAGGGAACATTGGGCCTAGGGTTTCAACCCCTGATTTCAAATGTAATGATATTTAGTGATATTGAATTGTGTTTGGTTGTCAACACAACCAAATATCAACATTTGAAGGAGCTTTATCTTCTGCTTGGATAATTCCATCTGTGCCACTGACTTAGTCCTGCTTTAATTTCAGTTTGTCTACAACCAAACACAATTCAATGTCACTTGTCGACAAGTTAATAGGATATTTATTGTAATATCCTATTAACTTGTCGACAAGTTAATAAATGTAGATGAAAATGCAGAACATAGTATTTATAATGGTGACAACGTTTAGTGAAGTCCCCTATGATGTTTCCCATCAATCTTTAGAAATTACTATTATTTGTGTGTGTGTGAACACAGCTGCGGTGGAGGCGTGCGTTCTACATGGGCTTAAGCGGCGAGCAGCGGGATTCCTGCGTAGCAATAAGATAGCAGCGCTCTTCATGAAGGTGGGGAAGAGCTTCGCCCCGGCAGAGGAGCTGTGCAGGAAGGCTCAGGAGCTGGAGCAGATCATCGAGAGCAAGTGAGAGCACGCACACCTTCATATCCACACACACACATACACCACCGGATCCCTGTACAGACACAGACCATAGCACTCAAAATCAAAGAGCTGTTACTGTATAGTACTGCTAAGAAGTGCTTGTCATGATCTGTCACACATATTTATAGTTTACTGATGCAATAAATGTGTAACATACTGTAATACATGATCACTGGTAGCAAATTGCCATGGTTAACCAAAGGAAACTGCTGGGTTCCTCCCTCCCTCTCCCCTGTTTCTACATGGCAGACGGAACCAAAGCTTTCCCAACCAGGACAGCGTACGGAGACTGCCCAGGCTGCCCAGCCTCAACCCGCAGGTGGTCAGAAACCTGTGGCTCCGCACGGCCCTCATCGAGAAGGTGCTGGACAAGATCGTGCTCTACCTCGTGGAGAACAGCAGGTGAGTCGGGGGGGGGGGGGGGGGGGGGGGGGGGGGGCGTGGTCACCTGCAAGGAGGAGGAAAAGAAAATGCAGAAATTCATGGCTCACCTCCATCACATCTTTATGTTCCAGTAAATTCTACGAAAAAAAGGCCATTCTGATGGATCCGGTGGACGGACCCATTCTGGCCTCTTTGTTAGGTAACATTGTTAAGCTTTTATTCACATACATCTCATCTCAGACATTATATCAGTGTAGGTAGGGGATTTCGACTTACACAGGGCACCGATTGATGTAAGGGATTCTCCTCACATGCATCTTTTCATGCCATTGTTCTGTACTCTGGCAGTGGGGCCCTGTGCCTTGGAGTACACGAAGATGAAGACGGCTGACCACTTCTGGACAGACCCCTCAGCAGACGAGCTGGTCCAGAGACACCGCATCCACAGTGGCCACTGCAGACAGGACTCCCCCACCAAGAGGCCTGCCCTTTGTGTAAGTTTCCATCCAACTAGTCTACCAAACTCCCCCAAATAGGATTGACCATGACCACATTATCCCCTGGTATACATTGCTCTTGATTATTTAATATCTTTGTTTTGCTGACACTGGACAAAATTAGCTTAAAGGTAGCGGGGATATCAGTGACCAATCCTGTCATTGAAGTCTCCCCCAGCCTCTCTCTTTCAGTAGAAGAAAGACCTGCTGTTGTCAATGCATTAAGGAGCACAGTGCATCCCTTCGGAGAGGACAGTATTTTCACATTGTCAATGACCCCTGCAGCTAGAAACATCTCGCCACGTATCCCACTCCCATGCTCGTTGACAATGGAGAGCTACTTATTGCAGGATTGTATCCTTTGTACCCCAGAGGCAAATGTAATGGGCTTTGTCAACACAAACAAAGTGGCGAGATGGTTTCCCATTTAGTTTTTCTTCAAGCAAGCAAACGCAAGTGTAGCAACCTGACTCAAATACAGGGCTTAAAGGGTTCTTACAGAGTGGGATAAGTTCAGTCGTGGCTAATTCATTCACAGTGGATAATTATTGTGGTAAACAGTATCAAACAAACTAAATGCGCTCAATGGTGGATGAACAATATGCACAATACATACATTTTGTGCCATTGATGTGTAGGGTATCCAATCAAAAATGCATATTTTGACCAATTGGTACAATTATGTTAATTCTGTAGATAATCCTCTAAGAATGTGAATGGTCCAAACCTCATGTCTCTATCATACTCCGTTCAAAAGGTATCTGAGTTTTTACCCTTGTAGGATGGTCAAAATTAGGGTGACTAAGTTGATGGAGGCCAGAGAAAAAAAGTTGTAAAGAAATCTGTAAAATAGCATCACTCCAGCAAGGCTGGATGCTGTGCAAGAATTAAGGCTACCTGACAGGCTTACCATTGAACTCGTCATCTTTCTTCTCAAATCCGGAGGACATAAAACAGTTGGTCAGTATGAAAAATGTATGCACTCACTAACTGTAAGTCGCTCTGGATAAGAGCGTCTGCTAAAATGACTAAAAATAAAAACTATATATCGATTTTGAGACATTAAATGTAGTATTTTCATATTTTACTATACACTGTTCATGTTAAAGGGATACTTTGGGAGTTTGGCAATGAGGCCCTTTATCTACTTGCCTGGAGTCAGATGAACTCGTGGATACCATTTTTTTTATCTCTGCATGCAGTTTGAAGGAAGTTGCTAACTAGCGATAGCGCAGTTGCTAACTAGCGTTAGCGCAATGCACTAATGCTAGTTAGCATTGGCTCGCAAAACTACCTCCGACTTCCTTAATACTGGACACAGATATATAAAAATGGTATCCACAAGTTTATCTGACTCTGGGGAAGTAGATGAAGGGCCTCCTTGCCAAAATCTCAAAGTATCCATTTAATGCGAAGTTCCTGTTCCTTTTCACAAAAACACCCAGAAAACACACCCAGGTTGGCACCGTAGGGGTCCACTTTGGGCTGTAATAAAGGCCCGCCTTGGGCTACATGCACTGGGCCCGTGGGTTTTTGCTCATGGGCAAATAGTTGGCCCCTAATTGCTGTCAGCCCTTATTCAGCCCCAGGTAAGTGTGGGTAGCCCAGTACCAGCCCACAAGAAGCCCTTATGTTATTAGGCCTGCCGTCATTGGGTCCATTACGGTCCAAATTAAAGTTTGATGGCCTAGTGATGAATTCCCAAATATTACCCACATTCTACCCAAACAGCTGCAGTAAACCTGTTAATTCTGCAGGTATAAAATATCTATGTTAAGTCCCAAAAATGTAATAAACATAAATTAAATAACATGTTCAAATTCTATAGATTTTATTGTCAATATTAAATAACAGTTAAGTACCTCAGGGTCTGAATGGAGTCTTAGGTTAATATGCAGTAAATACAATACAATTAAAAGGGCAAGATTTTCTAACAATTGGATAATATAATATAATAAAATGAATATAAATATAACATAGTTTTTCAGAGAAATAACAAGCATAACATTGAGTATTTTTTATTTTTTTATTTAACAAGGCAAGTCAGTTAAGAACAAATTCTTATTTACAATGACGGCCTACACCGGCCAAACCCGGACGACGCTGGACCAATTGTGCGCTGCCCTATGGGACTCCCAATCACGGCCAGTTGTGATACAGCCTGGAATTGAACCAGGGGGTCTGTAGTGACGCCTCAAGCACTGAGATGCAGTGCCTTAGACCGCTGCGCCACTCGGGAGCCCATTTAAGTATATAAGACTTTGAATGGAGTCTTTAGCTTAAGTACAATAAAATATTAATTAAGAAAGTGTGCTTTCAAAGTGAGTTTACAACTTCAACATGCACAACATTGACGTTTCATTAACATAACATGAACATTTCCTGGTTTAAATATACAGAGACACACCACAGACAATTACAAACACATCAGCTGCTGGACAGAGTATACAGAACGTATGATTCTCATGTATACTCTGTCCAGCAGCTGTGAGAGCTGACAGACGGTTTCTCAGGCTGTGTTCACATCAGAAAAAGCTGAGGTTGACTGTGGGGCTAAAATGTAAACACAATCCCCATTTTTGAGCTTGCGTCCAGCAACCAAACGTTTAGACGTGAACCTCAAGGACTAGGCTGATACTGGGCTGTTACGTATCTGTACACAGACAGCCTCCGAGACAAAGTAGTTCCAGTGTTCTCTCTCCAGGTTTCCGCCGCTAGTCTTTCTCCTGTGTGACCTCTACTGTGTAGCAACGTCTCAGATTTTCTTGTGCTCCCCTTGCTCTCTTTCACCCGTCTTGTCTGAGTGTGTAGTTAGCTCTTCCCATTAGTCTCTCTCAGTCCGTTAGAGTGCAGGTGAGTTGGAGTGATGAAGGGCCACCTCACTGACAACTCTGCAGTGAGCGCCACACAGTCACCCACTTGAACTATACCCTCTGTTAGAGTGAGATGAGTCTCTTTTAGGGTATAGCATAGCCCAACCTGACCTCACAATCGGGTTCGTAACATAGTTAATCTATGTCCCTCAATTTCGTATCATATTTGTGTAATATTTTACAACACATGGTCAACAGATGGTGCTAAACTTGGTTTCAGAAAAACATTCCTGCACTTAAATATGAACGTGCATACGATATATACAATACTATATACACTACCGTTCAAAAGTTTGGGGACACTTAGAAATGTCCTTGTTTTCAAAAGAAAAGCAAATTTTTTTGTCCATTTTTAAAATAACATAAAATTGATCAGAAATACAGTGTAGATGTTGTAAATGGCTATTGTAGCTGGAAACGTCTGATTTCTAATGGAATATCTACATAGGCGTACAGAGGCCCATTTATCAGCAACCATCAGTCCTGTGTTCCAATGGCATGTTGTTTGCTAATCCAAGTTTATCATTTTAAAAGGCTAATTGATCATTAGAAAACCCTTTTGCAATTATGTTAGCACAGCTGAAAACTGTTGTGCTGATTAAAGAAGCAATAAAACTGGCCTTCTTGAGACTAGTTGAGTATCTGGAGCATCAGCAATTGTGGGTTCGATTACAGGCTCAAAATGGCCAGAAACAAAGAACTTTCTTCTGAAACTCTTCAGTCTATTCATGTTTTGAGAAATGAAGGTAATTCCATGCGAGAAATTGCCAAGAAACTGAAGATCTCGTACAACGCTGTGTACTACTCCCTTCACAGAACAGCGCAAATTGGCTCTAATCAGAATAGAAAGAGGAGTGGGAGGCCCCAGTGCACAACTGAGCAAGAGGACAAATACATTAGTGTCTAGTTTGAGAAACAGACGCCTCACAGGTCCTCAACTGGCAGCTTCATTAAATAGTACCCGCAAAACACCAGTCTCAATGTCAACAGTTAAGAGGGGACTCCGGGATGCTGACCTTCTAGGCAGAGTTGCAAAGAAAAAGGGTCAGGGGTCAGATATAGGATCGCCATATATCACGAGAAAGCTACGGGTGTCTAGTAGGAAGATGTGGTTTCTGCTACGATAAACTCACCCCCCACATTTAAGCAGCATGTGTCATGCTTACTATAGCCGACAAGGTTCCCATGGCAACACATTGATATTCTACATAATTACCATTTCAGGCCATAGTCGGAGAAGGAGTTGAAACCGTTGCAGTTTCAAACATTTAAATCACAGATGTCTAGGTGTTCGAAAGAATGTGAAAATGTTTGAGATTCCCCCGGATGTACCTGCAACAACCTTCCTTAGCCCCAGGTTGTGAAAGGGTATTTTGTCATTCGTGCCTTTCCAGTTGAGCTGTCTTGCCAGGGCATGACTTAACAGTGCTGCCATTGTCCTTCTTGTTGTCACTTGGACATCACAAGCTCCAATGGTCGCCAGATATGTAATCTAAAATTAAGGGAAATAAATAAAAACTAAAATGTGTAATGGAAAGAGACACTATTAGTAAGAAAGTAATTACTGTATTGAGTAGGTTTACTAAGTCTTTTCGACTTTGGTGGTCCTCAATTTTTTGTTCCAGGCGATCAAGTTCATCATAGTTTTGTAAGGGTAGGCTGATGTCGTCAGATAAAGTGGCCTCTGCTATACTTGATCGAGAGAGATCTGACACCATTCTCTCAAGTTTTGTCAGTCTGTCCTTCATTTCTTCAAGCGCATTGACCAAGTACCTATCGATACCTGACAAGAAAGCATCTAATCACAAACTTTGGCCACATGTACTCAGCGACGCTGAAAGCCCAATTGCGTTATTTTTATATAATTTCGGCTTAGCAAAGAATTTTGCAAGACTTACCTGCAGACAAAGAGTGGCTAGCAGGCAAAGGGTGGCTCGGAGGCAGCGGGTCTCTCGGCGCTAGAAGATGGCTTGGAGTCAGAGAGCGTCTCGCAGATTGGGGGCGACTCAAAATAAGTGAGTGGCTCACAGGGTTCGTAGGGTTGCTGGTAGATGGAGAGTTACTGGGAGGTGAAGGTATTGGCAAACGTATTGGTGGTGGTGGGAATGGAAGCACAGACACAACTGGACACAGGTCACTTGCACTTGGAAAAGTCTGTTGCGTTCAAGTTCTTCTGGGTCGCTTAGTAAAACCATTTTGGTCTCCGCTTCTCTAGCTTTGAATCTTGCCTTTTCATAATCAACTGTAAAAGACAAATTAATTTAATTTGGCAGCTGTTCGCAATTTGTGGGACGTACTGTACAAAAAATCTATTCACCCCTTAATATGACATTATGCTGTTCAAGACGTTATTCTTTCAGCACACCATATGGGTCAAGAATCTGGTGCTATTTACATGTTCCTATTGTATTTTTGTGGGTGACCTTACATGCAGAAAGAATTCAGAAAAAATGCCTACCTGCTGGGCCTGAAGTTGTCATCTCATATGAAATCCATGTTTCACCAGGTACTTCATGAGTCATTAAAGCTCTCTTGCGTTTGTTCGGATCGGTATAAGGTGGCCATAACATTATGGATGAGTGCTCCTGTATCTATGTATGACTAACAATCCCAACTGAATGATCAAGAAACACCACAATGTGATACTGTGCCATTAGTAAACAATGTAGATCTCTGTAGGACAATAGAAAAATAAGAGTTTGGGAAATTCAGTAAATAGGTAAAACAAAACAAAAAACGGTATACCTCTGACTATGCAGCAAGGGCGTGGCTGCCCAATCTGTGCCCATTGGGATCAAAACATATTTTCTGGTAATGTCCAATAGGTGGTGAGCTTCGTCTCTTAGTTGAAGATGGCGTGCTTTATAAATGCCAATGTCTTTTGAATCCAGGGGACTGGAGAAGAGTGACTCTAATGTCAAGAACTTCCTGAAAATAATGTACTCCTCCCCTGTGTGACTATTCCGTAGGATGTTCTGTACCAGTCCCAGGTCTCCGTTAACCATAACACAGTTGTCCCCAGTAGTGGCAATGCTGAACTGTTCAAATATAGCTTTCAGAAACTGGGTGGAGTGAGGGAATGGTTGGGCCTCTAGAGTGTTCTTTTCAGAGAATGTTTCTTGTCCTTGGTTCTCTTTTGTCTTTTTGGATGGAAACGTCCTCAAGTAATTTGGTGATTAATTTGTTTGAGAACAAATTGTGGTTTCCGGCAGACTTTCTTCAACTTTCTCAGATAGTTTTCAAAAGGAAAAGCTGACACACTATCTAAGGACCCAAACCTCCTCACATCCTCTGACAAATGAGTCAGATTATGGACATTGTAGACCAACTCTTCAATACCATACAAATTCTCAAACTCACTGAGGAAGTGTTTCATGAGGTCATCTGCATAGTCACAGTAGTAACAGCACAAGGCAGGGCAGAGCATCAAGTACATGGCAATGGAAAGACTCAAGAAGTTGCTGTAGTGGGAGGAGGAAAGGATGTCTTGCAACACGACAAGGGCCTGTGTATAATAGGAATTGGCAGAATTCGGTTGCTTCCATCTGTCTATTTCTTCCAATCCTCTTGGTTTTCTCTGAAACTCCATTGGAATGTGCTGTGTGATTGACACCAACCCCTTGAGGTGGCTCTCACTGCCCAAGATTCCAATCTACAAGAAAAATCCCATTTCATCCAAAAATACATCAACTTCCGAGTTACTCCAAGACAAACAAGGTGCATGTAGTCAAGAATGAACGTTGTGACCATGCCTATGTTCATCGGGGTAACATTAGATTGTCCTTTTATGGTGATTTTCATCTTCCTGTCTCAAACTGATCTTCTGTGCGGATTGTAGCTGTTTTATCTGGGAACGTCATATGATTCTTGACATAGACCCCTTCCTGAGTACAGCGCTCACACCCACTGTACCCATTATGGCCCTTAATGTTCTTAATGAACGATCTTGCTGGAGCATCACAAATGAAACAATATGTAAAGTGAATGATTTCCCTGCCACCTCAAAACCCTCCTGTAGTCTCCCTACCTCCTCCATAAAGTCAGACAAATATACCCCCAAATCATGTGGTTTACTCTTGCCAGAAAAAACACTCCTTCTCAAAATAGACTTTGCCTAAAATTGGTCACAACTGCAAAGAAGAGCTGTATAAGGAAAAACCATCAACATTCACTTGGAGGCCAATGGTGGTGTTGGCAATGTTGACGAGGCGGCTGGATATTGTCTTGAGATAAGACACAATGCCAAGGTGTAAATACTCGCCACCCTTAATGGTTTGAACGTTGGATTCTATTTTTGCCGTTTGTAGGACAGTACGAGCATGCTTTGGTAGATTTGGATGGAATTCCTTCAGCACACCAAGAAGATCTGAGAGGGTGTTCTGTGGTATATCATTTCTCAATGCCCACTCACATAACACCTTGCATAACTTTGCAGAATTATTATCTTCCTCTTCTTCCTCATCAAAGCTGTTACTTGTCTCATCACTATCGTCACCAACAAGATTTTCATCCAAAGAACTTAAGCAATCCAGATACACATGATTAGGCTCCTCGTGAAGATTCAATTCCGGATGAACATCTTCTAACACATTAATCATTAATATCCTCTAGTGAAGATGATGAATTGGCAAACGATTGGAGTATTCTTAATGTGCGCTTCACTGAGTGCGGGTCCAATCCCAACCGCTCAGTGGTGGCCCAGAATTTTCTTGACCGCGAGGGGCCACTGATGGCTGATTTCGGGCCATCTTAAGCCCGCACAGCCCAATCTCAGCCACAAAGGGCCCCGCTCAGTCATGTTTGCTGGGCAAGCGTATCTCTGTGAAATGTCAACGGAGCACTGAGCGTACCGCAAGCTTTTTATTTCCAAAGCCTTTTACACTTAATTCAGCTTGTGTCATGCTAATTTTGCTACTTGTCACCCGCGGAAACAACTTGGAAGACAACGACAACAAAATGTAAAATCCTAAAAAGTTTAGCTGCACCCCTCTGTCAACAGAGATCGGTGCTTATTAGCGGATGTATTAGCTTACGAATATATAAGGAAGTGAAATGTCATCACCAAAGCGGGCAGAGTGGGTGGACAGCCTATGATGTGTGAAACTAATTGGCCAATATATGGAAGCTGGATGGACGGATGGATAAATTGGAATGGGGGTAAAAACATACAAATTGTCTGTGTTTCCAGATCCAGAAGAGACATTCCAGTAGCAGCATTGATGAGCGGCCTTCCCCCTCGCCCTCAGCCCGGGACTATGTGGAGTCACTGCACCAGAACAACAGAGCCACCCTGCTGTTTGGAAAGAACAACGTGCTGGTGCAGCCGGTAAACATTTCATCCTTCTACCATCTCTAGGAGTGTTCTATGTACTGTATAAATAAGAAATGAGCATCTCTAGATATGCTCAGAGCCATATACAGTATGTAGAGAGATTGGCCATTTTGTGGTTGCTGTGCAAGATGATCTGTCAGTGTCCGGACTCCCCCATATTTATGATAGCTTTTGGAAACTCTCAAAATATTCAGTGAAAGCGAATATACCAGTTGTTAACACCACAAAATAGTAGACCCATTTGGAGAGACATTTCTAATGCCAATCTGAAAAAAAAAGTGTCAAACATTTCTTCATAGTGCACTATAGAAAACAGATCGTCAAACTAATATCCTTCTTGGTGTTACAGAGGGATGACATGGAGGCTATCCCAGGATACCTCTCTCTCCACCAGACCGCCGACATCATGACGCTGAAGTGGACGCCCAATCAGCTGATGAACGGCTCTGTGGGAGACCTGGACTATGAGCACAGGTGTGGAGAGCAATTCACTAACAATCATGTCTCTTATTTATGTACATCAAGCTGGCACAACAGAGCGATGACATGCACCACCTGTGTGTTGTAGTTATTGTCTACAGTGGATCAGTGTCACTAAATCATGCAGCGTGTCTGTCTGAGTGAGATTCAGGAGGGCTCTGTGTCCTGGGGTCAACTCTGGAGATGGGGATATGATGAGGGTTGCTTTCAGGGGCAGCAGGGGTACGGTTTTGATGGGGAAATGTTCATGCATATTTCAAAGCAACCAGTCATATTATTTTAGTGACTCTGGTTCTTAGGCCGTAATGTTGTTTGTGGCTGTATTAACCTTTTCACACGTGAGTTCCAAATATCGTGAGTTTTTTTTATTTTATGCGCGTGATGTCAGAATGCACTCACTGTTCCAAAATGTGATTGTTACACAACAGAACAGTTAACCCTTACTGCCCTCAAACCAAAGCACGCTGCCTGCTAATTATCTATAGGCTGTGTTTCAACCTGTCAATTATTTTTTAACAAGTTTTATTTTCTAACACCCGTTTGAATTGAGGTGTGTTCCGCCTCCTCATTAATTCACATAGAAGTAGCCCATTTCACTGTGGCGGACATTTTACGTTTGAGGCATTACTGAGCCGGACAAACTTCCCTCTTTGAAGAGAGCCCAAACAAACTTTTTCCTCCCTGGCACATTTTCCGTCTGACGCCTGCATTGCCTTCACTACTAATAATAACTTTGGACATGTGTGCGTTCCTATCAAATTAAGTGCCTTATTACTGTATTATTATAGTTTCTGTATATCGTGTTGTCGTTTCTACTGTAGCACACCTTATGGAGCATAATGTATTTGCTGTTTTATTCCCGTTTTCAAGTACTGGTGACAAATCATGCATTCCGATTCTTGCATAGATTGTAATGGACAGATATGATGTGTGTAAAATACTTTTTTGAAGGTTGTACTGATTATGATGAGCTAATGCTAAGCTAATTACAGCTATGTTTGCCGCCATGTTTGTTGACATCATGCAATGCAGTCTGGTTGTCACGTAGACGTCTGTCAGACCAAAGATGTTATAACAAAACGAGGTGAAGGAATGGTTCACTCGTCTTTCAAATAAACTTCCGCAAGTGAATGACGGAATTGAATGATGGTAGACGACACCCCCCCTTCAACCTGCATACTGCAAACAGACCCAACTCTTCTTGCAACCTCTTGTCTTTGGTTAACGCGAAAAAACAAACATGGCGGCGTGCACAAACTACCCATCGTTGGATAACTTTAAACTTTTAAAGTTTTACTCAATTATTTCAATCACTGGTGAGGTAACCCGTGATGTGTGAATTGTAAATAGTAATTGCTATTAGCTAATTCATATTATGGTTCTGTCAGCCGAGCGTTAGCTAAATAGGACCGCTTGTGTTAGGTCATTCCTTCCTCAGTTAGCGCTACGACTAATGTAGCCAAAATGTTCCAGTTTGGATGAGAATTGTGTTATACTGTCGCTACTTCTGTGAATGTCTGAACATTGCATCCAAAAATAAACTGCTCACATTGAGGACATAACGTTGTAAAGACTGTTTGTGCAAAATGTTTCTGTGCAAAAACAGTGTGGCCAGCTCAAACGCTGACTGTTGCGTCAATCATAACTGGACGTTCTAAATAAGTGTTCTAATCACACCGGTTTGAGCGTACGCTGCAGCGACCACTGTAGAATGATCACATCTGTGTGTTCGTACGTGTTATAGGGCATGTAAAACACATCTGGTTCTTAGCCACTCATTCTCAATGTACAATAAAATGCCCCTCCAAATCAAATCAAATATTTGTCACAAGCGCCAAATACAACAGGTGTAGACCTTACAGTGAAATGCTTACTTACAAGCCCTTAACCAACAATGCAGTTTTAAGAAAGAATACCAAAAAAAATTACACAAATAAATACAATAAAAAATTATACGAAATGAAATGAACAAATAATTAAAGAGCAGCAGTAAAAATAACAACCGCGAGGCTACATACAGGGGGTACTGGTAACGAGTCAATGTGCCAATGTGCAGGGGCACCGGTTAGTCGAGGTAATTTGGGTAATATGTACAGTGAGGGGGGAAAAGTATTTGATCCCCTGCTGATTTTGTACGTTTGCCCACTGACAAAGAAATGATCAGTCTATCATTTTAATGGTAGGTTTATTTGAACAGTGTGAGACAGAATAACAACAAAAAAATCCAGAAAAACGTATGTCAAAAATGTTATGAATTGATTTGCATTTTAATGAGGGAAATAAGTATTTGACCCCTCTGCAAAACATGACTTAGTACTTGGTGGCAAAACCCTTGTTGGCAATCAGAGGTCAGAAGTTTCTTGTAGTTGGCCACCAGGTTTGCACACATCTCAGGAGGGATTTTGTCCCACTCCTCTTTGCAAATCTTCTCCAAGTCATTAAGGTTTCGAGGCTGACGTTTGGCAACTCGAACCTTCAGCTCCCTCCACAGATTTTCTATGGGATTAAGGTCTGGAGACTGGATAGGCCACTCCAGGACCTTAATGTGCTTCTTCTTGAGCCACTCCTTTGTTGCCTTGGCCGTGTGTTTTGGGTCATTGTCATGCTGGAATACCCATCCATGACCCATTTTCAATGCCCTGGCTGAGGGAAGGAGGTTCTCACCCAAGATTTGACGGTACATGGCCCCGTCCATCGTCACTTTGATGCAGTGAAGTTGTCCTGTTCCTTAGCAGAAAAACACCCCCAAAGCATAGTGTTTCCACCTCCATATTTGACGGTGGGGATGGTGTTCTTGGGGGTCATAGGCAGCATTCCTCCTCCTAACACAGCGAGTTGAGTTGATGCCAAAGAGCTCCATTTTGGTCTCATCTGACCACAACACTTACCCAGTTCTCCTCTGAATCTTTCAGATGTTCATTGGCAAACTTCAGACGACCCTGTATATGTGCTTTCTTGAGCAGGGGGACCTTGCGGGCGCTGCAGGATTTCAGTCCTTCACGGCGTAGTGTGTTACCAATTGTTTTCTTGGTGACTATGGTGCCAGCTGCCTTGAGATCATTGACAAGATCCTCCCGTGTAGTTCTGGGCTGATTCCTCACCGTTCTCATGATCATTGCAACTCCACGAGGTGAGATCTTGCATGGAGCCCCAGGCCGAGGGAGATTGACAGTTCTTTTGTGTTTCTTCCATTTGCGAATAATCGCACCAACTGTTGTCATCTTCTCACCAAGCTGCTTGGCGATGGTCTTGTAGCCCATTCCAGCCTTGTGTAGGTCTACAATCTTGTCCCTGACATCCTTGGAGAGCTCTTTGGTCTTGGCCATGGTGGAGAGTTTGGAATCTGATTGATTGATTGCTTCTGTGGACAGGTGTCTTTTATACAGGTAACAAGCAGAGATTAGGAGCACTCCCTTTAAGAGTGTGCTCCTAATCTCAGCTCGTTACCTGTATAAAAGACACCTGGGAGCCAGAAATCTTTCTGATTGAGAGGGCGTCAAATACTTATTTCCCTCAATAAAATGCCTCTCACTGTTCAAATAAACCTACCATTAAAATTATAGACTGATCATTTCTTTGTCAGTGGGCAAACATACAAAATCAGCAGGGGATCAAATACTATTTTCCGTCACTGTACTTGTAGGTAGAGTTATTAATGTGACTATGCATAGATAATAAACAGAGAGTAGCAGCAGCGTAAAAGAGGGGGGGCAATGCAAATAGTCTGGGTAACCATTTGATTAGATGTTCAGGAGTCTTATGGCTTGGGGGTAGAAGCTGTTAAGAAGCCTCTTGGATCTAGACTTGGCGCTCCTGTACCGCTTGCCGTGCGGTAGCAGAGAACAGTCTATGACTAGGATGGCTGGAGTCTTAGACAATTTTTAGGGCCTTCCTCTGACACCATCTGGTATAGAGGTCCTGGATGGCAGGAAGCTTGGCCCCAGTGATGTACTGGGCCGTATGCACTACCCTCTGTAGTGCCTTGCAGTCGGAGGCCAAGCAGTTGCCATACCAGGCAGTGATGCAACCAGTCAGGATGCTCTCGATGGTGCAGATGTAGAACTTTTTGAGGATCTGAGGACCCATGCCAAATCTTTTCAGTCTCCTTAGGGGGAATAGGTTTTGTCGTGCCCTCTTCACGACTGTCTTGGTGTGCTTGGACAATGTTAGTTTGTTGGTGATGTGGACACCAAGGAACTTGAAGCTCTCAACATGCTCTACTACAGCCCCGTCGATGAGAATGGGGGCGTGCTCGTTCCTCATTTTTTTCCTGTAGTCCACAATCATCTCATTTGTCTTGATCACGTTGAGGGAGGGGTTGTTGTCCCGGCACCACATGGCCAGGTCTCTGACCTCCTCCCTATAGGCTGTCTCGTCGTTGTCGGTGATCAGGCCTACCACTGTTGTGTCATCGGCAAACTTAATGATGGTGTTGGAGTCGTGCCTGGCCATGTAGTCATGAGTGAATAGGGAGTACATGAGGGGACTGAGCACGCACCCCTGAGGGGCCCCCGTGTTGAGGATCAGCGTGGCAGATGTGTTGTTACCTACCCTTACCACCTGGGGGCGGCCCGTCAGGAAGTCCAGGATCCAGTTGCAGAGGGAGGTGTTTAGTCCCAGGGTCATTAGCTTAGTGATGAGCTTTGAGGGCACTTTGGTGTTGAACGCTGAGCTGTAGTCAATGAATAGCATTCTCACATAGGTGTTCCTTTTGTCCAGGTGTGAAAGGGCAGTGTGGAGCGCAATAGAGATTGCGTCATCGGTGGATCTGTTGGGGCGGTATGCAAATTGGAGTTGGTCTATGGTTTTGGGATAATGGTGTTGATGTGAGCCATGACCAGCCTTTCAAAGCACTTCATGGCTTCAGACGTGAGTGCTATGGGTCGGTAGTCACTTAGCCAGGTTACCTTAGTGTTCTTGGGCACAGGGACTATGGTGGTCTGCTTGAAACATGTTGGTATTACAGACTCAGACAGGGAGAGGTTGAAAATGTCAGTGCTCGGAGTACACGTCCTGGTAGTCCATCTGGCCCTGCGGCCTTGTGAATGTTGACCTGTTTAAAGGTCTTACTCACATCGACTACGGAGAGTATGATCACACAGTCGTCCTGAACAGCTGATGCTCTCATGCATGTTTCAGTGTTACTTGCCTCGAAGCAAGCATAGAAGTAATTTAGCTCGTCTGGTAGGCTCGTGTCACTGGGCAGCCGCGGCTGTGCTTCCCTTTTGTAGTCTGTAATAGTTTGCAAGCCCTGCCAAATTCGACGAGCGTCGGAGCCTGTTTAGTACGATTCTATCTTAGTCCTGAATTGACGCTTTGCCTGTTTGATGGTTCGTCGGAGGGCATAGCGGGATTTCTTATAAGCTTCCGGGTTAGAGTCCCGCTCCTTGAAGTGGCAGCTCTACCCTTTAGCTCAGTGCGGATGTTGCCTGTAATCCATGGCTTCTGGTTGGGGTATGTACGTACGGTCACTGTGGGGACGACGTCATCAATGCACTTATTGATGAAGCCAGTGACTGATGTGGTGTACTCCTCAATGCCATCGTAAGAATCTCTGAACATATTCCAGTCTGTGCTAGCAAAACAGTCCTGTAGCTTAGCATCTGCTTCATCTGACCACTTTTTTATTGACCGAGTCACTGGTGCTTCCTGCTTTAGTTTTTGCTTCTATGCAGGAATCAGGAGGATAGAATTATGGTCAGATTTGCCAAATGGAGGGCGAGGGAGAGCTTTGTACGCGTCTCTGTGTGTGGAGTAAAGGTCGTCTAGAGTTTTTTTTTTTCCCCCTCTGGTTGCACATTTAACATGCTGGTAGAAATTAGGTAAAACTTATTTAAGTTTCCCTGCATTAAAGTCCCTGGCCACTAGGAGCGCCACCTCTGGATGAGCGTTTTCCTGTTTGCTTATGGCTGTATACAGTTCATTGAGTGTGGTCTTAGTGCCAGCATCGGTTTCACTCCACCTACTTATGCAAAATACTGAACCCCAACTTAAATCGTTTCTACATTCAGTAACACCAATCCTATTCAGAGTTCT